>NC_060139.1:354037231-354744348 GCF_021461385.2 Schistocerca piceifrons
CTACAAGTTGAGCAAGAATTCCGACCGGGGAATGTGAGTAACGAAACGTTTTCAGGCAGTAACTGAATGCTACTTCGAATCTTGTCAAATATTCACCACTCACAAGGCAAACTCCCCACAGCACCGCCTCGGATTTAGCGGTAAGAGGTCCCAATGGACAGCCCCTCAAAAACTGAACGCAGATCAGGCATGAAAACAGGAAAAAGGTGTACTGAACGGTAGAAAAAAGCAAAATAGAAACAGTGAATGGTCCAAGTACGAGAAGTGCAATATGGAGTAGACTGAAACATCGACGTCGTCGTGGTGAAGTGGTGACGGTGCTGCATTGTCAGACGGGCGAGTCGTGTTTGAACCTCCCTCGGGCCATATTTTTTTTCACTGCTCGTTGTATTTAAATTTGTGTCTGTGTCGTGTGTCATCTGATTGCAATCTGTTATCAATGCACATAATTTGCACGCCTGGTAAGTGAGTGAGATATTCCACCTTACCCGATTTAGGTTTTCGTATGAATGTGAGTGTGATCACACCCAAGGAAATGATGAAAATATAATAGTTTATCACATAAGCTGCAACAGACGAAAGCAACAGTTTCAGAATCACGCAGTTTCACTGTGCTCTGTCAAAACACATATTTTTAACGTGGCTTTTCGTTTGGAAGTTTTGACTCTTCAGTCCGTTTGTTGTAATATAGTTCACACCTGTTCATTTGTGGTTTTCATTTCTGTGAGACGTCTACTCCCACGTTTACTTGCGACGGTAACGTATTCTTACCATACGACTATGTACTGTCTATGTATGACGACATCCAAGACTACAGAAAGAGAAGAGACATTTCAATGACCGACGAACAGTACATAATATTCTGAAAAAAATAAACAAAAACAAATCGTATGAGTGAGTTTTGAACAGGGCTCGTGTAGTTTACACTCCAGCACCGCAACCACTTAACCTCGTCCCTTTTTTTTTTTATTTTTTATACGCCTTAACCACTTTTTTTTTTTTATTAGTGGACCGGTGGGGGCTCGGGGGGCAAAGTGGGCAGGGGTCGAAACCTGAGGCCTGGCCACAGTGTCCCCCGCACCACCACCGAGCCTGTGGTGCTTAGGGAAGTGGGAGAAACAGGAATCAACAGTAGTGGAAGGCGTTGTTATTTATTTATTTGCATGTGTTTTTGTAATATTCACTAATTGCATGAAATTATGGGAACACATATGCGAAAGATAAAAGAAATATAAATTCTAGGTAAAGAAAAAGAAAGGAAAAAGGAAAAGCAAAAAGAAATAAAATCCGCGCAATCTGCGACGCGCTCTCCCATCCGCGGAGGTTAGAAGTAGACTAGATCGTAGGCGGTTGAAACTCAGACACCGCCGGGGGAGGAGGGGTAGGTGCCCTCTGCGCCAGGCACCCCCCAACTCAGTGGAGGTCTAACAAAGACCGCTCGAAGATAGTTAGCAAATAATGTTCGGTAACGTGGCGAGTTTTCGAGAGCTGCATGGGCTGTTCGTAAATAGGTCCAGAAGTCGAGGCGGGATTTAGGTCCCTCATTAAAGAGATAAGCGACCGCCCACCCTTTGACCCACGTAATAGCATGACATTTGGCGGCGGGAAAATGTCGGCCCTCCGGGTATAGAAACATTCGAGGCTCGACTGTGTCCGGTGGCACCCGGAGATAGCAGGCAATGATTTGCTGCACGAAGCGCCATACATCTTGCGATGAGGCGCATGTCAGACGGTGTTCATCAGTGTCCAGTTGCTGGCAAAGGAGACAAAGAGGGGATTCTGACAAGCCAATGTTGTGCAGGCGCTGCTTCGTGGCAAATTTCCTGTTGACTATGTGATACCACAGCGCCCGGACGTTCGTAGGGAGGAAGGACTGGTGGACGGTAGTCCACACTATGGGCCACTGGATGGAGGGGTGTTTGGTCTCCATCACATTCCGGGGAACACAGCGCAGCAACAGGCTGTAAAAATCCTTAGTCCTAGGTTTGCGTGTATCTGGGAGACTGGTATGTATATAACTGTAGTCGACGAAAAAGGTCGAAAGATGGGACAAATGAGGCACGATATGGCCGACAGACACTGGTGGTGAGGTGGAAGCTGGTAGGAGGACCTCAAGCAAGCTGCGTGTTAGAGATGTACCCTGGCCCATCCACTGTTTTCTCATGGTACTCATGTACAAGGCTGCAGATCGCATACGGACATTGACGAGCCCGACGCCACCATACCGTGTGGGCAGGGTAAGTGTCTCATAACAGACTTTAAACACTGAACCAGCCGTGAGGTAATAGCCAAAAGCCGCCTGAAGGTTGCGCCCAATTGCAGTTGGCAGAGGGAGAACTTGCGCGATGTGAACCAGTTTTGATGCCACATAAAGATTAATAAACGCAACCCTTTGAAGTGTGTCCTGGCGGCGCAAGAGGTTCTGGCGGACGTCGTTGCGGATGACGTGTAACAGGCGACGGAAATTCGTTGCCGCCGTGCGTGTGACCGTGGGGGTAAAGGTAATGCCCAGGTACCGGAAAGTCCGCACAAGCGGCAGTGGTGCCACTTCACCCTCCTGTAGGCCTCGTCCAATGTGCATTGCAGAAGATTTCGCGACATTCATGGCACTGCCAGCGGCAGCCCCATAACGGGTAATCAAGTCGAGGACATCCCGAATCTCAGAGCCGGAGCGAATGAGGAGGAGGAGGTCATCAGCATATGCCCGACAGCGAAAAGTGTGTTGGCGTAGGGTGAGGCCAGAAAGCTTGGTCGTCAAGCCCCCAATAAGGGGCTCAAGGGCAATAGCATACAGGAGGGTAGAGAGGGGGCACCCCTGCCGTATCGAACGGCAGATAGGTACCGGCCCTGCTATACGTCCATTGACTTGGGCACGTGAACTGGCACTGTCGTAAAGACGCCGGATGACGTCGAGAAACGGAGGGGGGATGCCCATTCGGGCTGCCACCTAAAACAGAAAACGATGACGCACTTTATCGAAGGCGCTGTCGAAGTCTATAGCGACGACCGCTGCCCGGAGCCTGCAGGCCGCCGCTATCGCAATTAAGTCGCGGCATTCCCCTGTGGCAGTCTGTATGTTAATCTGTCCGCCAGGCGTCGTTTGTTCTGGCGAGAGGATATGAGGGAGTGTAGTTCGGAGCCGCATTGCCAGTAAGCGCGCGAAAATTTTGTAATCGGCATTGAGGAGGGTGAGCGGTCTGTAACTCGTGACCATCGAACCACGGGCTGGTTTGTGGACTGGTATAATGATGCCCTCAGCAAAGGCGGGTGGGATTGCTTGGGCAGATGTTATCAGTTCTTGATACATAGTCGTCCACCGTGGGGCCATGAGGTCCCGAAAGGTACGGTAAAACTCAATCGGTAAGCCGTCAATGCCGGGCGATCTGTTGACTGCACCTTTGGCGATTGCGTTGTTGACTTCGTCTAGCGTGACCGCCACTGTCAAAGCATCCGCCTCCGTGTGGGGGAGGGTGCGCGTGACGTAATTCAAAATGGAGTCGTCTGCTGCAGTTTCAGAGTCTTAATCACTATAAGTACGACGGTAGTGCTCGACGAATGCGCGGACGATGTCATTCTGAGTGGCCACCTGCGTTCCATGAGGCGTTGTCAAAGTGCTGATGATCTGCCGACGACGCCTTCGGTTGTCGGACACTATATCATGCATGGATGGAATTTCTAAATCCGCGTGATCGTGGCGCCGCGTCCGTATCACGACCCATTGCAATTTCCGGCGTGCCAGCGCAATTATCTTCGCCTTAGTTCTTTGCCGTTCCAACTGGTTGTCCGGGGTTGGCGGTTGAGCATCCAGATCTCGGAGAATCGCGTAATAGAAGTCAACAGTGGTGCGATGCCAGTCGGCCATGTCCTTCCCGTATCTCATCAGTGTCCTCCGGATCGCCGGCTTGGCGCAGTCCAACCACCATGTCAATGTCGAGCGGTAGCGGGGAAGGCGTCGTTCGCAGGCTGTCCACGTGTCAGTGACTTGTTGGCGACACGCCTGGTCATGCAAGTGTGAGGTATTGAGTTTCCATGGCGCACGGCTGCGCCATACTGATTGCGGCGGAAGGAGGACCGTACAGATGTAAGCGCAATGGTCGGAAAAGGCCAGCGGCCAGCGTTCGGCGCCCCGTATCGCAGATCTAAGAGTTTGTGAGACATATATCCTGTCTAGTCGGCTTGCGGAATGACTTGTAAGAAAGGTATGGCCAGAAAGGTCGCCGTGTTGTACTTCCCAGGTATCGTGAAGCAGGAGGTCTCGCACCACTATACGTAGCTCCTGGCATGTAGTATAGTGGGGAATCTGATCTTTAGGATGCAGAACGCTGTTAAAGTCACCTCCTAGTAGGCAATGGTCATAACGCCCTAAAAACAGGGGAGCGATTGCCTCGGAATAAAACTGGGCTCTTTCATGCCGTCGTTCGGTGCCTGAGGGAGCGTAGACATTAATGATGCGTGTCCCCATGGCAGTGAGTGCCATGCCCCGAGCTGATGGAAGGAAGGCGACATCGGTCACAGAAATCCCGTGGCGGACGTAGATGGCCACCCCGCGGCCCATAGGATCACTCGCGGAGGCGTGGGCGGTATAGCCATTAATATCCGGGAGACTAGCCAAGTGAACTTCCTGCAGAAGGGCGAAATCAATATCCGAAGCCCAGAACATCTCCTGCATAAGGCGGATTTTCACCCTGGAACGGATGTTGTTGGTGTTGATGGTTGCTATCCGGTAGGCCTGGTGTCGGATTGCTGGTGGCTGGTCCACTCCGCCGTCCGCGCAAGGGTGTGGGCGTTGCAGCGGAACGTTATCCCGCTGGACCGCAGGGGAGTCTGGGGAGAGTATGATTAGTGGTGCGGCCGTGACGGCGCAGGGTCCCGTAACGGGTCCTGCTCCTTGACCTCCTCCTCGTGCCACGCCGTGGAAGCGGGCACTGGTGTATCTTCCATTTTGTCTTCAGAAGATGTAATTGTGCGTGGTGTCGTGTCGCCTGGGAGACGTTCATGATTTAGTTCAGCGTCAGCACGGGGCGTAGGCACACCGATCGATGTCTCCGCGCTCATGACGTCTTCGTCAGCAGTAGCGGGTTCTGAGGCTTCGTGCTGGTCGACGGGTACGTCCTCCTCGACTTGTAACGTCTCCTCTTGGCCGGAAACGGTGCGACGTCTTCGCTTGCGACGTTTCGGGGAACGTTGTTTCCTTGTGCGACCCTCCGTGTCCGACGACGGAAGGGAGTCACGTCGTTCTGGCAGAAAGGCCGCTGTAGGAACGATGAGCGAGTCGATCTCCATCGTGTTTCCGAGATCAGGGTCAGCGTCTGGTTGCGTCGGCATCTTCGGAGCGGCGTCAATGGCCGGCCGAGGCGGCGGGTCGTCCGAGGCGCTCTCCGTCAGTGTCTGGTCGGGCTCGTTGGTGGCGTCGTTTGTGGTGACCGGGCGACGTTGCAAAGTGGTAGGAGAAGCCAGAGCAGCGGCATAGGTCACCGGTAGCACTGTAGGTTGCGACGTGGGTGGTTTTTCGGCAGCTGGAAGTTGCGTAATACGCCGTTGTAGGCATTCGGATCTAAGGTGGCCTTCTTTGCCGCACCCGGAACAGGTCCGAGGCTGGCCATCGTATATAATTATGGCACGGCATCCGCCGATCTGTAAGTAGGACGGGACGTGGCTTCGGAGATCTATGGTGACCTGTCGGACCCCGCTTAGGACAGGATACGTCCGAAACTGTGTCCACTTCTCCGCAGTGTGGCCGTGGACTATGCCGTATGGGCGTAGTGCCGCGACGACTTCCTCAGCTGGAAGTTCGAATGGCAATTCGAAAATGCGTATCGTTCGCATACCTAAGCCTGCGTGGTCGACGGTTACCTCTCCCACATTGCCATCAGCGTGACAGAAGCGGAGCCGCTGTTTGGTCTCACGTAGTATGCGTTCGCACGCCGTGTCGTTAATGATTTTCACATAGACCGTGCTGCTCACGATGGACAAATGTATGCCTATAATATCGGTCGCCGGGATCTTCACTTCCTCTCGCAGAAAACGCTCCACCTCAAGTGCTTTGGGTCGGGCATAATCGTTGCAGAAAGTAAATCGGAGTGTTGATTTACGGTAACGGTTCGCCATGGATCGTACAAGGTAAGCCGGCACTTAAGCAACGGCCGTCGGAAAGTAAACAAGGCGAGCTCGCGCGCCGCACGAAGTCAACACGTACGCGTCCGCTCTGTTGCCCTGCCGAAGGCAGACTGCGCCCCTCGGCTAGGTACCTTTCCGTCATTGCAGTTGTTCATCTTGGGCCGTTCACTGTTTCCATTTTGCTTTTTTCCTTCACAGTTGTACACCTTCTCCCTGTTTTTATGATCCATGTTCATTTTTTGATGCGCTATCCATTGGGCCATCTTACCACTAAATATTAGGGGGATACGATGGGGAGTTTCCCTTGTCAGTAACAGCTAAGTTACCACCCGTGGTCAACGGCGACTGTCAACAGAGCGAGGTGGCGCAGTGGTTGGCACATTGGACTCGCATTCGAGACAACGACAGTTCAAATTCACTTCCGGCCGTCCAGATTTAGGTGTTCCGTGATTTCCCTAAATCGCTCCAAGCAAATTCCGGGAGGCTTACTTTGAAAGGACACAGCCGCTTTCCTTCCTCATCTCTGAAGAAGCCGGAGGTTGTGATCTATTTCTAATGGACTCGATGTCGACGGGATTTTTAACCTAATCTTTCTTCCTTTACTCTCAAAATCATAAAGTCTCTTCCACATTCCAAACTGAGTAAAAAAACGGGTACCGTTCTACATAACGGCAGCACTGTGCAGCGGGGCCGCGCGGGATTAGCCGAGCGGTCTGGGAGCTGCAGTCATGGACTGTGCGGCTGGTCCCGGCGGAGGTTCGAGTCCACCCTCGGGCATGGATGTGTGTGTTTGTCCTTAGGATAATTTAGGTTAAGTAGTGTGTAAGCTTAGGGACTGATGACCTTAGCAGTTAAGTCCCATAAGATTTCAGACACTTTTTTTTTTTTTTTTTTTTTTTTTTTTTTTTTTTTTTTTTTTTTTTTTTTTTGCCGCGGGAGACCAAACAAAACAGTCTATAACTTCGTTCATAGCTGTAATTTTTCTATTTTCTTTTAAGTAAAACCAGTTGTTAGCTGCACAGTTGGAATATTTTATTACAATAAATCAGTTTGGACAAATTAATCTGCAATTTTCGTGGTCTACAAATATCAGGAAAATACAAATCATCATAACACGGCCGTAGACGTACATTATGTGATCAAGAGCATTCGGACACACCCAAAACCATACGTTTTTCATATTAGGTGCATTGTTCTGCCACCTACTGTCACGTACGCCATATCAGCGACCTCAGTAGTCATCATACATCGTGAGAGAGCAGATTGGGTCACCCCCCGGAATTCACGGACTTCGAACGTGGTCAGGTGATTGGTTATCACTTGTATCATACGGCTGTACACGAGATTTCTACACTCCTAAACATCCCTAGGCCCACTGTTTCCGACGTTATAATGAAGCGGAAACGTGAAGGCACACGTACTGCACAAAAGCGTATAGGATAACTTCGCCTGTTGACTGGCGACCGTTGAAGGCGGTCGTAATGTGTAATAGGCAGACATCTATCCGGACCATCACACAGGAATTCCAAGCTGCATCAGGATCCAATGCAAGTACTATGACAGTTAGGCGGGAGGTGAGGCAACTCGGATTTCATGGTCGAGTGGCTGCTCATAAGCCACACACCGCGACGGTAAATGCCAAACGACGCCTCGCTTGGTGTAAGGGGCATAAACATTGGACGATTGAACAGTGGAAAAACGTGCAGAGTGACTAATCACGGTTCACAATGTGGCGATCCGATGGCAGGGTACGGGTATGGCGAATGCCCGGTGAACGTCGTCTGTCAGCGTGTGTAGCGCCAACAGTAAAATTCGGAGTCGGTGGTGTTATGGTGTGGTCGTGTTTTTTTATGGAGGGGGCTTGCATCCCTTGTTGTTTTGCGAGGCACTATC
This sequence comes from Schistocerca piceifrons, assembly GCF_021461385.2. Lineage (NCBI taxonomy): Eukaryota > Metazoa > Arthropoda > Insecta > Orthoptera > Acrididae > Schistocerca > Schistocerca piceifrons. Next base: position 354,045,242 of record NC_060139.1, read on the forward strand.
ACAGCACAGACCTACATTGATGTTTTAAGCTCCTTCTTGCTTCCCATGGTTGAAGAGCAATTCGGGGATGGCGATTGCATCTTTCAACACCATCGAGCGTCTTTCATCATGGCGGAGTGGTTATACTGACAATAACATCCCTGTAATGGCCCGGCCTGTACAGAGTCCTGACCTGAATCCTATAGAACACTTTGGAATGTTTTGAAACGCCGACTTCGTCCCAAGCCTCACCGACCGACATCGATACTTGTCCTCAGTGCAGCACTCGCTGAAGAATGGGCTGCCATTCCCCAAGAAACCTCCCAGCACCTGATAGTGCGTATGCCTGCGAGAATGGGAGCTGTCATCAAGGCTAAGGGTGGTCCAATACCACGTTGAATTCTAGCATTACCTATGGATGGCGCAACGAACTTGTAAGTCATTTTCAGCCAGGTGGCCGGATACTTTTAATCACACACTGTATGTAAAGTACAAAAAGCGTGTTACAGAAAACTTACTCATTTCCGGCTTATAGCATGGAAAAGCAGGTGTCGAATTAGGATCGGACAGTTAAGAAGTTCTAACAAGATTAAGCTGAAACATATTAAAATGTTTGTATAAAATTACCTGTTGTGAAATGGTTAAGAGTTGGAAAAATAACGTCTCTTCTTTAACGAATAATAATAACACGACGTACTGGAAAATCTATATTGTGCAGGTGAAAATTGTAACCATATACTCATAAATTACAATTATAGAGAATTTATCTCACTTATGTACGGAGTCAAATAGGTATGCTAGTAGTGAGGAACGTTAATAGAAGCATATGACAGATAAGACTAAGGCATAGTAGAGGGAAGTGGTTATAAACTATCGCTATTTGATAGGACTCCTGGCGTAAAACGAGTGATCGTAGGACAATGAAACTTTCTGGAAAGATTTGCAAGGGCATGTGGAAGAGAAATAACGAACAAACCATTGAAAGAAACACATTTTAATTTCCGTATAAGAAGGTAACATTTGTTAACTGCGTTCCATGTTTACATTCGAAGTTACAAACGTTGCTAAGTGTATCAACCAGGTGCATCCATGACAGCCTAGAACCGCACTAGAGATTGCTCTACTGCTGCACCAAAAACATGTCGGATGGGATGTCGGCTGCCTCTCTAGTATGTTCGTCTTCAACCTCCAACGTGTGTTAGTGAGTCGTTGATAAACCCTGTTCTGCAGGTAATCCCACAGCCAGAAATCGCACGGGTTCACATCTGGTGCTCTTGGTGGGCAGGCAGTTTGGAACGATCGGCAAATGATTCGGTTTCCTACAGGTGTATTGCGGAGTAGTAGTATTGAGGTGGAGCTTCAGCGTGCATCAAAACGGTTGAGTCCAAAGCACCTCTCACCCTTAGAACAGGGATGACACGTTGACGAACCAGATCACAGTAACGTGTGCCGTTCACAGTTCATGTCCTTGGTCCATGGGGTCCGAGTTCCTCAAAGAAAAATGGACCAATATGTGAACTGTGTTCTGAGGCCACATCACACATTGACCCGTTCACTATGCAGAGGAACTTCTTGTACGTCGTTGGCGGATGATCACCAGATGCGACGATTGTGAGCGTTCACTACCTATAGAACACCTTCGTGCCAGGTCCCACCGACCGACATCGATACCTGTCCTCAGTGCAGCACTCTGTGAAGAATGGGCTGCCGTTCCCCAAGAAACCTTCCAGCACCTGATTGAGCGTATGAATGCGAGAAGGCAGTGTGCTTCGTCAGTCCACAAAACGTTCCAAGGCAACATGCCGCCAGCTTCAGCCACTGCTAGAAACATAAGAGCAAAGTCTACTCGAATGTCTGCGTCACGTGGCAAAATTTGGTGACTTGTGAAGATTGCACAGATACAGTTTCACAGATTTTCTCAGCACTTTTCGAACGGTGGACCATGGAATGTTCAGCTTGATGAGACAGCTCGTGCACTACTTGAAAATCGCACATTGTGTCCACCATTCTCAGCCATGGCGTCAATAACTTCTTCAACAGTTTGCGGCGCAATTGGTCGTCGGCCCCTCCCAGGAACAATTCCCAAATCGCCAATTAATTCGACCTCCGAATCATGTTATTCAATCACGGTGCTGAAAGAGGGTCTCTCCGCAATCTTAAATGCGTCGGTACTAACGAAGAACAGCAGCACTATTGCTGATGTTGAGATAAAACAGGTTTACCAGAAAAGTCTTGTCCATCACGTCTAGATTCACTTTGGCTGTTTGCAACTCTAATGCATGCCGATGCTTTTGTTTCAACTCTACATCGCCGAACCAGTACTGGCGCCTATCGGAGTGTCACGACGGTAGTACAGTTAGGGGGAGGTTTACTATCTTTGGCCCCAAAAAAACATGTTCTCTGAGAATTTTTTTCTCGGGATGTGTTATAGATATCAATGTCAAATTTGGTCAAAATGTTTATTGACATTTCCTCTACAAACTAGAATTTTTTCGATCGGAGATGTCGAAGAGCAAAGGCGGAAGTTCCGTCGGAACGAAACAAAATTTCGATGTAGACCATCACGCGCGGTATGTCACAGGTCAGCCGGCTCGTCTGAAATCAAAACTGAGTTGTCGTTAGCGAAGTATATAAGATACTTTAGGAGTTGTACCTCGCTTAAGTTATTTGGACTATAGGAAACAAAATGGCGGCCATTTGAAAAAATAGGTTTTTTTCATCGATTTTTCGAATTCGTCGGCCAAGTAAAAACATTTATAGTTGATGAATCGGAATAAAAGTGGTGCAACTCCTAGACAATTTAGTTAGCTTCGTCGGAAACAAAGAATCATGCCAATCGGTTCAGTAGATTTGAAGTTACCACAACGCGCGATAAAAAAAGTCATTTCGAGAAAAACGCTTGTTAAGTTTTGACTACATATAAATGCAATATTATGCAATTTACGTTCAATCTACTATTCCGGGTCCGTAAAATTGTCCTTCCTCTTCTTCATAGAGGGCGTTCTGTTCGATCTGGGCCATCGTGCGCTGCTCCAGAGCCGCTCATACAGCCGGTGAGAAACGATTTTTGGCCGCTTGAATCCGGTGGTCTTCCGAATGCTTGGCAAACTGCGTCGAACAGAGTTCCATAGTGACGTCCATCGTTGTCATGGTCTTCAGAATTGCTGAATACCCTTCGCTGAAGCTGTTCACTGCCAGGAAAGTTGCAATCTCCACAGTCTTCGCACCAGAATGCAAATACTTGGGGGCTAACTTCCAAACACACGCTTTCAAACTTTCAATTGAGTTTTATGTGCTTCCTCTCAAGCACCGGTACAATAACTCGTCCTCCGAAAGGAAAAAAAACTGGTGCGTGAAAAAAGCCGATTTCCGGCAGGTGCATTTTTTTGTTCAAGCGAGAATAGCAAACATTTCCGTTCCGTATTCGGAAAAACCTTAAAGGGGTTGCGACCGAACCGCCGAATCTTTCCATCAGTAAATGGGGTATGTTCTCAACTGACTCGGTTGTTTTAACCCCTCCACTGACGGAATGACCCGCTTCCTACTTCCGTATGTATAAAGCCAATACGGACTTGTAGCTGTCACGCCTTTGCGCTTACTGCTACGTATTTTAACCGTAAATAGCTCAGCCCTAATGGTAAGAGGTAGTAGTGAATTCACGTTATTAATCTTTGAAGACAGCACAGCTGCCACAAGCTCAGCTCACTTTTACTCCACTCCTACCCTCGCCATTGCACCACATTAATTAGGTGCTACATGGACCTTGCTAAATTCACTTGCGTATACATTTTTTTGACCGTTACTCGCCAGTATTTACCTAATGATTAGTACACTCCTAACCGGACTATTTCCCAAAGAGCTGTGATGATTGAACGGGTTCGATCCACGGCCTACAGTGCCCTACAGTTCACACGGTAACACTGCCTACCTGACCCACTTAACTTGGTAGTGAGCTTATGTATCCAATCACCACTGCTAGCAACAGTGGGTAATCCTATCAGCACGACGAGAGCAGCAGACTTACCGTCGAATCCTCCTGAAAATACTTACAACTACGGTCGCCAGCTCTGAAGGAGCAAAAGAATAAATCAGTTTTTTGGCTCGTTTCAAAAGTGAAACGGCTTGAGTTGAATTTAAACTTAATTCTGAATATTACTATTTCTGATCATTCTAGGTGATTCTACAAAGCAAATACTCTCTCAATTTCTGTGAGTTGGCTTGGTAATTACCACCAAGACAACTTATGCAACTTAGGTTAACAAAATTCTATCCTTCAACTTATTTAATGATTTTGGATATTACTCTTTGGACAATTGATATAGAATTAGATAAGTGACTTTACTTGAAAGGTTACTCAGAAAAATTTAAGTAACTATAAATAGGCGACTCATTCTGGTGTGACCATTGCTCTTTTCAACATTCTTATACGCTAAAGTATTCTACACCCAAAAGAATTGTAAATGAAAGAGGCGATGGTGGCCTCAGTCTGATTTCACTACACTATGTTTCAGGTTACTACACTTTACAATGAACAACATGCGTCGTAATTTTACTCATTACTATATTCTGTCTTCTGCACTTGCACAAAAGAAAACTGGTATTCTCCTTTTACATGTATACAAAGTTCGACTTAACAATTGCAAGCAGTCTTGCCTTGGGTAGACGTGTCGGTGCTGGTGGTGAGATGCATGTGGCTAACGCAGCTCTTCACGCCTCATGCCCTCAATGGCAGCTGGAACTACGAGCTGTAGCACTCGTATAAGCTACTGCACGTCCGCCATAAAATCTGGGCGCAGGAACTCTTACAATCAGCCCCAGTGGCATAGAGACGGCTTCGACAACCATTCGTCGCGTTCTACTCCACAAACGGCGACGATATTCTCCTCTTCGCTGTTGCACAATCACTTTTGCGTGAGCACAGTTACGCACGTCCGGTCACGTCAACACTCCCCAGGCCATTCCATTGTTCAGTCCCTGTGTCTCCAGCTACCACCAAGAGTGAGGGCGTTCCCCTACCACCTTTTCACCGAAATCATTTAGTATTTAAGAATATTTATATTTATTACCCTGGAGTTCATACCAGTCATAATAATTTACTACTAGCGCTTTATAACATTAAATCATACAGTAATAACTTATAATTACCATGAAAAAGAATACATTTGACTCCGAGAGCTTAGTGCATTGTCTGACAGGCAGCGCTAATTCCCAGTTTCGCCAATAGATGGCATCAGGGTGCACTCCCTGCCAGTCTCACACCAGCGCGCCCGTTTCCGACGCGCGGGCTCCAAATTACTGTTAGCCCACCATCATTTCAGTTCCGTTACAGGGTGAATTCCAAATATTTTTATGGATCCAAAGATGCAATTTTTAAAAAATCGATTTTTTAACCGAAATATATAAACCTCCCCTTAACAACGCAGATCCTGCAGAACACAATCCGAATATAATTCCTATAAATTAGGGTTCACATAGGGTAAATAGTTTTCCCTGTGCACTGGCTCAAGTAGTGAAGGTTTAATTATAAACATTCTGTACATTGAACAAAAGAAATTCAACTGTCATTTAACTGTCCATATGAATTTTTAGGTAGAAGGGGGTTAGGAAAACGCTGGTATAGAATTTTATTTAAAAGCTGATAGTGGTACCATGGACCAATGGTGCAAGAGCAGTTCGTTGTACTTCCTAATATTCTGGAGACGAAGTTAGAAGCCAGAATGATAAGTGGGCTTCACGTGGGCTTCTGTGCAGGCGAGAGCAGCGTGCGAGGAGGGGCAGCCCATGTTTACAAGTTATCTCTATATGCGGAAAGCTTGCGGTGTCTCACATAAGTGTTAACTAAAATCTTACGAGTACTTATAAGTTATTAAAGCGTCATAGCATTCCATTAATTTGAACGCCTTAGCAGATTAGAGCGTGAAAGTTAAATAGGTGATATATTATAGACCAATACTATAAATTGACACAACATTTGTAGAGTAAGAGTAAAACACATTAGTACAATAAGAGACGCTAGTATACACTGAACTGGTGCAGTTGAAGGATGATTGCAAATGACAACGTAGAAATGTTGACACAAGCCACTTTTTATGTCACACGGAAAGTATTCGAATTAGTTTCACACTGTATACTGGCAAAGTTGAATATCTCTTCGGCTAGGAAACATTTGTATACCAGACAGAAGGGTCGTCTGAGTCTCACAATCCTACCTTACAGGCTCAAAGCATGATCACTAGACACTACCTCTTGCTAAGGCAAATGGAACACATCGGTTGGTTCTTTTTGCATTTGATGTGGTATACGGTAGACTTGAAAGGACTTACAGAAGTACCGTTAGTTCAGGGGCGAATCTTCGGAAAACCCCAAAAAGGTTTCTTTTTACTGCATTTTCGCCGCCACCAGCGGACCAAAACGCAGTCAAGGATTCCAAGACGCCCATGCACTGCGAATGGCTGAAATTTTCGTGATATATTACTAAGATCCTCATCTCAAACAATCCTGAAAATTTTGTTGATATGTTTATCTGTTTCCAAGATACATGGTTTCAGACTTACACTACTTCAACATGTGAAATCCAAAAAGAACTTGTTTTTTTGGGATCAAAATCTAGCCGTGGATTCCCAGGCGGCTATGCTCAGAGAATGTAACTTCTAAGACGTATTCGTAAGATCAAGGTCTCGAACGAATTTCAAAATTTTCTTCATAGCTTTACCCGTTTACGGGATTCAGAGATTCAAAATTACCCTACTCGTACACGAAAAATCCGGTGTGAGGCGAAACATAGTTTATAAAGTGACGCAGCAAAGAAAAATATGTGGTAAAGTGTGTTCGTTATCATCTAAGAACCCCATGTTGTAGTACTTAAGCACATGCAAAAACTTTTTTGCTCGTAAAATCCGGTCAGAGGTGTAAAATCAGTTTTGCGTTATTTCAGTTTCACGTAAGCAAACTATCTAAATTTTACTGTTCAACACATTTCTTTTCATATGTGTTGCATGCCCTGCTGGTGCAGGGAAAAAGAGGGGTACCAGCGGAAAAATTTTCCTACCGGGGCACAAAATAAGCGAATATGTTCCTGTTTATTTAAGAGACTCTTAGCGAAAAGTGGGGTACCAGCTACCTCATTCTTCCTTTCTCAGCACCTTAAAAAATGTTCCCAAAAATTTTCGTATGTGAACACATTCGCACTTTTTTATGTTGAGGCAGTAGAAGCCAGCGGCAAACGGTGGTTGCGTTATAGACAGAACGAAGAGACAATGGCAGTCTGAAAGGAACAGAGGGACACTGTGGCAGTGGAACGTAGTTGACAGTGATAGAACAGTGCTAGGAAAAGACTGATGGAGACAGCGCCAGGGGAGAGGAATAAAGAGAAAGATAAAGAGAAAGAGGCAGTGGAAATGGGTGAGATCCAGTGATAATGAGAGACAGAGTGTATGGCAATGACAACGAAGAAGAGAGAGGTAGGGGTAGTGAGAAGAGACAGCAGCTGTAGAAAGGAAAGAATGAGATATCAGCAGAGAGCAGGAGGAAGACGGTGACAGTGAGATGTAAGAGCTGTAGTAGTAGGACAGAATGAAGGAGGATGTGACTGTAACGCGGGAGACAATGACAGAGAGAGACACACAAAGAGATAATGACAACGAGTTGGGCTGAATGAGTGTCTGAGAAAGGGCAACTGGGAATAGATGGAGATGACCGGCTTATAATGATGGGCTAGTGGATGTGAGCGAGTTACAGTTAGGGGAGCTTGTGCGAGTTTAAGATGATCTGCATATTAAAAGAAGCGCTAATATGTTCGCATACCATAATTTTTGAGGAAATTTTTAAAGGTGCTGAGAAAGGTAGAATGAGGCAGCTGATACCCCACTTTTCATTTAGTCTTTTAAATAAACAGGGAAGTATTCGCTTTTTCTGTGCTCCTATAGAAGGATTTTTCCGCTGGTATTTATTTCTTTCAAGCTCTTCCAAGAGGTTCATTTTGTGGCCCTTGTCAATCATATACGAAATTAGCATTTTCAGTAGAGATGGAAGAGAAAGAGAGTGTATTAAGATGTTCTGCGAAAGCTTCTGTCTGTATCTCCACCTAAAAATGTAACAGAAAGCTCTACCAACTCTCGGTAATCATCTCTGATTATTTCTCTTGTCGCTTTGAGTGCGGTAAAACTCAAGCAGATTGTCAATTTCTGAAACAGTCAGGTGCATTGCGACCTTTTTATCTACACTTCCCAGTTTTTGAAGAGTGGTATATCAGGACTTGTTATTACTGAACTGATTTTTCCCTGGAACACGTTTCTTAACACTAGTTCATGCACGAAGTGCCAGCAAGGAAAAAGAATGGCACTTCTGTTAAATTTTTGCTCGAGGCACCATTGGTATGACCTGTATTTGAAGCCGTAGTGTCACAACAAAGAAACTGCACTTTGTCTTCGAGATTCCAGTCCACAATCGCGTTCCAAACAGCTTTCGCCTGTTCACATCCCGAAGAGTTTACAAACCTTGGCACAGCAATAAGTTGCTCCTTATTTCTATATGAAATAACTATCGGAAGACGTTCTTCTTTTGATTCCCGATCATGTGTAGCAGGCAACAGTTCGCCATCACAATGAACAGTCACAACATCTGGTACCTTGTTTTGAAAATTAACGTTTGTAGCTTCAGCACGCTTTTTCCGTTTCTCTGTACGAATTCTTTGAATCGAGGCCTTACTTATAGAAAATTCATCAGTATTATATCCAAGTGCCTCAATGGTAGCTTCAAGAATATAAACTGAATCTCTGACTCAACTGACACCTATCTAGCGCTGCTACTAATTTTGGAGTAATGAAATTTTTCCGGATAGTTGTTTTACTAGTTCCAGATTTTATGTTCTCAGTCACAGTTGGGAAATTTTCTTGCAAACACATCTCATTTTCATTACAGCCAGAAGATGAGTCATTTTGTAATGCTTCATAAGATGCTGTTGAAGGAGCTGCTGTGGAAAAATATTTAGCACGTCTGTTTTCTTCCTCAATAGTTCTGATGCGCGACCTTTCCTCGTTATTAGCCAGTTTCTTGTCCACTCCAGCTAAGTGACCAGGCCGACCTGGCTCTCTCTGTTGCTGTAAAACGATTGTATCTTCATTTATTTTCATTAACTGAAGTGCATCGGCGTGTGCAATGTCGAACAAATCATGTCGGCGCTGCTCAAATACCATTTGGGTTTTTTGTGCATTGTTTTGCAACTCCCTCCAAACTTGATACAGGTTCACTAATTTCTTCACGCGATTAGATACAGATTTGGTAGGTATACGCGTCTTTCCCCAAAAGATCATACATTCTCGAATAGTGAAATTTGCACTTTCACTGACAGTTACATTCACTTCCCGGATATTCTAAAATAAAACTTCTAGAACTTGTCCATTAGATGGCAGTTTTGAACCTTTTATCTGATGTTTTACCGCACCTATTATAATATACGCGTTTTAGAACTACTACGTAATTACAATGACATTTTCACTTACTGACAACAATTGAGACTAACAATGTTAGAGACACACCGACACAACGGAGCGCGGCTTCGCCTTTCTTACCAAGTACAGCCAACCCGACACGTTTCAATGCAAGTCGGCACGGGTTGGCAACATCCTAAAAGGTTCTGAAATTTTATATATAGTTGTTTTGGCATCGTACAAATAAGAGGGTATGCGTTCAACTAAAAACTGCTTCGAATTTTCAGGACACCCTAATGCCCACCTTTTCTGTCCTAAATACTGGTAAACATTCATTACACTGATTTTTATGTGCCTGACATTAGGGAATTTCGTAATTAATGTCTCTCATTATTTATAAAAAGCAGAGGTTGAAAGCATAATGGTGACATTATTAGCGACAGAGGACACAGTGACATGACATGACACTTGCCGCATATGATGGCAACTTGTAAACATCCGCTGCATCCCCTCGCTCCCTTCCGGCGTCAGGATGCACCAACCTCCGGCACCGAAGCTAGGGTGCAGCCCGCAAACTCGCTTCCTGCTGCCAGCGTCGTGTCCAGGATGTTGGAAAGTACAGCAAACTGTCTTTGCCCCATCTACAAGAGCCACCACAGGCGACTTTTAACAAATAAAATTCTATACCATCTTCTGCTAACACCTTTAACCTAAAATTTGTGATCATACTTGACTGGCGATTGAACGTTTTTTATGCAGCTATAACTTTTTGTACAACTATAACTTTTTATATGCTTTATAGCGTTCCTCACTGCTAGCATACCTTCTTGACTCTGTATTATTTCTAACCTATAAGTCCGTGGTCATAGTTGTCACTTACGTTATGTACTTTCTGTGTTGTTATGGTTCATTACCTAACGATGTGCACCAGCAGACGTCGATTTTACCACTGCATAGTTTCATATCTGAAGATAGTCTATTTCGGCCGAAACCGATAACAAAATCTCAATAGAAAAGTGATTTCGTCTGTATTACTTATTAATAAAATGTAATGTTCTCTTATTCTACGCTTCGCGTAAAACCGCGAGGGAGATTGAGATAAATTTTGACTTACTCATAGGCGCGTTGGAAGTCTTTCTTATCACAAACCATTCATGCATGGAATAGCAAGGAGAAAACAGTTTTGGTGCACTTTGCATCTCCTACCACACTTCGAACTGTGGTATGCGGAATATGGACGTAGATGTAGGTATAAATGCGCGAGAGAGTTTAAAAATGTTAATTTCCGAGCTCTTCTTGAAGGCAGTAAAATTTTAATGTTCTCTGAAAGCGTGGCTCATACAATGTTTGCTAAAAACGTCACACAAGTATATTTTTTTAACGCAGTGTTTCAGGCGCCTTTTGTTACTTTTTACGTTTCAATGTATTTTGCTTGACACACACACACACACACACACACACACACACACACACACGTACGCACACGTAGAATTAAAACAAAAAAATTTCGGCACTTTAGAATTTTCGACAAGTCTGGAAAATCTGGTCTGCCAAAATTTTCTCAGAGGCATTGGTAACAGGGCAATTCAGTGAGTCTGCACCTATGTCACCGCTATCATCGTCATCATGTAGAATAAATAACTGATGTCCGGCAACGACGTTCTGCGTGGACCTCCATGTTGTGAATGCGACCTAAGATATTCTGGCATGCTAGGAAATTCCGAAAAACTTTCTCACTGTCACATTCAGGTCCTTTTCATAATAAAGATCAGCAGGGAATATTTTCAGTTTGAACCCACCAGTTTGTCTTATAATCGTAGTATCTCCAGGCATACAGAGCGTTTATTGATTCATTCTCCGCTCCTAGAGAAAATCTCAAACGAAACGTTCCTGCACTCCCTTAATCTAACTTGTATTTAGATGTTATTTGACCCTGGATACACAAAATATTTGCGACCTCATCACTCGTTAAAAGAAGCATTTTTAAATTTCCTTAGGAAATTAAACACCGTCTTATATGGAAAACAACAATCATATTGGCAATAAGTTGGCAAATGATTCAACTGTGAGAATACTGAACTATGTTTGTCGAAAGATGTTTTGCTTTCAAAGGTTCCAAGAAACCAATGTTTGTTTCGGAATACAGCCGTATATTCAACTCCTCCGGACAGTAATGCGTACGTGAAATAATGGCTGATTCTTTATAATAGGAAGATCTCTCACACGAGATTTATTTTAAAACAGTGCAGCCTCCAGTGCTTCGTCTTACTGGGCTCTTGTACTATCGTACCCAAAGGAGCTAAAAATAGAAACCCAATTCAGTAACAACAAACCCTTTTAATTTTTTAATTTTTACTGTGTATGAAAAATCAACTGCAGACGGGACCATACTGAATACAGGACCATATTGACTACAAAAGAAAATGAAGAGCACCTTCAGCGACCATTTATTAAGTCTTCTTGTACTATACTGTTATTTTATGGCCCTGCAACAGAATAATATAAAAAGGTCAACCCAAGCGCCAACAACAAGATTTCAAACGTTTCTTAGGGATATTTTGTGGATATTTTGATATGGAAAAACTGGTAGAAGCCGACCTCGGGGAAGATCAGTTTGGATTCGGTAGAAATATTGGGACATGTGAGGAAATACTGACCTTACGACTTATCTTAGAAGAAAGATTAAGGAAAGCCAAACCTACGTTTCTAGCATTTGTAGACTTAGAGAAAGCTTTTGACAATGTTGACTGGAATACTCTCTTTCAAATTCTAAAGGTGGCAAGGGTAAAATACAGGGAGCGAAAGGCTATTTACAATTTTTACAGAAACCAGATGGCAGTTATAAGAGTTGAGGGGCACGAAAGGGAAGCAGTGGTTGGGAAGGGAGTGAGACAGGGTGTAAGTAGGCTGTTCAGGTTTTCTTATTGGTAACGCCACGTAGCGCTCTGTATGAAAATCACTGGCTGTGCTGTGTGCAGTCTGTGGCTAGTTTGCATTGTTGTCTGCCATTGTAGTGTTGGGTAGCGGCAGCTGGATGTGAACAGCGCGTAGCGTTGCGCAGTTGGAGGTGAGCCGCCAGCAGTGGTGGATGTGGGGAGAGAGATGGCGGAGTTTTGAAATTTGTCATGAACTGCTATATATATATATATATATATATATATATATATATATATGATATTAAGGTAAATACATTGTTTGTTCTCTATTAATATCTTTCATTTGCTAACTATCCCTATCAGTAGTTAGTGCCTTCCATAGTTTGAATCTTTTATTTAGCTGGCAGTAGTGGCGCCTGCTGTATTGCAGTAGTTCGAGTAACCAAGATTTTTGTGAGGTAAGCGATTTGTAATACGAAACAACCACAAAATAATAACACAGGACACTTCGGAAATTATGAAAGAAATTGGCAAGGCGCATTGGATTTTGAGATGGAACCGCCGACACGACCTAACAATGACCGATATGCGACTCGCCGACATGATGATTTTGACTATAAGCTGTTCATTACTACACGTAAATTCAAAACATTTAAGAATTCTGGCAACGACATTCATCCACAAGCATGGCTCCATCAATTCTCTCATTGGTTTCCTCCCAACTGGTCGTTAGAACACAGATTAGAATTTATGTGTGGCTACTTAGAGAATGAACCAGCTGTGAGAATGAGATTGGTCATTCACGATTGTCACAGTGAAGGAGAATTTTATCATGCCTTCCTCTCAGCGTATTGGTCGCAAGCTACACAAGACCGAGTAAAACATAGCATCATAATGATGAAACGTTTCGAACAAACTGAATTTTCCAGTCTTATGAAATATTTTGAAGACATGTTGCATAAGAATCAGTATCTTTCAAACCCATACAGCGCCTCAGAACTCATCCGCATTTGCTTAATCAAATTACCTGAACATTTACGGCATATTATTTTAGCAGGACGTTGCAAAGACGACATTGAAGCTTTTCAGGGACTGTTACAAGAACTGGAAATTGACAGTGACAATCGCGGAACGCGAAAACAGGAGCACAACAATTACAGGTCACATCTGTCACAATTCCACGATGACAGAAATAATACACGACAAGGCTATTCTTATAACGTAAATCGTGACCAAAACAGACACCACCCATATGACAACCGTTGGCAAGGTAGTAATAATTACAGGGAAAGATCACCTCTCCGCGGTAATGACTATTACAGAGACAATCAGAGAAACAGACAATATGGGAACCAAAATAATTATTATTACGGGAGACAGAATAACTTTAGACGCAACGGTCCAGCGCGCAGTTACGATTCAGGTAGAAATTCTCCACCACTTAACCGACAATAAAGAAACTACAGGAACTACCGACATGACCACAGACGATGTGATCGTAACGACAGACCTGAATTGCATCAGAACTGGCGGGATTTAAACAGGGCAGGGCCCTCTCGTCACGGTGAATTTGTAGAAGTTAGGTCTCCAAATCCCAGTAACGACGTACGCCAACAAAGAGACAATAGGCAATGACTCACACCGCTGGCAGCCACAAAACGTACTTATGAAAACGACGACGCAGCTGCCGTAGCTAGTAATTACGTAAAAATGGAAGACATTAGGGACATCTTACTCCAGGAACACGACGTAAAACTTAACAACATTGCATATCCTGTGATTCACATTACTGTAAATGACGTAAAATTTACGGCAGTACTTGACTCTGGCAGTCCCATTTCAGTAATTAGTGAAACAGATTTTAGCAAATGCAACAATTCGAACGATTGCCCCACACTTCCGTTACGTAAGATTAAATTACAAGGTGCAATCATTGGAAAAAGTGTAGATGTACGCCAACAAACCAACTTAGAATTCTTTTGTCAATGCCACAGCTTCTCTATGAACTTTCTTATTGTTCCATTATTGTCGACGGAAATTATACTGGGAGTAGACTTTTTGAATGAATACAAAGCAATCTTAAACTTTCACGATGCTGAAATAAGTTTAGAGAAAGAAGGTAAGTCAGTAGCTTTGAAATTTGAAGATTGGCTCTCAAACCATGACGAAGAAATTAATCGGCTTTACCTCCTGTTAGACAACAGTTCGGAATTTTCGACGGAACTTGGCACTAACAATCACTCTGCAGGTACTGACAGGGATGATATCGACGGCATATTTGAAATTAATGAGTTAATTCAGAATAAAATTCAAACAATTGAGAATTGTAATGACACTGATAGGCAGAACGTTTTTGAGATTTTACAAGAATATTCCACAGTTTTTACTCACAAAACAGGAACAATCAAGGGATTTCAATACCAATTTCGTGTTCGTGAGCATACTAAATTTTGTGTTAGACCATACGTAATTCCAGCACATTATAGGGACCGCGTTAGAACAGAAATACAATCTATGCTTGACGAGGGCATTATTGAGCCTGCAGTAAGCTCATACAACAATCCATTACATGTTGTTGAGAAGAAAAATGGATCGATCAGACTTGTCTTAGATTCGAGACAAATCAATACTATCATTATTCCTGAAACAGACAGGCCGCAAACGTTGGAAGAACTTCTTCAAAATTTTAATGGTGTAAAAGTGTTGTCTTCCATTGATCTCAGATCCAGCTTTTATCAGATCGAACTTCATCCAGAATGTAGAAAATACACAACTTTCCTTTGTTTCGGCGTTTGTTATCAGTTTCGGAAACTTCCCTTTGGTTTGAACATTTCTTCAGCAGCATTCACTCGCGGGCTAAATTCCATATTACCGGAGTTCTTAAAACGTCACATCACCTTATATGTGGACGATATTCTAATAGCAGAAGCTTCATGGAAACAACATAATCGCATACTCAACAGTTTGTTACGTATTTTTGCAGAATCTGCAATTACAGTTAACTTGGAAAAGTCTGATTTCGGTAGGTCAAAGGTGAGGTTTTTGGGACATATTATTTCTTCTGAAGGCATTCAGCCGGATCCTGAAAAGTTAGAAGCAATCAGAGCCATTCCAGTTCCATCCACAAAAAGACAAGTCCGCAGTTTTCTAGGTCTCGTAAATTTTTACCGTCGTTTTGTGAATATGCAAATTCTTGTTACACCAAAACTTTGTTCTCTCCCTGGAAAAAATACTATTTGGAACTGGGACGAACAAGCACAGTTGGAATTCAATTTTTTGAAAGAATCGCTACTTAACGCGCCGATACTAGCTCATCCAGATCTGTCACAAGATTTCTGCCTCAGCACGGATTCTTCTAAAGTCGGTCTTGGTGCCCATTTATTTCAAGAAGCCATAGAAAATGACACTACCATTCAGAAAACCATTGCTTTTGCTAGCCGAGTGCTAACAAAATCTGAAAAAAAATTATTCCGTTACTGAATTAGAAGCTTTAGCTATCGTTTGGGCATTTAACAAATTCCGTTTCTTTCTTTCTGGTAAGCACGTAAAAGTATACAGTGATCATCGTGCATTGCAATTTCTTATGTCTTCAAAATTAAATCATGACAGGTTAAAACGTTGGGCATTGTTTCTGCAAGAATTCCACTTCACAATAGTCTACATTCCCGGCATGGAGAACATTGTTGCGGACGCACTGTCACGCGCACTGGCTGCGCTGGAGAAAAGTAACACAGAAGGCAACCTCGAAAAAAATTTCAGTATTCTTTACATTCAGAAAGTCGCCTTTGAAAACTTCATCACCACATCTTTAAAGGACATTGCTCATGAACAAGATAAAGATCCGATTTGGAAAGACATCAAGAGCAAATGGCATGGAAAGACACACACACAGATTCGGCATTATTATCTGGTTAGAAACAACATACTGTTCAAACGCTGCACTGTTGATGACAAGCTATGGGTACTTTGCATTCCTAACGATTTTGTTAATAAGCTCATTTGGTACATTCATTTCAGCTATGCACATTTTGTCCCACGAAAATGTTACCGTATTCTTGGAACGACTTGTTATTTCAACAATATGGAAAAGAGAATTCGAAGAGTCTTGTCTATTTGTAAACTTTGTCAAAAGGCGAAACCATCTACTATCTCCCATCGTGCTCCGCTGTTTCCTATCATTCCTTCTAAATTAAAAGAATTTGCTGCTGTTGATCTCTTGGGACCGCTCGTCAGAACATCTAATGGATTTTCGTACGTTCTAGTCGCTGTTGAACTTACTTCAAAATTTGTTTCTTTCACTCCGTTACGTAAAGCCACTGGACGGTCTGTATCCAACGCCTTAGTTAAAAATTTCTTACGTGAAGTTGGACACGTTAGCAAAGTCATTTCAGATAACGGACCTCAATTCAGATCTGCTGTTTGGTCACGCATGCTTCGGAATCATAAAATCAAACCTGTTTTTATTTCATTGTACTCACCACATTGTAACCCGTCTTAACGGATTATGAAAGAAATCAATAAGCTTTGCAGACTTTATTGTCACAGAAAGCATCAGCATTGGGATAGATATTTACACTTATTTCAAAATGTGCTGAATGAAATGCCTTATGATTCCACTGCTTTACCACCTACTCTTGTACTAAAGAATGAAGAACCACCGAACAGAATCAGAGAGCTTGTACCTTTCCCGAATACACGTAAACTTCGACACAAAGACATAATTGATTTGGCTCTTAAAAATATAAAATCTGCAGCAGACAAAAGGAGAAAACTACACGGTAAAGCAAATGCAAAGAAATTGTATATTGATCAGAAAGTTCTGATTATAGCTCATTCATTGTCACATAAGAAGAAACACTTGAGTCACAAATTCTTTCTAGTTTACAAAGGACCTTACAGAATCCGCCGTATACCACATGATAATTGCGTTGAAGTTGAAACTCTGCGTACTAGGAAGAGTAAAGGTTTACACCACATTTCACATGTAAAACCGTTTATTGAAAGATAATCTGCTTTTTAACTTTGTCTTTGCCATATAACTTTTCACTTTACATTGCTAGTATGCTTTGTCAGACTTAGAATCTGTTAACATACAACAATGTTTGAAGTTAAATATCCAGTCTAGAACCTAGGGAACATTTTTAAACAGAAATTACGAATGCATTGTTATACTGAACAGACGACACAGTGTTGTATTTGTACATTCTTGCTAGTTAGTTGCACGATTACGTAACGACTATAAGGCTCACATACTTACAACATATACTGGTACTGCTAATGAGATTCTAATGCAACATTTTGGTTTACTTGAAAATACATTCTGGATTTAAAGTACTTTCTGTGAGATACCAGATGACACAGTGGTCAGTTTATGTGATAGCTACACGATTTTATCACGACGCTACTAATGAGTGACAATTTACAATGTTGCTTTTGCGGTGTTTCTGTTTTATATCTGCACAGTTTTTCTGAATTCTTCTGGAAAGGAAACCATGTTTTAGTAGTAACTTTTGTGGTACAGCTACAATGAGACAGCCTTTTCTGTAGCACAACAATACGTTACCGTGTAGTACTTTCTTGATCACGGTACTGTACATAATAACTACGATATCTATAAGCATAGCATTTCGCTTTTGTTTATTACGAGGTAGGTACATTGACTTCCACAGAACTTTGCTTATGGACGACGATAATTACCACACTTGGCACATTTTTTTACCCTCAAGTAATGACAGATTATGTTACAACAAGACGCACAATTTAGCGCCTCAGTACATGTATTTGAGTGATTAATTTTATACTTAAAACATTTATTTTTAAAGATATTTGAAGTACAATGATACAAAGATTTTCCATAATAATTTCATTCCATTGTTGTAATCTGTAACACCTGAGGGTATAATTACATTAATCCTCAGGAGGGTACACGCTTACTTTGTGTACCATATGTTTGGCAAGCACAAGGAGCCATAGCTAATATGGTATTTGCTTATACAACTTTACACATCGGTACCATATTTCTCTAACACAGAATTACACAGCTATCTGATCATTTAACTGAGAGGGACAAATATTTATTTTACTACATCAGTGACAGATGTTTACGTAATTACACAGTTGGATAACTTCACACTTATGAAATTGTATTTTGTCTGTACTTTGTGAAATGTTCATATTTTTCCGGAACCATTGTGATACTAAGAGAGCTTTGAATGATGTATTTGGTAAGGGAGCATTATTTTTAAAGTACGTTTGAGGTAAATGACACTACTGACATGAGCAGAGAATTTTTTTTAGGTTTTGACACTATTGGAGGGAGCTACGACGATTTTGAGATTTGGCTGAGGTTTTATGATGTTATTATTATGATGATGATGTGTATTATGCTGTTGCCATATGTTTATGATTAATAAGCTGATGCTATATGAGTTATTTGATTATGCTACGTATCTGTTATGATGAAATATTGAAGAAGTGTCGACGAATATTTATATGTGTAATAAGGTAAGGAGTAATGAATAGCGGTTAGGATCGCTGACTTGTGAAAAAAGGATGTTGGAAACCAAGAATCGTACTTTAAGAGTTATGAAATGAGTGTAAATGCGTGAATGTATCACAATGCCGGCGAAAATGTTTTGGACACTGTTATATTCATAAGATTTTGTATCTACACATTTGCAACGCAAATTCTCGACCTCTTAAATTTTTTATATGAGACTGCCACTGTAGCGGAAACTGCTGTCGTAAACATTTCCGTAAGAAAGTTAAATGACCACCTGCACGTAATGCGTCGTGGGCACCCAGCTGTGTCAGACACCTGGAGAAAAAGCCATTAGTGTGTGTGCCATTGCAGAGGCACAGGTAGAAAAGACAAAAAAAGGGAGGCCATAATCCTCGCTATTGACATTCCTTTGTAGAAAGCACCGCAAATACGACACGCTCATTACTTGGAAAGATACTTACATCTGCACACCTGATTATGACAAGCGTCTTTCTCGAGAATTGAGAGAATTTTTACTGCTTTATGAAATGCCATATGGCTAATGAATGATGTTTCATGCCGTCCTTTGTACATATTTGCTCATTTTCTTTAATAACTAGTTTC
Organism: Schistocerca piceifrons; assembly: GCF_021461385.2. Lineage (NCBI taxonomy): Eukaryota > Metazoa > Arthropoda > Insecta > Orthoptera > Acrididae > Schistocerca > Schistocerca piceifrons. The sequence continues at coordinate 354,064,630 of NC_060139.1, forward strand.
TAGCTGCACTGCAGCATTGGTTAAAATAAAATTTACTATATGTACTAATATAGTTATTTTATGCCTACAGATCCAGTCAATAAGAAATTTATGACCTACTTCCAAGAAAACGATGGCACATAAATAGACATTTCCCTTCACAGGAATTGCATAAATAATTTCTTTACGATTTGGTAACTTATCTGCTAGTGTAAGTTCTCGTGATGCATCACTCTAGTGTTAAGATGTGACATAGGTATTAGACATGGCCATTTTCAGTGTAATATTTTTTCTGCTTGAGCACTGCAGTAAAATAAACCCTGTCCTTTCCTTTTGTGTCATTCCTTTATATGTTTGTGTACCCTTGTGTATTTGTGTTTTTCCTGTCTTTATGTGTTTAGCTGATGAGAGCTATGTTGTAGAATTTTTCTGATACTATGTTATTTACTTTGTAAAGATGTTGTGACATTATTTATTCTGTTTTGTTGCTCATATGTGAAGGTGATGTTTCAAAAGTTATTCTGATCTTTATGTATGTACTTATGTCATTACTTTTGTAACACTGATGTATATGTTTATTTCTATTCTTTTGTAAAACCTGTGTTACTACAAATGTTATCTGTATTGTTATGTTCTTTAATCATGTATTTTGTACCTTTGTAATTGTATTCTAATGTTATAAAATTGTAATTGACACCAGTTCATCATATTATTAACTTGTAAGTTCCATTTCACTGCACATGTTTCTGTTGGTCATAGTATATGGACTATATGTGAGAAGTAGGGACTGATAGTGTTTGCACGTGTGTTAATAATTCAGCAAGTGACTGGATAACAGCATTTCAGGTGCATCCAGTATAACGTAATAAAATATTGCTCCAAACTTCCTTGTAAGAACGTCATGCCTGCTCATGGTCTTAGTCTTTACTTGCCTTTTCTTTTATTCGTTCTTTTCTAAAATTATGAACATAAATTTCTCGAATCATTCCACTATTGAGCTGGAGAAATAATAAAGAAACCAAATAATACCTGCGTATAAACCAACATGGCCCTAAAACCGTTGAATAATACATTAGAACATGAATATTTGTGTCTTACAGTGTTATTGTTTGCGAGGAGATACCCAAAAGAAACCGAACTAATTTCTTTCCTGTAGTACCGCGTTTTGCCGCTAGGAGCGCATAGAGCGAACATTCCAGAGTCAGTAATTCGTGTACCGTCGCTGAAAAAGGGTAGGACTAGACTAGAGTTTATAATGATCACTGTCATTTTGGCAATGCCTGATTTTCGTGATTATCGTACGGCAGTGAAATTTTGCTTTTTGCTTGGAAAAAGTGGAACGGAAACCCTGAAATATTAAAAACAGCCGACAAGGGCAGTCCTACGGGGAAGACTCAAATGTTTGGGTGGTTTCCCTGTTTCAAAAAGGTGAAATGTGAACTGGTGAACAACCTCGTCCTTCCTTGGCCCGAACACACGAAAATGTTGAAAACATACGTGCAGTCATCAACCAAGATCGACGATAGACCATTGAAGAAATGAAATTACAATGAGATCCAGAACTTTAGCTGCTTACAGGCGTTGATAAATATCACCGGGGACAGTTGAAAGTGTGTACCCCGAACGGGACTCGAACCCGGATTTCCTGCTTACATGTCAGACGCTCTAACTCCTTCTTATTTTTTTTTTTTAATTGGTCTCAATTTGTTCTGTATTGTTCGTTGAATTTATTCGGGGCGAATGTCTGATGACATCCGTTTAGGTTCTTCGTTGATCCATTCACGTTTTTTATTACAGAGGTTAGCTAACCCTCTGACCGAACACGCTGAGCTACCGTGTCGGCATCCGTCTGAGCCACCTAGGACACAGAGGGTAATGCGTCTGCAGGGACTCATCTCTGGCACGCTCCCAGTGAGACCCACATTCCCAACTTACTGTCCGCACGCGTCCGAAAGAACAGATACCATCTTCATATAGATAAAGCTAACCGGCGTGGATGCACTCATATTGCCAGAACTCTCATGGGAATCGGTAGATTGACTGCTACGAGTAATGAGTATAGTGGGCAGGAGCAAAATAAATGTAGTGTGTGGACTATAAGTTGGGAGCCGGCCTCTGTGGCCGAGCACTTCTAGGCGCTTCAGTCCGGAACCGCGCTGCTGTTACGGTCGCAGGTTCGTATCCTGCCTCGGGCATGGATGTGTGTGATGTCCTTAGGTTATTTAGGTTTAAATAGTTCTATGTCTAGGGGACTGATGACCTCAAATGTTAAGTCCCATGGTACTTAGAGCCATTTGAACCATTTTTGTAAGTTGAGAATTGGGGTCTCACGGGGAGCACTATCCTCTGTGTCCTCGGTGGCTCAGTCGGATAGAGCGTCTGCCACGTAAGCCGGAGATTTCGGGTTCGACTGCCGGGCGGGGCACACTGTTTCAACTGTCCCCTTTGATATTTATCAACGCCTCCAAGTAGCTGAAGGTCTGTCCACACACGTCCGAAAGAACAGATACCATTTTCATTCATTGAAGAAAATGTGGAGCTGTCGGAAGTGACCTGGAGTTCAGTGCAATGACCTGTGACAGAAGATTTGAGAATGAAAAAGCTGGCTGCCAAATTGGTGCCACGATTGCTGACTGCTCAACAGAAACATGGCCGCGCCGAAGGATGTTGTGCTTTGAAAGAAGAGTCCAGAAATGATCCAATCTTTTTTTCAAAAATCATCACAGGTGACAAAAATTGATGCTATGCTTACTATATTAAATCAAAGCAATAAGCAAGCTAGTGGAAGACTACAAGTTCTCCTTGACCCAAGAAAGCTCATCAGGTGAAATCAAACATTAAAACAATACTGATTAGCTTTTTCGATGTGATTCGAGCCGTCCCTTCAGAGTTCGTTCCGCAGGGTTAGTCAGTTAAACAAGCTTTCTGCTTGGAAGTTTTGAAAAGACTGCACAACTGTGTGCGGCGGAAGTGGCCTGATTTGTGCAGTCGGTGACTACTTTATTTTTTTCTGTCACGACAACGCCGCTGCTGACATAGCCTTGTCTGTGCGGCAGTTCGTGAGCAAAAATGGTATGACCCGTGTTCCTCATCCTCCATATCCGACCTTTCCCCGTGCGACTTTTTTTTTGTTTCCTAGAATGAAAAGAGATAGAAAAATAAATCATTTTGCTGATGCTGCTGAGGTGGGGAAAAAAACTATGGAGGCGCTGTCAAGCATGACAGAAGATGAATTTATACAATGTTTTGAAAAATGAAATAAAAGGTTGACAAGTGTATTAGTGAAAGTGGAGAGCACTTTGAAGAAGGCTGAACGTTTGAGCTTAAAAATGTGAATAAATAAGTTCTCTTTTGGTTACCCCCTTGTATACTTCCTGTTCAATTGCTATCCAACCAGTATGTGTGCACTTCTTTACACTGTAGGACCTATGTTGTTGTTAAGACTCCGTCCTGCGAGAAAACAGGCTGCCTTTGAGTCGTAAATCTACAGTTCTTTAGTTTTATTCAACCTATAGATGACTTCTATCACATCTCGTCGACAACGTTTGCTTGCGCCATAGCGTCTGATCTCAGTGACTTCAGAATAATAGAGGGCGGAGGAAACAAAGAGTAAATGACTGATATCTAAACGCCATATAACTGAGATAAAACTTCATTTGATTCCAGTTGTTGTATCCGCAAAGTCTTTGTACCGTTTTCTGCAGAAAGCCAGCGGCTCTACGGTATCTTCGAGGTAGAAATGGAAAGGAGCAACTGTGCAACGAAAGCATTTGGCATACTTTATCCCGACTTGGAAAACTACTTTCTCGGGTGGAACTTGAGCCCCGGTTTCACTCAGGTAGGAATTGACTGGGGGCATTAACTCTGAGTTTATTTTCTTCCTTTGCTCCTCCATCAAATAAGTTCTTTTCCACTGCACGTAAACGGAAATTACTTTTTTAGCAAAGGCAATTTTAAGGAATGTAACTGACACAGATACACAAAAGAGAAAAAACTTAAACAGTCCTTATGATTCAGTGGCACAGAATTATTTCTCACAGCATATTCAACATTTTCGAACGGCTAAATACGTAGGCTTCGACTAAAAGATCAACTGCAATTAGACAACTTTTAGTTGTTTCATCAACATTAAATTTATTTCCTGTGTAGTCTCCCCTCACCTTTCTTTTTAAAGTAATGTCGTTTCTAGAGTTCTGTGAAATAGGTGTTTCGAAAGCACTCGCCACACGACGTGGTAATGTCCAGCAAACCGTCTTCCAGCTGGTGAAGAGAAAGCCGTAGCTAACGACCTAATGTGAATAAAATGGTTGATGAGTCAGGCGTGGTAATTTCATATTCGTTAATCTGATGACAGGAAATTAATTAACCGAAAACTTAGAAGAATAAGAGACAGTAACCTGTGAGAATTTACCTGTTTTCGAAAAAGCAGATAAAATGTGCACAAAAAAAGCACGTGTGTATGTAAGCATTAAATTTGAAGTAAGTTCATAATTTTCAGTGTCTTCATTTTGAATAGCTCTGACTTCCTTATTAAGTTTTATGCTATGCCTCGAAGAAGAAGACTAATGGGTCGTACTGAAAGCCGAAGAAACACAGGGATAAAAAAAGTATTCGGCATGATATGGACTTTGATAATGATAACTCTATTGTTTTGAAAAAGTATTCACCTAAGAACTAAGAATCTGCATACGAATAAATTCCAATTAAATTACTTACTTTATAAACGCAATTGGTCGAATTTTAATCAAAGGCGATACTAGTACCTATCACTCCACATGCCCACATATGGAAACACGAACTTTAACATAATCTGTATCAAACAGGAACAAAAAGTTTTTACATGGAGGAACCACATAGAATATAACTTGTGTACTCGTATCTGACATCCATCCACATCATCCCGTACATGAACATTAACTGATTCTCTCAATACGTTCACATACAGGATGAAGTACAAAACTTAAGTTGTTTTGTACACGGTTCTGCCACGTGTATTGCAAACTTTGTGTTCTTATTTGGTATAGATCATGTTAATATCTGTAAGTGGTTCTACATGCTACATGTGGGTTGGTCAAATGATTTGTATGTCACATCCGTTGTTGCGTAGAGATTATCTGAATGTTGCTTGACAATGACTACGAACTCGAAATTGATCAATGGCAAATAAAATAAAAATTGTACAGCACATAACTGAGTATATTTTCTTTTATAAAAAATATGTGTAATCACAGACATGTAAGGAAGTTCAATACACTCGGTGCACGTATAAATGTGACTAGTTATAATTGCAACAAGAGAAGAAACTAGGGGAGTAACATGTATCTGGAACAGAGGAGTAGTGACAAGGGAGTACCAAACCACACATTGAACGTCACAGCGACAGGAGAAGAAGCAGGCAACGAGAAAACAAGAGGCAATGTCCTTATTTTCAGAGAAAAGTGAAGGAAAATCTGCCTACAAATGTAAGCTCCCAGATGAAATTGAAAGGAGTAAAAGATCCCTTAATCGTGGTATTATCTATTTCAGTGACAGAATAACGAAATTATGAAAAGAATAAAAAGAATAAATCACTTTTCTCTTTTTACTCGACGAAAACGCCTGCAGCTGTGAAGTGACATCGTCAATCAAAGTAGAGTGGAGTGTTATTGGAGTGTCGGGACATATCTGGGCAGACGCAGCCACTTCGCAAAGGCAGCTTTGATGGGATGGCCTGGGGTAGGGGAAGGGGAAGGGGTGGGTGGAAGCAGTGCGGGCTCAGCGGAGTCGTCTGGCGTGGATCGCCCTGCGGCTGCCTTGTGTCAGCAGAGTGGAGGCTTTACTCACACCCTGCCGACCGTGTGGATGCCAGCCATGTAGCGTCGGAGGACCACGACTGCTGCGGTACCTTGACTAGCATCCCGCCCAGACAATTTTAAAGACATATACCCACCGAAAAAATGTTGCATCACCAAAAAGGAATTAATGTAGTGTAATGAAATTTTGGGAACACATTTGTCGAGGTAAAATATTCGAGTGATAAACATTGCAAGAAATCAGGAAAACGTAAGCGTGAGATAAGCCATTGCAGATGTGAAATTCTGCTGCATTAATAGTCAGCGTAACCGCCATAATGTTGAATGCAACCTTACAAACATGCATGCATTGTAGAAAGAGATTTTTACTCTGCAGCGGAGCGTGCGCTGATATGAAACTTCGTGGCAGGTTAAAACTGTGTGCCGGACCGAGACTCGAACTCGGGACCTTTGCCTTTCGCGGGCAAGTGCTCTACCATCTGAGCTACCCAAGCACGACTCACGCCCCGTCCTCACAACTTTACTTCTGCCAGTACCTCGTCTCATACCTTCCAAACTTTACAGAAGCTCTCCTGCGAACCATGCAGAACTAGCACTCCTGAAAGAAAGGATGTTGCGGAGACATGGCTTAGCCACAGCCTAAGGGATGTTTCCATAGTGAAATTTTCACTCTGCAGCGGAGTGTGCGCTGATATGAAACTTCCTGGCAGATTAAAACTGTGCGCCGGACCGAGACTCGAACTCGGTACCTTTGCCTTTCGCAGGCAAGTACTCTACCAACTGAGCTACCCAAGCACGACTCACCCCCCGTCCTCACAACTTCTGCCAGGACCTCGTCTCCTACCTTGTCTCCGCAATATCCGCAATATCCTTTCTTTCAGGAGTGCTAGTTCTGCATGGTTTCGCAGGAGAGCTTCTGTAAAGTTTGGAAGGTAGGAGACGAGGTACTGCAGAAGTAAAGTTGTGAGGACGGGGCGTGAGTGGTGCTTGGGTGCCTCAGTTGGTAGAGCACTTGCCCGCGAAAGGCAAAGGTCCCTAGTTTGAGTCTCGGTCCGGCACACAGTTTTAATCTGCCAGGAAGTTTCATGCGTGCATTGTGTTGTACAGGTGCCAGATGTCAGTTTATGGGATCGACTTCCGCGCCTGTAGCACTTGTCGGTCAAAACAGCGACGGTTAATGCTGGTTGTGGATGATGCTGGAGTTGTCCGATGATGTTCCATGTATGCTAGATTGGACACAGATCTGATAATCGGGCAGGCCAAAGCAACATGACGACACTCTCTACCGCTTGTTGGATTACAACAGCGGCGTGTGGGCAAGTGTGATCCTCTTCGGAAAAACCCCCTGGAATGCTGTTCATGAATGGCAATTCAACAGTTCGACTCACCACACTGACGTACAGTTTTTCAATCAGTGTTCGTGGGATAACCATGAGAGCGCTTCTGCTGTCATCCGAAATCGCATACCAGACCCAGGTGTAGGTCCAGTGTGTCTAGAAAAGGTCGGTTGCAGGTCCTCAACTCGCCTCCATCTAACTAACATACGGCTGTCACTGGAACCGATCACATTTCAGCATAAAACACAACAGACCTCCACCCTGCCCTCCAGTGAGCTCTACCTGATGCCACAGAAGTCGCAGATGGCGGTGGTTTGGGGTCAGTGGAATGCACAATACAGGGCATCTGGCTCGGAGCTGTAATTGAAGTAACCGATTTGTAATGGTTCGTTGCGTGAATGTGGTGCCAACTGCTGCTGTTGCAGATGCACCAGAGCCATACGTCGAACACGATGGTCTTCCCCTCGGTAGCGCCCATGGCCATCCGGAGTCTAGTCTTCTAGCGACCGTACATTCTCTTGACTACTGCTGCCGGCAGTCACGTACATTGTGTCTACATTCCTACCAAGTATTTGTGCAATATCGCAGAAGGAACATCCAACTTCACGTAGCCCTATTACACGACTTCGTTCAAATTCAATGAAATGTTTGTTGATAATGGCGACTTTACCGCCTTAAAGGCATTCTCGACTAATATCAACTCACCACGTCCAATCTGAAAGGTAACTAATTTTGACGACCGTTACGCCGCGTATTTAAAGGAAATTTGATTTGCATCCTCATAGTGGCGCTAATAGCACAGCTGTTACGCGACTGGCGCGAAATTTCAATAGACATCATCTTTCAGATGTAGAAACACGCCTACCAGCTATCGTTTATGTCGCGAAACCCCTTCTTGGTGTTACGAGTTTTTTCCGGCAGTGTATGTCGACACAATTTTAAGGACATTTACCCATCCTTTAGGTAGTAGATAACATTATTCGTGCGAGCAGCAGGCGCCATCCAAATGGGAGTAGCAGAACTTGTGCTCAGAGTGGACGGAGCGGCGGGTCACTGCCGCAATAATGACGGCTAGAAATGAGACGACTGTCTGCTTCTAATAACCGATAGTCCAGACGATTGGTTTGTTTTTCGTTCAGTCGGTCTTTTCAGTCGAAAGAAACTACTGCGACCATGTCAGTCAACTACCTGAACGTTTACACTTAATGTGAGTCAACCGACTGACAGAAATGTCTGTGACAGTTGTGGAAGGTATATCAATGTTTTGACTAGAGATGCCTCATTAGATCGACAAAACTGCCGAACAGAGCAGAGGGATGAAGGTGAACAGAATAAAGTACATAGTAAACATTAAAAATTGTATTTATTATTGCTAGTAAGAGCATTCAACTAATTTATGGCACCTGTAATTTTTTGTTGAAAATCGTTGCATGTTAAAAACTTCAGGCTACACCGAACGCATGATTCCGCTTTTACAATATCGACACACAGTTTATTTCTAGCGTCAGGCCATAAATGATTCATGCGACTGAAGACTCTTTCCACGTAGGCGTCGCTGCAAGGAGTCACCATTATCCTTCTGATATATTGTTGTATGTTATGCATTTCTAGTCCGTTTAAAAAGGTTTTCCAGAAAAACAAGTTTTTCAACTTAGAAGCTTGACTTTGTAATTAGTCAGTAGTTTCATTTAGTATACGGATCTCTTCGTATGAGTTCATAGGAAGAGATAGGTATTCTAAATTAAATTGAGATCCGAACGGAATTCCATAACTACCGAACCAATGATACTTCGGTACCGAACACGAGGCCGAACTACCGAACAATTCGGTAAAAAATCGAACGCCCGGAAACTCAGTTTTCGATTCTGTCTCCTCGTTAGGGTGATATCATTTACATACTCTGTCAGTCTTTTCGGTTGTTCATGAACCCTGGCTATAATCGGAAACTTTTTTAGAGACAAATAACTTGTCTCATTTCAAGAAGAGGCGAATAAACATGAAGTATTCTCCAAATTTATGTATTTATTCACCCAAACACGGATTTCTCGTACTTTTTACATTAAACATGGATTTTTTTGTGTTTCCATGTTTAATAACTGGTGCAATTATAAAATTTGACTATATTACAGTTCTCACACTTACCGCTGACTTGCATCCATAACCGATAATCTCTATTTCGGTAGATGTTGAGGTGACATGAGCTGAAAGCAGATAGGTTACATTTTTTATATGTTTGGTAACTTTATTACTCGCTTTTTAAGCAAATACTGTGACTTGTCCGAAGTACTTTTTTGCGAGAAATGTCTATCATCATTTTTTAAATTTTCTTTGAATTTCTTTAGTTGGTATAGTTTAATGTGTCCTCCCTGCGTATCGCATGTTTATCGTGAGCATCACTTTTTATCCAGTCATATGATTTCTTCAATTCCCACACCACTCGGCGTTTCGGCGTTTCGTTCCAGAAAGGACGTTCACTATTAAGCAAACGCTTATTGATAAACATCGACGATTTTTTTTATTTATTATGAAAATCAAATTCCGGAACAGCGGTAATAATGACGATAGGTGCTAACAAAAAGTTCAGTCAAGAATAATGATTTAGCAGTGGGAAAATGCGCCGTACTGTGTCGACTGTTTTCATTCGGTTGCTCACACACACTGGTTTCACTCGAAAGAAATGAATGAATAATATTTCTATTGATACGCAAACCTGTCAGCCTGCGCATCCAAGTGGTCAACGAGACAGATTCTCATGCGGGGGACAAGGGTTCGCTTTCCGGAACTGTCGGGGATATTTCCTAGGTGAGAGGAACAGACCGGAGTCCACTCAATCTCGTGATGCCAATTGAGGAGCTAATTGAGTGAGAGGCGACGGGTCTAAAGTCGAAACATCGGCAACGGCCAGGAGTACGGTGTGCTAGCCCACGCCCTTCCATACAGCATCCGATGATGAACGACTCAGGATGACACGGTAGTCGGTCGTTTATCGCGTGGTCTCCAAGGCTTGATTGCCGGATTCGCTTTTTTTCCCTTTTATTATAAAACTACAATCGACTCTTTTCATTCGGTTACTTTCAGACACTGGTTTCACTCAAAAGAATGAATTAGTAGTCCAATCGATACGTAAAACTACAACAGAATGATAGACTGTTCTGCAACAACGGACTGATTCGGTTGTTTTCATTCCACTTTTCCCATCAACAGTGACAGTTACTACGAGGGCAAAAGCCACATTTCATACACGAGAATTCTCAATATTACTTGGCAGAAAGAAAGAGCAGTTTCCCTTCTTCTCTGAGAAATGAATAGCAAGCATGTAATTAAAAGGAGTCATGCAATTTCTCAAGTTGATTAAGTTGGCACAGCTTTGCCATACAAGCTTGTGTTCAATAATAAAATAAGCTCGTCTGGTTTAATGGTTAGTAAGGAGAACGCGCTGATCGCGGTTCATGCCGTATTGAGTTAGATGCTGCATAGTGACAGATAAATGAAATTGCAAGGCAGGTAGGGCAAGGGAGAGGGTTCCTGGCGTCACGTAGGCGAGTAGCTGGTAACCACAGTAGCTAAGGGAAGCCCGATACCTTGTGTACAAAAATAGAAGCGGTAATAGAACTGCTCCCACTCTAGGAAGTAGAAGGAAAAACAGGGTGGCGTTGATTGTGTGGCAGAAGTGTAACAAACAGAGCGAGGCCAAAGAACAACTGCTCAGAGTCAAGAACACAGTTTCTCGCAGGTGCTAGCGCAAAGCGCTAGAAGGAGCAGTGCTGCGCCTCTGCACTCCATAGCGGAAGTAACCACTCAGTCAAGTTTGTTGTTGCTGTCTAGACTCGGACTTGCTGCATGGGTGAAGAAGAACACTCGCAAGTGTACTGCAAAAGTATCAGAGGTCTATCGACAACAAAGGTATTTCTTGCGTTTGGTGGAAATGCTGTGGCAATTCTAACACGTTTTATATTCTTTCAAAGTGACTGAAAGAAAGTCTACGCTCTGTTGTGCGGAAATGCCCAGATCAGGTAATATTAGCTGAAGGCAACGTTAACTTACCGTGTACAGACTGGGACATCTATGGATTCATTGCAGGAGGTATCCAGACAGACAGTTTTGCGAAGTTCTTTCGAACACGTTTTTCGAAAACTGTATTGACTAGCCAGTTCGAAAACCCACACGCATTGGAAATATTTTAGACCTCGTAGCGACATACAGGCCTGATCTAATGGACAATGCCACTATAGAGACACCGATTAGTGACCAAGATGTCATCATAGCGACTTAACTTAGTGAAGTTAACAAATCAGTCAAGAAATCTCGGGGCGATGAATGGACATTTGGTTGCAGTAAAGTTTAAACGGACTGTTAATCATACTTTGGAGAAGTATGTGCCGAATAAGTTCACTAAAGATGGAAAAGACCCACAGTCGTCTAACAAAGACTTCGAAAAGTGCTGAGGAAGCAAATAGCACTCTCGGTTCAAAAGAGAAGTGGCCGAACGGTTCTAGGCGCTCCAGTCCGGAACAGCGCTGATGCAACGGTCTCCGGTTCGAATCCTGCCTCGGGCATGGATGTATGTGATGTCCTTAGGTTATTTAGGTTTAAGTAGTTCTAAGTCTAGGGGACTGATGACTTCAGCTCTTACGTCCCATAGTGCATAGAACCATTTCAAAAGAGAACAAGCAAATGACGACAGGCAAAAGTGAATTGAAATTCACGCGTTTGTAAAAAGATCCATGCGCCAAGCTTACAACAACTACCACCGTCATACCTTAACAATAGATCTTGCCGAGAACACGAGAAAATTCTGGCCCTACGTACAATTGCTAAGTGGGTCTGTAAAGTCCATTGTTGAGCAGTCTGGCTTGTCACTTGAAGATAGAGAAACAAAAACCGAAGTTTTAAATTTCCCATTTAAGAAATCGTTCGCAAATGAGAATTGTACAAATATATCGTCGTTTGACCATCCCACAGACTCCCTCATGTAGTTACGAGCTTCGCTGGTGTAGGGAACAACTCAAAGATTTGAAGGCAAATAAGTCTCCATGTCCTGATAGAATTCCAATTCTGTTTTAAAATGGGTGCACTACATCATTTTTCCCTTTCTTAGCTTGCATTTACCCAGAACGTTTCTCGCAGCGCAAAGTCTCAAGCGACTGGAAAAAAGCGCAAGTGACTCCTGTATGTAAAAGGGTGAAATAACGGGCCCGCAAAAGTATAGACGAATATGACGTATTTAACAGTGCTTTGTTGCAGAATCCTTGATCATATTCTCAGTTCGAATATAACAAACTTTCTTGTAAGGGAAAATAGTCTATCAACTAATTAGCACTGTTTTAGAATGCATCACTCGTGCCAAACTTAACTTGCCCTTTTACACATGAGATCCTGCACACCATGGATGGAGAGCAACAGGCAGATTCCACTTTCCTAGGTCTCTGTAAAGCGTTTGACACGGTGCCACACTGCCGACTGTTAACGAAGGTACAAGTATAAGTAATAGGTTCCCTGGTATCTGAGTGGTCCGGAGACTTCTTGAGTAACAGTACCCAATATGTTGTCCTCGATGCCGAGTGCTCATCAGAAACAAGGGTATCGTCAAGAGCGCCCCAGCGAAGTGTGACAGGACCCCTGTTGTTCTCTATATAAATAAATAATATGGCGGACAGAGTAGGCAGCAATCTGCGGTTGGCTGCTGATGATGCTGTGGTGTGCGGTAAAGTGTCGAAGTTGAGTGACTGTAAGAGGATACGAGACGACTTAGACAAAATTTCTAGTTGGTGTGATGAATGGTTTGAAAGCTCTAAAAAAGCTTTAAATGTAGAAAACTGTAAGTTAATACAGATGAATAACGTTCGAATACAATATTATCAGTGTGCTGCTTTATAAGTCACGTCAGTTAAATATCTAGGTGTAACTGCCAAGCAATATGAAATGAAATGAGCATGTAAGGGTTGTAATAGGGAAGATGTACGGTCGACTTCAGTTTATTGGGAGAATTTGGGAAAGTGAGCGTCATCTGTAAAGGAGACCCCATAAAGGAAACTGGTGCGACTCATTATTGAGTACTGTTCAAGTGTTTGGGATCCGCATCAGGTCGGATTAAAGGAAGACAAGGAATCCAGAGGCGGGTTCCTAGATTTGTTACCGCTAAATTCGAACAACATGCTAGTATTACGGAGACGCTTCGGGAACTCAGGTGGGACTCAGTGGAGAGAAGGCGACGTCGAGGAGCATGCTGAGAAAATTTAGAGAACCGGCGTTGAGGCTGACTGCAGAACGAATCTACCGCCGGCACTGTGCATTTCGCGTAAGGACTCTGAGTGTGGAACAGGAAAGGAAATGGGTAATTGACAGAAAAAAATCGCAACACCAAGAAGGATTGGTGCGACAGAGACGAAGGTTGGCAGGCGTGTTTCTACATCTGAAAGATGATGTCTATTCTGATTTCGAACCTCTTGTAAAAGAGTGGCACTAGTAGCGCCTCTACGATGATGTAAATCAGGTTTGCTTCAAATACACGCTGTATCGGTCGTCGGCATTTGTTACCTTTGAGACTGGACTTGGTGAGTTCATGTTAATCAAGAAAGCCTTGAAGGCGACAAAGACGTCATCAGCAGCACCTCAAAGAGTTTGAACGAGGTCGTGTAATAGGGTTAAGAGAAGCTGGATGTTCCATTTCCGATATTGCAGAAAGACGTGGCAACAATGTAGTTAATGGACATGATCGCAGGCAGCCGTGGTCACGAGGATGTACGGTCGCAAGAGGACCTGGCTCCGGATGGCCATACCGGCAGCGAAGGCTGTCGTGTTCGATGTATGGTCCTGCCGCATCGTACTGCATCTGCAGCAGCAATTTGAGCAGCTGTTGGCTCCACTTTGGTACAATGAACTGTTACAAATCGGTTATTTCAAGGACAATTCCGAGCCAGACGCCCTGAAGCGTGCATTACACTGACACCAAACAACCACCATTTGCGACTTCAGAGGTATCAAGCGAGAGCTCATTCGAGGGAAGAGTGGAGGTCCGTCATGTTTTCTGATGAAAGCTGGTTCTGCTCAATAGAGGAGATGTGCTTCACAGTATCGAAGATGCTCACGTTTACTGGAATTTTTTCTTCTTTTGATGTAGGGAACCTCTCCTCAAAGTTCGTAAAGAGAATTTATTTACAACCTATAGTTTACACAAAACCAAATGAGTTTGTCCACATTTCCAAGGTGCGAGATTATTTGGAGAAACTGAAGCTGATACTGATCTTTTTTACTAGAAGGTTACTGAGGTGAGAACGAACAAATGAGGAAAATAACAGCCCAGTTTTTAAATTCCAGCTAATAGAACAATCGTGAATGACACATCTGTATCAGACGACATGGAGAATAATGTCAGACGCAGACCATAGGATATAGAACCGGAATGGAATAATTCAAAGGAAATTTTGAGACCGCTAAGGAAACCCATAGGACACACAGACGACGAAAACCTAACCGGTTGAAATTATATTATGATGAACGCAAGCAAGCTGTGATGGTGAAGAAGTATATCCTACACGTTTTAACGGAAAAAAGTGGGAGACATGGCAAAAAATAAGAAGTAGAGAGCTAGCTATTGCTTGCAAACTTACTAGTAAAGTAAATTCGTTCAGATGTATCGGGACAGATACATCAATATATGAAACATTCGAATGTAGTTCAGAATAAACAGAAATATAGCACAATAAAAAGTCCTCTGAGTTGGTGTCTTGGCATAACTCTGAAGACAAAAGGGATAACACGAACTGCACAATGTGGTGACCTATCCTGCTCTTACATGTGGTAATGAAAACTTCCCTCTAAGAAAAGAAGAGGCAGGGCAGAGTGCTGAATGAAGACATAAGGCAGCAACTAAATGTTAAAACGATACTGACGGAAGAGATTGTTAACTACCACGGAGAAAAATGATATGGCGACATAAAAAGGATGCCATCTGAGCACCTGCTGTGGTAAGCATTATATTTTAACCGAGCTAGAAGATGCGATTTAGAACTGACAACGAAGAAACAAAACAATACTTCCATCAATTTCGTCTTGTTCCAGCCAACAAACACACGTTAAAATTGAAGAAGAAGAAGATGATGATAATGATGAACGAGAACAAGAAGAGAAGGAGGAGATGTAGATCATCTCTCTACAGTGCCAGTAAGGGGGCCGTGGTCTGGAACCTATCAGCTACATGTCCCGGACCCTTGCAGCGCATACAGTTTGCCTCTATAGAGCGACTGGGATCATATTCACGGAAGGAGCACGAAACAGAATTATTGGCTTTTTCCCTTAAGAGAGCGAGGTGGACTGTATCCTGTAACAACAAAGAATATGCAAATTTTATTTCTGCAGCACTTTGGCAATACGACCTCTTAACAAAGGCATCCACAGCCATCGCCTCCGCTTCTTGGTGGAGCACTTCTGTTTCTCTCTTTATCGGTGCCAAGAACGTAAGTGCTAACTGAAACAAATGTCTCAAAGTCTCTTCCCATCCGCCGACGTAGAGTACACAGTTGTCCCTGCACAAACTCACACCCTTCTCGTCAGTATACCGGTCAGATAGTCCTTTCGCCACCACTCCAAAATTGCTATCATTGCTCAGCGACTCTGTAGTCCACAGACGAGCTTGCGTCTCCATTCAAGTTTAGACGCGCGATTTTTAATTGAAATATACTTATGTATATACGTTCCATATCTCCTCGTAAAAACTTGGTACACATATCTCTTATTGTCTGGAAAGAATCGCTTTGGGGAGGGGGGGGGGGGGGGGAGGGTAAAAACCACATACCAATGAAAGGGGAGGGGGTTGGGCTGAAAAAGCAATTGAAACGACGACGCCTCAATATCCATACTACTTTATTCATCCAGTATTTGAGAATGGATGCACTTAGTGACTTTCAACAAGCTTTAGACATAGTTTCATACCTTTGCGAAACTTTTTTCGCTGACAATAGCCACAAAATAGTGAAAGGAAAAAAGTTAATCGCTTATTACAGCCGGTCGGAGTGGCCGTGCTGTTCTAGACGCTACAGTCTGTAACCGAGCGACATGGATGTGTATGATGTCCTTAGGTTAGTTAGGTTTAATTAGTTCTAAGTTCTAGGCGACTGATGACCTCAGAAGTTAAGTCGCATAGTGCTCAGAGCCATTTGAACCATTTGCTTATTACATTTTCGCCGTTCTTGCACTAAAACTGCCGCATGAAGCAGTACATTTTAATTTATTACTACTTTACTACTACGTGCATCCAAGACACAGCTTGCAGACAGTGTTCACATGTACCGCTGAATGTACCAGCAAACTTATATCATTGTGCGACTCATAGTTCAGGAGACATGACGTCATATACATTGAGACGCTTGAAAAACTGCCGCATCAAGCGGCGTCTTTTAAATTTATTACTTCTTTACTACTAACTCTGTTCACAACATATTTTGGAGGCTATAGCCACATACCTCACTAAATGTGAGTGCAAAATTTTATCACTGAACATTCCGTATTGAAGAAGAAGTACGAAGTCATAACCATTGAGCTGCGTGAAAATGAAACTGCAGGGCAACATTCACTAGAAATACAGATGAAAGATGTGCACAACTACGTGTTAAACACGTTAAATACATCTGAAGTACATTTGACATATGCGTACGTGTACAAAGCAACGTGTAGAAAGTTCATCCTAAACCCCTGGAACGATTTCAGTCAAATTTGGTATACATTTCTATCAGCAAAGAAATGCTGAGGAGGTAAGAGTCACCAACCTCCTACTGGAAGGAGGGTGATAATACGGGGAGAGAAGTGGGAGAAGGACAGACAGACAGGAGGAAGGAGGAGATGGATAGGGATAGGGGGGGTGGAGAAGATGGACAGACAGAGGGGAAGGGAGAAATGGGCAGAGAGGAAAGAAGTGCTGCGACGTCCGAACAAGACACTAGGTGCACAGGTGCAAAGATGAGAGTTGCTGCCAGTAACATAAAGACTCGCCACTTGCGCGAGTTCCACCAGCACCACGGGCGACGCTGAGAATAAGGATATCGACTTCACCTCGCCCAAATTGCCGGCCGAGTACAATCCGCCAACGACTGAACGACAACGAGCAGAACCCTACACGAAAGATGGAAGAACAGCTCTTACCCAGTTGATTATAAATCATCGTCCATGGCTGACTTAGACGTGGAAGGTCTTTTAGTAAACTCATAGAAGTGAACAGACAGTTTCTGTAAATTCCGTTAGCTATCTACTGTGAAGTTTTCCTACGATTATTTGCACTTACCCACTCAGGGCCTTTTGTCTGTGTTATATTACAAGCAGTGTTGCAGGCTGCGTTATTCGACAAGTCACACAGATAAGTAAACCTTATCTATCTCATTTGTGTGACTTCGTTACTAATTTGTTGGAGTGCTGAAGGACCTTCGTTCTCCAATTCTGTTACCTGACCCTGGGGCATAGCTGTGTAATAGTGCCAGGAAGAAATTCTTTTAGCAGTGTGCTGCACCAGAAGCCGTTTCACGAACTCACAAACTCGGCCTACCGTCACAACAGTGGCAACTCGTCCTCCATAGCAGTAGCGACGAGGCCTTTACAAAACTGGCGACGAGGGTATATAAAAAGACGGAGATGGGCAGAGAAAGAGGAGGAGATGGACAGAGGCATAGGGGAGGAGCAATGAACAGGGAGAGGGGTAGGAGCGGATGGCCAGAGAGCGGTAGGAGGAGGTGGGCAGGGAGTGGACAGAAGGAGAAAGAAAGAGAGACGAAGGAGGAGGAGATGGACAAAAAGAGGTGAGAGGAGAAGATGAATAGCGAGTGGGGGAGGAAGAGACGGACACGGTAAGGTTGGAGGACAAGATGGTTATAGAGTGGGGGAAGAAGACGATGGGATGAAAAAGGAGAGTTGGAGGAGGTTGATAGAGATAGGGGCAAGAGGAGATAGAAGAGAATGGATTGTGGAGTGGATGGACAGAGGAGATGGAGGCTATGGCCAGGTGGGGGAGGAGTCAGGCAAAGAGAAGGGAAAGGATGAGATGGACTAATAGAAAATGGCATTAAATACGTACCTGGACAACGCCAGGCACTCAGCCGGCAGTTTACATAACTAGAGAATAGTAGCGATTCTATTACGGTTCTCTAGGGCATAACCCATTTTAGTTTATTGCTGAGCATTAATTTATCGTTATAACTTACCGGGTTATACCAGTCTAAAGGAGATGCTCGCGCAGCAAGCAGCGACGCCTGCTTGTTTGTGAGGTCTGCATGTATTGTTGAACTATTGTTGTTCGCGTTGGTTTCGTGCAAGTCCTGATGAGAATAGCTGTATCACTTAAATGTTCCCAGTAACTCATTCTCTATCCTACTTTCGGATTCATTTCTACTTCAGTCATACCAATTTCTGTTACTGCTGATATTATCCTATATTAGTCTGACCACAAAATTTTATCTTCTTTTCATTTCAATTCACATATAGAATGGGCATCTGCATTTCCATTTTCAGATTTTCTAGCTTCCGTACAACGTTCAAACCTCTGACTATCCACACTGCGACTATCAGTGTTACCGTTTCGTTGGTTACTCAATGTGTTTCTCATTGTCACCTCTCCCCTGGCAGACCCCTTGTGGAGATCTGAATGGACTACTAACTCGCAATATTTTGTGAACGGGAAGATCATCATGACCCTCTTTCAATTACAGGCCATATGTCCTGTGGATACACATTATATGTTCTGCTGAAATTAGATGACTCTAAATTCGTGTCATCACTATCGCTTGAACCAGAAATGCTTTCTCTATTCTCAGTCCATAACGGCAAGGAGAGGGTTTCTCTCCTATGTGAAGGTCTTTCTGCTTGTTATGTCAGTGTAAAACTGATGTGTATTACAATTGTTAAAAGATTCGTACTTTATGCAAATCCTAAAAATTACGTTAACTGATAGAATATTTTAGATATATAGTTTTTAGTGTCAATTTGATCAGAAATTAAGTACGTTGTTCAAAAGATATGAACTAATCTAGACTCATAAATCACGACAGTGACGGTAAGAACCCATAGTGGTGGCAAACGTTATAAATACCAGGTCGCGAATGTGGGTGGTTGGAGGTGGACGGTGCACATGGTTCGGTTTGTGTGGCGGTCAGCTTCGTTGTTAGAGCATTTGTCGAGAGACGAGCTGCATTGAGGGTCTTAACTTTCAGAGGCACTTGGTGTAAACTTTTAAAGGGAGCGCTAGGAGATGTTCTAGGTTCCATACTTTAAAAAGTGGCGGGAGTTAATGTAATTAGGTAGTGATTCAGTTTCTTCGATGGGAGTTCGGAGAATTTAACTTTAGTGGGTCAATTAATTCCGACTGGTCCTACACTCTCCATTGGACGAGTGTGTCTAACGATAATACAGAATTTATTCAGCTTTGATTTTCATGTGTGTAGACTAGCGTAATTTGAAATCAGTTCTACAACATTCCAATTTAACTATATCTCCATGGGGTTTTCGATAAATAATTGCTTCGGGAAGGGAATTCAAAAAATGGTTCAAATGGCTCTGAGCACTATGGGAGTCAACTGCTGTGGTCATCAGTCCCCTAGAACTTAGAACTAGTTAAACCTAACTAACCTAAGGATATCACACACATCCATGCCCGAGGCAGGATTCGACCCTGCGACCGTAGCAGTCGCACGGTTCCGGACTGCGCGCCTAGAACCGCGAGACCACCGCGGCCGGCCGAAGGGAATTCCATGGGCACAGAAACCACTACTGATACATCTGAGACAGAAACATTAAACAGTAATGCGCGCATCTTGTGCCACTGTCAGGTGGTAATTCGTCGACTGTAATATATAAGATGTAGTCAAATAAAAACAAAACGGATGAAAAAAAACTGTTTATTATTTCAAAAGGAATCACCATAACTGTTAATACATTTAACCCACTGCGAAACAAGACGATCAGTGTCTGCACTTACCCATAGAACCATGGTTTTAACCAGGCGTGCACCTCTCCTTCCGAAATAAATCGACGCCCACTAATGTCTTTCATGAGGGCTCCAACAATGTGGAAGTCGAATGGGAGGAGATTTAAGAGAGGATGTGTAAGGGCGTATCAGCCAAACTTCAGCAGCGTAGAGTCCGCACCTCGGGTTGTGGTTGCTAGCATTGCTGCTACTGGATCACGGGGTCCGGGGTTCGATTCCCGGCCGGGTTGGGGATTTTCTCTGCCTGGGGACTGGGTGTTTGTGTTGTACTCATCATTCCTTCATCTTCATCATCATTCGTGGCGGTGGCGAAATTTGACTGTGTAAAAAAAATTGGGTTTGTATGGGCACTGATGACCGCGCTGTTGAGTGCCCCACAAACCAGACATCGTCAGCAGCAGCGTAGTTGAAACGACCTTGTCAAAACGTTGGTGATGCCCTTTGACAATATTACTGGCCGTTTCCACTTGATGGCGCGATTCAATTTTTGCAAAGTGTCCACGTACTTACGCTTCGTTAATTGTGTCACCGAGTACCAGAAAGCTGATCGACAACGGGCCCTTGCAGGCAAAGAAGAATGTCATCATGACTTTCCTGGAGCTGGCGTGACTGTTGTTTCGACTATGGTGCAGAAGTTTTGCGGGGAAGTTCTTACACATCCTCTACACAATCCCATTCTCCTCTCACACGACTACCACATTTTTTTAGCCCTGAACAAAGACATTCATCGCCGTCGATTCGCTTCGAACGAAGAGTGCACAGCTGGATACAAGCTGGGTTGCGTAGACAACGGCAAACATTTTTACTTGAAGGCATTGACGTTCTTGTCTCGCATTGGTATAAATATGTAACAATTTTGGCGATTACTTTCGAAAAAAAGAAGAAAAGGGTTTTATGTACTTTTTTCCATCTGTGGCGGTTTCACACTGTCTTAGTTCAAAAACCCAGATATGACCAATAGTATCGCAACAGGATAGCGGTGATAACACAAAAATTAGGGTTTACCAGTTCAATGTACAGGCTGATTTTTAATATCACAGAGACAATGTTCCACACTCGTTAATCTCCACTTAGTGTTAGACAAACGAAGGTCACATCATCATTGCAGTACCACACGCGCAGATGGACGGTCTCACTAAATTACTAGCTGAGTATCCGCCATTGCCGTGGTACGTATTTAGTCCAATTAGTCCATCTGCTCCTCCCCCTCTGTCCATCTCCTCCTTCCCGCTCTGCCCATCTTCTCCTCACCCCCTCTAATTCCATCTCTTCTTCCCCATCTCTTTATCCATCTCGTCCTCTTCCCTCTAACTGTCCATCTCCTCCTCTCCCTCCTCTCTCTCTCTCCTTTTTCCTCATCCCGTCTCCTGTCAATGTCCTCCTTCTCCCTACCTCTGCCCCCCTCCTCCTCCCCCTCTAACTGTCCGTCTCCTCCTCTCCCTCCTCTCTCTCCCCTTTTTCCCCATTGCGTATGTCAATCTTCTCCTACTCCCTACCTCTGCCCCCCCTCCTCCTCCCCGCTCTAACTATCAGTCTCCTCCTCTCTCCCCCTTCTCTCTCCTTTTTTCCTATTGTGTCTCGCTGTCAATCTCCTCCAACTCCCTACCTCTACCCCTTTCCTCCTTCCCCCCTCTATGCCTCTCTATCTCCTCCCAACCTCTTTTCTACGTTATCACCTCAACTCCAATAGAAGGCTGGTGGTTCTTATAACCACAATATTTGTTTTCAGATCATAACTAACATGCGTACCAAATTCGTTCCAGAGTTTAAGAATAAGCTTTTTAGCCATGGTTCTACCCTCATATGCACATGTCAAATAATTTCTCGTATATTTAACGTACACTGGCGGCAAAAATTAGTACACTTGGAAAGACGACGTCGATTTTGATCCGATGACTCGTATGTATCCTGGAAGACCTTAGGTGTAGTGATAGTAGTTTCAACGTCGTACACCAATAGAGAGCATCGTGGCATAGCTACCAGACCGCCATCTGTGTCACCCCTTTAACGAGGGATGCTCACAAGTGCAGAGGTGTGAAGCAAGCAGACTAGTGTGCCACTAAGAAGCACTCGTGCTTCCTACAGCCAACTCAGCGAGTTCAGAAGGGGTCAATTGTGGCCTTCTGAGTGGCGGGATGGCTTTTCCGGAGAACTGCCACACAAGCTGGACTTTCTGCGTCAGCTGTGGAACGATGCTGGTACCAGCGGTCACGGGAACATTCTCACAGTTGTAAACGAGGTTCTGGTCCTCCACATAGCACAGTCGCTTGCCAGGATCGTCGTATTGTAAGGGCAGCAGTGGAAGATCATATATATACCACAGCGCAGATAACACGGTTTATGAACCCAGAAGTGTGAACACGACAGCAAGAACTGTTGTGAACCAGATACTAGTAAGGGGAGACGGGGCACGCATACTTGTATTCCGTCTTCGATTCACGCCACAGCATTGATGTGCACGTCTCGTCTGGTGCCATCGGAGGATCACTTAGAAGTTGGAATGACGCACTGTGGTCTTCAGCAATGAAAGCAGATTCTGCTTACATGCAAGTGACGGTCGTTTGTGCGTACGACGTAGATCTTCCAAGCGCTGTGTCTCAGAGTATATTCGTCCAGGACACACTGGCCCCATTCCACGCCTTATGATCTGGGGTGCGATGAGCTACAACACTGGTTCCCCTTTTAGTGCTGCTGAAGGTCTCCCTAACCAGCGCTCGCTACGTGCACGATGTTATTGGACCCTTTTTTTTCTGTTCTTGCAACGCGATGGTGATGTGTTGCTCCAGCAGGATAATGCTCGGCCACATACTACGCGTAAAACTCAGTGTGCTCTGCAAGACGTGTAGCAACTTTCCTGGCCAATATGGTCTGCAGAGTTGTCTCCAACCGAGTCCCTATGGTATACAATAGGACGAGAAGCTACTCGTGCGACTCATCAACTAATATCTCTTACATAACTATGTGAACATGTCGAGCAGGCGTGGCATAACGAATCGCAGGGCACTATTCGCCATCCGTACGACGGACTGGATGCCAGAGTCAACGCCTGCATTGCCGCCCGTAGTGGCTTCGCCGTGTACTAATATGAGTGTTTCAGAATGTATCGATACACTGTACCTAAAAGCCGCTTGTACTACTGTTGTGTACATAGTTCCGCATAGTCAGCGCGTACACAACTTTCCCACTAGAGCGCGCCCCGCTAAGCGCAACAGCGCAGGCGCAGCGCTTGTCCGTCTCCGCACTATGAGATGGCGCTGTCTTAGAGACGGACTAAATTCTGCTTCCGCCGATCCGCGTATTAATATGTAACGCAGCCAATGAGATTGCTGCTAACGTAGAACCTTTTCTCCTCGCGGATCACACTCGTGCAGTGATACATGAACGCGCGAGGTATTATAACGAGTGTACAGACCTCCGATTACTCAGTCTGAATTAGTCTGCCTTAGTCTGTATTTGTCTGTACCAGCCTATAGTCAAGTTTCAGTCTGCGCCTAATAAGATTATCATATTCCTGTACATAGCCATGAAGATGAATGAATAGACACTTTGTCAAACATCAGAGATATGTGGGAATAAGATTAACGTACCAAGACCAAGGGAACTTCAGATTGTCAATTGTAAACAGCATCAAGAATCAAGTTAAGTAAGGTTCAGGATTATTATTATTTTAATAAATGTGTGTAAAATAAATCAAGTTCTGTTTAAAGTTGGTCACCGTCAATCTGCTACTCTGAGCATGCAAGTGGCATTTCTATCATCTGACCTAACGGCAGAAGATAAACACGCCACGATAAGACCACGAGACGTTTTGCTGACACTCATCTACTTCGTTAGAGTGACAAGTCAAATAATCTGATGGTTTGCGTACCGATGGTCTTACAGTACACACACCACAGCTACTAACCTCTGACTGTAATCATTTCATGTACTCCATATGCAGTGTTGCAACAATAAATCTTGGGTGAAATGGAAAGCGCTAAAACCGTGTGCTAATTTATTTTGAGGCTGTGTATTTCACACATATTTGTAGACAATTTTCAATTGTATCTCTAGCGAACTTCGTCCTGCAACTTCGTTTTCACGGAAGTAAATGTTTATGACATCGTATCTTCCGATCTATGTATCACACAGTGATATAATATTGCTGGTGCAGTCAGTGGTATATGTAAATACTGTCTGCGAAATGTGTCTCGAATACAGTAACTAGTAGAGAAACAGTAAGTTAAAATGTCATGCTTCATGCATCAGCTTTATTGCATAACAGCGAAAATGTAGTAAGCGATAAACTGTTTTTCTTTCAGTATTTTGTCGAGGTTGTTAGCGAGATAAAGTTACTCATCGGATTGAAGTTATGCGTAAATTTTATTACAAGGCACTAATTTCTCTTACTCTCAAGTAGTCGGTCAATAAAATGTGGATATTCGCACGTCGTGGGATGCACTGCTTTTTTACCCCCACCGGCCACCACTTTGACAGGTAAGAGGTTTTTGCCCCAGCTAAAGTTATTTAAAGACAGTATATAACACGTGTGTTGAATCTGGTTGAAATCGGTCTAGTGGTTTCTGAGGAGTGTGGAACATACACATACATATATAAATACATTTTTGTAATATGTATGGATTCCAGGCTATTATTCAGTGTTGTGGCACGCTATTACGTCCTGTGAAGCCAAGAAGGAAACTGGAAGTATTTTTAAATTAAGATGTTCGTCTCGTTGAGGTGGTGATTGTTAGAGATAAACAAATTAAGCAGATATGAGACATAAGAACGCAAAACGAATTTTAGCCTCAATCGGAAATTAGGAACGCAGCTGTGGGGGGACTGATGACCTTCGCTGTTTAGTCCCCCTTAAACATCCCAACAACCACCACCACCACGCAGCTGTCATTAACTTAATGCTCACTGCAATCAGTGGCGAATCGTCCAAGAACAATGTGTTGGGAAGGCCGCGTCTTGAGCAGGGTGAAATCCTTCGTGATGAGAAGAGATGCGTGCAGACACGGCTCTGTTCGACAGCGACGTTAGGCGGGCGCGCCTTCTGGATTTCGGTAATTACCTCCGTCAGGCCGGGCTGTAATGAAAGACGGCTGTCGCGTCAGCGAGGGATCTGTGCGTGGGCGGGCGCCGGCGGCGGCGGCGGCGGCGGTGTCAGCGGAGGCGACAGCGGGGGCGGCGACCGGCGCTCCACTCGATGGTTGGGAAAGCGCGGCCGACGCCCTGCAGTGCGACTGGAGGCTGGCGCGTTGTACAGATAGTCAGATGAGGTTACGGAGTCACCACTGTTGGACACGGCACTGCGATCCAAATCAACGACCGAATCGCAGTTGGGAAAAAAAAGAATACCCCAAATGTATTCTTGGCTCCTGCATAATGGGATGGCGGTTAACGCGAAAACAACCACTTTTCGATTATGTAAAAAAACGGCTCAGAATAATCGGTTTGTGAAATAACCGATTTTCAGTTTTTTATTCCTATTATTTCCTGTAATAAACGTACACTACTGGCCATTAATACATCTGAGAACTACACTACTGGCCATTTAAATTGCTACACCAAGAAGAAATGCAGATGATGAACGGGTATTCATTGGACAAATATATTATACTAGAACTGACACGTGATTACATTTTCACGCAATTTGGGTGCATAGACCCTGAGAAATCGGTATCCAGAACAGCCACCACTGTCCGTAACAACGGCCTTGATACGCCTGGGCATTGAATGAAACAGAGCTTGGATGGCATGTACAGGCACAGCTGCCCATGCAGCTTCAACACGAAACCACAGTGCATCAAGAGTAGTGAGTGGCGTATTGTGACCAGCCCGTTGCTCGGCCACCATTGACCAGACGTTATCAGTCGGTGAGAGATCTGGAGAATGTGCTCGCCAGGGCACCAGTCGAAAATTTTCTGTATCTAGAAAGTCCCGTAAAGGACCTGCAACATGCGGTCGTGCATTATCCTGCTGGAACGTAGGGTTTCGCAGGGATCGAATAAAGGGTACAGCCACGGGTCTTAACACATCTGAAATGTAACGTCCGCTGTTCAAAGTGCCGTCAATGCGAACAAGAGGTGACCGAGAGGTGTAACCAATGGCACCCCATACCATCAGGCCGGCTGATACGTCAGTATGGCGATGACAAATACACGCTTCAGTGTGCGTTCACCGTGATGTCGCCAAACACGGATGCGACCATCATGATGCTGTAAACAGATTCTCGATTCTTCCGAAAAAATGACGTTTTCCCATTCGTGCACCCAGCTTTGTCGTTGAGTACAACATCGCAGGCGCTCCTGTCTGTGACGCAGCGTCAAGGGTAACGGCAGCCATGGTCTCCAAGCTCATAGTCCATGCTGCTGCAAACGTCGTCGAATTGTTCGTGCAGATGGTTGTTGTCTTCTAAACGTCCCCATCTGTTGACTCAGGGATCGAGACGTGGCTGCACGATCCGTTACAGCCATCCGGATAAGATACCTGTCATCTCGACTGCTAGTGATACGAGGCCTTTGCGATCCAGCACGGCGTTCCGTATTACCCTCGTGAAACCACCGATTCCATATTCTGCTAACAGTCATCGGATTTCAACCAACGCGAGCAGCTGTGTCGCGATATGATAAACGGCAATCGCGATAGGCTACAATCCGACCTTTATCAAAGTCGGGAACGTACTGGTACGCAGTCCTCCTCCTTACACGAGGCATCACAACAAAGTTTAACCAGGCAACGCCGGTCAACTGCTGTTTGTGTATGAGAAATCGGTTGGAAACTTTCCTCATGTCAGCGCGTTGTAGGTGTCGCCAGCGGCGCCAACCTTGTGTGAATGCTCTGAAAAGCTAACATTTGCATATCACAGCAACTTCTTCCTGTCGGTTAAATTTCGCGTCTATAGCACGTCATCTTCGTGGTGTAGCAATTTTACTGGACAGTAGTGTAGAAATCGAAGAAAGATTGAGAATTTTTTAGTCCCTCAGTTTCAGTGTAGATAGTATCAGAATGTTAAATTGAATAGGGACCATTCGCTGGTCCTCTCTAAAAGTAATAAGCGGTTGAGTAAAAACAAACACCAGTATTCTCCTATTCAATCTAATTTTTTGAAACTCTTCTCAAAATCATGTAATCGGGGATCATACCACTATTTGGGCATTACGAATAGTTAGTGCTAAAGGGTGAAAACTGAGATTGAAGAACACTGTTTTTCGTGTTAACGACACAGGCAGCAGATCAACCATTGTGTATTTTTATTATAAACTATGAGCAACTTCATCTTCCGACAGCACTTCACCTTCAATATCACATTATGCTCTACATGTGATAGGTAGTTGTTGGGAAGGGTCTATTCTAGTAATAATATCTCTTGTATTTGCTGCCATGACTTGGCAAGTACTCATCATACAGAAATACGTAAAACACTTTCGTTGATTCCAAAACTAATGAAACA
The DNA here is from genome assembly GCF_021461385.2 of Schistocerca piceifrons. Taxonomy (NCBI): domain Eukaryota; kingdom Metazoa; phylum Arthropoda; class Insecta; order Orthoptera; family Acrididae; genus Schistocerca; species Schistocerca piceifrons. The sequence goes on from NC_060139.1 coordinate 354,092,140, forward strand.
ATATAGTTTTTCAGTTCTCATTACCATTTTAGACCGAATAAAGACATCGCCACTTTTAAAACTAGAATAAACAAAAACTATTAGTTATCTCTAGCATCAAAGTTATTTACAGTAATGCATGAAAGTAATATGGGAGAGACGTTCATTAAAAAAAGCAACACTTTTTTTAAAGCAGGTGAGTTTTATTCAGGATTCCAATACACCACATTATTCGCCACACTTTTTGCTACAAAACCTTATTTTTAAACATTATCTCCGTCAATCTGATGGCCTTACGCCACTTTACTTGGAGGGCCTGTATGACCCGCTGGTACCACTCTACTGGTGGACGTCGAAGCCAACGTCTTGCTGCAGCAATAGCCTCCCCATCGTCCACGTACCGCTTCCCACGGAATGCATCGTTCATTGGTCCAAACAGATTGTTCTTCATTGCTCTTTATGGCCTTCTGTTAGGCGTTGAGAAGCCCAGCGGTGACAGGCCTTTGAGTACTCCAAGTAGTGAACTACTGTGTCAGCTCTGGTAACAGAGTTGTGCAGCGAGGTGTTTGTGATTCATCGACCACCTCGAACGAGAGTGTCCGCACGTTCCAACATTCCTGGAGTCACAGCTGTATGTGGACGGCCATCTTGCAAGAGATCAGACAGGTTTGGGCGACATTGTTCCGATGATAAAAGACGCCTCACCGCGCTTTTTTTCACTGCCAGGTCAAAAACATTCTGAAAGCGCCGATGATGATTTGTGATGCTCTGGTTTTCCCCAGGAACGCACTTCCATTACAGACGCCACTTTGAAGGCTACGTATAACACCACCACCTATTGGAATATCATGAAACCAAGGTGGCTGAAGCGGAAATATCCCATGATGTCCGACAAAAAATTCCACATATTTTCAACCGAAACTGGCCGAGAAGAAATGTGTTGCATTACTTATTAATCACCTGTCGTATGTAACTATACAAAGAACTTGAAGTTGCAGTAGGACGATTGTCATCACGTGCGCATCGTTGCAACTGTTGCGAGAAAACATCAAAAGGTCCATGGAAATGTATAATAGTTACCCCTTTTAAATAACGATCGCCCCCTTCACGACAACCTCAGTAAAGCCAATCACTTCGCTTCCCTCTTTTCCGAGGTCTTCTCGATTCCTGATGATCCCCACTTTGATTATTCCTTTTCCCTACCGTCACGGAACGCACCGATACCTCAGTAGCTCCTCTCGCACCCTGTCTCCAGTACTTGCGACAGTTACCCGCCTCCAACATGAACACTCCCATCACAGCACAAGACATTGAACTTATCCTCCAGCCAAAACGTAACACGGCCACTGGTCACAACAGTGTCACCTACCGCAACCTCAAAGAATCCCCCATCTCCTTCCTAATTTTCCTTGTCAATTTATACAACGTCTTCCTCTCCACTGGCCTCTACCTCAACCTTGTGGAAGACTTCCCACGTCCTCTTGATCCTCAAACGCCCTTCCGCCACCTCTTCCTATCTTCCCATCTGCCTCACCTCTGTCTTCAGATAGGTCTTCAAATACATCCTCTCCCATCATATCCATCAGCAACTTCGTCAACCATCAACTCCCCTTACCCAGAGTGGCTTGCAGTCCTACTTCTCCACCAATGACCAACTTCTTAACCTTGTCCACATTCTCTCTCTCCGACTTAACTTCCGTCAGTCCTCCATTTTATTTCCCTCGACCTCCAAAATGCTTACAACCGCATTATGGCATCCTGGTCTGTTCTTTAAACTCCAAACCTACGGCCTACCTATCAGTTTTGTCCGTCTGGTCACTTCCTTTCTCTCACACCATACTTCCTATGTCCACGATACCAATTCCTGTATTTTTTATCCTGCTGTCAGTGTCTCCCCTCTCCTCTATCTCCTGTAACCGCCAATATGCCCAGAGCCATCCCCAACCTGTACACCCTCTCCAATATGCTGATGAGACCGCCTTTCTGGCTCTCTATCCTACCCTTATAAATGGTCCCAACGAACCCTCCAAACCCACCTTGACCAGTTCACCACATGGTGCAACCAGTGATTACTTCCTATCAAGTCCTCCAAGACCCAACCAATCAATATAGGCCGCTCCACCCGCTCCTACCATCTCCATGATTTTTACCACACCATTTAAGATTCTCCCTTTCAGCTCACCCCTACCCTGCGATACCTTGGTTGGCCTCACCCTATACTGTCACACCACCTGGACCCATCATCTCTTGACCATTCAGCACATAGCCCATACCTCCTGAAATTCCTGTCTGGTTGGACATGAGGATTGCATCCTTCCACCATCCTCCACATCTACAAATCCTTCATCCATCTCATCCTCTGTTATGCCAGCATTGCCTGGATCGCCACACCCCCCCCTTCCCCACTACTTTTATAAGGCCATACAAATCCTTGAATGGCACATACTCCACCTTGCCTTTTATATCCGCTCTCCATCCCCCACATGACTCCTGTACAACCTTATCCCCTTCCCCCACCTCCTTCTTTTCCTCCAAAATATCCATATCCCTTCACTGTCTGCAGGCTTCACCCCCCACCCACCACCCCCCAGTGACCTCCTTCCTCTCGAACCTCAATCCACTGCCATTCCTCTATCAGTGTATCCCAACCTGTCTCCAACTCCACACCCTCCATATCCTTCATCAGGGCAATTTCCAGCACCTCCCCCTCCTGGATGATGAACTTGGCCATGACATCTACCATTCTTACCAACTGTAGCCTGGCCTTGTTTCCCCCCTCCCCTCGCTAGGGCTCCCCCTTTCCTGTACCTCCTTTCCCCTGAGCTGTTTTCCTCCACCCCCACTCCCCCCGAGCCTCTGCACTCCCTCCTTGGCTGTTTTCCTATCCTCTCTTCTCTCCCCACCCCATTTGGTACACCCCCACCCCATTCCCCCTTGTCTCCAACCTTCTAGCCCCCTTTACCCTTTTCCCTAAAAACCCCCACCACTGCCAGATCCTCGCATGTTCTTATTCATCATCGAGTGTGGTGTCAGTGTTGTGCTTGGTACCGTTCTGCAGTGTTATCGAGTGATGTTTTAATCGTATGCTCGACCTGTGTATAGTTTTGCTGTCCATGATTATTCATTGCTACGCCGCCCATTGCGTGGCTGTTTTAATCTTTCTGCGACTTTTTATGCTCCGGCCATATTTCGCCTTGTGCCTTTTAATCCTTACAGTGTGTGGTCTTTTGTGTAAAATACTTTTTTAGATTTTTATCTGCATTTTACAGTCACCCCTTTTTGTATGCTTTCTTCCAGTATGTTCCCCCTTTTTTTTATCTATGTTTCACCATGTTTCCTCCCTCCTGTACACTTCTCATGTCTCTCGGCTGAAGAGCATCGCCTATGCTGCTGCCAGCCCGTCCCAGATGGGGAATTACTATAAAGGAAAAAAAGAACATGAAGCATGTCAGAAATTTGACATAACCATCTCGACAAAAATGGAGCAGCAAATCCTTTACATGTTGACGAGTGCAGTTGTGTTATTGGTTACAAGGGGTCAAACATTAATAAAATTAAATAACATATAAATAATTATGAAACATCGGCCTTAATCCGAGGAAGACATTTCTGAGAAAGTACGCTTGGAGGAAAGCATTGTATGGTAGTAAATCATGGGCTGTGGGAACACCGGAAAAGAACAGCTTCAAAACGTTTGAGTATATATATAAGGATGTTAAAAATTAAGTGGACTGATAAAATATGGAATAACGAGTTCTCCTCAATCGGGGAAAAAAGGAACATATGGCAAGCACTGACAAGAAGAATGGACAGGATGATATGATATGTGTTAAGACATTAAGGAATCGCTTCCATAGTAATAGAGGGAGCTGTAAAGAGTAAAAATTGTAAACTACGACTAAGTTTGGAATACAACCAACAAATAAGTAAGATTTACACTATTTGGATGAATCAATCACACTAATCAAATGTTTACACGCCGTGTCCCCACTTATGGTGCAAGAGCTGGTCTGGGATGAAATTGTTAAACTAGACAGAAGACTAGCGACTCACGGGATCGAGTATTCAGATCACTTTACGTTAAAGAATAAACGTTCAGATTTCTTCTTATTGCTAGTTGTGTGTGTAAGCAAATGTTAATTATATAGCTTCTGAAACTGATTACTCAAATATTGTTATTAGCGACAGTCTCCCACCGGTAAACATACATGCGAATGTTACCAGCGAGTACATCTGTATATGGTTCTCACCGAGATTTATCTGTTGATACCTTGCTGAGTACTGTGTCAATTTTATTAACAGAGTTAATTAATTTCAAAGAGTGGAACTGAAAAATCTTTTTTGATTAGCTGCAGCTCTTGAACCACTCATCGTATTAGAGAGCTCGGATAACCATTAAATCCGTCTCAACCGTGTCTTTAATCTGCTGTTTTTGCGTACTGACTATTTTCTTTCCTTCGTGAAATATCGCGACTAGTGATGAAAACATAAAATTACATTACTGTCCAAATGGCACCTTTACTCTGTACGTCGACTGTTTTCATGGTTCCTAACACAGGGGTTTTTTACCCCACAAAATCACAGCTCCTCTTCCGGGGTAGCGTGAGGTGCATCGTGCCCAAACAATTTCCATGTAAGTACTATTCTTCGCGCCGTTTGTAAGTAAACCAGCGCATGCACCTATAGCTGTTATCCTGCAGTCATACTGCACGTACAAAATCGATGCGTTGCCTCATGACGGTTTCTCCTCGCTACGTCACACTATGGCCACGGTGTCTTCCATCGCTTAACACCCAGGTTCAGAGTAGGATACCTCGCGACACGATGCCGCGTCCACCACACAACTGTCTGTATCATACTGCTCATACACTGTCACTACGTCCGTGCCATTCGCTGCATGTAGCCGCAACTTTCACACGTCGTACTTGGCACGTCATGAAACGGGACAATCCACGCCAAGACTCTGTTTATCTGCAACGACCTCCACCTGAATGAACAAAATTTCTAGTTTACCAATATATTCTTCGAAGATAGCAATGATGTATTACATACCGTCACATCTCTTTATATAGGTATTTCAGACCTCAGTCGGTGAAAAAGGAAAACTTAGGAGATCACTTTGTACGTCCGTCCGTCCGTCCGTCCATCCGTCTATCTATCCGCCTGCTCAGACCCCTCTTTTTCTCGGAAATAGGTAGAAGTATCAAGTTGAAATTTATGTCACGTAAACGAACACACCGTCATTTGTCTATATTGTTGTTTACTTAATTACAGCCTGTGTTTCGGCCTTTTATGCCATTTTCAAGTGATTGAGTTTATTTCATTAAGACATATTGCATTTCATAAACTCAATCACTTGAAAATGGCATAAAAGGCCAAAACTTAGGTCGTACTTAAATATACAACAATACAGTCAAATGGCGGTGTGTTCATTTAAAATTATTGTATGGCTGTTGCTCAGCAACATCAAAAACTGAGCCGCGCCGGATTATCCGAGCGGTCTAGGGCGCTGCAGTCATGGACCGCGCAGCTGGTCCCGGCGGAGGTTCGAGTCCTCCCTCGGGCATGGGTGTTGTCCTTAGGATAACTTAGGTTAAGTAGTGTCTAAGCTTAGGGACTGACGACCTTAGCAGTTAAGTCCCATAACATTTCACACACACATCAAAAACTGTTTATGTCAAATACTAAGGTTCAATTGGTTCAAATGGCTCTGAGCACTATGGGACTTAACAGCTGTGGTCATCAGTCCCCTAGAACTTAGAACTACTTAAACCTAACGAACCTAAGGACATCACACACATCCATGCCCGAGGCAGCATTCGAACCTGCGACCGTAGCAGTCGCGCGGTTCCGGACTGCGCGCCTAGCACCGCGAGACCACCGCGGCCGGCAAATACTAAGGTTCCTTGGCGTTATAATTATCGTTAGCTTCTAAGTTAATCCAGTCAAAGGATACGGCTATTTCTGCCACATATTTTGATACTTGAATACTCAGTAAAACCTATAGCTTTTGTCCCCTTGGTCTTGAATCACGAAAATTGGCATGAGGCGAGGATCCATTGTACAAGTAAAGGAAAAAGTCCGAACATTGTGAAATTTTAATTATTTCACACGAAAAAAAACCTGTCACTTGTTACCTGACTGACTGTCTGTCTGTCCATCTGTGTGTTAAGCCACCTTTTTCTCAGGAACTGGTAGAGGTATCAAGTTGACATTTATGTCACATAATGTCTATGATCTCTTGGCGGTATAATGAACGTTAGCTTGTAAGTCAATGCAGTCAAGAGATGCGCCCATTTAAGTCACATATTTTGATACTCGCAAACTCACACATCCAAACCTATAGTGTACTTTCCGTTGGTCTATAATCGTGAAATTTGGCAAGAAGAAAGATTTTACTATACAAGCAATAGAAAAAATCTGAAAACTATTATTTCGTAATTATATCACACGAAAAAAATATTTCTTTTGCCAGTTGTTATCGGACTTCAAACTTGAAATTAAAACATCCTCGTAAGACTTGGAATCCATGGAACTGATATCTTGTCAATATGAATATCGACAACAGGCAAAAATCTTTAAGATCTTCGATTTCCGGAATGGATGGAATATCAATGCACGTAATTAAGTTGGTACGGAAGCCTCAGTGCGAGAGTTCTACCCGCACCTGGCCACAACGCTTCGCTTTATCAGTCCCTTGGGTGAAGTTGAGAAAAAAATGTTGCTAGAAGGTGTTTCTAAATTCCCTTCAAAACTTACATTTGCATACATATATCTCAAGCCACCATACAGTGTGTCGCGGAGGGTAACTTTTACTCCTCCTAGTCATTTCCTTGCCTGTTCCACTCGCAAATGGAGCGAGCGAAAAACGACTCTCTATACCCGTCCATATGACCCACGATTACATCTACATCTACATCCATACTCCGCAAGCCACTTGACGATGTGTGGCGGAGGGTATTTTGAGTACCTCTACCGGTTCTCCCTTCTATTCCAGTCTCGTATTGTTCGTGGAAAGAAAGATTGTCGGTATGCCTCTGTGTGGGCTCTAACCTCTCTGATTTTATCCTCATGGCCTCTTCGCGAGATATACATAGGAGGGAGCAACATACTCCTTGACTCCTCGGTGAAGGTATGTTCTCGAAACATCAACAAAAGCCCGTTCGGAGCAACAGAGCGTCTCTCTTGCATAGTCTTCCACTGGAGTTTTATCTATCATCTCCGTAACGCTTTCGCGATTACTAAATGATCCTGTATCGAAGCGCGCTGCTCTCCGTTGGATCTTCTCTACGTCTTCTATCAACCCTATCTGGTACGGATCCCAAACCGGTGAGCAGTATTCAAGCAGTGGGAGAAAGAGTGTACTGTAACCTACTTCCTTTGTTTTCGGATTGCATTTACTTAGGATTCTTCCAATGAATCTCAGTGTGGCATCTGCTTTACCGACGATTAATTTTATATAGTCATTCCATTTTAAATCACTCCTAATGCCTACTCCCAGAGAATTTATGGAATTAACTGCTTCCAGTTGCTGACCTTCTATATTGTTGCTAAATGATAAAGGATCTTTCTTTCTATGTATTCGAGGCACATTACACTTGTCTACATTGGGATTCAGTTGCCATTCCCTGCACCAAGCGTCAATTCGTGGCAGATTCTCCTGCATTTCAGTACAATTTTCCATTGTTACAACCTCTCGATATAGTACAGCGTCATCCGCAAAAAGCCTGAGTGAACTTCTGGTGTTATTCACAAGGTCATTTATATATATTGTGAATAGCATCGGTCCTACGACACTCCCTTGCGGAACACCTGAAATCAGTCTTACTCCGGAAGACTTCTCTCCATTGAGAATGACATTCTGCGTTCTGTTATCTAGGAACTCTTCAATCCAATCACACAATTGGTCTGATAGTGCATATGCTCTTACTTTGTTCATTAAACGACTGTGGGGAACTGTATCAAACACCTTGCGGAAGTCAAGAAGCACGGCACTACCTGGGAACTCGTGTCTTTTATGATACAGGAACAAATATGTAAAGCAACATGTCCCACTCAGCCGCGTCTCTCTGATGGAAAATCGACAGTAACATCATACTCTTGTGAATAACTTCCTCATGATGCGTCAGTGCCAAGTAACATAGCTGGATGAAGTGTGGACTATGTGCAAAAGAGTTGCTGCAGTATAGTACAGATGGTATTTGAAAGAAATACCCAGCTCTACGAACAGAAATGACACTTTCATTCACTGAAAATAATTACATGGAAGTCACCGCAATTTATGATGGTCCTGTGGAAATTACAAAAGGTGGAACATGGTTCTTTGTAGAATGAGTGATTACCACGTGTAATGCTACCTCCCTCGTATCGGTGTGGATTTTTGAAACGTTTTTAAATAAGAAAATAAAATGTTCACGAAGAAAGGTCGGTTCACATTGTCAGCAAGAGAATAACGAAAACACGTGGACGTTAGAATTAATGAGTTGAGACTACTGGAAATTCTCCTCCTGCGTGTAACACTTTCAATTAATTAAATACCTATTCTCTTTGTGAAGCTAAACCATGAGACTCAGCAGTCGTTATTGGAAAGTGGGGAATTTGGTGACACGAAATCGTATTTTGTGTTAGAGTGAAACGCAAATAAATGATTTGCATGATATTCGTAATAATGATAGTACTGCAGGCTCGTGTTTTAAACCTTGAAATGTGAAAACGATTGCGTGCTTATGGCGCGCAACCGTCGAGTCACCAAACCGGCGACTCCCAACAATTTAACAAGCTGAAAAATACACAAAAGATTTCATCGTTCAGAGGACCACAGTGTTAGATTTAATGTTTCCAAATGAAACATAATTAAGTTAAATTTCTTATTATTTCAAAATAATATTAAGGTCATATAAGTTACATGGCCTGATAGTCCAGTAGCTCCCGAAAGAAAGGTAAAGAAGACGACTATGGGTACTTCACATTTTTAAATCAATTACAGTAAAAAAGAGACATTACTTAAGGCATTAACTTGTATTCTGCAGTTGACAAGATAATTATACCAATAACTTCAGTAAGATCTAGTGGTCCGCTACACATGGACGGCAAGGCAGGCTCTGCAAATGCTTCCATGCTGGTCACAATGTTGGTATAGAGTTCTTGAAGCAGGGCGGTCTATTCCCCCATCAGCGCGGTTTACAAGTGTTGGATGGTCGTTGGTGTATGTGGACGTGCTACAATACTTTTCCTCAACGCATCCCACTCGTGGTCGGATTTAGGTCGGAGGAATGGCCAGGCCACTGCATTCGCTGAATATCCCTTCGTTCCAAAAGCTCCGCCACCTAACCTATGCGGTTCGGCCGCCGGGGGTGGCCGAGCGGTTCTAGGTGCTACAGTCTGGAACCGCGCGACCACTACGGTCGCAGTTTCGAATCCTGCCTTGGGCATGGATGTGTGTGATGTCCTTAGGTTAGTTAGGTTTAAGTAGTTCTAATTTCTAGGGGACTGATGACCTCAGAAGTTAAGTCCCATAGTGCTCAGAGCCATTTGAACCATTTTTGAACCTAAGCAGTTCGATGCGCACCCTCAAACGACGAGAGGTGGGAACGCGTTATGCACCCAGGAACATTGTCGAACACCAAGGCTTTGGTGTTCTAGGTCTTATGATGAGGGGACGCAAAATGTTGCATGGGAATAGTGATGCCTGAATCTTTGAACACGGTAACCTGACCTATCAACATTACTGCGATACTATAATCCTTCCACGTATGCTTCTCAGGGGCGCATTAGGTCCTGACTACATTTTTATGAATGACAGTGCGCGACGAAATCGAACTATGCAGATGGAGAAGCTCTTGGAACGAGACGATATATGGCGAGAGGACTGCCCCCCCCCCCCCCCCCCCCCGTTCCACCGACTCAAATCCCAACGACGCGCTTGTGAGATGTGTTGGAGAGGCGTATTGCAGCACGTCCATATGATCCAACGAACGCCCAGCAGCAGCCAACCGCCCTGGTGGACAATGGAACGTCCTACCACAAGCAGAGCGTGCACTGCCGTTCTCGATAATCACACACCCTGTCGTGCGGTTTGGGTATCAGGGGACCATCATGAATAGCGGTGACATCAGTGTGTTATTCTCATTCAATAAAAGTGTCATTTATATTCGGATCACTGCGTATTTCCTTTAGTTACTTTGCCAAAGTTTCAACGACAAAGTGTTCCTTGGCAGTAATACATCTTGCGAAAGTTCAACCCTTCCTTACCTTCAGCACACCAGTGTGTAAATGCATTCTTAATCATCTGCTTTATAGAATATTTTCGTATTTATCAACTAAACACAAAAAGTGGGCATTCTATGTGGATACTTAAACGTACACTCAACGTATCAATCAGAAATAGAAATATGATACGGGATTTGATCACTGTTGGATCTGACTGAACTGAACCATAGACGACGTTACCTGTGACACGACACAAATATTTCAGGCGAAAATAATAAAAAGATGATTATCATTGATTTAGAAGAATTAAAAGTATTGTTTTGAAGCTTACCTCCATTACCCTACATATTTCATGGGACACTGTGTCATGTGTAATATTCATTCCATTGATTATACCGATATGAAGTGTTAAATATTTGTATTTAATTTCATTTGAATATACAGAATGTCACTAAATCTAGCAGTGTTTTTTTCCCCCAGTAAATAAATACATTTAGTGACGAAAATAATAATACCTTTTCGTACTGGAGCCACATTCTGTTCACTAATTCAATATTTTTTCCCAAACTGTGGCTCTCTTGAATCACAAATACACTTTATTGGTCAAATCTAGCAATATTAAATGTAAGTTATTCGATCATTGAAACTCACAACTTTTGGATTTTATTTACTTATTACAGAAGGACTTGAAGATTTCGCAGATCCAGCATGAAGCCATTTATTACTGTCAGTGTCTTCATGAGGAGCTCATTTACTCACTTTCGTAAACTTTTAAACAGACAGATTTTCTGCAAATTTTGGTCTTAAACAATTAATTGAACTCACATCATATGTACGTTTTGTAAATACCTAATTTGGAACACTTGGGTTATAAAATATATTTAATTACATGCACGTGAATTTCATATGTTACTACTTTCTTCCAACATTTATTTGTTGATACCAAATAGAAACATATTGTCTGAAATTATGCAGTGTAACTTTGGACAATTTACAATAGATATATTTATAATTGAGGATCTGATTAATAATATATTCTATGAAATTTAATTTTACTTTTATTTTTCTCCCATAAAGTAATATGTTCAAGTACGAACTGTTGTTGTTGTTGTTGTTGTGGTCTTCATTCCTGAGACTGGTTTGATGCACCTCTCCGTGCTACTCTATCCTGTGCAAGCTTCTTCATCTCCCAGTACTTACTGCAACCTACATCCTTCTAATTCTGCTTAGTGTATTCATCTCTTGGACTCCCTCTACGATTTTTACCCTCCACGCTGCCCTCCAATGTTAAATTTGTGATCCCTTCATGCCTCAGAACATGTCCTACCAACCGACCCCTTCTTCTTGTCAAGTTGTGCCACAAGCTCCTCTTTTCCCCAATTCTATTCAATACCTCCTCATTTGTTATGTGATCTACCCATCTAATCTTCAGCATTCTTCTGTAGCACCACATTTCGAAAGCTTCTATTCTCTTCTTGACCAAACTATTTATCGCCCATGTTTCACTTCCATTCATGGCTACACTCCATACAAATACTTCCAAAACGACTTCCTGACAGTTAAATGTATACTTGATGTTAACAAATTTCTCTTCTTCAGAAACGCTTTCCTTGCCATTGCCAGTCGACACTTTATATCCTCTCTACTTCGACCATCATCAGTTATTTTTCTCCCCAAATAACAAAACTCCTTTACTACTTTAAGTGTCTCATTTCCTAATCTAATTCCCTCAGCATCACCCGACTTCATTCGACTACATTCCATTATCGTCGTTTTGCTTTTGTTGATGTTCATCTTATATCCTCCTTTCAAGACACTGTCTATTCCGTTCATCTGCTCTTCCAAGTCCTTTACTAACTCTGACAGAATTACAATGTCATCGGCGAACCTCAAAGTTTTAACTTGTTCTCCATGGATTTTAATACCTACTCCGAATTTTTCTTTTGTTTCCTTTACTTCTTGCTCAATATACAGATTGAATAACATCGGGCAGAGGCTACAGCCCTGTCTCACTGCCTTCCCAACCACTGCTTTCCTTTCGTGCCCCTCGACTCTTATAACTGCCATCTGGTTTCTGTACAAATTGTAAATAGCCTTTCGCTCCCTGTATTTTACCCCTGTCACCTTTAGAATTTGGGTTGTTACAGCACTGAACGAACTAGTGTATCAGAAAAATATATTGTGGAGATTGCGATGCAGATTTCAGTGTAATAACTTTGAGATTCATGTGGAATGTCACTCGACCGTCTTCCTTCAAAAGTTGTTGCATGATTAACAACATATAGCACTGAACGACTAACCTATTTGATGGTAATAAATCACAGTTTAGAGTAGCCTGTCTAAAGGCTTCGAGAAGAGACAAAATTGGATTTTCTGTATTTCATACAATTATTGGGGTGATGTGTAAATTTAAACGACTGTCGTTTTCTACTCATTAAGATGTTCAAACCGATGTCAAAGATTTAACACACGAAGAGAACCATTACATTTAGAAACTGTGTATGCCTCTTGAAGCAGTGTAGCTCACGACACCCAAATACCCAGTCTATGTTCATCTAGTGTTTGAGAATGAGAGCACTTAGCGACTTCCAACAAACTTTACGCAAAATTTAAAAATTTTACATACCTTCTTCTCAGTGGCACCTTACACAGAAAGATGAAATGCAAAAAATTGATCATCTGCTACTTTTTCGTTGTTCATGCAGTAAAACTTCAGCTTCAGGCATGACGTTTTTATTTATTACATCTTTACTACTACACCCATGCACAAAACATTTTGCTACCGGTATCCACATATACCACTGAAAGCATCTGCAAAATTATATCTTTGTACTACATAGAGTTCAGGAGATACAACGTCATAAACATTTACTTTCTCTCAAAACGGAGCGCAAATTATCCAGTATGTGTTCTTCCAATGTTTGAAAATGACAGGATTTAGCAATCACCAATAAACTCCAAACATAATTTCGAATCTTTTGTGAACTTTTTCTCACTTATATGGTTAATGTCAGATAGTTAACGCTAACTTATTCGTAAATTAATCTGAAGTTTGAAGCTTTTTTATACACAGCAATTCAATTCTTAAAGGAAGGGGGTGGGGATTTACTGGTTCAATGTTATTAGAGCGGTGACTGTATTTCTACTGAAATATTTCAGCTTTCTTTTCAATTTTCATAACTTTTCCGTGTTTTCTCTCTGTCAATCCCATGTGACTGCATCGTTACATTAAACCTCATTTTTATTCGTACACGTTAATGCATCCTCATTTCATTGTTCGAATTCTTTAATGTACACTACTGGCCATTAAAATTGCTACACCACGAAGATGATGTGCTACAGACGCGAGATTTAACCAACAGGAAGAAGATGCTGTGATGTGAAAATGATTAGCTTTTCAGAGCATTCATACAAGGTTGGCGCCGGTGGCGACACATACAGCGTGCTGACATGAAAGTTTCCAACCGATTTCTCATACACAAACAGCAGTTGACCGGCGTTGCCTGGTGAAACTTTGTTGTGATGCCTCGTGTAAGAAGGAGAAATGCGTACCATCACGTTTCCGACTTTGATAAAGGTCGGATCGTAGCCTATCGCGATTGCGGTTTATCGTATCGCGACATTGCTGCTCGTGTTGGCCGAGATCCAATGACTGTTAGCAGAATATGGAATCGGTGGGTTGAGGAGGGTAATACGGAACACCGTGCTCAATCCCAACGGCCTCGTATAACTAGCAGTTGAGATGACACACATATTATCCGCATGGCTGTAACGGTCGTGCAGCCACGTCTCGATCCCTGAGTCAACAGATGGGGACGTTTGCAAGACAACAACCATTTTCACGAACAATTCGACGACGTTTGGAGCAGCATGGACTATCAGTTCGGAGACCATGGCTGCGGTTACCATTGACGCCGCATCACAACAGGAGCGCCTGCGATGGTATACTCAACGACGAAGCTGGGTGCACGAATGGCAGAAAGTCATTTTTTCGGATGAATCGAGGTTCTGTTTACAGCATCTTGATGGTCGCGTCCGTGTTTGGTGACATCGCGGTGAACGCACATTGGAAGTGTGTATTCGTCATCGCGATACTGGCGTATCATCCGGCGTGATGGTATGGGGTGCCATCGGTTACACGTCTCGGTCACCTCTTGTTCACACTGACGGCACTTTGAACAGCGGACGTTGCAGATGTGTTACGAGCCGTGGCTGTACCCTTCATTTGATCCCTGCGAAACCTTACATTTCAACAGCATAATGCACGACCGCTTGTTGCAAGTCCTGTACGGGCCATTCTGGATACAGAAAATGTTCGACTGCTGCCCTGGCCAGCACATTCTCCAGATCTCTCACCAATTGAAAACGTCTGCTCAATAGTGGCCGAGCAACTGGCTGGTCACAATACGCCAGTGGCTACTCTTGATTAACTGTGGTATCGTGTTGAAGCTGCATGGGTAGCTGTACCTGTACACGCCATCCAAGCTCTGTTTGACTCAATTCCCAGGCGTATCATGGCCGTTATTACGGCCAGAAGTGGTTGTTCTGGGTACTGAATTCGCAGGATCTATGCACCCAATCTGCGTGAAAATGTAATCACATGTCACTTCTAGTATAATATATTTGTCCAATGAATACCCGTTTACCATATGCATTTCTTCTTGGTGTGGCAATTTTAATGGCCAGTAGTGTACTTTATTCTTTTATATTACATTTATCGGTTGTTACAGGCTACAGTTCCTTCCCATAAAAGTGGCAATTTTTCTTTTGTTCTTTGTGAGCTTACGTGGATTGATTCTTATTTCACTACAAGAGCAGTCACTTCCGTCTTGCCGTTTTCTCTTTACATATTTCAGCTGACTGCATCTGTGGCCTGTTCATCCCGTCGCAAGTCCATATTTCCGCCGTTCTACCGGCCCGTAGCACACGCTGCGGACGCCACCCTCTGGAGCTGGAGTTGCGCTCTAAGACGTCGATGGTGACGGCAGACAGCCTTTATGGGCACTAAAAGTTTATCCCCTGCCGCACCACCTGTGGTGGGGAAACTAATCGACCGGGCCTGCAGACTTCGTTCTGACAGCACACATCCCAAAAGAAAACTCCCTCCTCTTATTCTGCGTATCCAATAGGGCTAAACCTATGTCCAAGCATATCAAAATAAGCTTATGCAAAACAGAAAAGTAACATAGTAACGTAGGGACTCAGTATCAATGAAGTTTTATTCACATAATGTAGAAAGTACGCGCTACATCTATTCTCTATCTTTTCTGCTCTGTATGTAAGAATTCTAGTCATCTCATTACGTCCACCTGTAAGCGCTGGCTAATCCGAGGAACTGCTGTAGTGATTTTCATACGGTTTTCAGTAACAGATACACTGATTCACAAGAAAGATTTTTGTATACTCGTATTTCATACAAATCGTTTGAATTATGATGAGTTACAGTTTAGTTGTGAAAACGATGCCATTGCCATCTAGCGAACAGCCGCCATAACCCGAGAGAGCAGCAGTGCCTTGAGCCAGAAAAAGTTATAGGATCGAATCTTGGATGGGTCACTTTTTCAGTCTGGCTTTTAACCTCTCAATACTGTGGAAATCGCAGGAAATGTAACGTGGCTCGGATTCCACGTTACACTGTCTTTCCCCTTAGCCTGGTTGGATTATTGGTTAGGGACATGTAAATCGCCGAAGTGACATCCAATTGTTTCAGTCGTTTCAGGACAACTGCATAGAGGAAAAACATACGAATTCAAAACCGTAGTTTTCAATTATGTATGCGTAGAGCAAAACGAAGCATAAGACGCACCTTTACTTCGTTTATGTAAGGGAAGTTATGCAGCAGTGCAGCAGAGACTCGTCTTCCAGCTGTGTGCTTTCCTTGAGTTAAACATAGACGCGAATACGATTCACCGAGTTGTGGGGCGAAATATATTATTTCTTTGGACACTTTCAAGTTATTCAGAACTCTCGTAAACGGATCTTCAGTGGCGAGAAAGAGATATAGGTCTTTTAAAGTTCATAGAGATATGGGCACGATCTTCTTGAACGGAATTCAGAAATTTTGCGGATGAATACACAATATTTCGAAATACTTTTACAGATGGTTGATGCGCGCATTTGGAAATGTGATGACACATTCCAGGCTTCAAGTTTCTAATTTCCTAAGATTATCAATCGCAGTTCACACTTTTAATTCACTGAAAACAATGGGCAGTGAGTCACTCAACTTCAAAGTATTTTAATAAATATGACCAATAACGAAAACAGAACCACCTCATAAGCAGGCTCTGATGCGAAATTTACAGTTTGAAACAATGAAATATTTTTAACTAATAATCTGCCTGCAATCGTTTGAGGACAGCTGCATAGCTGTCACACAGGAATCTAAAATTGTGGCGTTTAATTTTTTATGCTACAAGTAAAGCCGGCCGAAGTGGCCGTGCGGTTAAAGGCGCTGCAGTCTGGAACCGCAAGACCGCTACGGTCGCAGGTTCGAATCCTGCCTCGGGCATGGATGTTTGTGATGTCCTTAGGTTAGTTAGGTTTAACTAGTTCTAAGTTCTAGGGGACTAATGACCTCAGCAGTTGAGTCCCATAGTGCTCAGAGCCATTTGAACCATTTTGCTACACGTAAAAAAATTTCTGAAAATCTACTTCAGCAACTGAACTAATTTCGTTTAGTTTTCGTATAGGACGTTATTTCTGCTACGCAGTATATGATTCAACTTTCAGATCTCTTTGAATCAAACCCAGGTTATGCTTGAAAATCTGGATAAGCTTGAAAACTTTTTAATTCTACAGATCGATGAAGACGACGGAGATAGGAAGGTTTACTACAAGCGTCTTGCTCGTGCACCACCTCATTTCATCAAATAAGTTCGAGGTTTCCTCGACAATCGCTTCCCAGGTCGGTGGATTGGCCATGAAAGGCCATTTGCATGGCCACGTCGCTCCCCATATTTTACTAGATTTCTTTCTCCGGGGTTTCAATAAGGACACCTACCAAAAAATTCACCCGACCTCGAAAAAACGAATGTACACTGCCGATGCACAAGTTAAGGCTGATTTGCTGCAACGAGTGTAGGAAGAAATTAATTGCCGGTGGGATGTTTGCTGTACCAAAATGGTAGTCACGTCGAACCAAAACGACTCTTGACACTTTTATGTGAATCATTAGGTTTTTTGCTACAAAACGACATACCTACCGATTCTCTAAGTTATCTTAATAAATTTCTATATAATTCGAAAGCTGCTAAGTCCCTATTTAAGTCAAGATTGAGATTAACAGTTATTTATTGGCTCTAATGACTGACATTAAAATACAGTAAAGTTAGCTGACATCAGACTTTTATAAGTACCAGGCCTAATTACGGAATGACTAACTCTGTGGGAGGGTACCAAAAAGAGTGGAAGACTGCCTGGAGAACGATACATGACGCCTCAAGTTATAAGCAAATCAAGTGACACAAGTTGCATGTCAGACTAAACAAGTGACAATTTTCTCTGAATGTAGACTGCGCTGCTGCAAACTATGACACTTCAATTCCCTCAAATCAATTAGCATATACTAGTCAGCACTATACAGCGGCCAGAGACGACTCCATTGCAACGATACCCCAGAGATGAATATCCAGGATCTAAGTTCATATCCCTACACTCTCTACTTTCAAGAAAATTCTACATGGAGCTGATCACTCAATCCTGTTGTTAATATGACAAAAAGGAACATCTCTTAGTCACGAAAAAACGGGGGGACATAGTAGAAACCTCCCACTATTGAAGTACCACATGAACTTAAACAAAGGAACTCCAGCATTGGTTGTATAAACTTGAATCCTTTTTTTTTTTTTTTTTTTGTTATTGCTTATCGATTTCAATCACAGAGTGATCATCTTCGGTACAGTACTAAGTCTAGTGGACTCATATACTCTTGCACAACATATAACTTCAAATGTAGGTGTTCATAGTGAAGAACATCCCAACTGGCAGGTAAGATTCAAGCTGAACCAGCTGCTTACAAACTGAGTCTTGCAGTCTTGCACTGAAGATGGTCACTCTGTGATTGAAATCCATATGCAATAATAATATTAAAAAAAGGTTTCAAATTTATACGACAAATGCCGGAGTTTTCCTTGTTTGCAATATTTGCTGTGTGGTCGTGGTGCACAAATTTCCTAATGGAATCCAGTCTTAATAAATGAAGTTGGTACCGTCCTGGAGTTATGTTTTGCCGATTGGTCAGGTCCTTCACGCCAAGCTTAGTGATGGGGCAACTCAATTCTGGAGCGGAAGCAGCCGTCATTCTCAAACTGGTCATCACATCTCACCCTGTGATGTCCAAGCAGAAAAGGCAAAAATGTCAAACTCTGTTATTCCCTAGGGATGACTGTGACTGCACGATGCACCCTGCCGACACGTAGGCCAGGACACTGCCTATGTCCACAGTAGCACTGAGCAGGCAGCTGCATCACGTCCATGAAAACTACATGTCTCCCGGGAGAGGAGCACCTCTCCTAATGAGACTCGCGTACTGCCTTCATCCAAAAACATGACCCTGAGACTACACTACTAATGCAGCATCCCAAAGAGAAAATGCAGAGTTTTCTCCCAATCACACGGGTCCGGCATTCAGAAAACAGTAACCATGAAATTGTGGCAGTAAATGAAATAAAATCTCATAGCGATATGTGACTGTAATGCCACATCACGTAGTAATCCGTCTTTCAAAAAATAAATAAATAAATAACAAAAGAAATAAATAAACTCCTCAGATTGCCATTCTCATTTACCTATTTTAGGCCCCCCAGAAAGTATCTAATTTGAGCAATCTCCAGAACTAAAAACAGACTCTTTACAGTCTTCCATCAGGATACAGAATATATCAAGACGTCATATAGGCTGTTTATTTACATCATCATCATGTGAGATATTATATGATACCTCAAACCTATGAATAAATAAAATATGTTAGCAGAATCAAAAGATAATCTGAAGAATCTTCATTCCACATGAAATGAAACTTGGCGAAAGATTCCCAGCAAGGACTCTCAATTATAAATGCAATGGAAAATGAAGTGTAGGAAGACGATACAAGAGACACCGTAACAAGTGATTTGTGTAATTCAAGAAATGAAGTGACTTAATGAATCAAAAATTTCTGTGTTACATAATTTAACGTCTATGTGTGACTTGCATATTCCATTTGCCATAGCACACCAATCTGAAATTCATGCTATAAGATTATCGCAAAAAAGGCTGATCACATCTCAACCAATGATGTTCCCCCATGTCCGGATGCGAAAGTTACAGTAATAAAATATCTTGTTTACACTAAGTTACACAGAGAAGACTTATGCCTAACAAATCTGTGTCAGAAGGATGTGCTGTGAACATTTTGGCTCATTACAACCAAAAAACCAACATCAACTGACTGTGGCATGACGGACTATTATTTGAGTAGGGTGATGGAATTCGGTCGAGAGCGGCGTTTGAAAGGCGCGTACTCCATGACGAGCAGGCGGGCAGTGGGCGCGTTTCTGGCCCACCCTGAGTGGGGCGTGTCGGCTTTCGGAAAGCGGTGGAGCTCTGTGGCCTGTGTGGCTCACCACTGGCCGTGTGTTGCCAGCAGAATTCAAAAGAGCAGACGTAACATTTCCCTCTCGACGAGGCCCACGAGGAAGACAGGCTGTGTGGCGCGTACGTCACAACAATCAAGGTGTCAGCAGTCGTCTCCGGCGGTGAGCGAGTAACTATTATAGACAAGTTTAATAACTCTTGATTGCGCGTTTAAATGCATGCAAGCTCCCTATAGCACACGACACAGCTAAGACCTTTAGTGATTACCTTTTCAATTACATACTGATTTCCCGTGGGCCTTGCATGGAGCCAAACTTTGGTGAATTGTGGCGGACACGCCGACTAGTGTGACGTCACAAGACCGTTTCGCGGCGAGAGTTTGTCAATCCTCGGTGTCAGTAAACACCTGAAACGTGCTGGACGACACGCCACTGACAGTAGACGTGTACGGGCGGTCCTTTTCAGCCCTCCGCTGTGCTTGCTGCCCGATCCTCTCCTTGCGTGTGCCCACAACATGTCTGCTCCTGAAACAGTAGTGTTACTCAGTTAGCTGGTTCTGTAACTGTGTCCAACATTGCCCCAAAACATGACGATTCTGTCCTGATATTTCGCAATGATTGAACCTTAGAGTTAATTTGAATGTGCTATCACAGAAAATTTATTATAAAAATACTTTAACTTGATTTCTTAGTTCAGTTTATTTACTCACAAATCGAAGCAAATAAAAACATAATTTTCACAACAAATTTAAGTATAAATATGACATAGACAAATTCGTTACCCTCGAAAATCTTGTTCGGTAAACTTCTGGTCCTCTATCTTAGGCATGTGCGAAAGATGGTCTAAGTGAGACGTGAACTGTCCACACAAAAATTTCAGAGAAAGTGGCGTGAGCAACAACACGTTCCAGCAGTGCAGGATGGTGAACATACGAAAATTACACAGAGGAAGACGCAACTCCTAGCCCAAATCCGAACCAAATCAGACCCTAATGAATAGACCATCCTTTAAACCAAAGTAGTATCTTATGCAAAAATTGAAGTTACACACACATTTGTGCTACAATTTTATATTCATTTTATACGCATCATTTTCGTAATCATCAGCTTACCTTCATCAGTTACCAGCTGGAACCCTTAGTCCCAAAACACCAAATCAGAATCACTCATGCGACAACTGTATATAATAATTCTCATTCAAACTTATTCCCTTTGCATATTTAACATATTAAATATCATACAGCAATTATAACTGTTGAAGCTTACTCAGCAACTCTTTACTTTCCCCTTGCTTTGTAGCTCACATCTGCAACTCCCACATTCAAACAAAATTCACGTATTTAGTCGTTCCAAAATTGTTATCTCTAAAATCCATAAAGAGCATACCCCCAAAAATATACAAGTTCTCACAGAAAAAAAATCTCCAAAACCTTAAGCGAAACACACTATATGCACACAATAAATTGATTCCCAAAACAAGAACCTAGCAGATCCACAAATCATTTACCCTAAGTATAAAAAAATATTCACTTCAAATACATTGTCTTAATTCATCTCAGTACTGGTTGTCAGCATTTGTTGCTGGCATAATATGACCTCACTCTCACTGCTTCCCCGGAAATCTTATCCCTAATAATAATAATAATGAAAAAATATAGCAAACTATAAACTAAATCTTAATCTACAATACACACAGGTGGACCTTCCTATTGCATTTTAACCTGTTACTTTCCAGTACCTTATCTTTAAAGTAAATATTTCCCTTATATTTGCTTAGAAAGCACTACATTTATGCTCAGCTATGGAACGCAACAACCGCATGACTGAACTATTTTCCATCAGTGACTACATCTTGAACTACTTCCGTGCTTACTGGCCTCCTGCAATTCTCAGTACCATTTTGTACTCTTCCTCCTTTCATTGAAAACTCAGCTTAAGATATTCATAAAACTTCTCTGCTATCCCACAAATAGAACTCTCAATGTCCACCAAAGCAGTTTCACATACTTCTCCCACTTTAACATATATTATAGGATGAACTTTTTCAGATAATCATGTTTGAATTCAGTGTTAGCGAAAAGAGCTTTCCATACGTCATGGACACAGTCTTTCATCATATTACACTTCTAATTTTTACTAAGTAATCTGTCTCATCTTCCTCTGCAAATATTAAATTAAAAGCTTCTTTAAATTCTAAATTTCCTACATTTAACCATCCATAGCCTTCTGGTAACACTATACTTTTCTGTCTCCCCTGTTTTTAGGCTCAACTGCTGGTCGAATTTTACAAAGTCTATGAGGTCCCCGGCTTTCAAATTAACACCATCGTTCCCCATCCACTTAGTACCTAATTCACTCTAATCCTCTTATCCATACGCATATACTGATCATCATTATGTATCATGATGGGGTGAATTTCAACATCCTCATCATTTTGATTAAATGGACTATTATCCACAGTAGTATCATTGTTTACTCTGTTTTTCCCATCATAAATACGTGCTCTTGCTACAGTAATTTAAAACCTTAATCCCCATGGGCCGATCAACACATCTATTGCATTAACGCTCATGAAATCAGTCACACATTTGATACATATGCAGGCAGGAATTTGCAGTGAAATAATGTTCACTTCTCCATATTTAAAGTCTGAATTTATTGCAGAAAAGTTAAAAGAAATATCCTTTCAGACTATTTACAACAGCTTATCATAAGATAATGTTCGTCAGTGCGAAAACCTAAGTAAGTCGACCAGCATCACGTCTTCGTTGAACGTTTCGAAAATCAGTGAACGTTTTTGAAGTGCTATACCACACATCTGTGTTGGAGTTCTGCGATCACGAAGTAGCGATACTTTGAACTGCCGATTACCATTGAAGTTAACTGTAGAACAGTTCGTAGAAGTGGGCACTAAGTTTGAACTAAGCAATCTAAACCACAGTTACTCAGAGTCCTGTCGGTGAAAAACGTTTCAAATTCTTTGCGACTGACACACACGCAATATTTACAAGTCCAAACCAATCAGATCACGTGGCGCATATTCCTCTGAGTCCATACTAGCCAAAGATGTTTCAGAGTTCCTTGCTGACTGCCACAATCCAAATGCGTTGCGCAAAAACTGCTGCTGATACTGGTCCCCTCGCAGTGATATGAGTCATGCACATGCATTCCGACTACAGAACACATATACATGTTTATATGTACGTTGAACATGAGTTTATATGCGAATTTCATTAGTTTCTCAATGTATTTTATAGTTCTCGTGTAGCCTTAATTGTTTTCTCACAATTTGCTCATATGGATGCTATTTTGCGTCTTTATAGCACTAATAAATATTAAAAAATTAAATTTATTTCAGTCATACATTTCAAATTACCTCTATTTACAAATTCTGCCACAACTTTCACTGTTACATGTTTTATTTACAGAAAATTCACTACGTTGGAATATACATATCGGCCTGTAATTTGAAATAACAAATATTCACAGAAAATCTGTTACAACGGTTCTATAGTGCTCACTGAGCCCTGTCCGTTGACACTACGTCTGTCTGAATCACGTAAGGAGATAATAAGTTATTAATTTTTATTTATAGTAGTATATCCAAAATATTTACTGTTTAATAAATCATAAACAAATCTCATAGTGGCGGCACGTCTACACTCATGCAATCATTTTGCAACACGTACGATATTGAAATGCCTGTGTTATTTCGAATTACGATGCAATTACTTGCACGCATGTCTGAAGGAACATCCCATGGTAATTCGGAATGACACAATAACACAGGCACCGAAGCACTGTATTTACCTGGCGACACTGGACATGTGACTTTCAATTAAAATGTCTCCCCTGTACAGCAATATACATAAAGCATGTACGTGTACACGTTGTAGACACATGATTGATGACGTATGTAAGTTTGGTGCTGGCCGTGAGTTGTGCTCGGATAGCGACATGGTAAGACGGCTGCTCGCGATGAACGAGAAACTCGGGTTCGAGTCCCGATCTGGCAGAAATTTTCATTGTTGTCATTCCATTATACAGGTGATGGTTGTCCGTATTCGCAACTGCAAATAATGTCATGTATTACATATAATTTTTGTCTTTTAAACTATGTGACTGGTTTCTCTGTCACTTGTTTGGTGCAGTTTTTATTTAGAGTTCCCTTATTTCATACTTTCTTTATACATTTCGTTTGGCTATGGCAGGTACCTTCCCTGGTCAACTCAAACGGTCAGGTTTTTTCCAGCACATGACCTGTGTCTCCGGATCGTTGATCTACAGGCAGGATTTCACCTAATTTGAGCTCTGCCAATCATCGCACGTCACATCTGTCGCCTTCTACTGACAACGCCGCAAATATCTTCCGTTCTAACGTGCCCCTACACAGCTGTCAAAACACGCTGTTTTGGCTGTCATAATAATCGCCGACTCGGTTGCAAGTGTTATGAGAGGACACGCACGCATGGCCGCGCCCGTTAAAATTTTTTATAAGCATTTGCAGGATATGCCGTCTCAGCGTGCCACATGTCCACAATGCGGTTTCGCTAAAATGCGGTCAGCTATTTGTCAGATAGTGCTTGTTGTCACTGTCTTGATATGTATTTCGAGTTTAGTAAGTTCATTATCCAGAACAACCAACCACTCTTTCAGCGATTAAGTATGATTCTTGTTAGCTCAACATATGCATCAGGTGTTGCATGGGATCTTCTCCATCACATCTTGTCAATAATTACTGGCCCATTTCAAAGATGGTATTTCCAAACTCTCACAGTAGAAGTGTCCTTGTTTTCCGCTTAGTATATATGGAAACAGATAAAATTTAGGGACATTTGTCATATTAAGCTCACAAGATCAAATAATTGTCACGTGTCATTCAGTATCCTCTGCACAGGTATTCATGACGCTCGTCAATGTTTTCTGATCTGTCTACCCACTTTATATTTAAATCGACGTCTTTGTCTTTTCATGTTAGAATATAGAAAAAAAATTTTCTGTCTGTGTTTAAGAAACTCTGAAAACGTATGTCGAAAAGTATTGGCAGAAACAAAAGAAATGTTTGGAGTTGGGGTTAACAGTATGGTGAAAGGAGACACATCATAAATTGGATGATAACCTTGCTATCCTCAGTGATAGGAAAAATTGCACAAGCTGTTGAGTGCAATTTACAGTCTAATGATCTTCCACAATAGGTTGAGAAGAAACTGAAGAAAGTCATAAAATTAAGCTGATTCTTGTTATGTTGTTGATTGCGTTCGCTTAAACTTACGGATTGATTTTTTCGGGTTCATAAACATTTTATTTTTTATCTGTTATTACTTTTATGTTGTGATTTCGTGTAATGACACCTTCCATGACCTTGGAGACTTGCTCCTCACTTTGGTCGTGCGGAATTTGATGTGTAAATAAATAAAATGAGGAATAACAAGTATGGGATGTGAAATAAACTTAAAATCAAAACTGTGGACTTTATTTTACGTGCGTTGAATGAAATATGGTACCTTGGAAGCATAATAACAAATGATGGACCAAGCAAGGAGCGCATTAAAAAAAAAAAAAAAAAAAGAACAAAAGAAGGAAAAGGACTAGGGCTGCAAAGACGGTCTGAAAGACGTCTACTAATATTAACTATATGTCTTAATTTGAGGAATAAATTTCCAAGATTATCTGTGTGGCCCACAGGATTGTAAGGAAGTCAGTCATGGGCTGTGGGGAAACCGGAAAAGAAGAGTATCAAAGCATTTAAAATGTGGTGCTGTTGAAGGACGTTTATAATTACTCGTACACATGAGATCGTACATGCAAACATACGAAAAATAACTGTAAATACTTAACACAGAATACAAAATAATAGCGAACATAGATGCCGTTCCGAACGAAAAATTATATACTGTGCGAAGTTTATGATGGTAATGTAAGTAAAAAGTTTATATTATGTAGTTAAATTTACAGTACGACAGTACTAAACTTTCTAAAAAGCTTACTATATCGCAAGCTGCAAGATTGGAGCAACAAATACTAATCTCTCTAAAAGCATACATCTTGTTGCTATCTCTTATTTTAAAATTGTTGTCATTGCTTATTTAAAGCATGCTGTAATAAAAATTGAACATTAAGAAATCACCGCTAATAAAAATCAAATGAATGATTTTGGCGCAGAATGTTGCAGCAACCAATCCGAATTAAGTACATGATTGGCTGAAATAAGAAGAAGAAATACAAAAACACGTATTCATGATAAAATACTACCAACTTTCAAATCTTGAACGAAAATTGACGAACTTAAGCTTGTGTTGTCCGAAAATAAAGTTTCTTCACGATAGAACAGTAGTTTTTGAAGAACACGAGGAAAAAAGTTTTCTTTTGGATAGAAATAACGTGACCTTTTTTCTGTCAATTACTTTTACAGCAATTTTCTGGTTAGTTTAATTTTCTGCGTGATTATCGATAAAGTTTTAAATGCCTGGTGAGACAGTACATCATTTAGCACAGGGAATAATTCTGGTTTGGTACTTGCATTGTTGTCCACCCCCAAAATTTTTTTCTGTGATTTTATGCGACTGGTGAATAAAATCCTTAAAATACAAACAGCGAAACGATAGTCAACTGTAGTAACCAGTTATATCCAAATGAAGAGCTTAAAATGTAACGCATTCATACGAAACACAGTTTCATATGAGAACGCTTGAGTTTTCACATACAAAACCTGAAGGATGTAATATTTTTGCAAACACTTCTTGTAATTACCGTAAGAATATATTTTTACTATCATCTGTATCACTGCACGTGCGATTCTCATAAAACTGGATTTTACGTGCATTTTATCTGCAACTTTCGACAGCTTTATCGTGACAACGGGTAAAGCCATCAGCAAATATCAGGACGACCATTAATTACACGTATTTGTCTATCTGGTTGCAAATCCCCATAATGGATAAAGATTATTCGATAAAAAGGTTTCGTTTGGACTTCATCCGTTTATCTACCATCATACAAAATTTGAACCGATTCGTTCAAGTTTAAAGTACAGAAATGTCACGCTTTAAAAACCTTCCAGAAAAAACTACCCTCCTTTTTTCTGTTTTTTTTTTTCCACATAAAATCCAAACGAAGCAAGATTATTTGAAACAGTTAAAACTTATCTTAGATCAAAACCCGACACCCCGGGGGATAAAAATTAAGCCGTCAGTCTCGTTCCAGCCTGTAGTTAGTTAAGGGTGACGGAGTTTGCACGTAAAATTCGAACGATGCACATACAAATGGAGCCATCAGGTGAATATTAACTTCATCTCCATCAAAATCCTTTACAAAAACAATAAATCATCCACACAAAATTTTCCTGGGTGTCACCTACAGTTCGTCGTTCAAACCTTGCTCAATATGCTGTAAAATAGCTACAGAAAGGTGTTCGAATAGCTCTACAAATGGCCACTGCTCCGGACTAAACTAAAAACGAACACAGAAATTCCTCCCCTCCCCCCCAGAACCGTGATTAAGCGCGGGGTTTTCTCATCGATACGGATGCGACAGTTACTGCCACTACCCTACAGTAACAGGGCCAAAGTATGAATATCAAAGAATAAATATGACACCGTACATACACTCCTGGAAATTGAAATAAGAACACCGTGAATTCATTCTCCCAGGAAGGGGAAACTTTATTGACACATTCCTGGGGTCAGATACATCACATGATCACACTGACAGAACCACAGGCACATAGACACAGGCAACAGAGCATGCACAATGTCGGCACTAGTACAGTGTATATCTACCTTTCGCAGCAATGCAGGCTGCTATTCTCCCATGGAGACGATCGTAGAGATGCTGGATGTAGTCCTGTGGAACGGCTTGCCATGCCATTTCCACCTGGCGCCTCAGTTGGACCAGCGTTCGTGCTGGACGTGCAGACCGCGTGAGACGACGCTTCATCCAGTCCCAAACATGCTCAATGGGGGACAGATCCGGGGATCTTGCTGGCCAGGGTAGTTGACTTACACCTTCTAGAGCACTTTGGGTGGCACGGGATACATGCGGACGTGCATTGTCCTGTTGGAACAGCAAGTTCCCTTGCCGGTCTAGGAATGGTAGAACGATGGGTTCGATGACGGTTTGGATGTACCGTGCACTATTCAGTGTCCCCTCGACGATCACCAGTGGTGTACGGCCAGTGTAGGAGATCGCTCCCCACACCATGATGCCGGGTGTTGGCCCTGTGTGCCTCGGTCGTATGCAGTCCTGATTGTGGCGCTCACCTGCACGGCGCCAAACACGCATACGACCATTATTGGCACCAAGGCAGAAGCGACTCTCATCGCTGAAGACGACACGTCTCCATTCGTCCCTCCATTCACGCCTGTCGCGACACCACTGGAGGCGGGCTGCACGATGTTGGGGCGTGAGCGGAAGACGGCCTAACGGTGTGCGGGACCGTAGCCCAGCTTCATGGAGACGGTTGCGAATGGTCCTCGCCGATACCCCAGGAGCAACAGTGTCCCTAATTTGCTGGGAAGTGGCGGTGCGGTCCCCTACGGCACTGCGTAGGATCCTACGGTCTTGGCGTGCATCCGTGCGTCGCTGCGGTCCGGTCCCAGGTCGACGGGCACGTGCACCTTCCGCCGACCACTGGCGACAACATCGATGTACTGTGGAGACCTCACGCCCCACGTGTTGAGGAATTCGGCGGTACGTCCACCCGGCCTCCCGCATGCCCACTATACGCCCTCGCTCAAAGTCCGTCAACTGCACATACGGTTCACGTCCACGCTGTCGCGGCATGCTACCAGTGTTAAAGACTGCGATGGAGCTCCGTATGCCACGGCAAACTGGCTGACACTGACGGCGGCGGTGCACAAATGCTGCGCAGCTAGCGCCATTCGACGGCCAACACAGCGGTTCCTGGTGTGTCCGCTGTGCCGTGCGTGTGATCATTGCTTGTACAGCCCTCTCGCAGTGTCCGGAGCAAGTATCGTGGGTCTGACACACCGGTGTCAATGTGTTCTTTTTTTCCATTTCCAGGAGTGTATATCTTCCTGCTTAGACAAATCAAGCAAATCGGTAAGTTCTTTTTGCATTTGATTTAGTCTTCGGTGAGCCTGATGGTACTTATGGAGGCTACAACAGTTCAAGGGCTGTTCCTCGGAAAACCCCGAGGAAAAGGTTTTTTTGCCATATTTTCGTCGTCACGGCGGACCAAAATCCAGCCGAGCTTTCAAAGACAATTATGCACAGCAAACCACTCATTTTTACGACATATTTCTAACATCAGCACCTCGAACAAACTTGAGAATTTTCTTGTTATCTTGATCCGTTTCTGATATACAGAGGTTCAATGTTACCTTACTACTACACATAAAATCCGTTATGAGGCGAAATCTAAATGATAAATAACAGCAGAAAATGGCTAAAATTTTAAGGGAGTGTTCTCCAGGGATTTATCTAGAAGATCCATCTCCCCGATTTCAAAAATCTTTATCTGTTATTTAGAAACACCTCAATAGCTTGTTTTGGGTTCCAAAACCCAGCTGCGGATTCTGAAACGGCTTTGTACAGCAAATGTCTGTAATTTTTATGATGTATTTCTAAGGATCCAATCTGATAAAACCTTGAAAAATTTTCGTGGTGTCTTTATACGTTTCAGAGATACAGATATGCAACGTTATCCAACTTGTACACTTAAAATACGCAAGAAAAAACCGGCGTCTATATGAATGTGTTCGCACATTTTCATGCTGAGAGAGAAGAAGATAGTGTCAGTGGCAAAGAGACCGAAAAGTAATAAGTATCGGAATATGGTAGACAGTGGTTGTGTTATGAAAAGAGCGAAGAAGACAATTGCAGTGTGACAGAAAGATAGCGACACAGAGGCAGTGGAACATAATTGACAGAGATGGAACACTGCTAGGAAAAGAGTGAAGGAGATACTGCCAGTGGGAAAGAAATGCAGAGATCGAGAAAGTGAAAGTTGGTGAGAGCAGGAGATACTGCCAGCGGGAAAGAAATGAAGAGACGGAGAAAATGGAAATGGGTGAGAGCTACTGATTTGAGAGACAGGTTATATGACAATGACAACGAGCAAGAGAGAGATAGTGACAGTGAGAAGAGAGAGCAGCAGTAGGACTGTAGGAGTGAAAGAGATATTAGCAGCAAGAGAGAGCAAGAAGCAGACAGTGACCGTTAAAGGAAACTGTAGCAGTAGATCAGAATGAAGGAGACTGTGGCTGTCACACAGGAGACAATGGCAGAGAGATACTAAGACGTAATGAGTAATGAGAATGATGGACTAGTGGATGAAAAAAAAAAACACGAATACTTTCGCTGACCAACATTTTTGGGAAAAGTCTTAAATGTGCTGAGTACGAGAGACTGAGGCAGCTGGTACCCCAACCACTTTTTAGTCAGGGTCTTTTAAACTAAACAGGAACATACAATTTTTTTATTCGATATGAACATCTTCCCGCTGGTACGTATTTGTTATTGCGTGGGAACAGATCATAGAGATTTTCGCTGCAGCGCTGGTAAGCTCAGCAAGGTGAGAACATAAGTGGTTCGTAACAGAAGCAAAACCATAACAAATTCATCACATGCGAAGAAGAACTAGTGCTGCCATGCTGAGAATACCAGTGCGCTCGAGTACCATGCTGAGTGTTCCTACATAAATTTTCAAAAACTCAGAATTAAACTGAAGATGTAGAAAATAGTTTCAGTGCAGTAGGCCGAATTATAAAGAGAGAAAGTATTGCAACTGTAACACATTAAAGGTTAGGTATGATACAGCGAGAACAGAAAGATCACTCGCTGGCGAAAATTTGCTAAGCCAATATCATTAAACTCACACTTAGTCCAGATGTTCTCGAAGGCAGACTTGTAAATAATACATAGAAATTTTGGAAAGTGCGTATCGTAGTAGTGATGTCTGACAGTCAATACTAAATGTTTTTGTTGATTAACATTGATGTACTGTGTCCTTGTCCATCAAAGTAATAAACAAATCCTATAATTTTTAGAATACTTCACTTAACACTGACTGTGGGCACAACAGTTTTACTTGTCAGATTTTTTGTACATTACCATATGATTCAATTTTACTTGTAGTTTATCCGACGTACTTGTAGTGTGTTTGAATGAATTAATCTGATTATTGATGTATATACTTTGTACAGTTTAAAGAGAGCTTACTAAAGGAGCAGCTTATTTATGTGTAACAGTTGACGAAAGAGAAGGTAGCAGTGCTTATGGAGTAAAGCAAAGAGTTAGCAAAGCTGAACAGTTAAATCAGAAGGCGATTAATGGTTGTATACGCTTTACGACATATGGCTGGTTTTCAGAAATATAAAAGCGTTCTAGATTCTACAAACCCTACCACAACATTAACTCATTCTCATGTAGCTTTTGGCATTTTCAAAAAAAATGTATCTACAGATTTTAAAACGTATAAAATTCACCTCCTCTGCTACTATCTGTTCAACCTTGTGCTAAATCTTTGTTACTGTCACTGCTGTTGACTCTTCATCTTTCACTAAAACGACTTCTACCTTACCTTTGGTAAACGGTTATACTCGAGTAAACGTCTGACCAGTAGGTTCTCTTTAAAGTGCGGAGACCATATACATGCATACTCTCATTCATCCATTTAAACCCACGTCAAGAACATTGGATAAAATTATGGTAAAATTTAATTGTAATATAATCCAGGTAGGAAATTTATGAATGATCTGATAGTTCCCAGTGTATTTGGAGATAACGGTACGTGAAGGGTTCCGTAAATAATTGAAATTACTCTAGTCTACTAGTCTGCTCTCAGTAAAGTAACGTTAAACAACAAAAAGGTTTAACATCTGCTATTAGACATCACTGCTCAAGCTCGCACATTCCGAAATTCGGATGAGTAATATCTATGTACTGTTTATTAAAATAAATTCAAAAATTCTCCTGTTCAGTAAATATGAATTTAATAATGAAGTTTAAGCAAAGTTTTGCCTCTGAGAAAACTCTCGCTGAATCTGACTAAACTTTTCACTAAGAAAAGTTAGAATACCTCCCGCTGTTAAAACTATCTTTGAATGACCACCCGAAATTCTGGTAATTTAAATAGCAACTCTCACTATGAGATCGGACAGCAATGTTTTTGGCAATACGTCAACTGGTCGTATCGCACACTATGAGTTTGTTATTGTTTTTCCCCTGTTAGCAACGATGTACCTTCTTCCCTTACAAGAGACTGTGGCAGCGTGATCTCTGCTCCTTTCCTATTGTGGGGGCTGAATATCAATGCCACCGCAAATAGCAGCCCTTCGCAACAATTTTAGAACGTTGAAAAATATTACATCCAAAAAATCTTGCTCCTGAATGTCGTCATTCACGAACTTGGTGCAATACAAAATTTTAAATGACGTTACAGAGCTGCTTAATGGGATTTGATGTGTTTTAAAGAAGAAACAGTATTACGGTAGTAAATAGTGCATACCTCATTAGACATATTTGCTTGAGCATGTGCACATATATTACCAAATCACCTCAATTAAGGCTTCATACTATGCTCACACAATTATAGACAGTTCCAGTTTAACTGACCAACTTGAGTGCCAACGTTATATTTTTATCCTTTCAATAGTACACTTCACTCACAATCCACAGTCAGTTCACATAATGTTCGTTCACTGACATTATTATTAACGTCTGATGTTAACAGTTCCTTTGTACGTCCCCACTCATCCGTCTTTGATACGCTCCCCATCAGCTTCGAAAGTTCTTGAATTTCACACAGATGTCATTCTTCTGAACATCTTCTATTCTTCATTCTTTCCCGAGAGTCTTCAGCAGGGGAGCTCCTCTGTCCGCTCTTTGGGCTGCGTTCCTGTAGTCTGGCTTCCTTCAATATACGCGCGTCCTTGTGTAAAATTAATAACCCGAAAATTCCATGTAGTATTCATCAGACAGTCCAACAGTGCCGCCATAAAATAAAGGTAATTTTTACGACTTTTAGAGTTACAGTGAAATGGTGTGCTTATCTTAAATCAATGGTTGCGTTGATTTAAAGACTGGTCTTAGATTTTGCGAGATAGCTCTATTTCCAAAGTCATGGATGATTTAATACTGTCACCAATGTTTTGTTGACATTAATTCATCTGATGTGTTTGAGATTCAGTTGTATGTTCAAAACATTATATTCGGTTTTCTTACATTAGCTGAATGAACTTTGCTTTTGAAAAAATCATTTAACTGAATTTTGATATTGCATAACAAATTCGTTTGTCAGTAAGCAATATAATTTTGTAATTAGTGAAAAAGTAAGTCCACCACGAAACTCATTATCCTATCATGATCTTTAGTTGTTACAGACGGTCAGTTCGCAGTAGCAAAATATGGGATAGTGAATGTATCTGGTGTCATCATTCAGAATATGGATTACTTACAAGGCATCTAAAATTATAATTTCAGAAGGACTGTGTCTACGGACCCAACAAACAATCAGTAGTGTTGTGCTGTTGTAAAAACATATCTTGTCTATAACAAAAATAAAATTTAGTTAAAGTCAAGTTAGGTTAGGACACAGAGTCTGTTGCAAGCTGTTGTGATCGACATTGCGTCAATAAGTGTTCGATTACTTAAATACTATCTGAACTAATGAATTATAACCTTTTGTCCTGCTTACACAGCAACTTCCTTTGTATATAGGCGATAGAATTTTGAAATTAGCCAAATCAGTTTGCCCCCCACCACTCATGTGAACCTATTATCCTTTTATAGTCTTTAGTTGATTGCTATCGATCCCCAGTTCATGTGGCGGAATATGGGGCAATTAATGAAACTAATTACAAGATTCGAAATATGAATTTCTTACAGGAATTTTATTATACAGTTTCGGAAGGATTGTATTATATTAATGAAATCAGCAAGCGATCAGCAGTATTCCACTGCTGTCACATATATGTCTTACGTATTTAACAGGAATGGAATCCGCATGGTATTAAATATATGGTTTAGTTCAAAAAGTTTTTTTTTTAATTGTTGTGATCGACTTTAGTTCGATGATCGAGTATGAATACTTATATCACATGGTATTTTGTACCTTATGTAGTTTCATAACACACTGCGGTACTTCTACATACTTTATTTGTCTTGCTTTCGATGAGATGCGAAACAATTCCTAAGCTCCTAGTGACTGCTACATATCGTTTAATCACACTCTTCGTTGTGAGCGTCATCTGACAGCCATCATGGAACATGGGAATGGCAACCCGTGCTGCACATTGCCTCATCTGATGGAGGTTTTCCTTTAACTTCTCATGACAGATATATTTGTCGCAGTAAGGTTGTGGTCAGAACGAGAGAAGCTATCTACGCTTCAATAATTGCACCTCACAGCAAAACACTAGAGAATATCAAGAAGCAAACAACTACACTTAGCATTACGAATCACATCGACAAATCGTGCATGATCCTGAACGTACTTGAAAAGCGCAAAACGTCAATTTTATCTAGTAGAACTTACGCGTAATCATACCTTATACCGGAAGACTCGCCAGAGTAATGAAATCTGCCCTAAAATTGGCTTTTGAACATTGTCCATAGTTCATTTTACACTTGAGATTTTAAAACGAAGAGGAGACATAGATTCTGGTATAGGAATATTACAGGAGAATTGTTATTTTCTACTCTTATTTAGTAATGGCCGTTATTACGTGGTTTACAGTGATGTTACAATACACTAGAATGTGCAGTTCCTTTAAAAACTACTGAACTGAGCACCCATAAACTGCCACCACGCAGAAACACACACCCACTACTTAAATAGATTTCCATTTCGCTTCTCTTACTTATAGCTTTATTTGATCGTAAAGACTTTTGACTTACTACCATTGACATTGGACTGTTCCTAGGATGATGTATTTTCATCATCTTTATCGTCATCATCATCAACAACAGAAATAACAACAGTTCGATATCCATTGCTCCTTCTTGTGTAATTGTCTCAAGCCATATCCTTCATATTGCCCCTGCAATAGCAGAAAACACACAGAGAAGTAATATGTACAATCATGTTGCTATTTACTTGTGTCTCTGTCGCCTATGTTTGTCTTTTAAGACATTTGACTCTGATTCTTACTTAAACAAGCAACCAATGTAATACCTGATACATTTAAATCTGGAAGAGCTAAATCAGGAACTAAACGAATTGGAAAGAGATGAGCAATAAACTGTTGACGGTGTTTTAGACTGCTGATAATGTAGTAGCGTAAATATGGTAAAAAGACGCTAAAACCAGAGGAAAAAGTGCAACTAAGGAGAAGAGAGAGAAAGAGTAAATGAAAGTACATCAAAAGGATGATTTGAAAATTCAAATACATAACTGTAAAGAAAGGTCCTGGGGGCGCAGAAAACTAGATAGCTAGCAAAATATGTAGCATCCATAAAAGATACGATAAACGATCAAGTACGGAGAGCGTGAAATTAGATCTAAAAGCTATAATAGGCACGGTTGGACGAATGGAGATGTCTGCGTGCTATGCCTCGACACATAGCGCACGAGAGTTGCTATAGCTCAGTTTAACCTTTTCCCTACAAAAATTTACCTAAATAAATACCACATTTTAACTGAGAGTAGTTGCAAACAAAACTTTTTCAAGCTCGAGAGTTACAATGTCTTTTCTTTTCTTACTGATATCAACTTCTGTTGCGAGAGCTTAGTTTTTATTTTACCTTTTGTTTATGGCTGTATACTTTGTTCTTCTCTGCAGATGTTATTTTGTCAAAGGGTTCCAAACTATGATCCACGAAGGAGGTATTTTTTTCCTTATTAATTTTAAATTCGTGAACAGTTTGTTGCTTTACTTGTATAGCTTGTAAGGTAATAACTAAAAGTGAAGTTCAAACAGGTACACTGAATAATAACTGGAAATTTCTTTCACAGGCCAGGCGTTCAAGGTGTGTCTCGAGAATGGCTCGTGGTTCAGACACCCGGAGTCTGGGTCAGAATGGTCCAATTACACCACCTGTGTAGACATGGATGACCTGCAGGTTGGTACCATACCTAGGCACTTATAACTAGAATTCAGTGCAGGGGATATTTACTACAAATATTTTATGCCTAATGCCTTGGAATGAAACTTTTATTTCGCAGCTGAGTGCACGCTTTTCTGTAACTTTATGACAGGTTAAAACTGTATAGCATTCAGTCCGACACACGATTTCAGTCTCCACTTGATGTCCTACTACCTACATGTAAGGAGCGTAGGAATAATTACTATCTGTATGTTCCCACATGTGAGCTAATGTTCTTTATCTAATGAGCTTTATGGGACAGTCCGACGGAGGAAGCACAATAGATCGAAAGTCATTCGCGAGTATCCGTTTTATAAATTTATGCAATATTGCTTTCGAAGAATGTCACGTTTCTTCCGAAGAATCCTATGTAAGTCTCTGTTAAGC
Source organism: Schistocerca piceifrons (assembly GCF_021461385.2). NCBI lineage: Eukaryota > Metazoa > Arthropoda > Insecta > Orthoptera > Acrididae > Schistocerca > Schistocerca piceifrons. Next base: position 354,128,337 of record NC_060139.1, read on the forward strand.
TTTCTTGTGGGGTATACCGAACTGATAGTATCATAGGAAGGCATCTCCGTAATTGTTCCGCGTCTGCTGGACGGTTACCTTTAAAATGCAGCTACTCACGTAGATACAGTGTGGGCTGTAGCTATCGTATGGCAGCGAAACTGGGTAGATATGGTAATTCTTTGATACGCAACCGCTTCACGCTGACAAAAAATTGGTTCAAATGGCTCTGAGCACTCAACTGCTGTGGTCATTAGTCCCCTAGAACTTAGAACTACTTAAACCTAACTAGCCTAAGGACATCACACACACCCATGCCCGAGGCAGGATTCGAACCTGCGACCGTAGCAGCAGCGCGGCTCCAGACCGGAGCGCCTAGAACCGCACGGCCACCGCGGCCGGCGACAAAAAATTATTTCCCGTTTTGACGAGTAGGTGAAAAGGTTTGTATGACTGTATGACATACACGATGTCATTTGTCGAGCCATAACGTGAGTGAAAAATATGGTTATCGAGAACACAGACCATGCGCTGTTGGTGAAACCGTTTTATGTGAATGACAGCAATTACAGTGTTGCATTGAGAGAGTCGCGCAGACTGAAAAGTCTGAGGATAGGCCCGATGTCATTAAATGGTTTAAAGAAGATCGTAATGGAATTCGAAAACACTGGTGGCCTTGGTGTGGCACCTGCAAGAGAACGGCTTCCTATCCCGGTGGAAGTCGCTGTCTAGGTTCTATTGCTGTAACTGACGATGCAGCATGTGCCCCATGTAGAGATAGGGCTCATGTATTGTCACGAGAATCATCCCATGGTCAGCAGTACAGGAAATTTGGCGTTCTGTTTTACACAGGTACCCGTACAAGATCCAGACGGTGCAGTAATTGAAACCTCATGATCCGCAGCAAACCCTGAATTTACTCTTCGGTTTCTGGTATGCATCGCAGTTGATGACATGTGGCCGGACAATATTCTGTGGTGAACAGGCACATTTAACACTACAGGTTGCCGAGAATATACAGAACTGACGAACCTGCGACATTGTTAAACCGCATGCTGTACACGAAGAGCTATTCCACTCGCCTTAAGTGACAGTGTGGTGTGGATTCACAAGTACCTTTGTTCTCAGTTAGTCCTTCTTTGAAGAGAATGCACATAGAGAGCCTGTCAGGTATATTGTGACGTCTACACGTTATCGAGATCTTGTACAGCACGCAAGTCCTGCTTTGTAAAAGTGCAACCGTGTGAGAACCACAGTTTCCATGCAAGATGGGGCAGCACCTCATGTCGCACGCCCAGTGAGTATCTGCTTAATGTAATCTTCCCAGAAGATGTTATCTCCAGAGGTTTTCCAGATTCATGGCCTGGAAGATCAACTGACCTAAATCGATGTGACTTTTGGCTCTAGGGCATCTTAAAGAAAGCGTTTAACAGGAACACATACGGTCACTGTCAGATCTGAAGGCCAGCCTGCAGGAAAACGTCACTCAGATTACGCCAGAACTGCTGCAAGCAGCTGTTGATCGAGTCATTTTACGGATGCAGCATTTCGTTGACGTCTCCAGTTATCATACTGAACTAATTGTGTAAGCGGCAGTTAATAATAAAATTGACATTATACCCCTTTCATTTGTTTGTTCTCTTCTGCCCGCGTCCAGTTCCTAACCCATTACACATGGAAAAATTTATACACATCACAGTGTCAGATTTGCACCTGGAGGCCAAAATTGAAACTACTTTTTTTCAGCGTAAATTCGTTCTGCATTAACACATTAGAATATCTACCAAGTTCCGCTAGCATACGATAACACAGGCCAACGATGGAAAACCTTTTTTGCTGAAAGTACCTTATTCTTATGTTTCTTAGGGTGGGAAATCCAAATATGATACTGCATCGGCCCACCATTTCTTCACATTTTACAGTTAAATTTATACACTCCTGGAAATTGAAATAAGAACACCGTGAATTCATTGTCCCAGGAAGGGGAAACTTTATTGACACATTCCTGGGGTCAGATACATCACATGATCACACTGACAGAACCACAGGCACATAGACACAGGCAACAGAGCATGCACAATGTCGGCATTAGTACAGTGTATATCCACCTTTCGCAGCAATGCAGGCTGCTATTCTCCCATGGAGACGATCGTAGAGATGCTGGATGTAGTCCTGTGGAACGGCTTGCCATTCCATTTCCACCTGGCGCCTCAGTTGGACCAGCGTTCGTGCTGGACGTGCAGACCGCGTGAGACGACGCTTCATCCAGTCCCAAACATGCTCAATGGGGGACAGATCCGGAGATCTTGCTGGCCAGGGTAGTTGACTTACACCTTCTAGAGCACGTTGGGTGGCACGGGATACATGTGGACGTGCATTGTCCTGTTGGAACAGCAAGTTCCCTTGCCGGTCTAGGAATGGTAGAACGATGGGTTCGATGACGGTTTGGATGTACGGTGCACTATTCAGTGTCCCCTCGACGATCACCAGTGGTGTACGGCCAGTGTAGGAGATCGCTCCCCACACCATGATGCCGGGTGTTGGCCCTGTGTGCCTCGGTCGTATGCAGTCCTGATTGTGGCGCTCACCTGCACGGCGCCAAACACGCGTACGACCATCATTGGCACCAAGGCAGAAGCGACTCTCATCGCTGAAGACGACACGTCTCCATTCGTCCCTCCATTCACGCCTGTCGCGACACCACTGGAGGTGGGCTGCACGATGTTGGGGCGTGAGCGGAAGACGGCCTAACGGTGTGCGGGACCGTAGCCCAGCTTCATGGAGACGGTTGCGAATGGTCCTCGCCGATACCCCAGGAGCAACAGTGTCCCTAATTTGCTGGGAAGTGGCGGTGCGGTCCCCTACGGCACTGCGTAGGATCCTACGGTCTTGGCGTGCATCCGTGCGTCGCTGCGGTCCGGTCCCATGTCGACGGGCACGTGCACCTTCCGCCGACCACTGGCGACAACATCGATGTACTGTGGAGACCTCACGTCCCACGTGTTGAGCAATTCGGCGGTACGTCCACCCGGCCTCCCACATGCCCACTATACGCCCTCGCTCAAAGTCCGTCAACTGCACATACGGTTCACGTCCACGCTGTCGCGGCATGCTACCAGTGTTAAAGACTGCGATGGAGCTCCGTATGCCACGGCAAACTGGCTGACACTGACGGCGGCGGTGCACAAATGCTGCGCAGCTAGCGCCATTCGACGGCCAACACCGCGGTTCCTGGTGTGTCCGCTGTGCCGTGCGTGTGATCATTGCTTGTACAGCCCTCTCGCAGTGTCCGGAGCAAGTATGGTGGGTCTGGCACACCGGTGTCAATGTGTTCTTTTTTCCATTTCCAGGAGTGTAAAACTAAGCGAGTTTTTAAAGAATTTAATAGCATCTTTTAGTTAAAATAATTTAAAAAGGAGATACAATGAAAGTTGATGACGCTGGTAGCACTTCTGAAAAACATTTGCTGGCAAAAAAATGCACATTCTATTTTTTTTAACAGATGGTGTTTTGTTTACTGTTAACCTAACCTCACTTTCCCATTTCCTGTACATGTGCTCAGTACAATGTCTAATCGAGGTTGTAGAAACTCTGCTGACAGTTTTTGTTATGTTTGTGGTGAATTTGTGATTAAGAAACACCAAACAAACATTACAGACTTTGTGAAAAAGGTTTATCTATCATACTTTGGATCTAAACTTGGTGATCAAGATAAATCTTGGGCGCCACATAAGGTATGTTATGTGTGTGTCGAAGATCTGAGAAAATGCTCCAAAAAGGAGAAAAAAGAATAGATTTGCTGTTTCTGTGATATGGAGGAAACCAAGAAATCGTTCTGAAGATTGGTCCTTTTGCAGTGTTGATATTACTGGCCAGAATTCGAAAAACACGAAGGTAATAAGCTACCCTAACCTTCCGACCAGTAGGGCATGATGTAAAATTGCCGGTTCCTGAACCACCAGATGATTTAAATTCTATTCCAATACAAGTATTTTCTGATGTACAATGTGATTTAGATGAACCAAATGATGATGAATTCCATTGTAATACAGAAGGTCTAGAGCCCACATTTTTACTCAGACTGAGCTTAACAATTTGGTTAGGGGTCTGGGCTTAACAAAAGAAAAAGCTGAATTGCTTAGCTCTAAATTAAAAGAAAAGAACTAATTGGCAGTTGGAACCAGCATATACATGTATAGAAAGAGAGAGCAGCAATTTTCCAAGTTTTTTCAACAAGAAGGTGATTTAGTGTACTGCTCTGACATTCCCAGTCTGGTGAATGAGTTTGGTATTGAATACAAAAAGGAAGATTGGAGGCTGTTTATTGATTCATCCAAAACTAGTTTAAAGGCTGTTTTATTACACAATGGTAACATGTATCCATCTATACCTGTTGGACATTCTGTACATATGAAAGAAAGCTATGAAAACCTAGAAATGGTGCTAAATAAAATAGGCTATTCTGCTCATGGTTGTATGATATGTGGCAATCTAAAAGTAACATGCATGCTCCTTGGTCAGCAAGGTGACTTTACCAAATTTCCGTTCTGTACATATGAAAGAAAGCTATGAAAACCTAGAAATAGTGCTAAATAAAGTAGGCTATTCTGCTCATGGTTGTATATGTGGCAATCTAAAAGTAACATGCAAGCTCCTTGGTCAGCAAGGTGGCTTTACCAAATTTCCATGTTTCATGTGTTAATGGAACAGTAGGGCTAGGAATCAACACTGGTGCAGAAAGAACTGGCCTGTGAGGGAGTGTTTAAAACCTAGTGAGAAGAACGTTCTACGCAAAACCCTTGTAGATCCAAAAAACGTACTCCTACCACCTCTACATATGAAGTTAAGCCTAATGAAACAGTTTGTAAAGGTCTTGCCTAAAGATGGACCATGTTTTAAGTATCTCTGCAAAAATTTCCACACGTTTCAGAAGCTAAACTAAAAGAAGGCGTCTTTGTCGGACCTGACATTAGAAAATTGATGTTTGATGTTAATTTTGAATCCACAATGACCTTTAATAAGAAAGAAGCATGGGTATCATTCAAGCAAGTAGTTAAAAAGTTCTTAGGACATGAAAAACACTCAGAATATATTTGTAGTATAGCTACTATGTTAAAGAAGTTTAAAACTTTAGGATGTTTAATGAGCCTGAAAGTTCGCTTCTTGAGCAGTCGCCTTGATTACTTCCCGGACAATACGGGAGATGTTAGGAGCAAGGAGAGCGTTTTCACCAGGTCATTAAAGTGATGGAGAAACGCTACCAAGGCTGCTGGAACACTTACATGATTGGGGACTAGTCTTGGTTACTTCACCGAGAAGTTCAGCAAGCGATTCATCGTAGAAAAAACTACACAAGAAGTTTCAAAGAAAAAAGAGAAAGAAAATACAAACCACTTCCAGCTGACAAGTGAAACCTCTATTAACACACATCATTGTTTTAAGTAGCTTAATGTAAATACAAACCATGCTTATGCTGAAAGAAAGCGTTTCATTAATTTCCTCGTTTACGTATACCATAGGATTTTTATACTATATAATAAAAAGCATACTGATCGAAAACTATGGGTGATAAAAAAACTAAGGCTAGATTTGGATTCAAATCATAAAAATCTATAAAGATAAGCTATCAAAGTAAAAAAAATTTCAAAAAATTTTTTTCTCGTTGGCCTGTGTAATTAGAGGCCACATGGAACCTCTGCGAGTAGCTGCACTTTAATTATAATCACCCGGTAAGTGTTTGATAAGGAATCGAAATGCTGGAGCCATATTCTACAATTGGCAGCACTAACATCTATTATTCGCTTTCATGTACTGATGCAATCCACTTTCCAAGAACCTTTGCAACAAATGAAGTTCCCCATCTAATTGCCACCCCACTATTCGTTTTAAATGTTCGTCCCCCTCTATGGTGTTTCTTAGTATCATCCTCAATAAGTCACATCAAGCAAGGAGCTCGAGAAATTGTCCACTAATTTTGTAATCGGCTGTTATTAGATCCTTCCTCTTTGTTGTGAACAAGATCTTGTTCTTATTCATATATAAAGGGATCTGGCATTCGTTGCGCCAACAGGTAATAATTTTGAAGTCGTTCGGTACTTACTAACGACAATCCATCGACAGCACTCTGCTGTAGAAAATACCATCGTCAGCGAACTGGCTGATAGTGTTGTTAAACGTATCCGATAAATAATGTGTTTCATTTGAAATTATTAGCGATCCTATTACTATTCCTTCGAGCATATCCGACGTTACCTTCATTCCTGTTAAACATTCGACGCCCAGGAGGATGTACTGGGTTCTGATAGTCAATTACATATTTGTGAAGACAGCCGGTATGATATTTATGCTCGTTACCTGTCGATAGCGTGTTACAATATCGAACGCTTTTTTGAAATCTAATACTTGCACAGAGTGAAAAGTGAAACTTCGGTGCCACTTAAAATTCAGTGCATCATATTAGGACATGTAGAAGGAATATGCCAAAACACGCCTTTAATGTATATTAAAAGGAGCTGTCTGTAGCAGTAAGTGGAGTAGTAGCAGTGCATGATCAGTGATACCAGAAACCTACCTTCTGATTCTGTGTATTCGTCGTCCATCCGCACATTCTCAACCTGTTGAAACCTACCTCCCCTCACCTGGTCTGCATTCATTCTTACTTTGCGCTAGGGTGGCATAATTACTGTTAGCATTACTCCAACATAATTCAAGAAGAGGATTCTACGAACTATATTGTCGAGGCTCTACGTCCTCCAGTTGGTTGGCAGTTGCTATCTACGTTCTCAGTTATTTAATGGATTTATTCCAATTTCTATTATAATCTACAGTTCTTAACCTCTGCAGCTCCTTCTAGTACCATGGAAGTTATTCTGTGATGTATTAACAGACATCCTATCATCCTGTCACTTCGCATTATGTTTTCCACATATTCCTTTCCTCACCGATTGTGTGAAGAACTTCCTCATTGCTTACCTTATCAGTTCACCTAATTTTCAACGTTCTACTGTAGCACCACGTCATGGACTGTGCGGCTGGTCCCGGCGGAGATTCGAGCCCTCCCTCGGGCATGGGTGTGTTTGTGTTTGTCCTTAGGATAATTTAGGTTAAGTAGTGTGTAAGCTTAGAGACCGATGGACCTTATCAGTTAAGACCCATAGAATTTCACACTCATTTGAACATTTTGCAGAACCACATCTCAAATGCTTCGATTCTCTCCTGTTCCGGTTTACCCATAGTTCATGCTTCACGACCATATGATACTGTGCTCCAAACGTACATTCTCAGCACCTTCTTCCTCAAATTAAGGCATATGTTTGATACTAGTAGACCTCTCTCGGCCAGAAATGCCCTTTTTGCCTATGCCAGTTTATTTTTGATATTCTCCTTGCTCCTTTCATCAAATGGCTCTGAGCACTATGGGACTTAACTCCTAAGGTCATCAGTCCCCTAGAACTTAGAACTACTTAAACCTAACTAACCTAAGGACATCACACATATCCATGCCCGAGGCAGGATTCGAACCTGCGTTTGTAGCGGTCGGGCTGTTCCAGACTGTAGCGCCTAGAACCGCTCGGCCACCCCGGCCGGCGCTCCTTCCATCGATGATTATTTTGATGCCCAGACAGAAGAATTCCTTAACTTCATCTACTTCGTGACCATCAATCCTGATGTTAAGTTTCTCGCTGTTCTCATTTCTGCTACTTCTAATTACTTTCGCCTGTGCCCAATACACAGTTCATTACATTCAGCAGATCCTGCAATTCTTTTTCGCTTTCATTGACAATAGCCATGTCATCAGCGAATCTTACCGATGATATCCTTTCACCTTGAATTTTTTCTCCACTCTTGAAGATTTGTTCTGTTTCAGTTATTGCTTCTTCGATGTGCAGGGGCAGAAGACAACATTCCTGTCTTGCGCCCTTTTTAATCCGAGCACTTCGTACTTGGTCTTCCACTCTTATTGTTCTCTCTTGGCTGTGCGTGTTGTATATTACCCATCTTTACCTAGAGTTTACCGTTATTCTTCTCATATTTTCCAGCATCGTGCACCATCTGACGTTTAGAACGCTTTTCCAGGTCGACATATCCTCTGAAGATATGTTGATATTTCTTTTGTCTTGCATCCATTATCAACTGCAGCGTCGTAACTGCCTCTCTGCTGCCTGTACCTTTCCTAAAGCCAAACAGATCGTCATCTAACACTCCCTTTTATTTTCCATTCTTCTGTATATTATTCTTGTCAACAACAGCATGAACTGTTAGCTGCTTGTGCGATAATTCTCGCACTTGTCAGCTTTTGCAATCTTCGGTATCGTGTGATGTTGTTTTTTCAATAGTAAGATGGTATATCACCAGACTCATACATTCTACATACTAAGGTGAAAAGACGTTTTGGTTCCACTTACTCCAATGATTTTAGAAATTAGGATCGGGTGTTACCCACCTCTTCTGGTTCATTCGGTCTTAAGACTTCCAAAGCTCTTTTAAATTCTGATTATAATACTGGATCCCCCACCTCTTCTGTGTCGACTCCTGTTTCTTCTTCTATCATATCAGACAAATCTTCCCGCTCATAGAGGCCTTCGATGTAACCTTTCCACCTACCCCCTCTCTCCTCCGCATTAGCAGTGGAATTCCCATTTCACTTTTTATGTTACCACCATATATTTTAATACTGTTTTGACTTTTCTATATGCTGGGTCAATCCTCCCGACAGTGATTTCTTTTGCGAATTCATCACTTTTTTCATGCAACCATCTAGTCCTAGCTTTTCTGAACTTCCTATTTATTTCATCCCTAAGTGACTTGTACTTATGTATTCCAGGTTTTCCCTGAACATTTTTGAACTTGACATGTGAAATAATCGGGTCTACATCCGGCAGTAGACCCGATTATTCCACATGTCAAGATCTCGCCGGGAAAGCCTGAAGAGTTACATTTTTGAACTTCTTTGTTTCGTCGATTAGCTGCAGTATTTGTTCGGTTACGCATGGTTTCTTCGCAGTTACTGTACTTGTATCTACGCTTTTCTCTCTGTCTTCTGTGATTGCTATTTTTAGAGATGTCCTCTTCAATTGAACTGCCTACTGAGCTATTCATTATCGCAGTATTTGCAGCCTCAGAGAACTTCAAGCGTATTACTTCATTCCTTAATATTTCCGTTTCCCACTTCTTTTGCGCACTGATTCTTCCTGACTAGTCTCTTAAAGTTCCCATTTCTCTCGGCCTTTTCTTAGTATTCCACCTCCACTTGTGATTCTTATTACTAGCTGAAATTAATTTCAGAACTCAATTAACCTTTCTCCCCTCTTACTAGCTGAAATTAATTTCAGAACTCAATTATCCTCCCTCCTCTCTCCCTAGTACCAAGCCCGTATTCTCCCGTAACCCTTTCTTCTACGTCCTTCCCCTACGATCGCTAACACAAGATGAATTTCACAACTGAGGTGGATCCCGGCCATCAGATACAGGTGCGTCCTCAGTCAACACTACATCCTTTCTGCTTCAACGAATGCCCTGTGACCCCTATTTACAGCTTTTTGACCGACTGTGACGTCAAACACATCTCTTTTATTGACATGTACAATTTTTGTCGGACTATACCACCAACTGGTTTCTTCAGTACCAGTTCTCTAGTAACGTCTGTGGAAATAATTTTACGATCGCACTGTCAACCCGAAAAGGTGTTTTTGAGGACGGATTACATTTGAATCCAATCGTCTCTTGCTGAGGAGTGTCTGCCCCCCCTCCCCCCCCCCCCCCCCAAACTGCGTCTTAGCATTTTCCGATACGATCGAAGCGCTAAAGCTCCAGAAAGCTCCTAACGTGCCTCTCCAGCTCCGCAAAGGGTGAAGCATTTATGCTGAAAGCTCAGCAACCTTCTGTGGAGCAATGGTCGGAAGCGGCTGTTGCCTACTCCAGTGAATTCGTTCGTATGTGCCCCATTAAAATTGAAGTATGTAGCGATCCGAAGTTCGGTTTAATGATCGGTTTTCACCGATAAAAACAAAACTAAACAGAGTACATGATGATAGTCTTCTCCTCTTACTTTACGGACTCGATTACTTTAGTTTTACGGTATTAGTGTGGTTAGTGAGATAGCATGTTGGTGCTGTAGCTGAAGGGTATGCCATACTGTCTACCACATGCTTCTAAATTATAATTTAGAGACAATTTAAAACAGCTTACGACCGTGATTTCAATGAGAATAAGTTTGTAAACGTACAGCAAGGTAGGCTGTGCTGAGAAATAATTGTTAAGAAAAAGTCCGATACATTGCGCCGAATCAGAGTTAATTAGCGCAGAAATTAGACAATCACGCAGTTGCACGAGTAAATTCAAACGGCCTACCAGATAATATTAGTGTCAGTTGTTCTCAAAGCGTGGATGCTATCCTTACTACCTCCCCACGTCCAATTTTTGTATCACTGTCTTGTTCGGTTTTAGGTCACTAAATGAAGCGCAGCGGGTTCCTCATCAAGAGGTCTGATTCGAATGTTAGCTAGTTATGAAAACACCACATTATGCTCCTGTAATAAGGAGAAACCTCTACGTGTTCGTATTCGACAATAGCAAGGACATGGACTATCCAGACTGCAGTTTAGCGTTCCGTGATGCTGTTACTAGTGTTGCTGGTGTCTCACCACTGTCAGGCAAATACAGAGCTGCTGGGTTCAGGAGTACCATACAGCAGCTTATCGCCCCATGCGATTAGCGCCAGAGAGGACAGACATGTTCACTCCACTATACAAGATCGGACAACCACATTACGTATCCTGTGGCAAGAAACAGGCTAGTGTCAACAGGAATAGCGCGATGACGTTTGGAGCACCATAGACCGTCAACTACTTGACTGTCGTTGAGACTTATCTTGAGCAGTAGTAGAAGAAACATGTCGGAAAAGTATATGCAGTGACAACAATTGACACTGCTGTTACACCATACCGTCTTCTCTGGTGACTTCCGGCCTATCGTACTACGTTCGCAAGACAAAAAAAATTGTTCAAATGGCACTAAACACTATAGGACTTAACATCTGAGGTCATGAGTTCCCTAGACTTAGAACTACTTAAACCTAATTAACCTAAGGACATCACAGACATCCATGCCCGAGGCATGATTCGAAGCTGCGACCATAGCAACATCGCTGTTCCGGACTGAAGCGCCTAGAACCCTTCGACCACAGCGGCCGGCGCTAGATGAAAGATCCGTACCTAAAGACTGCACAGGTCACACCAATATTCAAGAAAGGTAGTAAGAGCAAGCCACTAAATTACAGGCCCATATCATTAATATCTATATGCAGCAGGATTTTGGAACATATATTGTGTTCGAACGTTATGAATCACCTCGAAGAAAACGGTCTGTTGACACACAATCAACATGGATACAGAGAACATTGTTCTTGTGAAACACAACTAGCTCTTTACTCGCACGAAGTGTTGGGTACCCTTGACAAGGGATTTCAAATGGATTTCGTATTTCTGGATTTTGACACTGTACCCGCACAAGTGGCTTGTAGTGAAATTACGTACTTATGTAATGTGTTGTTGATGTGGCCTTCAGGCTAGAGACTGGTTTCATGCAGCTCTCCATGCTATTCTATCCTGTGCAAGCTTCTTCATCTCCAAGTAACTACTGCAACCTACATCCTTCTGAATCTGCTTAGTGTATTCATCTCTTGGTCTTCCTCTAAGATTTTTACCCTCCACACAGTCCTCCAATACTTAACTGGTGTTCCCTCGATGCCTCAGAACATGTCCTACGGACAGATCCCTTCTTCTAGTCAAGTTGTACCACAAATTCCTCTTCTCCCCAATTCGATTCAGTACCTTATCATTAGTTAAATGTTCTACCCATCTAATCTCCAGCATTCTTCCGTAGCAACACATTTCGAAAGCTTCTATTCTCTTTTTGTCTAAACTATTTATTGTCCATGTTTCGGTTCCATACATGGCTACACTCCACACAAATACTTTCAGGAAAGACTCCCTGACACTTAAATCTATACTTGACGTTAACAAATGTCTCTTCTTCAGAAACGCTTTCCTTACCATTGCTTGTCAACATTATACATCCTCTCTACTTCGACCATCATCAGTTATTTTGCTCCCAAAATAGCAAAACTCATTTACTACTTTAAGCGTCTCATTTCTTAATCCAATACCTTCAGCATCACCCGATTTAATTCGACTACATTCCATTATCCTCGTTTTGCTTTTGTTGAAGTTCATCTTATATTCTCCTTTCAAGACACTGTCCTTTCCATTCAGCTGATCTTCCAGGTTCTTTGCTGTCTCTGACAGAATTACAATGTGATCAGCGAACCTCAAAGTTTTTATTTCTTCTCCATGGATTTTATTTCCTACCCAAAATTTTTCTTTTGTTTCCTTTACTGCTTGCTCAATATACAGATTGAATAACATTGTGGATAGGCTACAACCCTGTTTCACTCCCTTCCCAACTACTGCTTCCCTTTCATACCCTTCGACTCTTATAACTGCCATTTGGTTTCTGTACAAATTGTAAATAGCCTTTCGCGCTCTGTATTTTACCCCTGCCACCTTCAGAATTTGAAAGAGTGTAATCTAGTCAACATGGTCAAAAGCTTTCTCTAAGTCTACAAATACTAGAAAAGTAGGTTTGCCTTTCCCTAATCTACCTTCTAAGATAAGTCGTAGGGTCCGTATTGCCTCACGTGTTCCAACATTTCTACGGAATCCAAACTGGTCTTCCCCGAGGTCGGCTTCTACCTGTTCTTCCATTCGTCTGTAAGGAATTCGTGTTGGTATTTTGCAGTTATGACCTGTTAAATTGATAGTTCGGTAACCTGTCAACACCTGCTTTCTTTGGGATTGGAATTATTATATTCTTCTTGAAGTCTTAGGGTATTTCGCCTGTCCCATACATCTTGCTTACTATATGGTAGAGTTACGTCAGGGCTGGGTCTCCCAATGCTATCAGCAGTTCTAAGGGAATGTTTTCTACTAGCAGGGCCTTGTTCCGAGTTAGGTCTTTCAGTGCTCTTGCAAATTCTTCACGCAGTATCATATCTCCCATTTCATCTTCATCTACGACCTCTTCCATGTCCATAATATTGCCCTCAAGTACATCGCCCTTATGTAGATCCTCTACATACTCCTTCCACCTTTCTGCTTTCCCCTCTTTGTTTAGAATTGGTTTTCCGTCTGACCTCTTGGTATTTATACAAGTGGTTCTCCTTTCTCCAAAGGTCTCTATAATTTTCCCGTATATAGTATCTGTATTACGACTAGTTATATATACCTTACATTTGTCCTCTAGCCATCCATGCTTAGCCATTTTGCACTTCCTGTTGATCTCATTTTTGAGACGTTTGTATTCCTTTTTGCCTGCCTTATTTATTGGATTTTTATACTTTCTCCTTTCATCACTTTCTGAATATAGCAGGTGAGCTAAATAGAAACGTAGTCCCAAAAGGGAATCATATAGCGCTCGTAGAAAAAAGTGTTCCGAGACTGTTACCTGAAATGCTCCTCCATGAGACTGACAAAAGGGAGAGTGAGTTAATAATTAAATCACTAAATACCAAGAACTCTCATGGATATGACGGGGTATCTAGCAGAATACTGAAGTATTGTTCTATGTATGTTGGCCCAGTACTTAGCCATATCTGTAACTTTTCCTTTAGGAGTGGTCGGTTTCCTGAGCGACTAAAGTACTCGGTAGTGAAGCCACTGTATGAAAAGGGAGACAAGGATAATGTTGACAATTATAGACCTATTTCCATGCCATCGGTGTTTGCTAAAGTTATCGAGAGGGTTGTATATACAAGGTTACTGGAGCATTTAAAATCACATAATTTGCTGTCAAATGTACAGTTTGGTTTTAGAAATGATTTAACAACTGAAAATGCTATATTCTCTTTTCTCTGTGAGGTTTTGGACGGATTAAATAAAAGGTTGCGAACGCTAGGTGTTTTCTTTGATTTAACGAAGGCTTTTGACTGTGTTGACCACAAAATATTACCGCAGAAGTTGGACCATTATGGAGTCGGGGGAATAGCTTACAATTGGTTCACCTCTTACTTTAAGAACAGAAAGCAGAAGGTAATTCTCCGCAATACTGAGAGTGGTAGTGATGTTCCGTCCCAATGGGGCACTGTTAAGTGGGGCGTTCCCCAAGGGTCGGTGCTGGGGCCACTGCTGTTTCTTATTTATATAAATGATATGCCTTCTAGTATTACAGGTGATTCAAAAATATTTCTGTTTGCTGATGACACCAGCTTAGTAGTGAAGGATCTTGTGTGTAATATTGAAATGGTATCAAATAACGTAGTTCATGAAATAAGTTTGTGGCTTGTGGAAAATAATTTGATGCTAAATCACAGTAAGACTCAGATTTTACAGTTTCTAACTCACAATTCAACAAGAACCGATATTTTGATCAGACAGAATGGGCATATTATAAGCGAGACGGAACAGTTCAAGTTCCTAGGCGTTCGGATACATAGTAAGCTGTTGTGGAAACCCCATGTTCAGGATCTTGTTCAGAAACTAAATACTGCTTTATTGACCATTAGAACAGTATCTGAAATAAATGACAGTTAAACACGAAAAGTAGTCTACTTAGCATATTTTCATTCGCTTATGTCATATGGTATTATTTTTTGGGGTAATTCTTCTGATTCAAAAAGGGTATTTTTGGCTCAAAAACGGACAGTTCGAGCTATGTGTGGTGTAAGTTCGAGAACCTCTTGGTTACACCTATTCAATAGTCTGGGAATTCTGACATTGCCCTTACAGTATATATTTTCTTTAATGTCGTTTGTTGTTAGCAATATTAGCTTATTCCCAAGAGTTAGCAGCTTTCACTCGGTTAATACTAGGCAGAAATCAAATCTGCATGTGGAATGCACTTCTTTGACTCTTGTGCAGAAAGGAGTGCAGTATTCTGCTGCATCCATTTTCAATAAGCTACCACAAGAACTCAAAAATCTTAGCAGTAGCCCAAACACTTTTAAGTCCAAACTGAAGAGTTTCCTCGTGGTTCACTCCTTCTATTCTGTCGGGGAGCTCCTGGAAGAACTGAAAAATTAAGCAAATTCTAGTGTTACGTTGTTGATTTTATTTTTTAAACTTACGAATTGTCGCCTAAATATGTTTCTTATATTTCATTTTATCTGTTTCTACAATCGTGTTATAATTTCATGTATTGACTCGTTCCATGACCATGGAGACTTCTCCTTAATTTGGTCCCATGGAACAATAAATAAATAAATAAATAAATAAATTAAATTCTATATTTGTTCTGTTATCCAAGGTTTTCTACGAGCCCTCGTCTTTTTACCTGTACCTACTTGATCCTTTGCTGCCTTCACTATTTCATCTCTCAAAGCTACCTTTTCATCTTGTACTGTATTTCTTTCCGCCTTTCTTGTGAATTGTTCCCTAATGCTCTCTCTCTGAAACTCTCTACAACCTCTGGTTCTTTCAGTTTATCCAGGTCCCATCTCTTCAAAATTCCCACCTTTTTGAAGTTTCTTCAATTTTAATCTACAGTTCATAACCAGTAGATTGTGGTCAGAGTCTATATCTGACCCTGGAAATATCTTACAGTTTAAAACCTGGTTCCTAAATCTCTGTCTTACTGTTATATAATCTACCTGTAACCTTCTAGTTCTCCAGGCCTCTTCCACGTATACAACCTTCACCTGGTTTACCAGGCGTTAGCTTTGATTAAGTTATGCTCTGTGCAAGACTGAAACAAGATTTTACAATTAATGAGGAAAACGAAGGCTATAAAATAAATAATGTAGTAGAAGAAGGCTACATATCCCAGGCGCCTTGAGCCACACAGAAAATCTTGTGGCTCACAACAATAGCACATAACATGCTCAAAACTTACAGCTATCATCAAGTCAACGTCAGCCCGAAGTCCATAAACATCATGAAATACGCGTAGAAGCTAAGAATACAATAAATTTCCCCACAAGATGTATGATCACAAAGCTAGAACTATACTAAATCAACACAACTCATAAGAGGCACTGAAGAAACACCCAATAGCCCATATGCGACCTGTGAAATATGTCAGTTTGGGTCTAAGAACGTAACCCGCTGAAAATAGTATACAGACTAATTGATTACAACAATTCAAACCATATGGAAACCTTTATTGTAATCAAGTAGTTTGCATATCATTTATAGCCCGTTACAGTTTTACCAAAATTGACATATTCCCCAGATTACAAGTGGTGTATTCGGTGTTCCTTGACTGCACCTCATGAGTTATGTTTGGGTGGTTTAGTACAGTTCCAGTTTTCTGACCTTTACTTCACTCTACATGTTATGGGGAATTTTATGATGTTCTTAGCAAATACGCCTATTTTATGATGTTGATGGGTTTTGTACTGATGTCAGTTTTATTATAGCTGTGAATTCTGAGCATGTTATGTGCTACTGTTGTGGGTCACAAGTTTTGCAGTGTGGCTCGAGACTCCTGACATATGTAGCCTTGTGCTACCACATTGTTTGTTTTACAGCCTTCGTTTTTCTCATTAATTGTAAAGTCTCGTTTCAGTATTTTTCCAATCCATGATTGGTTTATAGTACGAGGCCATTTAACAACTCCTTTTTCCGCTGCAGAGTGAAAATCTCATTCTGGAAACTCCTTTTTCGCTCATAATTGTTGCCCCTTTTTGCGTAGGTATTTTCCTTATACTTTGGTGTCTTGTTGGTTTTCGCACTCTTGCCTTACTTTTAACTTGTTTCATCCCCACACTACCTTTTACGATGCCAGTTCGTATTTGGACGGGTTCGTCATTTTAGAGATAGCTTGATAGTATGATACCATAGTCAGTTGAGCTTTTTGATGATTCCACTTAGTTAATAGGGATTTGAGGTCCTTGTTTGATCCACTCTAGTATTTGCCTGTCTATTAATTGGTGTTAGGGATACAAAGACATATCTTATTATTATTTGATTTCGTTTATATTCGCTATGTATTTTATGAGTATTCTTTGGATGTTCTTTGCATACCGTTGTACACTTAATATTTTGTCAGCCGATGGGTTTCGTTTCTGGTTGCGCTCTTGATGTTTTGACAAAAAGTGCTGATATATCACCACATCTACATCTACACAGGTGACAGTATTGATATTAGGAAGAGGATAGATATGCACACTATTGTGCACATCGTAACGTTTTACTTTGAATGAGGATTGATTTTCCTAATAACTGGGGCACTTTTCATCAGTTAAAGTATGTAGGTTTTTCATATAAAAAATACTTAAAAATAATAAATATCAAAAAGATAGAAAGTGAAAAAAAACAATAACAACACAAAAAACTAGACAAGCTTTATTCTTTCGTGTTTCTGATTTTTTTATATTGTTGATTTTTGGCTTTTCGTAATGTTTGACACATTCTCCTTTACGTCTGTGATGTCAACATACTTGCAATGCTAACCAGTATGTGTACATGTTTACTTTGTTGCGGTGTATGTGCATAGGTACTTATCTCAACGCTCCAAATTGCAATTCGTAGGTTTTATTTTCTTTATAATCAACTGTCGTATGTCTTGATACACGTTTACTCGTTTTTTAATATGCGGGGGCCTGATGCTTGCATAATGATATACCGAAACTGGTTGTCTAAACTAAATAACTTCTAAAAACATACGGATGCTCCACGAGTTTCTTTGGTAAATATTTGATCGACCGCTGCCCTGTATCCACAATACATCAACAGAGATTCTCTATTACAGGATAGACACAGGTGGCGCTCTGCTAGATGTGCCACTACGTTATGTGTTGGCGGACGATGTCTGAAACATTGTCAGTATATCTACTAACCCCCAGGTGACACATCCGCCGTTAGATCAAAGTCGACGTCGTCTTTCCAGGTGTATTAATCTTTTTCTTTCTTGCAGTGAATATTGCATTTTATAAGTAACAAAAATTATTTTATCACTTAACTTATACACTTTCTCGTAACAAAAACATTTACTTCTGATGCAAGTACAGTTTATCAGCACAAACATAAAAACATTGTTGTTATTTTGTACTCAATAGAACGTTTTTCATCATGATCATAGGTAGTAGTTTCCTGTTATCATAAATATATGCGAAATTTGTTTATGAATAAAAAAAATTTAACATAGGCTCGACATAGTACTGAAGTGTTTGTGTTTTTCTTTTTTTTTTTGTTTTATCTTTTTCTTAAGGAAATTTCGTTTTCTTGGGCTATACGATAAATCCATATTTTGTATTTTATTTCTAGCACAACATCCCTTTGTTTCACGTTACAAACCAATAATTTTCAACAAAAGCTTTACTAAACATTGACAGTTTCGGTTTTGCTGTAAATACTGTTTAGGTTTAGGTAACAGAAAGGAGGTCAACTATGTAGAACAAACATTTTTGGTAGATAACGCGACCATCTTTATATCCTCACTCAGTTTCTAGACAGTTCACCACTTCTAGTTTCTAGGGATACCTGGTAAGACACTCATCACATGCGTAAACAAAGCGATCTATGTGTGGTGAAACCCGAGAGCTATGCACCACATCTAAAGTACAGGTAATGCAGCTACGATCGTAACTGATCAAGTCCACTATCAAAACTACGGTACTCTACGTTTACTTGTGATAGTCTATGGTGGCCTACGTAGTTATACAGCTCTAGCTCTTACATTTACCCATGTTTACGTACAATGTCCGCCTGAAACATAAACGTCTCCCAGCAAGCTACTTCCTTAGGCTCACGTGGTGGCAATGCACATGTCGTTCAGCATTTGGCTCGATCACTGCACCATCTGTAAACACTTAACGAATCATCCGTGTTGCACACTGACGTGACTAATATTTTGTCAGCTGAAATTGTGTTCATTAACCCTGGAACAAAACGGTTTAAGTGGTTATGAAACACGTAGTTGAGCATCAGGTTTAAAACCACCAGACAAATTCCCGACAACCGACCATGTGCCTCAGACAATCAGACTATCTCCGCCTAATTCAGTATGTTTAGCAGCTGCTGTTTCTCTTCTGAAACTGTCTATTCCAGACGTTTGACGGAAATGAGCCCGTCATTAGCAGCGAACGAGGAAGGAATAAAGACATGAAAACTTTGGAAATAGGTCTGTAGGCGTAAATGTTAACCCCATTAGTTCCTTATAAGGGTATAGTGTTTAATATGCTGTACTTACTGGGTCGGTGGCTGCAGCAGATGTGACATCCTCCCGAGATTTTAGCGCCCCGTCTGCTCGACATTGTAGTGCAAATGGAGACCTACGCCACAGAGTTATATTCGTTGATTTACCACAGTAATTGAAATTAGATTCCTGTCACTGCTGTCTGAAACTTCGTTTGTGTACAACGTGTAGCTGCTTCATTAGCCCGATAAATGGCGCATTGTGTTATCTTTCTCGTGCTGTTCGCAGCTACCAACCATCTCTGACTTGACATTACGACCTCTCTTGTCCAATGGTTACCCTTACATCTGACGCATGAACTTAGAGTTTTCTCTGAGTGAAGGATATGGTACGGAGCCAACTTATCGTCAAGGAACCAGCGGAGAAAGTGGAGAAAAAAGTGACATTAAATTTAGTTTTATTTATTGATCGCGTCACGCGTTAATGCTGCCTGATGTTCCACACTATCTGTCATGATTATTAGTAGGACTGCCGTCCTGCGGCAAATCGTAGCAGCCAGCAAATAACGAACGGTTTTCATTCTGTAACGATACGAAAATCCTGCCACTTTCACTACGCAGCCGATAATCGTAATTCATAACAATTGTAATGTACGAGCAAATGGCTCCAAAACCTATAGGATCAAAATGACTACATTGGGATAAACAAGTCACATTTTATAGCAAATGTTCTCGGTCCAATAACGTACACCTTGCCTCAACAATACTGATACCGATACTGTAGGTGCATGTACAACGGAGAATATTTGTTGAGAGGCCAGGCGAATGTGTGGTTCCCGAAAAGGGGCAGCAGCCTTTTTGTAGTTGCAGGGGCAACAGTCTGATCTGGCCTTGCAACGTCAACCAACATGACCTTTATGTGCTGGCACTGAAAACAACTGAAGGTAATGGGAAACTATAGCCGTTATTTTTCCCGATGGCGTGCAGGTCTACTTCATGGTTAGATAGTGATGACATTTTCTTGGATAAAATATTCTAGACGTAAAATAATACGCCATACGGATCTCCGCGCAAGGTCCGCAGAAGGATGTCGTCATCAGGAAAAACAAAATAGCGTTACATAGGTCAGAGCATTGAATGTAAGATCCGTGAATCGGGTTGGTAGGTTCGACAATTTAAAAACGAAATGGGTAGACTGAAGTTAGATATGATGGGAATAAGTTGTGAAGTGCGGTGGTAAGATGAACAAGAGTCTGATCAGGTGAACAGAGGGTAACAAATACAAGATGAAATAGGAGTAGTTCAGGAATAGGTATAATTACGCATAAGAAAAAAGCAATGCAAGTGAGCTACTATGTACAGCAAAGCAAACATTCTATCATAGCCATTATAGACACGAGGCTAACATCCAAAAATGTAGAGCTAGTTTATTTGCCAACTAGCTAAGCAAATCAGTATCCCAAATTTATGTTTGCTGAAGAATCATTGAACATATTCACAGTTCGAATATAGTAAACTTTCTTGAGACTGAGAAGCTTATGTATCCGAATCAGCATTGTTTTAGAAAGCATCGCTTGTGAAACTCAGCTTGCCCTTTTCTCGCATGATATCCTGTGAACTATGGATGAAGGGCAACAGGCAGAGTTCATATTTCTAGATTTCCGGAAAGCATTTGACACGGTGCCCCAATGCAGGCTGTTAACGAAAGTACGAGCATATGAAATAACAGATATGTGAGTGTCTCGAAGACTTCTTAAATAATAGACCTCAGTATGTTGTCGTCGACGGCGACTGTTCATCAGAGACAAGGGTATCGTCAGGGGTGCCCCAGGAAAGTGTGACAGGGCCGCTGTTGTCCTCTGTATACATAAACGATTTGGCGAATAGGGTGGGCAGCAGTCTGCGGTTGTTTGCTGATGATGTCGTGGTCTACGGTAAGCTGTCGAAGTTGAGTGGCTGTAAGAAGATGCAAGACACCTAGACAAAATTTCCAGTTGGTGTGATGAATGACAGCTGGACCTAAATGTGGAAAAATGTAAGTTAATACGGATGAGTAAGAAGATGAGACCTGTAATGGTAGTATACAGTATTACTAGTGTTCTGCTTGACACAGTCAATCCGTTTAAATATCTGGGCGTAACGTTGCAAAGCAATATGATATGGAACGGGCATGTGAAAACTGCGGCAGAGAAGGCGAATGGTCGACTTCAGTTTAATGGAGGATTTTAGGAAAGACTGATTCCCCTGTAAAGGAGACCGCATAGACGCTGGTGCTACCTATTCTTGAGAACTGCTCGAGTGTTTGGGATCCTTAGCAGATCGGAATATAGGAAGACATCGAAGCAAGTTAGAGGCGGGCTGCTAGATTTGTTACCGGTAGGTTCGAGCAGCACGTGTTACTGAGATGCTTCTGGAACTTCAATGAGAATCCCTGGTGGGAAGACGACGTTCTTTCCAAGGAACACTATTGAGAAAATTTAGAGAACCGGCATTTGACGCTGACTGCCACCAACATACACATTAAGACTGAAGAAACTGCAAAAGAAAGAAAATTTAGGGCATGGACCCGATTAATTTGAAAAAATAAGTGTTGTGAATTTCAAAGTGAGCATTAGTCAACGAGTAACTGGAACAGGAGAAAGAAAAGCAGTGAAAGACGAATGAGTATTTTTCGGAGATGGAATAGTAAAGACGGCAGAGGATCATATGAGTAAAAGACAAGGTCTAGTAGAAATCCTTGGATATCACGCAGGATACTGAATTTAACTTACGAAAGGACAATATATAAAAGTGCAGCAAATGAAGCAGGCGAAAGGAATACAAAAGTCTAAGAAATTCAACTGACAGGAAGTGCAAAATGGCTAAGCAGGAACGGCTAATGGACAATTGCGAAACTGTAGAAGAATGTATGACTAATGGAAAGATAGATACAGCCTATACGAAAATTACAGAAACATTTGGAGAAAAGAGAAGCTGCTACTGAATATCAAAGTGTCAGATGGAAGGCCAGTACTAAGCACAGCAAGGAGAGCTGAAATATGGAACAAATATATATAGAGGCTATACAAGGAAATGAACATGAAAACAGGATTATAGAAAGGGAAGAGAAAGTAGACAATGAAATGGATGACATGTTACTGCGAAAAGAATTTGACAGAGAACTGATAAAGCCAAGACAAAGCCTGTGGAGTAGGTGACAATCCATCAGAATTTTGTAGATCCTTAGAAGAGCCAGACAAGATAAAACTATTACATCTGGTGCGTACGAATACCAAACAGACAAAATACCCTCTGATTTTAAGACGTAAGTAATCATTCCAGTTGCAAAAGAGGCAGGTCCTGATGGATGTGAATACTGCAGAACCATACGTTGAAATACGACTCATATACAGGCTTATGGAAAAACCTTGTGGAAACCGGTCTTACAGAAGATCAGTTTGGGTTACGAAGCTATGTACAAATGTGCGAGGCAGTACCGACCCTACGACTTATCTTACAAAATCGGTCGAAATAAATTTACGTTTATAGCATTTGGAGACTTAGAGAAAGATTTTGACGGCAGTGACCGGACCACACTCTTTGAAATTCGAAAAGTAGCAGAAGTAAAATACAGGGAATGAAATGTTATTTACAACTGACGGACATGAAAGAGGTGCAGTAGTTTAGAAGGTACTGATACAGGATTGTAGCCTATCCCTGATAGTTTTCAGGAAGGAAATTAAAATTCAGAGAGAAGAAACGAAAATCTTGAGGTTTACCATTGACATTGTAACTCTGTCAGAGACTGCGAAATACTTAGAAATGCTCAGTGTCTTGAAAGGACAATATAAGTACAACACCAATAAAAGAAAATCGTTGGTAATGGGAAGAAATCGAGTAAATCAGGCGATGCTGAGGAAGATGGTATAGGAAATGAGGTACTAAGAATAGTATGTGAATTTCCCAATTTGGGCACCAAAATAACATCATGGTCGAAATACAGACGGTACATCATGCAGTCTGGCTATGGCAAGGAAAGCATACCTGAAAATGAAGGATTAGTTAACATTTCATATCGGCTCAATTGTTAGGAAACCTTTTCGGAAGGTATTTTTCAGCAGCGTAGCCTTCTGCTGAAATGAGACATGGACAATCAGCAGTTCAGACAAGAAGAGAGTAGAAGCTTTTGCAATGTGGTGCTACAGAAGAATCCTGAATATTGGATGGGTAGATCGCGTAATTAATGAGGAGCTACTGATACGAATAGGCGAGGAAAGAAATTTATGGCAAAAGTTGACTAAAAATAGGACGTATTTTGAGGCTTCACGGAATCAGCTATTTGGTGTTAGAGGAAAGTATGGGTGTAAAAATTGTAGAAGGGAACAAAGGGATGAATACAGTAAACTGCTTCATATGAACGTAAGTTATAGTAACTCGAATATATAGAGGCTTGCACAGGATAGACTAGTGTTGAGAACTGCATAAAACCGGACTCCAGACTGAAGACCACGACAGCAACAGTAAAAATTCAATTTGGTGCTGTCTTCTCTCGGTGAATACGTTACAACGGATGACAAAATTTTTACGTGCTCTCTCAGAAATCGCTGTTTTTTTTATTGTCCAATGAGAGAAGCATCTAGAACTCTAGCAACCATTGCCTCGTCGATTTCAAAATGGTTCAAATGGCTCTGAGCACTATGGGACTCAACTGCTGAGGTCATTAGTCCCCTAGAACTTAGAACTAGTTAAACCTAACTAACCTAAGGACATCACAAACATCCATGCCCGAGGCAGGATTCGAACCTGCGACCGTAGCGGTCTTGCGGTTCCAGACTGCAGCGCCTTTAACCGCACGGCCACTTCGGCCGGCTCGTCGATTTCTACTGCGGCTTTATACAGCGAGGATTTCGCGTAACCCCATAGGAGGAAACCCACAGGAATGAGATCCATAGATACCGCTGGACGTCGCCCAGTACATCAGTTCCCCATCCAGAGAGGACGTCTACTGTTGCCCAGCTCCATACAGACATTACTATTAAAAAGAGATGGTCTACCGACATGTTGAAACCATATCTTTCACCAAAGACATGCAAACAAAGTCTCCAACAAGTGTGGCAGCACATCTGTAATCAACACCAAGTGACATGCTGCGTTCGAACAGACTGGCAGAAAATTATGTGCTTTAGCTGATACAGCGCAATTCCAGCCCACGAATTAATGGAGCGCAGTTCGTGGTAGTCTGAAACGAGTGTATTATATGGTTTTCACTCCAGGCATCGCTACTGCGAAAGTTGAGAACATCATCACTCCCGAAAGGGTGTGATACACGATCCATACAAACTGCAGGATGAACGACACTGCAGTAATTGCACTGTATAGTCCATTACCGTAACGTTCGGTTCAAAACCATCTGGCCCCGTTGCTTGCACAAGATCTATTGTGACAGGGGTTTAATTGCTGCACTACCAGTGCTCACGACACACTATGCTTTGCACTGCGTTTTTCACGGGTACTTTGGGGTCGCTTATTGATGGAACTTCTCCCACCGCACCCAATATCATCACCTCAAGTCCGTAAAGTGCTCGTACTACGTAAAATATTCATTTCAAACTATAGGTTCCACACCTCAACACAATTCAGGGTCCATTAACGTCTGACCCTAGAACGTAAAGGGATACTGACCCTACAATTTACCCTACAAAATGGGTTATAGAATGTCGAACCTACATTCATTACATTTGTAGATTTAGAAAAATGTTGACTGGAATACACTCTTTCAAAGTCTGAAGTTACCAGCAAAAAAAAAAAAAAAAAAAAAAAAAAAAAAACCAGAGCCAGGAGGCTGACGGTTGTCTACAACTTGTGCAGAGACATTACTGCAATTCTGCTAATTAAAGGACGTAAAGGAGTGGCAGTAATTATTGAGAAAGTGTTTAGGCAGTGTTGCACGCGTTGGCCTATTTTATTCAATTTGTGCACAAAGCAAGCAGTATAAAAGCAAGAAGAAATTTGAAAAAGAATGAGAAGTTCAATGAGAAAAAATAAAACCATCAAATCTTGTCGTCGGCGTTAAATTCTTTGAAAGAGCGAACGACTTGTAAGATCAGTCGAATAGGTCTTGAAGAGATTATAAGGTGACATGCAATAGAAGCAGAATGAGAGTAATAAGTGTAGTCGAATTAAATCGGAGAATACTAAGGGAATTGGAACTGGAAATGAGATACTAAAAGTAGTAAATGTCTGTTGCTGCTTAGCTAGCATAACAACCACCTTGCAATAGCAACTGAATATTACTTCTGAAGTATAGAAATTTACTAACACGGAATACAAACGTCGGAAAATCTTTGCTGAATGAATTTGTCTGGAGAAAAACCTTACACTGAAGTGGAAAAAGTCATGGCACAGCGATGTGCACGTATATAGGGGGCAGCAGCATCGAGTACAAAGGGCATAAAAGGGCAGTGCAATGGCGGAGCTGTCGTTTGTACTCAGGTGACTCATGTGAAAAGGTTTCCGACGTGACTATGGCCGCATGACGGAAATTAAGACTATGAACGCGGAATGGTAGTAGGAGCCAGACGCCATTCCATATCGGAAATCGTTAGGTACTTCAATATTACGAGATCCACAGTGTCAACAGTGTACCGAGAATACCAAATTTCTGACATTACTTCGCACAACGGACAACGCAGCGGCCGACGGCCTTCACTTCACGACCGAGAACAGCGGCGTGTGCGTAGTCAGAACTAATAGATAAGCACCACAGCGTGAAATAACCGCAGAAATCAATGTGACACGTACGACGAACGCATCCTTTAGGACAGTGCAGCAAAATTTGGCGCTAATGGGCTATCGTAGCAGTCGACAGACGGAAGTGCCTTTGCTAACATCAAGACATTGTCTGGAGCGTCTCCTGGGCTCGTGACAATATCGGTTGGACCGAAAACGGTTGGAAAACCGTGGCCTGGAGTCCCGACTTCAGTTGGTAAGAGCTGAGGGTAGGTTTCGAGTGTGTCACAGACCCCACGTAGCCATGGACCCAGATTGTCAAGAAGGCATTGTGTAATCTGGTAGTGTCTCCATAGCGGTGTAACTTGAAATACACTGGGTCCTCTGGTCCAAATTAACCGATCATTGACTAGAAATGGTTACGTTCGGCTACTTGGAGACCGCTTGCAGTCATTCATCATGGACTTCATGTTCCCAAACAGCAACGGAAATTTGATGGATGATAGTGCACCGTGTTACTTGACCACAATTGTTGGCGACTGGTTTGATGAATATTCTGGACAATTCGAGCCAATGATTTGGCCAATCAGATCGCCCGATATGAATCCCATCGAACACAATCGAGAGGTCAGTTCGTGCACAAAATCTACACCGGCAACGCTTTCGCAATTATGAACGGCTATAGAGGCAACATGGCTCAATATTTCTGCAGGGGCTTCCAACGGGTTGTTGTGTCCATGCCATGTCGATTTGCCGCATTAGGTCGGGAAAAATCAGGTCCGACACGATATTAGGAGTTATCCCATGACTTTTGTCACCTCAGTGTATGTGGAAGTGAAATGTAAACAGTAATTAGTACTAACGAGAGGAGAGTGGAAGCTTTTGAGACGTGGTGCTGCAGACGAATGTTGAAGATTAATGAGCAAATCAAGCGGCTAATGAAGAGATAATACATCAAATCTGGGAGAAAACATGAGTGAAAGAAGGAATTGGTTGGTAGGACACATCGTGGTGAATCAGACATAGTTAATTTCTAGTGCCAAAAATGTTGAAGGAACCATGAAATGATTACAGTACACAGGTTCAAGTGGATGAAAGTTGCAGTAGTTAACCGGAGATAAAGAGATGTGCACAGCATTGGCCAACTTGGAGAGCACAAGGGAACCATTGTATGGACTGAATACCTCAATAACAACAGGCTGAATGCAGCTGGCTCATAATAAATCAGCCTGATACCAATGAATTTGCAGTAACACTACCACTCTTGTTATATTATGCATGATCTAAACACATTAACAAATCAATTAAACACCATCATCTTGCAGCATGTGGTTGCACAAAAGGTTCAAACGGTTCAAATGGCTCTGAGCACTATGGGACTCAACTGCTGTGGTTATCAGTCACCTAGAACTTAGAACTACTTAAACCTAACTAACCTAAGGACATCACACACATCCATGCCCGAGGCAGGATTCGAACCTGCGACCGTAGCAGTCGCACGGTTCCGGACTGCGCGCCTAGAACCGCGAGACCACCGCGGCCGGCTTGCACAAAAGGTGTCAAGTTATCTGTTATACAGGATGGTCCATTGATAGTGATCGGGCCTAATACCTCACGAAATAAGCATCAAACGAAAAAACTACAAAGAACGAAACTCGTCTATCTTGAAGGAGGAAACCAGATGGCGGTATGGTTGCCCCACTAGATGGCGCTGCCATAGGTCAAACGGATATCAACTGCGTTTTTTAAAATAGGAACCCCCAGTTTTTATTACACATTCGTGTAGTACGCAAAGAAATATGACTGTTTTAGTTGGACCACTTTTTTCGCTTTATGATAGATGGCGATGTATTAGTTACAAACGTATAAGTACGTGGTATCACGTAACATTCCGCCAGTGCGGACGGTATTTGCTTCGTGATATATTACCCGTGTTAAAATTGACCGTTTACCAATTGCGGAAAGAGTCGATATCGTGTTGCTGTATGGCTATTGTGATCAAAATGCCCAACGGGCGTGTGCTATGTATGCTTCTCGGTGTCCTGGACGACATCATCCAAGTGTCCGGACCGTTCGACGGATAGTTACGTTATTTAAGGAAACAGGAAGTGTTCAGCCACATGTGAAACATCAACCACGACCTGCAACAAATGATGATGCCTAAGTAGGTGTTTTAGCTGCTGTCGCGGCTAATCTGCGCATCAGTAGCAGACAAATTATGCGAGAATCGGGAATCTCAAAAACGTCGGTGTTGAGAATGCTACATCAACATCGATTGCACCCGTACCATATTTGTATGCACCAGGAATTGCATGGCGACGACTTTGAACGTCGTGTGCAGTTCTGCCACTAGGCACAAGAGAAATTACGGGACAATGACAGATTTTTTGCACGCGTTCTATTTAGCGACGAAGCGTCATTCACCAACAGCGGTAACGTAAACCGGCATAATATGCACTACTATTGGACAACGGAAAATCCACGATCGCTGCGACAAGTGGAACATCAGCGACCTTGACGGGTTAATGTATGGTGCGGCATTATGGGAGGAAGGATAATTGGCCCCCATTTTATCAATGGCAATCTAAATGGTGCAATGTATGCTGATTTCCTACGTAATGTTCTAGCGATGTTACTACAAGATGTTTCGCTGCATGACGGAATGGCGATGTACTTCCAACATGATGATGGATGTCCGGCACATAGCTCGCGTGCGGTTGAAGCAGTATTGAATAGCATATTTCATGACAGGTGGATTGGTGTTCGAAGCATGGCCCGCACGTTCACCGGATCTGACGTCCCCGAATTTCTTTCTGTGGGGAAAGTTGAAAGATATTTGCTATCGTGATCCACCGACAACGCCTGACAACACGCGTCAGCGCATTGTCAAAGCATGTGCGAACATTACGGAAGGCGAACTACTCGCCGTTGAGAGGAATGTCGTTAAACGTATTGCCAAATGCATTGAAGTTGTCGTACATCATTTTGAGCATTTATTGCATTAATGTGGTATTTACAGGTAATCACGCTGTAACAGCATGCGTTCTCAGAAATGATAAGTTCACAAAGGTACATGTATCACATTGGAACAACCGAAATAAAATGTTCAAACGTACCTACGTTCTGTATTTTAATTTAAAAAACTTACCTGTTACTAACTGTTCGTTTAAAATTGTGAGCCATATGTTTGTGACTATTACAGCGCCATCCATCACAAAGCAAAAAAGTGGTCCAACTAAAACATTCATATTTCTTTACGCACTACACGAATGTGTAATAAAAAGCGGGGGTCCCTATTTAAAAAAACGCAATTGATATCCGTTTGACCTATGTCAGCGCCATCTAGCGGGCAACCATAGCGCCATCTGGTTTCCCCCTTCAAGCTAGACAAGTTTCGTTTTTTGTAGTTTTTTCGTTTGACGCTTATTTCGTGAGATATTTGGCCCGGTCACGATCAATGGACCAGCCTGTATATTTACGTTATTCATATACTGTGCATCACCTGTGTGCCTACTGATTAAGGTTCTTGTTTTTCAGTTGATATTCGGTATTGTAAGATTAACCGTGTTGTTCTGACCAGTGTCTGTTTAACCAACGATGTTTTGCTTTACCTGCTGATATTTTTATTTTACTGTGGAATTGCGCTATACATGCCTGTTCATTGGTTTTTATTAACTGGTAAGCCTATTATTAAAATTCTATGTAGCATTTTTCGTGACGAGTTGACCATTCCAACATGAACTTGTTCATCTCATAACCACATCAAGATACTTTTCAATTTACGGATACAGCTGCTAGGGGCTGTGTTAAAATTGTGTGTCTTTGCACTTTTTATTGTTATAGACACTTGGTTTATTGATCTGGGACCAAGTAAGCGACTTTCATTCTGAATTTCGCAGTAACCACTGTGTGGTATTCCCTATTCTACGTATTACACGAAATTTTATTTCAATAACTTGGTTGCAAGTAGTGAAATGAGGTGATAATACCTGTTTGGAGAAAGTACTCTGTGTAAGCTTTAGGTTCCCGACTGATCCTACCATCTGATGAAGATGAGGTGACTTAGGGAAATTAAAAAAAAAGAATAAAAGATTTGAGGTTGTAATTATCACAACAAGAAGGAATGAGCCGTAATTGAAGGTGATGCAAATGACTTACACCTGGGTCAAGAGATAATAAAACATAGTAAATTATACAAACACCGAAGAGTATTAACAAGAAATGAAGGAGACAAGAAATTGTTGTGAATAGACGCGGTCAAGCTAAATCAGCCATAAACCAAATAAACAGCTTGTGGGTGGTAAAGGTATAATGTAGATTAGCAACAGACGAATATATAAGACAAAAATTGGAAGTAGAAGTACGTATTGAGCCGAAATATGGGGTATTACTAACAAGAATAGAAAGACAGTAAGAACAGTGGAAGATTAATCGTGAATGTACTGTCTGACAGTGAGCAGTAGGGCTCGGATAGGAAATCAAGGAATTAAAAAGGAGTTGGAGACGATATTATGTATCTCCGTACAGCGATAATTGAAACAAAATGATTCTGATGGCTGGGGGATGTTCAGAAAACCCCTCCGTTAAACTCCCTAAAAGAATAATAGACAGAACTTCTGGGAAATAGTAGACGCCAGCGCAGATGGAATAAAGAAGTCCGAGGACTACAGGATCTGGGAAGGCCGACGTTTGTATACGGAGATGTCAGACACGGCAGTAGATGTAGCATACTTTGGCTGGAAATGCCTTTTTTATACAATGTTTCAGTCAGATTTATGACCAGCTGTCTCAACGGTACTGAAGGCTTGTACTATTATTGATTTCTGCCAGCGCTTTTTATTTGGGCACGGCTATATGGTCTCACGCGACAAATCTTCATTCCTGCAGCAGGCGGCAACACACTAGGCTCTGTCAGCCAATACTTATACCGGTATTAACCTGTGTCGGCCTGTGAGCTTATACACAACGTGGGCTCTTCGTATCTCGTGTGTCGTCGGTTCTGTTAGCTCAGGTTCACTACAAAAGCTGCTGCCTTGTCGCATGTCCTCCGTCTTCGTGTTCAAGACTCTAGTAATTGTGCGCAGACATCTTTTCTAGGGTAGACAATAACTGTACTAAGGTGAACTTACGACTTTAATTCTAAGGCAGGAGCGGAACTAAGTGGGATTTATTCCAGGAGTTCCTAGGTGAGAATAACACTTCTGTCTGTGGTTCTTCTAGTGCTACAGTAGTCCTATGTGAAATGCAGCCTCCTTTTTTTTTCACCCACTGACCGTGTACTGTGCAAAATGAAGGGCGGAAGAATCACATCCCTTACACAGAGTTCAGTCAGAATTTGTCCTACGACCTGCAGTCGCCTCGTGACAAACCTGTAGTACAATTCACTGTTAGAGACACGATCGTGACACACACACACACAATGATCAGCCGGAACATTATGACCACCTACCTTATGGCCGGCACTGATAACAGCAGCGACGCGTCGTGGCATGGAAGCAATGAGGCCTTGGCAGGTCACTGGAGGGACTTGGCATCACATAATCACGCACTGGTCACCTAATTCCCATTAATTCCGGAGAGTAGAGCGTTGAGCTCTGACACCACGTCCAGTCACATCATCGACCTCAGATCTGGCGAGTTGATGATGATGATGACGATGTTTGGTTTGTGGCGCGCTCAACTGCGTGGTCATCAGCGCCCATACAAATTCCCAATCTTTACTCAGTCCAATATTTTTTTCCCATTCCAGTCTAGCCACTGTGATGAATTATTATGGCGATGATGATGATGAAATGATGAGGACAACACAAACACCGAGTCCCCAGGCAGAGAAAATCCTCAACCTGGACAGAAATCGAACCCAGGATCCCGTGACCCGTGATCTGGCGAGTTGGGGACCAGCACATCAGCTGGAACTGGACACTGTTCCTTGAGCCACTCCATCACACTCCTGGCCTTGTGACATGGCGCATCATCTTGTCGAAAAGTGCCACTGCCATCTGGAAACACTGTCGTCATGAAGAGGTGTACGTGGTCTGCAACAAGTGTACGATGCTCCTTGGCCGTCATGGTGCCTTTCACGGGCACGACTGGACCTATGGACGCCCACATGAATGTTCCTCAGAGTATAATGGAGACGCCGCCAGCCTTTCTCCATCCCTCAGTACAGGTGTCAAGGAACTGTTCCCCTGGAAGACGATGGATCCGCGTCTTCGCATGGGCATGATGAATAAGGTGTCGATATTCATCAGACAGTGCACCGCTCTGCCACTGCGCCAACGTCCAGAGTCGAAGGTCACGTGCCCATTTCAATCGTAGCCGCCGATGTCGAGGTGTTGACATTGATTGGAACATGCATCGGTCGTCGGCTGGGGGGATCCAAAGTTAGGAGTGTTGGGTGCACTGTGTTATGAGACACGCTTTTATTCTGCCCAGCATTAAAGTCTCATGGTAGTATCGCCTCAGTTCGCCGCCTGTCGTGTTTCACCAGTCTGAGCAGCCTAAAACGTCCGACATCTCTAATGAGGGGTGGCCACCCAATCCCAATGCCGTCTGTACGTGGTTTCACATTGGTTTGGACGAGCGTTGAAGATACTAACCACAGCACTCCTTGAGCAGTCGTGGAGTTTCCGAAATACTCGTACCGAGCCTCCGAGCAGTCACTACGTTCCCTCTGTCAAACTCAGCCTTCCCCATTCTACACACGCACAGCACGCTCACTGA
This sequence comes from Schistocerca piceifrons, assembly GCF_021461385.2. NCBI lineage: Eukaryota > Metazoa > Arthropoda > Insecta > Orthoptera > Acrididae > Schistocerca > Schistocerca piceifrons. The sequence goes on from NC_060139.1 coordinate 354,160,877, forward strand.
TACTAAATGCACCGTACGTGTATCTGACTAGGAGTCATTTCTGTCCCCTGGACGTGTTCATATCGATATTAGGTCTGTGTTCATAATGTTCTGGCTGATCAGTGTATATTAGACGCTTCTTTTTGCCATGATTCCCATGGTAGTGCTAAATCAATAAAAATCGCAAGAAAACAGAATGGAAACATTGTCCATAGACTGAATATCTGCTACCAGATAATTAATATTGTTTAACAGAACATTTGCCATGTGGAAATTGAAACATCGGAAGCTGGCATGATCGAGGCAAATGAATAAAATCCATTTCGGTATCTGGTCACCACATTCTGAAATTAAGAGAACTATTTAATCCAACATTTCGGCAGTCTCCTCCAGGGCGGCTAAACGGCTTAGTCACTCTGAAAAAGACCGCCGCGAAGATTGCCGAAACGTAGGATTCAATAAGTGTTTTAGTTTAAAAATAGCTCGACTAAACCCCCAAAAGAATTTTTATTCGAATTGACACTGGCAGGGAGAGCCACTCATTTATATCACGAGCAAAATACGTTTCATTTGAAATATAGTATAAAAATGTTAGCCAAGTGCATTACAGTGTGCCATATGCATTACGGCCGGCGTTACATTACAGGCATAGCCTTGATATGTAGATTCAAACATGTCTTCGCAATGCAAGCAACTGTTCTATTAAAACGACTAAAAAGCGTATAAGATTTTACGCATGGGACACCACATTAGACAGTCAGCATTTTTTATTGCACAATAACTTACAGACTGTCTTTAAAAGATAGATATCGAACAGTTACAATTTGTTTAATGAGGCATCGGAGGCGGAATTGTCCATTGTTCTTGTAGACATTAAGTTGCCAACAACAGACTCACGTTAGAATATGATGCTAAAATTGAAGAATCTTGCAACATACTGTATGTCCTGCTGTGAACAGCCTATAGAGATAGACAATGCTCCAGCATCTTCCAGTGTCTATTTTTGAATGCTTTTCCAGAGAGTGTCAAAAGTTTTGAGGCCAATGACACAACACACGACTCGAACATAGGGTATATGTTAAAAGTGGACCTTCAGTACCAGAAAGTATTCACGAATTACATTAGGATTTGCCCCTATGTCTGAACAATTGCTGCCACCACCAGGCAGTAAGAAATCAAAGGAACTGTTTTCAGCCTTGAATAACAAGAAAAACTACGTCATTCATTACAGAAATGCGAAACAGTCTTTACAAAATAAACTGGTTCTAAAAAATATTCATCGAAACGTACCATTTAGGCAGACTTCCTGACTGAAGCCATACAGTGAGACTAACGCACATAACGGCATGAATGCAAGCAACAAGTTTGAGAAGAGTTTCTTCAATCCCACGAATAATTCAGGTTTTGGGAAAACCATGCATAACACGGGTAAGGCCAATATGGGGCATCTGGATTAATTGCAAAATCAATCTTTCAGTAGAGCGTCATTTTGATCAACATTTACTCCCACCGAACTGGACAGACTTTGCGAATTAGACTGCAGTTGAAACAGTTGTTTTGGAAATTTCCAAGACCTTTATTTTCGACTTCCACTGTGGATATGTATTACAAAAATCTGCCCCAAATCATATAAAATTGTGTAACACAGTCACTGATAGCTTCGTCTATCACATTGAAACTCCAAATATCTACGAAGATATTTGGAGTTATGAAACGTCCCCTTAGAAAAATTATTGAATTACTGTGCTGTGAAACCTCTTACATTATTTGATTTTCAGACAGCTGAGCAGAACTGAACGTACTCAGACATTTCGCTCTTTACCTATTCTGATCAAGACTAAACTGACACGCAATATTTTTAGCGCAACGCAATCTGACTTTCAATAATCCCTACAAAAGAATGACCCTGACTAACATTAAGCTATACCATTCACAAGTACTTACCTCACAAAAATCTTCGTTACTCGAACTACTGCAATACAGCGAGCGCCAATACTGCCAGCTAAATAAAAGATTCAAACTACTGAAGGCACTAACTACTGACAGGCATAGTTACTAAATGAAAGATTTTGATAGAGAACAAACAATGTATTTACCTGAATAGTGTTCAAAAGTATATATATATCAGTTCATGACATCCAGTCTTACAAATTTACTGTCTCTGATGGACACACGTCCAGATTATCCGCTCTCAAAACTCGGCCATCTCTCTCCCTACGTCCACCACTGCTAGCGGCTCACCTACAACTGCGCAACGCTATGCGCTGTTAACAGCCAACTGCCCAACACTACAACAGCGACTATTCCAACAATGCCAACCAGCCACAGACCCCACACAGCAGAGCCAGTGATTTTCATACAGAGCGCTACGTCACGTTACCAACATAAAAACCTAAACAGCCTACTTACATAGCCCCCTTGCCCCCCACAAAAAATTTACAAATTGTTTTGGGCAGTGGCCAATACCGATTTGAAAAAAATTTTCATAACTACAATAACAAAGATATCAAATGCACACACTTATTGATACAATGTTGGTCAAAAGCTGAAATTTTCTCACAGTCCATAAAGACAGTCCTGATCATTCATCACAGTAAAATTGCTGTGTTTTTTTTTTCTCAAAGTCTCAGCAGTAAAAGAAAATGCACCCGGAAGTATTGGATTTCCATGCAGTCTTGAAGAAGTAGTGTTGTCCTTCCAATGGGAAGACAGTGCTGACTCTTGACATGCACACAGGTAATGGGCCACAACAGAGCAAACACACCGCAGAGTCAGTCGAAGTTTTGAAGAATATTGGTGGGTAGGTCATCACATAGCAGACCCACTGCAGTCCTAGTAGAGATTATGGTATTGGTGGACCACCAGAGGTGCAGACCCACCGCAGTCCTTGTAGAAATAATGGTATTGGTGGGTCATCAAAGGTGCAGACCCACTGTGGTCCTTGTAGAGACACCCAGCAGCCATCTGTTGCGACTGTGCAGGTGCACAATCACCATCAAAGAGTCTTGCAGACAATATAGCAAGTCCATAAACCACCACATGGGCACTCACAAAGTTTTTGAAATTGTCCATAGAACCAGCAATGCTGTTAACCAGTCCCTTGCTGAATTATTAACACACGTGCAAACAATAACAGTCCCAACTTCTCACATATTGTGCATATAGTATGACCAACAGAAACATGTACAGTGATATGTATGGTTACAAGTTACTTAATTTGATGAGCTGGTGTCCATTACAATTTTATAACATGAGAATACAATTACAAAGATACAGAAAACATCATTAAAACATAATAATACAGATAACATTTGTAGTAATACAAGCTTTACAAAAGAATAGAAATAGACATATATATCAGTGTTACAGGAATTATGACATAAGTAAATATATAAAATAATGAGAATAATTTTCGAAACATTAATTTCACACATGATCATTAAAAGAGAACAGAATAAATAATGTCTTAACATCTTTACAAAGTAAATAACACATTATTAGAAAAATTCTACAACATAACTCTTATCGGCTAAACACATAAAGACAGGAAAAACATAAATACACAAGGGTACACAAACGCAGAGCGGAATAACACAAAAGGAAAGGACACGGTTTGTTTTCAGTGTAACATTTGGTACTGCAATCCAACCCAAAATTTAATTCCATAGATCTTTCCTCGTATTTCAACATTTGTTTCCACCAAAAAAATCCTATCCACGCATGCTTTCTGTATTTATAAGTTCACTTATTTCTTATCTCATTATTTATTTTCCATTATCTTACCTCATCATTTATTTCCAAGAAAATCCTACCTAAACCTGTCGTCCCTAAACCCTACTGTTTGGTTCATATCCTCTTTATTTTTCTCATTGTGCAATACACATTTTGGCCCAAATCTTTTTCATATAACTTCTCAATGCATTCTTTCCTTATTATCCATAGCTAGTTTCATATATAGTACCCCCCCCCCCCCCCTCTTAAGCTAACTTAAATATAGTGAGCTCACATACATAAACTAAGGGACGAGGCAATGCAGCAGTACAAAACAATTAACACAAACAGCAATGACAAAAAATGCAAATTGGCAAAGCAAGCAGCAATAAATATAAATTAGCAAAGCAAATGCAACATTATCACTAATATGAGCCAATGTGCAGAAAAAAGAATAATAAATCAGTAGTAAAACTGACTTAATACAACGCAAAATTCAGTAGAACTATACCTGGCAAACAACAGCAGAAAATGCTATGACTTATACCTAAACATGACAGAGGTCAAGCAGAAAAAATATAGCAGTAAAGATGTCCATGTCTAATACCTATGTCACATCTTAACACTGGAGTGATGCATCACGATAACTTACCCTAGCAGACAAGTTACCAAATCGTTAAAAAATTATTTATGCGATTCCTGTAAAGGGAAATGTCTACTTTTGTTCTCTTTTTTGAGAAAGTGATCATAAAATTATTGTTTAATGGATCTTAATAGTGTTCAAAAGTCATAATATTTATACCAGTTCATGACATCCAGTCTTACAAATTTACTGTCTCTGATGGACAAACGTCCAGATCATCCGCTCTCAAAACTCCGCCATCTCTCACCCCACATCCACCACTGCTAGCGGCTCACCTCCAACTGCGCAACGCTACGCGCTGTTCACATCCAACTGCCCAACACTACAATGGCGAATATTACAACAATGCCAACCAGCTACAGACTACACACAGCACAGCCTGTGATTTTCATACAGAGCACTACGTGGCGTTACCAATATAAAAACCTAAACAGCCTAATTATAGAGTAATGCCCACAAATGGTTTAGTACTTTCGACTTCCCAGAAAATAATTCACACAGACGAACTGAATAGCGAACCTATTGCAGAATTTGTTGTTCTATGAAAAAAATGTATGCTCTTGAGACTGACTCTGGGCGCTTAATGGGCAGAGAAAGACACAAAACAGTCATCTGTAAATAGGTTAACCACCGACAATTACAGGCAGTGCATCTTCGACGGAAGCAAAAGCCACTGTTCTGTTTGTCATTCAGTTCAAACAACATGTTATTTCGACTGTTAAGCAGCATAAACTTCCTTTGCCTGTACAGTATGGCAAATGTCATATGCTTCTGGATAAAGCAAAAAGAGTGGCTTGGGGTCAACACAACTTCAAAAGTGATGATGTACTGCAAATAATGTGCCGGATGACAATTGCTGATCTATGTGAAATAAAATCGTCATAACTTCTGAACGGTTTGTGTCAGGTCGTTTAAACTGCCCTGTCGGCGGCGGGTCATGATGAGAATTAGTATGCGTATGCATGGTTTGGTTTAGCGACGAAGCCTACTTTCATTTGAACGGGTTTGTCAATAAGCAAAGCTGGCGCATTTTGAGGACTGTGAATCCGCATTTCGCGACTGAGAAGTCTCTTCACCCTCAATGGGTGACTGTTTGTTGTGTAGTTTCGAGTCCCAGTATAGTCGGTGCGATATTCCTTGATGGCACGGTGACTAACGAACGGTACGTGAATCTTTTGGAAGATGATTTCATCCCCATTATCCAACGTGACCTTGATTTCGAAAATATGTGCTTCATGGAAGATGGAGCTCGTACCCATAGAGGCAGGAGAGTGTTTGGTGTCCTGGAGGAGCACTTTGGGGACCGCATTCTGGCGCTGGGGCACCCAGGAACCAATTGCGTGGGACTCGACTGGCCGCCATATTCTTCGGATCTGAACACATGCGACTCCTTTTCGTGGGTCTGAAGACAGGGTGAACAACAATAAGCACAAAACTATTGCTAAGCTGAAAACAGCCATTCAAGGAGTCATAGACAGCGTCAATGTTGTGACACTTCAGAGGGTCATGCAGAATTTCTCTATTCGTCTGAGTCACATTATCGTCAATGATGGAAGGCATATCGAACCTGTCATAACCTAAATCCGAATATCTGCAGTGACGGTTATAGGTTGAATAAAGTTTCTGCAAGTCTTAATTTGTAACTAATTTACGTTTTTTTTCTTATAGTTAAATAATTGTCACCCTGTAAATACCTGACAAGTGTAAATTATACATTTAACCTGAATCAATGCCACCTTTGTAACTGATGTGAGTTCAGTGCAAACTACAGATTGTAATTGTAGATCACAAACACCTTTGTAACTGATGTGTGAATTCACATTCTTCCTACTCATGTACTCATTACCTTGATGTATACTTTCGACAGAAGTTTAGTAAATGAAACTATATACTTCCAGAGAGATTCCAGGCCACCCTACCTCAGCTTAATTTAACGTTGTACCCGAAAACGAACCGAGGTCCTTCTACAATAAAGGCAGTAATGTTAACTGTTTGGCTATGAAGATGTACGAATGTATTTTATCTTTCAGTGAAAGTGTAAAAAAATAAACTGTGATAGTGAGTTCAGTATGTGAAGAAACCTCTAACACATCAATTTATTTTATCTGTTACTTCATTCAGTTTAGTAGGGGGCTGACCGTTAACATGACGCATTATAATATTGAGTCGTTGGTGGAGATATCTCAAATACGTACTCAAATTGTAAGAAATTATTGGTTGCAATAGGCGATACACTAAAAAGTATCAAAGATGAATTAGGATATGAAAGCGTATGTTTCCATCGTGTCTGTTTGCATAAAATGTGATTCTCCTTCAATAGAAGAAACTGGTTGTAAGGATATTTGAGAATATTTTTTAATATGAAAGGAAAGTAAAAATCATTGAACATTTTAAACTCCTAATACTCCTTGTCATATGGAAATGTGCACAGCCATCCAAGTTTACACTTACCTTTCTATGGAATGTAATATTTTTTCATAATAGATTTTATAACTAGACTATTTTTTGTTTGAGGTTTTATTTCCTTTACAGTATCTTCCATAATATACTGATGACGACGTAATACAGTACTTTGGTATAGACTTTAATGGAATATAAAATTTACTCATGATATGAGATGAAATTTACCACTAAGACAGCTCATTGTTTAAATACCTTAACGAGTACACATAAGAGTAATTAAATTTACTGATTGCGCAATTGTATATGGGATAAACATGATATGTATGCAACTCAGAGACAAATATCTTATGTAAATATCTCTGATTTTTGATGGAAATAATGCATGTCTTTCAATTCGGCTTCTTTTCAACCTGAAGTCATTTTATGTACTACAGTCGGAATTTACACATTTTCCACCTTCGTGACCATGAAGGTTATGTAATATCTTTGAGCTTGACATTTTTATGCATCAGTTTAATACTGCACTGTCTTTGGCTGGAGACAGGGAGAGGGATGATGGAAAGGGGATGTAGTTTGTTTCTTAAATTTTCCCGCTAACACAACTGGATTAATTCCACCATCTTGGATTTTGGTTGGTGGTTTCATTTTAATACTATGCTGTGATTCCCCGGAAAGGTGATAGGAGGTTGGGGACAAAAGGCGAGAGGGGAAAATGTGTCATATGGGGCTGGTAGGGGGCAGAATGACCAGGAGGGGCCATGACTTGATGATGTCACGGTCAAATGTCACTGATTGCACCCCTGCATGTAGGCAGCCTTAACAAGCGTTTGCACTTTCCATTGTTAAGTGTACGCCATCTTGGATTGTGATGACATCAGTGATATCGCTTACTTCCGTATTGCATGTAAGTAAGCATAAAGAGCTGCAAGGTACTGGCTAAAGGTGGGGAGACTAGATAAGGTACACACAATAACCGGTGTGCCCATAGAGACGATACGTCACCTTAAAAGTTGGCGTTTGGATACATGGCAAGGTGAGTGGGATGTAAGTGATAAGGTACGTAGACTGCACGACTTTCTCCCTGACATAAGAGAGTGATTGAGAATAAGACATATCAATCCCAGCCGCGGTATGGTACATTTCTCAACCGGACACGGACCTTATCCCACGCACTTAAACCGCATGAGTCTGAGGCAGACACCTACATGCACATGCGGGGAAGAAGGTTCCCCAGAACACATTGTCTTTTTCTGTGGGTAATACGCGAACAATAGACATACACTACAATTAGATTACACAGATACAGACATAGATATACACACAGCAATAAGAGACGAAGAACAATGGGCACAATTGAACGCACTGACAAAGAGTTTTTCAAAAACAACACATGAAGAGTATATGCGGACACGACATTACCGACATGCCTATGTGCAGCGTAACAGCAATCTCTAGAGGATGGACAGCGATACCCAGAATGACAACCAAAATAGCGACAATGAGGAGGAACAGGAGGAGGAAGCTGAGATGTGACAGTAAATAAGCAAAAGTGCTGGCAATCTTGCCAAGAAAACACCAAATGCTGTACATGAACGGGCACCTAAAGTAATTAATACATAGGATTAGTAATAAATAGGATAAGCAACATTATTTCTCTACTAATAACCATTTGTGTGTGTGTGTGTGTGTGTGTGTGTGTGTGTGTGACTGGCGGTCAACGGCTCGAGGAACCATTCCGAGGTATTCACCGTCAGTCACATTCGGTGATGGTACTAACAAATCTCTCATCTATCCTATCTTTTTCTTATATTCTTCTTAAAAAACAACAAAATTTTATTTATATTTCAACCTTAAATTATTGTTATTTTGAAAAGTATCATTCTTTGTAAATGTTGTAGATAAAACAAAAGGAAAGAAAACTGTAAAAAGATGAAAAACGAAAATTGTAAGATGTACGACCTGTTTTAAACATCGGGTAACAGGTCTATAATTTCGCAATAAATAAAATTGCATGTAAGTGCAACGTGGACCAGACGTTTCGTAACCATACTACTCCTACTACTACTACTACTACTACCACTACTGCACGTCATTTTTCCTCAGGAGAGGAGACAATGCCTTTGTGAGACGTTTCACAACCGAGTCAGTGCATGCACCATGGCAGAGGGGATGCAACAACATACTAATAAATGGGCTCACACTGTCCAGCTCTTTGTAAATTTGACTCGATATTTTATTCGTTGAAATAATATCACATACCCTCTCTAACTGTGAAGTTTCATTTCGTTTCCTCCTGTCCCTCTGGGTGTTGCATTACTTTCGTCACGAGCAATAGATTGCCGAATTGTCCCGTTATTTTCTCAAATGAGAAAATTTCATCGAAACTTTAAGTTTCTCGCGTACTTTGGAAGTGATTGAAACAAAATTGAGATCAACCTTTCAAACATAAATAAATTAATAAGTGTAACCACGAATCCAACAGCTTACCTATCCTAAAATTTCGTTAAAACATATGTTTTAAATTGTAGTTTTTGACCTCAAAGGCAAAAACGCGGAAACCTAATGATGATCATAGTGGATTGTGGCATACTGAAAACGTTGCCCACACCGAATTCGTTTCCTGTAAATAGCATCTACACAATTTGGCCGCTAACAAATTAAATTAAAAATGAGAACATATTTCATCGTGTCCCATGTGGTTAGCGTGTTATCATAATGAGATTTACAAAGGTCTACCGCATAAATGCGGCACGTCCTGTGTAACACTCTTGCCACAAATATTGGATAAACAATTAAAAATAATGTCGCAGTGTTTTCATAAATGCTAGTGGAAAAGAGGATGATATTACATTGTGTACTTAATGGTCGTAAGATTACTGACGTATTGAAGCAACTATATTTTTAATGCTGTGGAGTATTTGTAACGCTGTTCGTGAACTCATATCGAGAGGAGTGTAGGGACATATCGCTTGTTCATTTTCGCAGTACAACCTTTAACAAGAATATTTGGGAAATACGTAAAAAGGGTAAACCTGCTGTGCCAGCACAGCTCGGTTTCACACCTAATGGAAGGCGTAAACGTCGCGTAACGGGATGAAAATGCTGTACGATAACACATAGGCAGTTTCTTTTTAGTGCCTCTCCTGACTGTATTTGCGAAAACTTTCGCTTCAGACATTAACGACGGCTATGTAACTAGACTGCTCTTTTTAAAAGCTGTGTAATGTTCTTTAGAAAACCGCATTAATCCATTTAAAAATTTCGTAGACACTCTGCCATCTAATTTGATACCCAACAGAAATTACTCACCTGGTTTTCAATCTGTTAATCCTCAAAACTTTTGTGTCGACATTCTATACGTTAATGGGCTTAACGTGACGTAGAAGACTGTATATAGACATCGCTGCTTTTTTAGTTTTTTAATTAAATATTGGTATTGACTTTCATCCTCAAAATACGCAATGCTCAAGTACTGTAACGTGCGTCGCCACAGATAAATTCTGCCGAAATTTTTACAAGGGTACAGACGGTGTTTAGAAAGGATAGATTGCATGCAACCGGTGGTGGAGTGTTCGTCGCTGTTAGTAGTAGTTTATCCTGTAGTGAAGTAGAAGTGGATAGTTCCTGTGAATTATTATGGGTGGAGGTTACACTCAACAAATGAGCTAGGTTAATAATTGGCTCCTTTTACCGACCTCCCGACTCAGCAGCATTAGTGGCAGAACTGAGAGAAAATTTGGAATACATTTCACATAAATTTTCTCAGCATGCTATAGTCTTAGGTGGAGATTTCAATTTGCCAGATATAGACTGGGACACTCAGATGTTTAGGACGGGTGGTAGGGACAGAGCATCGAGTGACATTATACTGAGTGCACATCCGAAAATTACCTCGAGCAATTAAACAGAGAACCGACTCGTGGAGATAACATCTTGGACCTACTGATAACAAACAGACCCGAACTTTTCGACTCTGTATGTGCAGAACAGGGAATCAGTGATCATAAGGCCGTTGCAGCATTCCTGAATATGGAAGTTAATAGGAATATAAAAAAGGGAGGAAGGTTTATCTGTTTAGCAAGAGTAATAGAAGGCAGATTTCAGACTACCTAACAGATCAAAACGAAAATTTCTGTTCCGACACTGACAATGTTGAGTGTTTATGGAAAAAGTTCAAGGCAATCGTAAAATGCGTTTTAGACAGGTACGTGCCGAGTAAAACTGTGAGGGACGGGAAAAACCCACCGTGGTACAACAACAAAGTTAGGAAACTACTGCGAAAGCAAAGAGAGCTTCACTCCAAGTTTAAACGCAGCCAAAACCTCTCAGACAAACAGAGGCTAAACGATGTCAAAGTTAGCGTAAGGAGGGCTATGCGTGAAGCGTTCAGTGAATTCGAAAGTAAAATTCTATGTACCGACTTGACAGAAAATCCTAGGAAGTTCTGGTCTTACGTTAAATCAGTAAGTGGCTCGAAACAGCATATCCAGATGATGGCATTGAAACAGAGGATGACACGCGTAAAGCTGAAATACTAAACACCTTTTTCCAAAGCTGTTTCACAGAGGAAGACCACACTGCAGTTCCTTCTCTAAATCCTCGCACAAACGAAAAAATGGCTGACATCGAAATAAGTGTCCAAGGAATAGAAAATCAACTGGAATCACTCAACAGAGGAAGGTCCACTGGACCTGACGGGATACCAATTCGATTCTACACAGAGTACGCGAAAGAACTTGCCCCCTTCTAACAGCCGTGTACCGCAAGTCTCTAGAGGAACGGAAGGTTCCAAATGATTGGAAAAGAGCACAGATAGTCCCAGTCTTCAAGAAGGGTCGTCGAGAAGATGCGCAAAACTATAGACCTGTATCTCTGACGTCGATCTGTTGTCGAATTTTAGAACATGTTTTTTGCTCAAGTATCATGTCGTTTTTGGAAACCCAGAATCTACTATGTAGGAATCAACATGGATTCCGGAAACAGCGATCGTGTGAGACCCAACTCGCTTTATTTGTTCATGAGACCCAGAAAATATTAGATACAGGTTCCCAGGTGGATGCTATTTTTCTTGACTTCCGGAAGGCGTTCGATACAGTTCCGCACTGTCGCCTGATAAACAAAGTAAGAGCCTACGGAATATCAGACCAGCTGTGTGGCTGGATTGAAGAGTTTTTAGCAAACAGAACACAGCATGTTGTTATCAATGGAGAGACGTCTACAGACCTTAAAGTAACCTCTGGTGTGCCACAGAGGAGTGTTATGGGACCATTGCTTTTCACAATATATACAAATGACCTAGTAGATAGCGTCGGAAGTTCCATGCGGCTTTTCGCGGATGATGCTGTAGTATACAGAGGAGTTGCAGCATTAGAAAATTGTAGCAAAATGCAGGAAGATCAGCAGTGGATAGGCACTTGGTGCAGGGAGTGGCAACTGACCCTTTACATAGACAAATGTAATGTACTGCGAATACATAGAAAGAAGATCCTTTATTGTATGATTATATGATAGCGGAACAAACACTGGTAGCAGTTACTTCTGTAAAATATCCGGGAGTATGCGTGCGGAACGATTTGAAGTGGAATGATCATATAAAATCAATTGTTGGTAAGGCGGGTACCAGGTTGAGATTCATTGGGAGAGTCCTTAGAAAATGTAGTCCATCAACAAAGGAGGTGGCTTACAAAACACTCGTTCGACCTATACTTGAGTATTGCTCATCAGTGTGGGATCCGTACCAGATCGGGTTGACGGAGGAGATAGAGAAGATCCAAAGAAGAGCGGCGCGTTTCGTCACAGGGTTATTTGGTAACCGTGATAGCGTTACGGAGATGTTTAACAAACTCAAGTGGCAGACTCTGCAAGAGAGGCGCTCTGCATCGCGCTGTAGCTTGCTCGCCAGGTTTCGAGAGGGTGCGTTTCTGGATGAGGTATCGAATATATTGCTTCCCCCTACTTATACCTCCCGAGGAGATCACGAATGTAAAATTAGAGAGATTAGAGCGCGCACGGAGCCTTTCAGACAGTCGTTCTTCCCGCGAACCATACGCGACTGGAACAGGAAAGAGAGGTAATTACAGTGGCACGTAAAGTGCCCTCCGCCACCCACCGTTGGGTGGCTTGCGGAGTATAAATGTAGATGTAGATGTAGATATACTGTATGTAATACGCGCTCCTTATAAATGCTCATTATTGTATGTGCGTATAGATTGTTGGAGATGTAGGTTTGTGACATGTTGCTTCGTAGTGGTTGTGGTTTGTCAGACATTTGATTACGATTTCGCAGTGCGCCTGAAGATGTTCGTTTGTTCATGACTGATACTCACTGCATAATAAACTGATTAATACAGTCGCATCCAACCACGATTTTCCCGCAATTTTTACGACCTACGAATCAGCGCCTCCTCAAAATAGTGTAGTTGTCTAAATGTTTACGCTCAACTTTCACTTGATCAGGTAAAACTATTTTAAATCTGCCCAACTGCTTTTCCCTATTTTAAGGGGAGCAAAAAATTCTCCTGATTAGCGCTTAGCGCAGAGAAGTGCCCTGCTGCTTCCCTGTTGCTGAATTTTCCAGCTATTACGTCATCCAAAATTTTTTCAACTGTCTCCGCATCCCATTTTGTTTTCTTGGAACTGTCAGTCTGCCAATAAACCCTGAAAAAAAAATACAGCTGCAGTACGCCTGCCTGCAAAACTGATTCATTGCCTGGGGCTGGACAGGTAAGCAATGTCCGAAACAGGGGACAACATTCAAAATTCCTGTTACAGGTTCATGCGTTTTAGAGGGAACTTGGTAGAATAAGCTCGACAAGGGAACCGTGTGCGAAAACGCACCGTGCAGATGTAAAACTAATCTGGAGACCAGATCACTTTTCGATCTTCCGCATGTCGGTACGCGCAGAGCGGAGAGAATAAATGATTTTTGACATGTGTGTTCTAGAGGACCAATGGCATGGTCAACGTTTCGAGTACTCGTTGTCGGGTTCTCTTCTGCGTAACAAAACACGTCCTCTTCAAAGTCGAGAGTACAGCGTGTCCATGGAGAACCATCCAAGTTGCGAACTGCCCTCTACAACGACCAGAAGATGTAAAAGCCTTTTGACGGTGTCTAATGGCGTAGTACAAGCATTCGATACATGCGAATTCGGGAGGACGACGCTTCACACCCCTTCTGGCCGTCAGTTTTAGTTTTTCCGTGATTTCCCTAAAACGCTTAAGGCAAATTCCTTGATGGTTCCTGCGAAAAGGGCGCGGCCAACTTCTTTCCTCATCATTTTCTAATCCGAACTTGGACTCCGTGTCTAATGTCCTAGTTGTCGGCTCGGTGGGACATTAAACTGTAATCTTTCTTCCTTCCTACTTGATAATGGGATTATGTAGTCCCGAAAAGTCTTGTGGTAAATACACTCCTGGAAATGGAAAAAAGAACACATTGACACCGGTGTGTCAGACCCACCATACTTGCTCCGGACACTGCGAGAGGGCTGTACAAGCAATGATCACACGCACGGCACAGCGGACACAACAGGAACCGCGGTGTTGGCCGTCGAATGGCGCTAGCTGCGCAGCATTTATGCACCGCCGCCGTCAGTGTCAGCCAGTTTGCCGTGGCATACGGAGCTCCATCGCAGTCTTTAACACTGGTAGCATGCCGCGACAGCGTGGACGTGAACCGTATGTGCAGTTGACGGACTTTGAGCGAGGGCGTATAGTGGGCATGCGGGAGGCCGGGTGGACGTACCGCCGAATTGCTCAACACGTGGGGCGTGAGGTCTCCACAGTACATCGATGTTGTCGCCAGTGGTCGGCGGAAGGTGCACGTGCCCGTCGACCTGGGACCGGACCGCAGCGACGCACGGATGCACGCCAAGACCGTAGGATCCTACGCAGTGCCGTAGGGGACCGCACCGCCACTTCCCAGCAAATTAGGGACACTGTTGCTCCTGGGGTATCGGCGAGGACCATTCGCAACCGTCTCCATGAAGCTGGGCTACGGTCCCGCACACCGCTAGGCCGCCTTCGGCTCACGCCCCAACATCGTGCAGCCCGCCTCCAGTGGTGTCGCGACAGGCGTGAATGGAGGGACGAATGGAGACGTGTCGTCTTCAGCGATGAGAGTCGCTTCTGCCTTGGTGCCAATGATGGTCGTATGCGTGTTTGGCGCCGTGCAGGTGAGCGCCACAATCAGGACTGCATACGACCGAGGCACACAGGGCCAACACCCGGCATCATGGTGTGGGGAGCGATCTCCTACACTGGCCGTACACCACTGGTGATCGTCGAGGGGACACTGAATAGTGCACGGTACATCCAAACCGTCATCGAACCCATCGTTCTACCATTCCTAGACCGGCAAGGGAACTTGCTGTTCCAACAGGACAATGCACGTCCGCATGTATCCCGTGCCACCCAAAGTGCTCTAGAAGGTGTAAGTCAACTACCCTGGCCAGCAAGATCTCCGGATCTGTCCCCCATTGAACATGTTTGGGACTGGATGAAGCGTCGTCTCACGCGGTCTGCACGTCCAGCACGAACGCTGGTCCAACTGAGGCGCCAGGTGGAAATGGCATGGCAAGCCGTTCCACAGGACTACATCCAGCATCTCTACGATCGTCTCCATGGGAGAATAGCAGCCTGCATTGCTGCGAAAGGTGGATATACACTGTACTAGTGCCGACATTGTGCATGCTCTGTTGCCTGTGTCTATGTGTCTGTGGTTCTGTCAGTGTGATCATGTGATGTATCTGACCCCAGGAATGTGTCAATAAAGTTTCCCCTTCCTGGGACAATGAATTCACGGTGTTCTTATTTCAATTTCCAGGAGTGTATATCACACGTTTTTCACAAGTGGTTCGTAATATTCTCAGTACTGATTATCTATAGTTATACAACACCTTCTCAACAGATAATATGAGGCCAAAATATTGACACAACTAGACGTCATCAAGGCATTTGATACCGGAAACTTTGACACTGCTCAGAAAAACGCAACAGCTGTAAATTTCAGATAATGTACTGACGTGGTTAGAAAGGTGTTCGAGAAACAGACAACTATGTTTTATCAGAAAGTTAAGAAAACTTCCATATTTTGCAACTCACATTATTCTTAGGTACCAGATACGTCTCTCCTATTTATGACAGGATTCTTCAGTGGTCTATAACACACATAAAGTTACTTAATTACACATATTTTGATATGAGATTTGTAGTGATTCTTTGGTAGTTTACAATCATATGATTGTGTTTGCTATTTAAATTCATTTTTGGGTCCTGTTCATGAAGGCATTTGTTCTTCTGTACCTGCTAAATATTTCTTTGGACACAACCTATACTGCAGTAAACTACACATGCTTGCAATTTACTACAGTAGAGGTTACGTACCAAGAAACGTTTATTGCAAGAAACCTATGCTATGTGCGCTTAGTACATATAGAACAACAAATGGCTGTGTGGATAGGGCACAAATGCTGCAATAGTCCAGGTGTATGACGATCTGTCTTCACGTTTCAAATGGACGCAAAACCTGTGATGGTTCGAATGGCTCAAAGCACTATGGGACTTAACACTTAACATCTGAGGTCATCAGTCCCCTAGACTTAGGACTACTTAAACCTAACTAACCTAAGGACGTCACACACATCCATGCCCGAGGCAGGATTTGAACCTGCGACCGTAGTAGCAGCGCGGGTCCGGACTGAAGCGCCTAAAACAGCTCGGTCACAGCGGCCAGCTGCAAAACCTGTGAGTCGAGCTTGTTGCGGAGAAGTCACGCTAATTTTTAGTATACCTTCAATACCTAATTCTTCCCGGACATCAGGGAACGTCTGATCCATATCAATCCTAGTCGGGGTAAGGTTCGGTTTCAGACAGGTCACCGCCCTTACCCTGCGCACTTACACCGTGCGACCGCAGCTTGTACGTGTGGGGAACATGGATCCCCAGAACACATACAAATACTTCTTCACTATCACCGATACAGAGCAGCACATCACACACCGACGCAGTACAACAATGACATGATACGGGCGTGAAGAGACAAAGACGAGAGGGAAATAGTAAATAAAATCGCTGATGATGTCTCAAGGACATTACATGACGAATACAGACAGATACGGCCGTTTAACAGAACACTGCAACACACATGAAGTTCGTAAGGCAGCAGGTCCAGATAGTGCACTAACACAGAAAGCAATACCGAAACACACACACGCTCAAACAGCAAACGCTTTCACCAACACATACCACAGGCAACGTTACACAACATCTAATATAATTAAACCGTATCAGAATAAACAGTGTAATGCAATCAGCCTTGTAAACCTCTTCTAGATTAAGTATAAATAGGAGGCGTATCTATCCAGCGGTCATTACACTGATGTTGGTATGTAACATTTGTAACTGAACAGTTAGTATATAAGCAACATAAGAGGTAAAATTCAAGACACATAATATAGGAACTGAAGGTTAATTAATAACCCCAAGAAATAACATACTTTACGTTCGCACTCTACTGGGCTTCCCACAATGTACATAATAGTTACTGTGTCTTTTCAATACAGTTTAGAAATACTAATGCGTAAATTAAATTGCTGCGAACCGGGACCGCAAGGCTTGAAGTAATTGTGAGGCTTTCAGACCAGGATGGCTCAGATATTGTAACATTTCTCTCTCTCTCTCTCTCTCTCTCTCTCTCTCTCTCTCTATCTATCTCCCTCACTATCCAAGTCTTTCCTATAATTTATCATCATAAAATCATCTGTCATCTAAAATTTGAATGATTTTTGTGTTTTTCCAATTTCTAATATATTTTTAATTTATTATTACTTCCATTGTAATTGCTGAAAAGTAATTGCTGTTTGTAATATGCAATAGTTTCTGTAATCTATACAAAAAGTGTAAAATGAACGACGTGTTTCAAAATGTAGGGCAATAAATTAAGTCAAATCAATACCTTCAGAAACTAATTTGTCTCACATTTCTCGAATGATAGCCTCTTATTTTTTTCACCGACATCCTTATGCTGTATCACCGAAGGTGAAGAACTCGGTTGTAACTTTTGATCAACACCTAAATAGGACGAGAAATGCTGTCGCCACATGCAGAAAGACGTCTGTTCTACTCTACATCATCTATAAGTTTCAGAACAAGCTTCCAGATGAAGTGAACCGTAAACTTGTACAATTACTCGTTCTTCTGCTACCGACGTAATACGAAAACTCTAAACTGTTAGAACTAGTTGTGAATGTTTGTATGTTTTACATTTGAAAGATACTAAATTTTTTACCGTTTCAGTGCTTCTCATGCCGGTTTATGACAGTTGCTGCTAGATAAGATGCGTGACTGCCATGCGCTGCGTCTGCTCCATCGGTTCTTCACTGCTCATGCGCTCCTGCTATTCACACCAGAGGTTAAGTGCACTATGTGATCAAAAGTATCCGTACACCTTTTAGTCGATGGTAATATGGGGTGCGTCCACCCTTCGCAGCTATGATAGTTTGACCTCTGCTGGAGACAGTTTCAGTGACGTGAACGTCTGTAATGGAACGGCAGCCCATTCTGCCTCAACAACCGAAACCAAGAAAGGTACTATGCTCAAGGCTTATTTCTAGAGAGAGGACGACAGTTAAGGCTGGAACTCTGGGCAAGCTAGTCCCTTTCAGGAACGTTACTGTCCACAAACCATTGGCTCACAGATGCTCTTTTATGACAAGGGTACATTTTCAAGCTTATATAAACTATCATCGTCTCCGAACTGTTTCATTACACAACAAATATATTCATATACTTCTACATTTATCCTTATCTCAAATAAAATAAGAGGTCTACACCCTAACCACGAAAACATCCCGATACCATAACACTACCTCTTCTGTACCTCACTATTGGCACTACACATGATAGCATGTGCCAAACTTTTGAGTGATTCCTCCAACTGATGAGTTTCCTTACAACGATCCTCTGCATTGCTCAACTATTCCTGTCGGTACATCTCCGTGTGATCTAGATTTAGCTGTAAATTTTACTTCACATGTCCGCTCCACAATCACGCCACCAACAGTCGACTTGGGCAGCTTTAGATGTGAAGATGTAGACTTGGTTTGGGCGAGCGATCCTCAAAGGAGGCAGTGAGTTGGTAGAAAGAAGTGGTCAAGGAACGGTGACAAGCAATTTATTGATTTCTTTGTTTGGTAGGTGTAGACAAAGCGTCCACAGGAGGCGGGTGGCGGTGGCGATGGCCAAGCAAGGATGCATTGGCGTCAACACTTCCATCAATATAGGACGATGGCGGCCTTCCTATAAGTGCTTAGTTCGGTCCCTTGCAGGTGCATGCCTTAGCTCCTCTTAGCTCCTGTAACTGTGGCTGGAATGGGCCTGCATGTGGACGCAGCGATGAATGGCAGTGGTCCAAGGCGAGACTTCGCACCAGTTACTCAGAGGCGGTGGCACATGCTGGCGTACCCTTGTGGCTCGACCCTGGGCCATCCAGACAGTAGCTTGACCTCAGTGTGAGCCCCTGACGAGATGGTGGACATAAGTAGCCAGCTAATGGCAGAAGCCAGCCAACACACAGTGGCGGACAATTTGAAGTCTGGCTGTGTTGATATGCCCATCCTGGCGGATAGCCAACTTTTATTAAAAAAAAAAAAAAAAACAAGGCAGGTCTTGTTGTGGATGAGGTCTTGTAATGGCCCACTGTCGTCAAAGTGTCTCGAAATGCTGGTTATTGACCCAGCACCCGGGTCGTGATTCCAGAGCTGCTGGCATGGCATGTGGGTGTCGGCAAGCATTCGGATTCCAGCATCGGGCCCTGGATTTTGCCTTCTCTGTTACACTTATCCCTCCTGGTGTAATTAGGCCCACCAAATTCTTGAGAGGCTTAAGTATGGCTGTAACAAACAAGCTGTTCCAGCAGTTTGTATTTTACGAAACACGAGTCCGAAGTACAAGTTCTAACTTTTGTACATGGCTGCATGTTCAGAGACCGTGAATAGTTACAACTGAAAGAACACAGCCCTAGGTCACTATTTTTAATATTCGTTGAAAATAGTGACCGAGGGCTGTTTTCTTTCAATTGTACAAGTTCTAAGTTAGCTAACGTATGTCTGTATCCTTCGTTCCCCTCTTTATATTGCACTATCTCCACTGTTCTTGGGATCAGACACAGAATCTTCGCACTGTCTCAGTGAAGTTGTACGATGCTTTGTTTATTTCCTTATCTGTGCCAATGTGCCCAGTATGAACTGGCAGATAAAAGGATGGTGAGACCTGGATTTGGGCTACCTTATGCTTGACGTAGCAATAAACAATGCCTATTATCACTAAGTCTATGATTGCGACTGAAGTGATTCTTCCTACTGTGTTGAGGCGGTGCTGATGCTCGGTATCGCACTTCTTCCTATATCCTAGCAGATGTTCCAATGATACTCGACCATTCTGGGTGTAAGCATCTTGTTAATCTGGCGCTATATGCACTCCAGTCTCTTAGTAAAATTTCGTATGGGCCACACATCTTATCAAGGAGACAGTTTACACAATTCAAAAGGGGATGCCATCTAAATGAGGTACTAGCAGTAAAAGGCAGCCTGCGTGGCTGACTAGTGGGATAAGGATATCATGTAGAACAAAGCGGAAATTATATCAAAAAGTTAGAAGTAGTCACAATCAAGCTACAGTAGCTTATTACATACAGTATTGCAAGGTGCTTGAAATGTTATTAGGAAGACAAAATACCATGTGGTCAAATGGCTCTGAGCACTATGGTACAACATCTGTGGTCATCATCCCCCTAGAACTTAGAACTACTTAAACCTAACTAACCTAAGGACATCACACACATCCATGCCCGAGGCAGGAATCGAACCTGCGACCGTAGCGGTCACGCGGTACCAGACTGAAGCGCCTAGAACCGCACGGCCACACCGGCCGGCCTATGTGGTCAGTCGTGAAGGAAGTGTTTAGTCAGCAGCACAAGGCCAATGATATAAAGCCAGTAGTACAAATATTCCTGTTACTGATAAGTCAGATATATGTACAGTATTTAACTATCATTTTCTGAGCCGGCCGGGGTGGCCGAGCGGTTCTAGGTGCTACAGTCTGCCATTTCAACCATCTGAATCATTTTCTGAGTATTGTTGGTGAATTAAATAAAAACATAGCTTATACAGGGAATCATGTACAGTTCGACTTTAGAAGTCGTTTAACAATTGAAAATGCTAGATTCTCGTTTCTCTGTGAGGAACTGGATGGATTATACAAAAGGTTTCGAACACTACGCAAATTTTTTTTTTATTTAACTAAGGGGTTTGATTGTGTTGATCACAAAATATTGCTCCAGAAGGTGGACCGTTATGGAATATGGGAAGTACCTCGTAATTGGTTACCTCTTACTTTAACAACAGGCAGCTAAAGGTCATTATTCACAGTGTTGGGAATGGCTGCGATGTGGGGTCTGAATGGGATACGGTCAAATGGAGGGTGCCCCAGGAATTGGTGTTGGGGCCACTCCTATTCCTTATTTATGTAAATGATATGGCTTCTAAAGTTCATGGCTTGTAGAAAATAAACTAACGCTAAATCACAGTAAGACTCCACAGTTTCTAACAAAACCCGACGTTTTAATTTCACAGAATGGGCATTTGATTAGTGAAACTTGACAGTTCAGTTTTCTAGATGTTCAGATAGATAGTAAACTGTCATGGAAAGCGCACGGTCAGGATCTTATTCAGAGACGTAATGCTGCCATATTTACTATTCGAACGACATCTGAAGTAAGTGAACGTTCGACACGAAAATTAGTCTACTTTGCTTATTTTCATTCGCTTATGTCGTATGGTATTATATTTTGAGGTAACACTTCCCATTCTAAAAGGATATTTTTGGCTCAGAACTGGGCTGTTCGGACAATCAGTGGTGTAAGTTCGCGAACCTCTTGTCGACCCCTGTTCACTAGTCTGAGTATTTTGACATTGGCCTATCAATATATATATTCTTTACTGTTGTTTCTTGTTAACAATAGCAGCTTATTCCCAAGAATAAGCAGCTTTCACTCAGTTAATATTCGGCAGGAATCCAACCTGCATTTGGATCGGACTTCCTTAACTCTTGAGTAGAAAGGTGTGCAGTATACTGCTGCATCCATTTTTAGTAAGCTACCACAAGAATTCAAAAATCTTAGCAGTAGTCCACACGCTTTCAGATCGAAGCTGAAGAGTTTCCTCGTGGGTCACTCTTCCTATTCTGTTAAGGAGTTCCTTGACAAATTAAGCTGATTCCTATGTTATATTGTTGACTGTGTTTACTTAAACTTATGGCTTGACTTTTTTGGGTTCACAAACATTTTATTTTGTATGTTATTACTCCTGTGTTGCAATTTCCTTTATTGACACGTTCCATGACCTTGGATATTTGCTCCTCAATTTGGTCCTACAGAACTAGATATGTGAATAAAAATAGAAAATAAATCTTTTCCCTAAAAGCAGCTTCATATGGTGAAAACCCCACACTCTAACGTACCTCTAAACTACAGACCAGTATCCCATATGATAGTAGAGTGCTCCAGTCACTACATGTGACGGTTTACATGATAGCTTAACGTTTTCCCTGTTGTTCCGTACACCTTCTCTGGTCTCTTATTAGCTGGTTGATATAGAGCACTAGTCATCAGCTTCAGTTGGCAAAAGCCAACATAATTGTTTCATCAGACTGGACATAAAATTAGTGCTCTGTGTGATGGCCTCCAGCCTCTCAAATTTTAATATCCATTGCGAGCTACTATTTCTGCTTACTGGTTTGGTACTGCAGTCATAGAGTGACCTCGTGAAAAATAATCAATTATCGTCAATACATAGCGATTCCCTGTCAATGTCTGTGCAGAAGGGCGAACAATATCCATGCCGACCATATACAATGGTCTTCTGACATGAGACAGCTGCTGCAGTGCGACCTATTGTTAACTAATCTGAGCTCCTTGTATGCACTGTATTTAGTTTTTGACATAATGTACCACATCTTCCACAACTTCCACCAGTACTTCTCTGCAGCATAACGTTCCACATCTTCTAACCCTCCATGTCCTGCTAAGATAGCCTTTAACACTGCATTGCATGAACATGGGGGTACAACTATGTACCAGCCAACCCTCATTTGTTTGCACTATACTCTACTGTCAGAACTGAGCTGAGCTTGTCTCTTGAGTTGCTGGCAGTCTAGGTCAGCGGCCTGAGCCTTGCATCACACATTCGTGGATAAACGTATCTTGCGACCTAAGCAATCTGCATTACTGTGATTCTTCCCAGCACGATGTTTCAACTCAAAATCCCATTAAGTAGGGCATCTATGTTAAACCTTAGGGCAGAGGAGCCATTTCAGTGATGACTGACCTTGTCTAACTTTAAAACCTCGACCTTAAAAAGTAGCAATTAAATGATTCCATAGAGAAAACTATCTCTTGTGCAACAGTTGGGTAGTTTCTTCTGCCTTATTTATCTGTCTAGAAGCGTAATCTATCACGTGCTCTGCTCCATTAATTTACTGACTCAGAATGATCCATATGGTATGATTGTTCAAATCATTTGATAATATAAAATATTTCTCGTAATCTGGAATTGTGAGGACAGGACCACTGGTCAATACATCCTGTGGTCATACAAAGCCTTCTTTGTGGTCTGGTCTCCACTGAAACTTCACTATTCCCTCATCAAATATGTCAGGGGTCTTGCTATTTCTGAAAATTTTGACATGCATTTTCTATAAAAATTAGCTGTTCCCAGAGAGGACTGTCTTTCACTGTTCTAGATGCTGCAAACTCCTGTATTATTTGCATAAGTAGAGGGTCTGTTTGCACTCCACCCTGACCGATAATGTGGCCGAAATGACGAACTTCTTTTTTAATATAACGGCACTTTTCTAATCCAATTATTAATCAGCGGACTAAAGATGTCACGTAATTGTACTACGTCTTTCTGGATGTCCTTAAGAAAGACTATAATATATCATCCAGGTATATCATGCACTATTTAGGTTTCAAACCATGTAGTACTATGCCAAAGACTGACCCATCTTCGAATATTATTCTCTGAAGTTTCTATATAATTCTTGTTCTTCTAAAAGTTACAGGTGAACTGTCAGTGCACCTCACGACAGTCCACTTCCAGTGAACCGAAATTGCTGATGGGCGTTAAGTTAAACTACAACAAATAAAATATTGTGGCTTACGCAATTCTTGATTTTCTGTCAAGGGCTCCGCTACAAATAAAGTATTTACCGACATGTTCATTCCTATGTCCATCCGGCCTATCTTTCCTGCATCTCTAGCATTATATCCCACGAGTCAAGTCTAAGAGACCTGGAACACAGTTTAGTTAGCCTCCCAAGCACCTGGGTGTTCTTTACAGTTATTCGGTTCGTTCAGCAGTAAAACCGAAATCGAACAACGTTCCATCAAGTTCCACTGTAGTCGGTACCTGATCGACTTTGACATGTTGTTCAATCATAAAATCTAATTCAATTATGATCTCCCAATGCTAGGAAGAGTTTTCATACGAGCCCAGAAGTGTTCCCCCACCTCCTCATCGCGCCCCCCCCCCCCCCCCCCACACCAGAATCCAAGAACTGCCGAACCAGGGGAGTGAGTAATACTCCCACTATACCACTCAACTTGCACTGGAGGGGGTTCAAATTCTTTACTTTTAATATGTCTCGCTGACTACCATAAAGCGAATTAAATAATAGCCTGCCAGTGTTTCTATACAGGGGTGCCTCGTGATAACATTCACTGGGAATGCCATACAGCGTTGCAACATTCCCTCTTTCGTTTAGTGTTTGGGTGCGAGATCTGTCCTCTGACATACTCCATCATGTCTGAGTATCCCAGTACTGGGATACTCAGACAATTTATTTACATTTTTTACATCGCAACTTCCTATATTAGTACTGAATGTGACTCTGCTGACCGCAACACACAGGCGCAGTATTAGCAACTTTCCTCTCCCTAGGCTTCGTCCTGCATCTTCTAATGCTGCTGCAGCAATTACAGCCTTGTTTACTGTCGAAGGAAACGCAATACTCTTTTTACGTGACATTTCATGGGGCAAAATTCACAAAAACGTATCTAGTGGTATTTGCTCTGCCTTCTGTTAAAGAGCCTTATTGGTCAAATTTCCTGGCAGATTAAAATGTGTACTGGACCGAGATTCGACTCTGGACCTTCGCCTTTCATGGGCAAGTGGTCCATCACATGCGATACACAGGAGTGATTTATCTTTACTTCCACCAATACCTCATCTCCTATCTTCCAAACTTCACAGACGTTCTCCTGAGAAACTTGCAGTTCTAGTATTCCTGGAAGAAAATATATTGCGAAGAGACGACTTAGCCACAGAATGGAGGATGTTTCCAGAATGAATTTTTCACTCTGCAGTGGAGTGTGCGCTGATATAAAAAACTTAGTTGACAATTTTAAGCAGCGAGGAAGTTACATACAAGCGTGTACTCCACTGCAGAGTGTAAATTAATTCCGGAAGAGTTTATGATGTTGTGGTCATCTGTCATTTCATACATATTAATGTTTATGTCGCTTGTGCGATCCACAAAACTTTCAGCAGACTCTCCTTGTCTCTGAGTTACCACGAAAAATTGTTTCAGATAGTATTCAGGTGTTTTCTTCCTTCTCTAACAGTCCACGAGTTCTTCCTGTAAATCGTTGAAGGACTTACATTTCTCAAATTCTCGTGACATATCACGTGTACTCTAGCATTACTTGCTAGTTTCAGACTGGAAATAATTAGCAATTTCTCGTCGCCCCAAATTCCTCAATTTTGCAGCCTCACCAGATATGGTTCAAATGGCTCTGAGCACCATGGGACTTAACTTATGAGGTCATCAGTCCCCTAGAACTTAGAACTACTTAAACCTAAATAACCTAAGGACATCACACACATCCATGCCCAAGGCAGGATTCGAACCTGCGACCGTAGCGGTCGCGCGGTTCCAGACTGTATCGACTAGAACCGCACGGCCACTACGGCCGGCTCACGAGATATACCTGAGAACAGAGTCACTAATGAGTTGGTGCTTTCATCTAGGGCAGATGGGTATACGTTGGAGCTGTACTACTCCTTGCTTTCCTCACTTAGGCAATTTAGCTACTCACATGATATTACATTATCTTTCTGTACATGAGATAGCTCATCCAGCGCGTACTGAATTGTTTCCGGAGTTGCGATTTTCACTTTCTGCGATTTCGCTCACCTATTGCTGCAAAAATCGTACAGCATATATCAAAAAGAAAAAAAGTAAACAGGGGAAATTATCGTACGGACCCACATAGAAAGAAACTCATAGTCGGCACTTACATCTATATAGGGTGGTCCATTGCTAGTGACCAGGCCAAATATCTCATATTTCTTTACGTACTACACGAACATGTAACAAAGAATGGGGGTTCCTATTTAAAAAAATGCAGATGATATCCGTTTGACCTATGGCAGCGCCATCTAGTGGGCCAACCATAGCGCCATTTGGTTTCCCCCTTCAAGCTAGATGAGTTTCGTTCTTTGTAGTTTTTTCGTTTGACGCTTGTTTCGTGAGATATTTGGCCCAGTCACGATCAATGGACCACCCTGTACTTTCGTCGAACGTCACTGCTGCACTACCACTTTCATCGTCATTATTCCAATAGATCTTCCGACACAATCTTTAAAAGGGTTTAGACGTGTGGGCGAGTGTTCCTCTGGAGGAGGACTGTTGAAATGTTCAGATGTGTGTGAATTCCTAAGGGACCAAACTGCTGTGGTCATCGGGCCCTAGACATACATACTACTTTAACTAATTTAAATTGACTTACGCTAAGAACAAAACACACACACACACACACACACACACACTCTCTCTCTCTCTCTCTCTCTCTCTCTCTCACACACACACACACACACACACACACACACACACACACACAGACACAGACACAAGTCCGAGAGAGGACTCGAACATCCGGTGGGAGTGGTCGCGCAGTCCGTGACATGGCGCCTCTAGCCGCGCGGCCACTGTGGTTCGGTACATTGGATGTAGGCAGCCAGTGTGGCAAACGATTTATTAAGTTGTATGTAGGACAGGCGTAGGTACAGAATCCACAGGGGGGGGGGGGGGGGGGGGTGCCGACGGTCGGTCGGTGCACCCAGGCCGGGATGGAGAGACCCGAAAGTGTCGGCATCAGTGCTTCTGTCAATAGAGCACGGTGGCGACTCGCTAGTGGTGCAACGTTCGGCCTCAGCCAGCGTGCGGCCTCAGAGATGGACGGCAGTTGTGTGGGGTCAGACCCAGGACCGGTGACTCAGAGATGGTGACAGACGCT
Organism: Schistocerca piceifrons; assembly: GCF_021461385.2. Lineage (NCBI taxonomy): Eukaryota > Metazoa > Arthropoda > Insecta > Orthoptera > Acrididae > Schistocerca > Schistocerca piceifrons. The sequence goes on from NC_060139.1 coordinate 354,187,966, forward strand.
GGCGGACTCTGGTGGCTCAGAGCTCAGAGAACGTTAGCTGGACCTCCAGCCCATCCGGGCTGCAGATGGACTCCAGCGGGAGGTGCCGACGAGATGACAGGCGGAAGTTTGTGGCCTCATGGCGGACGTCAACTCACAGTGGATGCTGATTCGAAGCCTGGCTGTTTCGACATGCCGAGCCTGGCCAACGGCCAAATTTTATACCACACAAGGGAGGTCTTGTTGCGGTTGAGATCCCTTATGCGGCCATATAAGCACTGTCGGTGTGTGTCGAATAGCTGGTTATTGCCCAGATCATGATTACAGAGCTATTGACACGGCGTTAAGTGCCGATCTTGTAGATGCCAGAGAGCGTTCGGATTCCAGCGTGGGCCTCAGCTCATGCCCGGTCCGTTACAAAGGAGTGAAAAGTCCCTGATGGATTTGCTAGTCAGGCAACATGCAATAACTAGCGCACTCCCGAGCCACTGTGCTCCCCTGGCCGACTCGTTCTGATGTTGCTGCTTCTCTACTGACAACACAGCACTCCCCACCTCCATATACGCTAACGGGTCCGCCGCTCGTGACTTCTGGTACTCAATTCCACGTTACATATGGATGTCCGGATGCTTTTGATCAGATGGTGTACATGCAACACCTGTCAACTTACCTACTAACCTAGCAGCGCCCGCCTCTTGTGACTTCTGGTACTCAGTTCCGCGTTACATATGGGTGTCCGGATGCTTTTGATCAGATGGTGTACATGCAGCACCTGTCTCACTTACCTACTAACCTAGCAGTGCCTGCCTCTTGTGACTTCTGGTACTCAATTCCGCGTTTCATAAGGATATCCAGATGCTTTTGATCAGATGGTGTACATGCAGCACCTGTCTCACTTACCTACTAACCTAGCAGTGCCTGCCTCTTGTGACTTCTGGTACTCAATTCCACGTTACATATGGATGTCCGGTTGCTTTTGATCAGATGGTGTACATGCAGCACCTGTCTTACTTACCTACTAATCCAGCAGTGCCCATCCATAAAACGAAAACATTCACAAATCCCTACTCCATTGCTGTTTGTCGGTATGGAATACGATACTCTGCATTCTGTTGCATTTAACAAGAAGCTGAAGCATTTTTTTAACAATCATCACAACTTTTCTCTGTAGAATTGTAATACATACTGACGTTTCTCTTTGTAGTAACAAGCAACAGCTCCCATCTTCTCACAGTTACACTTCCTTTTCTTTTCCTTTTTGTTTCTCAGTCAAGTCAATTTCTCCTTCTATCTTCATTACACTCTGTGAAACGAGCATAGAAACAGGAAAGCATGAGAAATATTTCGTAACCTGGACTCGTCGGGCTCATAAACAGAGAACCGTCTCGGATTTATAACATCCGTTAGACGTAGTTACTGCGAGATTTCGCTCTTTATTGTACTTGGAAGCTAAAGGTGACGTCTATAAACGGATCCAACCCCTTGCGTGGAAATGGATTTCGTCATGTAAGTATGCTGTTTACGTTTTTATGTTGATAACACCACGTAGCGCTCTGTATGAAAATCACTGACTGTGCTGTGTGCAGTCTGTGGCTAGTTGGCATTGTTGAAATATTCTCTATTGTAGTGTTGGGCAGTTGAATGTGAACAGCGCATAGCGTTGCGCAGTTGGAGGTGAGCCGCCAGCAGTGGTGGATGTTGGGAGAGAGATGGCAGAATTTTAAGAGCGGACGATCTGAACGTGTGTCCGCCAGAAAGAGTAAATTTGTAATACTGGATTTCATGAACTGATATATATATTATGACTTTTGAACACTATTAAGGTAAATACATTGTTTGTTCTCTATCAAAATCTTTCATTTGCTAACTATGCCTATCAGTAGTTAATGCCATCAGTAGTTAGAATTTTTTATTTAGCTGGCAGTAGTGGCGCTCGCTGTATTGCAGTAGTTCGAGTAACGAAGATTTTTGTGAGGTAAGTGATTCGTGAAAGTTATAGGTTATTGTTAGTCAGAGCCATTCTTTTGTAGGGATTGCTGAAAGTCAGATTTCGTTGCGCTAAAAATATTGTGTGTCAGTTTAGTGTTGATCAGAATAAGTAAAGAGAGAAATGTCTAGGTACGTTCAGTTCTGCTCAGCTGTTTGAAAATCAAGTAACGTAAGAGGTTTATTAGCACAGTAGGGGACGTTTCAGTCATCTTGCGCGAAGCGCAGAGACCGGTGCTGCTTTCTCCACTTGTCCTCGCATTCTTGAAAACATGACGTGCCTTCTTCCAGAGTTTTTGAGTAAGTTTCGCACAGAAATGATGCTGCACCCAGAGGCACTGTTGGAACTGGACGGTGGCACATTTTGTATGTGTTTGTTTAGGGCGCACGGCAGCGTGGTCATTAGCACCCACGCATTGTCTAGCCGTTGCGACTGCAACTGCCTAATTACCTCGCACCATAGTCCTTGGAAGACGGAAAAATACCAGCTTGTGAACAATATGTCGAACAGTGGAAGTATACGTTGTGAAGTGATTCCTTTCGAATAAGCTGGTTAAGTTTTCTGTTCTGGTACATCATAGAGTCTCAAACAAAAAGATTCATTTCAAAGGAAGTACAAAAGAGGAAAGTAAAATTGTTATCGATTCCAATTGAAATAGCTATAAATACTGATTATTTTTGAATTTGAATAAAATTAAGTTCAGTGGCTTTGCTAGCTTGAATGCAAATTAAATTCAGACCAAAATGCTCATTGTTAGTTAACGGCGCGTTTGATAACGAATAAACGCGTACGTAGTTGATGTTCATACAAAGGAATCATTTTGTAAACAGTTAATCGGACTTCGAATTAAGAATGAAATTCGACTTTTAAATATTAGGATAACCAACTATAAAGCACTTGTTGCGTTCGATCGCTGCGTCACCAAGCAAGTCGTTGAAATGGCCAGAAATTATCTAAAAGAGGAAAACTGCGAGGTTATTCATTTTACAAAATTAAAAAAAAATTGAAAGTATAATGGTCCAATTTTTGTTGAAGGAGAACAGTGTACGCCACTTTTTTCATACATAAAAGTATCCATAGTTTCGCAGAACAAAGATAAGTATCATGCAAGGGGTTTGCAGTTGTGTATTTTCCAGAAGACTCTGCCTTTTTATAATACAGTTAACAGAAATAGTTCTGTACTGCCCATTCAATGCAGATGCCATAACGTTGCAGATATTTTAACTGGAATAACATCAGGGATTATTACATAAGAGTCCATAAGCAGGAATATTAATTAGCGGTTTTATCAAAAGCTGTATTATAGTTGCTAAGTTGAATTTCTGCATATCAGCAATCTGTTAGAATTAGGCCATTACAAAGTAGGACAAATGTATAATACCAAAAGGATAAATAATCTTCGCTGTTATTCGTGGACTTATTGTTTGCTCGGGAAGGAATGAAGCACGAACTTTTTAAAACGCTGGGACGAAGTTAGCTTTCGATAGAGAAGTATATTTGGAACTTTCAGTCGTTACATGACACGTCATATAAGACAACCATTTGGACTTTTCTCCCAGCCCAGTGTCCGGTTTTCACACGCCATAATTGTTCAGCTTAAAACGATCTCGTTCAAAAAGAGAAAGTGTGACTGATGACGAAACTTAGTGGGAGGGTCTCGAAAGAGGTATAAAAGCTACTCCATCATTCTCATGCAAACAAATACCATCAGTCTGATAGTGCTACATGTTCACGTAAGCCGGCCGGGGTGGTCGAGCGGTTCTGGCGCTACAGTCTGGAACCGTGCGACCGTACGGTCGCAGGTACGAATCCTGCCTTGGGCATGGATGTGTGTGATGTCCTTAGGTTAGTTAGATTTAAGTAGTTCTAAGTTCTAGGGGACTGATGACCTCAGAAGTTAAGTCCCATAGTGCTCAGAGCCATTTGAACCATTTTGTTAACGTAATCCTTTTCCGCAATTCCTATATCATCCTGATGGTCGCGCATTTCGCCTTTCATCATGATATTTCTCTAATAGGTTTGTTTATAAATAAATCTTCTGCTACCAGTCACGATTTTTCTTTTTTACTTTTCGCACGACACATTTCGGGGAATGATTACCATTTTCAAGTGCGTTTTTTGTGTGTATTAATCCATTTCTATTGATGTCAGTGTGTGAGAGTCTGCTTCATTTCATTGACATTTACTGCAATATAGTCCGCCTCTGTAGAGTAGCAGTAGCGTTTCTGCCTATCACGCAAGGGGCACGGGTTCGGTCCCCGGCAGGGGAGTGGGTGTTGTGTGTCTTTCATCATCATCTTCATCATCATTGACCCGCATGTCGCCGAAGTGGCGTCAACTAAATACGGCGGCCGAACTCCCCCGCATGGGGCCTCCCGGTCAACAGTGTCATACGATCATTTCATTTCATTCACTGCAATATATAAGAAACACGCGATTTTTTAGTTGGATATCGATCCTTTTGCTGAAGTTAATGGCGAAATTTAGAATAATTTGTACTTACAGTTTTCCAGCGGTCCACTTGTGCAGAATCTCACACTCACTAAATGTCACACACAATAGTTTGTACACTTGAAACATCGAAAATATATAAACAAAACAGTTACAAAGATCTTCTTACAAGTAGTCCGCATAGATAACATTGTAGGTCTTCCACAGATTATGATATGCTTTTGTACAGAGGTTATTTATCGTAACAATTTGGCTCATAAATTACTTATATCTATTTTACAGTCGTGCTTATTTCTATGTTTTACTATTTTTATTTAAGTATACTATCGAAACATCTGAAGAAATTCACTGATTCACTTTCAAGTTTTTCGTTTAATATTTTATCTTGATATTTTCTGCAATGTGATATCTCCAGTTCTTGTAGCAAATCCATTTTATGTCCTTTATTTAGTCAGTGGAGTACTTTGACATTTTGCTCTATTTTTCCAAATGGTATCTTGTATTATGTATATGTATTTCTATTACTGACGTAGTGTGTTTGTTGTGTATGTAGGCTTTAATGTGCCCTGTATACCTGGTGCTGAAATTTCGGCCTATTTGTCCTAGGTAGAACATGGAGCATTGCTGGCATGTTACCTTGTATATTCCAGAGTCTGAAAGTGGGTCATGATTACACTTGATATTATGTTAATTTTTGTTGTAGTTTATTAGATATAGAAAACACAATTTTTAGTTTGTGATTTTTGAAAATAGTTGCAATCTTCTGTGATACATTGCCTATATATGGGGTACTAGACATAGATATGTTTTTCTCTTTTTCTTCTGCGGTGCAGTTTGCACCTAGGTCTTTCTTCACTTTGTCTAGGATTGTGTCAACCATGGAAACATTGTAATCATTGGCAACTGCAATCTTTTTCACTTTGTTTATTTCTTGTTGCATATTTCTTTTTTTGGTTCAATGGTATTTTTGTTGCCTATGTAGCATTGACCTGTATGCTGCCTTTTTATGGATATTTAGGTGACATGAGGTTGCAGTGATTGTGGTGTCAGCCATTGAGCTTTTGCTATAAATTTGAAGGTGATTGTGTTGTTGTGTCATGTAATATTTAGGTCCAGAAAGTTGATGCATTTATCTTGCTCATATTCTACTGTAAATTTGATTTTCTCATGCAGATTATTGAAATAATTGAGAATGTCTGTGATGCCTTTGGTATCCCTTTTCACTAACAGTAGTGTGTCATCTACATATCTCCTATTAAATTCTACTTCCTTTAGGTAAGGTTCTTGGCGGTTAAATAATTTTTGTTCTAAGTGATTAATGTATATGTCAGCTATGGTACCAGATATACATGATCCCATTGTTAGGCAGTCTCGTTGTCTATAAATTTTGACATTAAATGTCAAGTAGTTGTAACTTAGGGCTAGCTGAAGGAGTTACATAAATTCGACAGACTCTGTGTATGAAAGTTTCTTGTGTTGCATAAGGTTCTTTTGTATTACTGTTAGAACTTCTTGTATGGGTATTTTTGAGCAAAGATTGGTGATGTCAAGTGATATAAACTGCGCATCTTGGGGGAGCTTTCTGGTTCTTAGTTCTTTAGCTAGCATCATGCTGTTTTTTATGGAATATGGTGTTTCATATGCATAATTTTTCATCAGCATGTTATTCAGTTTTTTGTGACAGTTTGTATGCTGGGCTATTTGTAGAGTTGACCATGGGACGTATCGGATTTCCATCTGTGTGTATTTTTGGCTCTTCTCTTAGGCGTGGTGCTTTCGGATTCGTGCATGTAAGTTATTCCTTTTCAGTTTCTATCAGTAGGAAATGTGTGTTCTTTAATTGTTTCTTAATTTTACTTTGGCATTGTTTGGCTGTTTTTCTCTTTTCAATATGCTGAATATTTTTATCAGCAAAAAATTTATTTGTTTTGTCTATGTATTCTTTTTCTTTCATCACAACTAATTTATTGCTATTGTCTGACTTTACAACAATGGGCTGTTTGTTTTTCAGTTTATTATTTATAAATTTTAGAGTTTTTCATCATTTATTGTATATTTAGGTCTAAACTTATCTTTATTCATTTCTTTCTCAAGAAGCTTGTTTACTTTGTGACCTATTGCTGCTTTTGTATTTTAATTTAATTTTGCAGCATCTGCTGCATTTTTAGTTGCAGCTATAACCTGTTTCAGTGTACGGTTGTTGAGGATAGGTTTTACATTGTATCACAGTCCTTTTTGGAGTACATCGTTTTCTCTTTACTTGGATTTTATGTCTGTGTTGTTCACCACTCTACTGAACAACACAGACATAAAATTCAACCAAAGAGAAAACCAACTACTCCAAAAAGGACTGAAATACAATACCAGTGCTACTCACCCACGCCGTTTCTATAAACACTCACAATCTCTTGAGTATAGCTCACGATTAAACTGGATTGGTACATGGTCTTATCTGAAACAACAATAGCGTGCTGCTTGCGCAAAATGACAATCGTATAGCACTGCTACTTCTTTGGCAAATAATAACAATTTTACATATTTTCACACAAAGTTTTATATTTCTCCTGGGCTATTTTTAAATTTTCGTTACTTGACATAGCCGATACGAATTTCTTCATCATTTCATTCGTAATATTTTTTATTTCAGAAATTTCATTGTACAAGCACTATAAAAGGCACTATCAAAAGTTGTTATTCCTTCAAGGAGCCAATGCCTTAGACCACAGACAGATCTGACGTACTAAATTTCCTGTAGTTCGTGGGCTGGTGTTTTATCCCTGAACGCAATGATTTGCTAATCACAGTAATTACGAAGGGTTAGGAGTGTTCAGAAAGATGAGAAGTCACCTTTTTCCTATACCCGAATGAAGACGTTTCAAAGGGAAACGTCAGGCAAAACAGTGTTAGAAAATTTCATACCGTGTTGTCAAAACGGAATCAGTCACTCTTGACATAATGTCAGAAGCGTCCGCTGATTTCCAACAACGTCTTACACTGCTTTTGAAGTGTTCGGACGAAGATTATTGCAAAAAAATCAAGTCTTTAAGTATCGGACTTGTAATGTATAAAGCCTCTACGATATCTGACTGAACTATATAAATAATGAGTAAATTATGAACACCGGCAGTTTTTCGACGTGGAATTGGGTGAGTTGGATACATTCTTCCATTTTATATGTATGATCAAGAAAGTACTCAATTATCTCGACTCGTCATTTTTTGAAACACATGGACACTGTGCCATATGCACCCCTCCCCCCCCCCCCCCCCCCCCGCAAGGAAATACTGTATGATTATAATCGACATGAAAGCAGGGATGCACGGAATAGGGTTTCTTTGAATCTTGTATAGATTAATGCGCTTGCACCAGCACGGAAATATACAGCAGAGTGCTATTATTCATTATCTTCTGAAAGAGGAAGTGGAAAATTTATACAGGAAATATTTTTATTACATCTACTATATTTGACATTTTTCATATTATTCTAATCTCATTCTTAGCATGTCTTTCCATTAAAAAAATCTGTGGTGGCACACATCGGGTTGATGCTGCTAGTAAGTTGGAAAATACAATACTAAAAATGCAGTTTACATTTTTTGTTGCTACTCGTAATTTGGGAGGCAGAAGAAGAGAAACTTTCACATTTCTGGTACTAACTAAGGTACACTGATTTCCTTACTAGGCATGACTGAGGTTTATTCTCAACGTCATTAGATTGCAACGAGAATGTGTCAATATTAGTATGCTGACATGAAAAAAAAGGGAAAGGTGACTACAGTTAACGTCCTTATGATGTCTAAATCATTCTACACCCAGACAGAACTCACCTTTTACAAATATAGAGATTAAAATCGGTCTTGACTAAACCAGTGGAACAGTCCCGACCTCTCCCTGAATTGTGTATGTGGTGAAGTACATTTAGATTCTCCGTACCGTGGAGCTTTTATACACTGAGGTGACAAAAGTCGTAGGACAGCGATATGCACATGTACAGATGGCGGTAGTATCGCATACACAAGTAATAAATGGGCAGTGCATTGACGGATCTGTCATTTGTACTCACGTGACTCATGTGAAAAGGTTGCCAACGTGATTATGACCGTATGACAGGGAACAGACAAACTTTGGAAGCGGACTAGTAGTTGGAGCTAGACTCATATGGCATTCCATTTTGGAATTTTTTTCTTAAATGCAGATAACACCGGTGATTGCGTAGAACTGTCAGTGCTAACAGACAAGCAACACTGGGTGAAATAACCGCAGTAATCAATGAGGGAGGTGCGGCGAACGTATCCGTTAGGACAGTGCGACGAAATTTGATGTTAATGCGCTATGGCAATAGTTGACCGACGTGACTGCCTTTGTTAGCAACACGACATCGCCTGTGGCGCCTCTCCTAGGCTCGTGACGATATTGGTTGGTGCCTAGACGACTGGAAAACCGTGGCCTGATCAGATGAGTCCTGATTTGAGTTGGTAAGAGCTGATGGTAGGGTTTGAGTGTGGCGCAGACCCCACTAAGCCATGGACCCACGTTGTCTAAGTTGGCGGTGGCTTCATAATGGTGTGGGCTGTGTTTGCATGATGGACTGGGTGTTCTGGTCCAACTGAGTCGCTCATTGACTGGAAAAGTCAATGATCGGCTACTTGGAGACCATGTTCCCAAACAACGATGTCATGTCACCAGGACACAGTTTTTGGCGATTGCTCTGAAGAACATTCTGGACAATTCAGGTGATGATTTGGCATCTATATCGCCCGACAAGAACCCAATCGAACGTTTATGGGACATAACCGGGAGGTGAGTTCGTGCATAAAATCCTGTTTCTGCAACACTTTCGTAGTTATGTACGGCTGTAGAGGCAGAATTGCTCGATACTTCTACGGGGGAATTCCGACGACATGTTGAGTCCATGCCACGACGTGTTGCCGCGTTACGCCAGGCAAAAGGAGATCCGATGTTGAGGGGTATTTCACGACTTTTGTCACACCAGTGTAGTGTATATTGTGCAAGTCTGTACTTAGTTGTAGCACACACTAGAAAATCACCACCCTTATCGTCATCGCCTTCTTTCCAGCTTGAAGTTACGCAGCCTGATCTGGCACTCATCGTTTCCTTGATTTTACAGGATTTCCTCGTATGGTATGTTAATGTTTCGAGTCATTGGGTTCGGCATCATACGGGTTAGATGGTTACTTTTATAACATCAGTACCCATTCAACTGAACTACTCCATAGCATATATTTAGTTTCATATGTCTTTATCGCATGTACCGCACATCTTCTGAAAAGTAAAAGAAATCTCACTTCAGTTGACGCTCGAAATTTCTCTACCATTTAGGAATTTTGGGATGAGTATTATTTTACAGAATTTTATATCTGTAGCCTTTCTTGCATCGTCATTCAGGAATTTTTTAATTTCTTCACGTATCTTACTGAAATTATTGCGTTTTTTTCTAGGTGTCTGATATGAATTGATATTCATATTGAATCCACGATAATTGAAGCATGTCAGCTGTTCGAGGGAATGATAAAATACAGCGTCGGAACGTACTGCATCTTTATCCTGGGAAGCCATTATTTTTATTTTATTTTTGGATGTGAAAATTCCTAATCATGTTCAAATTAGAGACAATTTGAAATTAATTATTTGCAAGTAACTTCCAGTTTCTTTTATGTCAGCATTCAACTAAAACCCTGTTGTTAATGTGTTTTTGCGTTCCTCAAGAGGTTGCCAATGTAAATATTCAAAAATTCGAGGTAGGCGCTACAATGTTGTATTCATCAGGTGATGCAGAAGTGGAATGTGAAAACGTTTCAGATGCCTAAGGAGCATGCTTACAAAGCTGTTGGTATGAAAGCAAATTTACCGATACTGAATCGTGAGACAGGGTAGAGCACGAATTGACGTAGAGGTGAAAATACTATGGAACTGTTCTGCAAGTAAAATAGAGAACGTCGTACTTACGCGACAGACCGTAGCAAATGAATTCACTTCAACGAGCACAACTGTACCTAAATTATATCAAAGTTAAATGGCTAAAAAATTGGGAGAAGCTGTGATTCTGACCCAAATCAAATAAGTAGTACAGTCAGTACTTGTGGTCTTCGTGATAGAAGTATGAAAATGTTGGCGATAACTGCAAGAAAACATAGATACCGAAACACAAGAAAAAGCCAGTATTAACAAGGTACATCGAAATAAATTCTTTGTCTAATTGTGATTGTCGACAGAAGTAATATGTCAGCGCCGCAATTTGTGAAAGAAATGTCTGAGCTGGCAGAGAATTCTGGTCCCGGCGGAGGTTCGAATCCTCCCTTGGGCATGGGTGTGTGTGTTTGTCCTTAGGATAATTTAGGTTAAGCAGTGTGTAAGCTTAGGGACTGATGACCTTAGCAGTTGAGTCCCATAAGATTTCACACACATTTGAACATTTTGGCAGAGAATTTGGAGACATGAATGACTTGATAACCCGTCTGTCGAAGAAACTGACACTCCTCAAGTATATATGAGGTTGGTCCACTGAGGATATCAGCTGTATGACGTGAGCCCAGTTAGTAGTTTCAGTTGTAGCCCGTTAGGAACCGCCTCTATGCGGCCAGAATGTGAGTCAGCCAGGGGTGAAAGTAACGGCAGCATTCGGGACAACAGGGGAGATGTGTCAGTGGGCACGGAACTCGCAAGGCCGCGGACTACTTGCTGTCAACATCGCTCTGTCCTCAACACAGGCTGTACACACACACAGTAGGATTCTGCTACCGTACAGTAAAATAGAAGCATGACTTCCCAAGAGCACCGTCGTGAAGGAAATACGTTCCATGTGGAATATATCTTGCCTGCTCTATTGCCAGCGATTTACTACATCCGTCCAGTGCAGTGGATGCTGGGTTTAGCCTCTTGAGAGGCAGAGCATTCTCCTTTATTGTTTAGGGGAAACGGTAGCACGTTTATCTATTTCAAGAGCTACAGTGACTTAGTGAACTTAGTTATAGTGTTGGTTGTATAAGTATTAACAATTTTTTATTTATTTATTTACCTTGGCAATATTTAGTTCAGGAAGCGTTCTCTTACATGACGCTGATTACGACACACATGTTATAAGACGTACTTTTAATACGGGATCCCACACTAGAAAATAATCGTATATAAATGTCGGGAACAGTAAAAGCTATAGTACAGAAAACACGGTTGATATTCGTACGTAATAGGCAGAGTAAGAACAATGAATTACAGTCAAGTAATTTTAAAATGTGGGCAAGAACAACTATGAAACAGCAGAGGCGGAAGAGGAGAAGAGACGAATAGAACTGTAATAGAAAACTAGTAAGGAAAAAACGGGGAAGACAGTGGGACTGACTGAGAAAAAAAGAGAGAGCGTATAATTAAAAATATATTTGCATTTCATTTGTGTAAAAGAGATAAATAGTCATTTACAGTAATTCTTTAGAAAAAAGGAAAGTCTAATAATTTGTGTACACAAATTAGCTAGAGATTTGTGGAACGATTGGCAGAAGTCAGCCAATGAGACTGGTTTGCATAGAAATGTAGAAACATCCGAGGTTATAAGACAGACCGTAGGACGGAAAACTTAAATTTACAGAATTTTTAGAATTAGGAAAAAGCTTTTGACAATTGTGACTGGAATACACTCTATGAAATACAGACAATAATTTTAATTTGACTAAACAGGTTGAAGATATAACGGGTACTTGCACAGGATTGACTATCGTAAAGAGTTACGTCGAACCAATTTTAGGAGCGTAAAGAGTAACACATGACACATTGACCAGTCGCAAGTAAATAAAGCTGACACTAATTCAGACATACGGCTACTTCTTCGGTGAAGTACAGGTTTGGCAAATAACATGTGATGTTTTTAACTGACCACAAAGTGTTGTTTCAGTGAAATTTGGATACGTCAACCTGTCTCTCAAGAAATTATTGCAACAATAATGGGTCTTCTATATTGAAAACGTTCTTTGTTGATTCTAAATAGAATTGTGTATTAAAATTTTGTATTTCCTAATTTTTCATGAAGTGACAAATTTAAAGAAGTGTAAATCCTTAGCATTGCTTAGGTGGAAATGTAGAGAGCAATGGAGAAACGGACCTCAAAATACGTCGCAAAACAGAACAAAATAGATATTGACGAACGACAGACCAACAAAGACCTTTATTTCTTTTTGTTCTTTGTGCACTGAATTCTGTACACTTTTACGCGTTTTCGATTAATATAAATGATACCATTCTGCATTGCAGAATAGATCTCTTAACATTTACTGTCCTACTTTTCTGTATGTACCATGACAACAGTGAAAAAAAAACGAACCTACTGAATTTTTCCAGCACTCGACTGTATTTCCCTGTTCACTCTTTATCAGAGATGCTTTAAACAAAATAAGTTCAGACGAAATCGAATTTGTCATGACCACAGCGTTACGTCACGTCTCTGCAGAGAGAACGGTAATCAAAAATCTGTGGGGGGTGAGCGGTGAGATTGATTTGATCAAGATATCTCATTTTTATCAGGCATTCAGCATAAAGTAATGCACTTGTGGCCAGTGACAGTTTAGAATGTAAGCGAGGGAAGTACGTCTCGGTCCTAGTTTCAAGCTCCTTCCCCTGTAGCGGCCTCATGGGAGTTTGCCTTTTTTGAAGTGGGTAACAAAGGGAAAATACGACTTATTTCCAGTATTACTTTCTATGTCTCTCAAAAGTTAGGAAAGTAATTTAAAAGAACTGCACAAAAAACACGTCTGTAGAAATTACCGTATGTGGAAGGAACTGAGGAAGTGGTCGAAAGTTAGCAAAAGGTTCCGATGCAGGCTGTAGCGTCGACTATTGATCTTTGTGAGCATTACATGAACTGGCCAGTAGGAACGAGTGCTAGATTGCACAATGACTCTCTGAACGACGTAACGGGGGGACCTTACCACAGATTGATGCAGTGCTACAGATATCCAGCGTGAAGGAGCGGACAGACTTTAGGGCACAACGAAGTGAAAGATAGTGATCGAAGCAGACGAAATGAATTAAAATTTGTGCTGCGGCTGGGACTCGAACCCGGGTTTTCCTGTTTGCTAGGTAGAAATGCTAACCACTGCACCACCACAGTACGACAGTCAACATTACTGCACCAAGTACCTAGCTGAGTGCCCTCCCCAACACAAACTTCAATTTATTTTTCCCTTGCATATTGTCACTACTGCCAGGGCTCTCCGATATTGGCAAGCACCCCAGCATTGGACTTAATTATAAGACCTGGAAGATCCCCAATGGTACAAGGACGTTCCATTACGTCCAATGCTGGGGTGCTTGCCAATATCGGAGAGCCCTGGCAGTAGTGACAGTATGTAAGGGAAAAATGAATTGTTGTGTTGGGGAGGGCACTCAGCTTAGGTACTTCGTGCAGCACCGTTGTCTATCGTACTGCGGTGGTGTAATGGTTAGCATTTCTGCATAGCAAGCAAAAAGACACAGTTTCGAGTCCCAACCGCAGTACAGATTTTGATGGATTTCGTTTGCTTCCATCATTATCATAGATAGTAAAAAGAGACTTAAATATCTCAGGGAAACATTTAATTATAAGAAGTGAAAGATCATTGTTCAGCTGAAAAACATGACCCTATCCTGAATCATGGTAATGTTACGGTGTAGTTATCATTTTAAGCGTGCACTAGGTAAATACTGTTACTTCTGCTATCAAAGCACGCACTTTACAAGGGATGTTCAATAAGTAATGGAACACATTTTTTTACCTCGGTTAATTTCGGTTGAAAATAGGTAATTGTTAACACAGAAAAATTGTACAAGCAAACCTTCATTTCACCATCGGACAGAGTCCCGTATGGACGACATAGCAATAAGCATTCCTGGCGTAGATAAACAGCTGAAAGATTTGGAAACAAATAAATCACTAAGTCCGGATGGAATTCCATTTAGATTTTGCAAACAGTACTCTACGGCATTAGTTTCTTACCTAACCTGCATTTATCGTAAATCTCTAGACCAGCACGAAGTCCCAAACGACTGGAAAAATGCGCAAGTGACTCCAGTATATAAGAAGGGTAGAAAAACGTAACCGCAAAATTACATGCCAGTAGTCTATCTCAACCTTCGATTAGCTGGAGATTCTGATTTCGAACATAATAAACTTCCTTGAGACTGAGAATCTTATGTCAACGAATCAGCATGGTTTTAGATAGCATCGTTCATGTGGAACTCAGCTTGCCCTTAACTCACATGATATCCTGTGAACTATGGGTGAAGGGCAACAGGCACGTTCCGTATTCCTAGACTTCCAGAGGACGTTTGTCACGGTGCCCCCAATGCAGGCTTTTAACGGAAGTATTAGCATATGCAAGAAGTTCATAGATATGTGAGTGGCTCGAAGAATTCTTGTCCTCGACGGCGAGTGCTCATCAGAGACAAGGATATCGTCATCAGTGCCCCATAGAAGTGTGATAGGACCGCTGTTGTTCTGTATATGCATAAATGACTTGGCGGTCAGGGTAGGCAGCAATCTGCTGTTGTTTGTCGATGATGTTGTGGTATACGGCAAGGTGTCGGAGCTAAGCGACTGGGAAGATGCAAGACAGACAAAATTTCTAGTTCGTGTGATGAATGGCAGTTAGCTATAAAAGTGGAAAAATGTAGGTTGATGAGGATGAATGGGAAGGTGAAAGCTGTGATGTTCAGATACAGTATTACTAGCGTCCCACTTGATACAGTCAATTCTTTAGATACCTGAGCGTAACGTCGCAAAGCGATATGAAATGGAACGAGGGTGTGAGAACTGTGGTAGGGAATGAGAATGTTCGACTTCGGTTGATTGGAAGAATTTTAGGAAAGAATCGTTCCCTGTAAAGGAGACCGCATATAGGAGACTGTGCGATCTATTCTTGAGTACTGCTCGAGTGTTTGGGATCCGTACCAGGTCGGATTGAAGGCAGGCATTGAAGCAATTCAGAGCCGAGCTACCAGATTTATTACCGGCAGGTTCGAACAACACGTACGTGTTACAGAGATGCTTCGATAACTCAAATGGGAATCCCTGGAGGGAAGGCGACATTGTTTTAGGCAAACAGTGCTGAGAAAATTTTGAGAATTGCATTTGAAGCTCACTTCCGAACGATTCTACTGCTACATCTACATCTACATTTATACTCCGCAAGCCGCCCAACGGTGTGTGGCGGACGGCACTTTACGTGCCACTGTCATTACTTCCCTTTCCTGTTCCAGTCGCGTATGGTTCGCGGGAAGAACGACTGTCTGAAAGCCTCCGTGCGCGCTGTAATCTCTCTAATTTTACATTTGTGATCTCCTCGGGAGGTATAAGTAGGGGGAAGCAATATATTCGATACCTCATCCAGCAACGCACCCTCTCGAAACCTGGCGAGCAATCTACACCGCGATGCAGAGCGCCTCTCTTGCAGAGTCTGCCACTTGAGTTTATTAAACATCTCCGTAACGCTATCACGGTTACCAAATAACCCTGTGACGAAACGCGCCGCTCTTCTTTGGATCTTCTCTATCTCCTCCGTCAACCCGATCTGGTACGGATCCCACACTGATGAGCAATACTCAAGTATAGGTCGAACGAGTGTTTTGTAAGCCACTTCCTTTGTTGATGGACTACATTTTCTAAGGACTCTCCCAATGAATCTCAACCTGGTACCTGCCTTACCAACAATTGATTTTATGTGATCATTCCACTTCAAATCGTTCCGCACGCATACTCCCAGATATTTTACAGAAGTAACTGCTACCAGTGTTTGTTCCGCTATCATATAATCATACAATAAAGGATACTTCTTTCTATGTATTCGCAATACGTTACATTTTTCTACGTTAAGGGACAGTTGCCACTCCATGCACCAAGTGCCTATCCGCTGCAGATCTTCCTGCATTTCGCTACAATTTTCTAATGCTGCAACTTCTCTGTATACTACAGCATCATCCGCGAAAAGCCGCATGGAACTTCCGACACTATCTACTAGGTCATTTATATATATTGTGAAAAGCAATGGTCCCATAACCCTCCCCTGTGGCACGCCAGAGGTTACTTTAACGTCTGCAGACGACTCTCCATTGATAACAACATGCTGTGTTCTGTTTGCTAAAAACTCTTCAATCCAGCCACACAGCTGGTCTGATATTCCGTAGGCTCTTACTTTGTTTATCAGGCGACAGTGCGGAACTGTATCGAACGCCTTCCGGAAGTCAAGAAAAATAGCATCTACCTAGGAGCCTGTATCTAATATTTTCTGGATCTCATGAACAAATAAAGCGAGTTGGGTCTCACACGATCGATGTTTCCGGAATCCATGTTGATTCCTACGTATTAGATTCTGGGTTTCCAAAAACGACATGATACTCGAGCAAACAACATGTTCTATAATTCTACAACAGATTGACATCAGAGATATAGGTCTATTGTTTTGCGCATCTGCTCGACGACCCTTCTTGAAGACTGGGACTACCTGTGCTCTTTTCCAATCATTTGGAACCCTCCGTTCCTCTAGAGACTTGCGGTACACGGCTGTTAGAAGGGGGGCAAGTTCTTTCGCGCACTCTGTGTAGAATCGAATTGGTATCCCGTCAGGTCCAGTGGACTTTCCTCTATTGAGTGATTCCAGTTGCTTTTCTATTCCTTGGACACTTATTTCGATGTCAGCCATTTTTTCGTTTGTGCGAGGATTTAGAGAAGGAACTGCAGTGCGGTCTTTCTCTGTGAAACAGCTTTGGAAAAAAGTGTTTAGTATTTCAGCTTTACGCGTGTCATCCTCTGTTTCAATGCCATCATCATCCCGGAGTGTCTGGATATGCTGGTTTGAGCCACTTACTGATTTAACGTAAGACCAGAACTTCCTAGGATTTTCTGTCAAGTCGGTACATAGAATTTTACTTTTGAATTCACTGAACGCTTCACGCATAGCCCTCCTGACGCTAACTTTGACATCGTTTAGCTTCTGCTCCCAATATGCACTGCGCGGAAGGACCACGAGGATAAGATACGAGAAATTAGGGCTAATACGGAGGCATACGAGGTGCGACAATAATGAGACTGATGTGAAAAAAAATGTTGCTTACCGTTTTAGTGAAGTTTAGTGTTGTCTATTTCAAAGTAGTTCCCCTCCGGTTGCACACACTTTTTCCAGCGCTTCTGCCACTGTTGGTGAAATTTCTGGAACTCATCTTCTGTAATATCCTCCAAGACCCTCGTCACAGCTTTTTGGACATCTTGTGTTGTTTGAAAATGGTGTCCCTTTTCGCCATTTTGACTCTTGGAAATAGAAAAAAGTCGCACGGAGCGATATCTGGTGAATAAGGTGGCTGTGGTAGTACTGAAATTTGTTTTGAAGTCAAAAATTGCTGTACTGATAGAGCAGTACGGGCTGGCCCATTATCGTGATGCAGAATCCAATTATCAGCAATGTTGGCATGGACACGAAGAACTCTTTTACGAAGTCTTTCTAAATTATCTTTGTAGTAATATTGGTTAACTGTTTGTCCTGGAGGCACCCACTGTTTATGAACAATTCCGTTGGAATCAAAGAAGCACACAAGCATGATGGTCGTCCACTGCAGTCTTCATCTTCAACATTCGTTCTGCCTTCACTAAACATTTTATGCCAACAAAAAACTTGAGCTCTTCACATAACCTCCTCTCCAAAAGCCTTCTGAAGCTTACAGTAAGTTGTCTTCGCGTTTTCACCCAATTTAACGCAAAAAGAAATGGCATACCGTTGCGCAATATTACGCTGTTCCATTTCTGTGACGAGAGACACAAACACGTGTTAACTTATTAAAGCACAACTCAGGACTGAGCAGTTGCATCGATGTGCCGCTTAGACTGGAAGCAGCTTATAGACCAAGGTCAAAGATATTGTGCCTACACAAGCCTGCAGGGTTGCCACATCTTGCAAAGAAAATAAGTTTCGTTACTTTATTGTCACACCTCGTCCAGATAGTTTTTTTTCCTTTGCTGTGTTTGCGAGTGGAACAGGAAAGGATGTGACTAGTAGTGGTACAGGGTAGCCTCCACCACGCGCCGTATGGTGGCTTGCGGAGTATCTATGTAGGTGTTGATGTAGAATTTGTTCTGGGACGTCGTGAAATATTGCCGCTTCATCCCCTATAGCTTCATCTATCCATACGTGGAGGATCTACACGTAGCTCGCGAAACAGAGTCTGTAACGGAGGTGAGTTCCAAGCGGAGAGGTGTTATTGAGTTTCTTCTGGCGGAAAACCAGAGCATCGGATATATTTACAGATGCTTAAAAATGTGCAGTGAAAAAAGGACGATGAGTTTTTGGGCGAGGAATCTGTCATCATCGCAAAAGAGTCTCGAAAACTTTCCCGATCTGCCGCATGCCGACCAGCCAGTAGCAACTGTATCTCCTAAAATGTTGGAACGTGCTGGCGCTTTCATTCGAAGTGATAGACGGATCACAAAAAATGGTTCAAATTGCTCTGAGCACTGAGGTTATCAGTCCCCTAGAACTTAGAAGTACTTAAACCTAACTAACCTAAGGACATCACACACATCCATGAACGAGGCAAGATTCGAACCTGCGACCGTAGCGGTCGCGCGGTTCCAGACTGTAGCGCCTAGAACCGCTCGGCCACTTCGGCAGTCAGGCGGATCACAATAAAACACCTCGCTGTACAACTGGACGTCTCTGTTGACACCGCTGACACATTCGTCGAGCAATTGGGGTACACAAAGGTGTGTCTCCGCTGGGTTCCTCGCAGCCTAGCAGAAGACCATAAAGAGCGACGTAGGACTATCTGTGCGGAACTGTTTGCGCGTTACGAGGCTGATCTGACGATTTTTTGTCGAACATCGTCACAAACGACGAGATATGGGTTCATGACTTCGAACCGGAAGCAAAACGGCAGTCCATGATATGGCCTCACACCACCTCTCCTCTAACGAAAAAGTTCAAAGCTGCACCCTCAGCCAGTAAAGTCATGCCGTCGGTCTTCTGGGACTCCTAAGGGGCTATTCTGTTTGAGATCTTCCCTCATAGTGCAACGATCGATTCTCACGCGTATTTCGCTACCCTCACCAAATTGAAGAAACGACTTCAGCTATTCGTTGCCACAAAGATGCAAAAGAACTTGTCCTTTTCCATGACAACGCAAGGCCTCTCACAAGTCTGCACGCGCGAGAGGAGCTCACAAAACTTCGCTGGACTGTTTTTCCTCATCCACTTTACAGCCTGGGTTTCGCAGATTCGGACTTGTATTCTTTAGCCCCATTGAAGCATGCACTCCACAGGAAGCAGTACGTGGATGACTAGGAGTTTACTGATGCAGCAATACGTTGACTACCTCGTCGACCATGGGGACATACAGAGCCTCCCAGTAAGATGGCGTAATGCGGTCGCATTGAACGGATGATATGTTGAAAAGTAGGATTTTGTGGCCCAAAAGAGTGTGAAATAATATAGCTTATTGAAATCTTGAATGAAACGAACCTGCATTCAGAAAAAATATGTTGCATTGCTTATCGAACGTTCCCTCGTACAACTATCACAATCAAAAAGGAAGCAAGCTGTTGTTATGATTAAAATGAAAGGAGATCGATGCACTACACTTGGCATATTATTAATGCAAAAGCATGTTTTTAAAATAACTAGATGCAGGAAAAGCATGGTTATGGAGACGGCAGACGTAAAAGAACATGTACCAACTCAATACTTTGAAAAGCGTGCGAGAAATTATCCCCTGAGCTGTCGTAAAAAGAAATTAATATTGTCAATATTGGCAATCCACAGTAAAGCCCAAAACCGGCGGCAGAGTCATCAATGAAGTAAGAACACTTAGCACTGAAATCACGTTTGTTACGGACATCAACATACATACAGAATAGAAAGGAAATCCAGGGCGGAGAATACTGCTATTTATACAGACAACGACTATCCCAGAACAGAAAAACATCACACACTTAATATATTTTGAGATTACTTCAGAAATAATGCTTACTAAACAACAGATACAGCTGGTGCTGGGGTTTCAGTGGTCAATCCGCAGCATGGCCGCCAGTGACGCTAACCGCTATGCCGAACGGCAAGCACCACTGCTAGCGCCATTGCTCCTTCTCCTGGAGAAACAGTGACCGGTTGTTCCCGACATTTTTAATTAAAACTTACTGCAGCACCCTGCATCTACTCAATGGTCTTCTGTATACCAGCGCTGGCTGGTCCTCACTTATTGGTTGCGTTGTCACAGAGTCTCCACTATGACGAGCACCATGTCGAGGTCTCGCGACTATAGAGTGGGTCTTCAGTTTCCTTGAACCTTCCACTATCGATGTGGGCTTCGGGACACCAGTAGGGCTTCACAAGCCAGACGTGGACGACGTCTTTGTATTCCTGTCTTCTTGATGAAGAGTCGTAGTCCTCAACTTCATGTGTGACGTCCAAAAAGCGACGAAGGATACATAGGGCCCAAAGAATGAGGCGTATTTTGAAAGTAAGTACTGTTTTGAAAATGTGGAACCTCAACAGAGATTAAGTGTTCTTTGAAAGAAACCCGCTGCTGCAGGAGGGACTGGTTCCAGGTGGCCCAGAGGTAATGCTGCACGCGTTTCCGTCGTTGCAACTCTTTACAGTGGCTCACATAGCGTCTAATGGATCGTTAGAGACATGACCAGCGATATCTGCATCTTATTCTGTTTAGAGTCTTCACAGACCTGATAGGGTTGCTTCAGCATAGTTGGTCGTAGAAGATTTGGGATGATAAGTAACCACTTCCAGCCTATTTAATGATAGCTCCTCCTATGCAATGTTTCTTTTACTAATTCCAATTCTCGTTTAAATGGTTACAACTTCTTCAAAGCTTTTACAGTTTCTGCAGTGCTGAATCTACCCACTGTTCAGTAGCTATGTCAGTCAGTTCAGCGATGGCTGAGATTTCATCCACACTGCTATGTTATGTCAAAAGATTCTTTGAAAGGCAATTGGTGAACTTGTGTCTCAGTCTACTGTCGTAGCGGCCCCTTATTGCTAGTGGGCCCGTACAACCGACACGCAAGATGATTGCCAACCCCCTTTCAGGAGCGCAGAGAGAATCAACGCCAGCGGACAGAAACAATAACAGACTTTCCAAATAAACACGGACAGTGTTCCACAATCGGAACTCTTATGACTCGTCTACCACTCTGCCGACCTGGCTTTATAAGCACGCCTAGACCATCAGACCTGCAGTGTTCACTAACCGCTAGGAACACGTCCTGCCAGTACTTACGCCAGCCCTACTAGTACATTCACTTGCCGTTGCATTGTAGTAGCACGTTGTACTTTGTAGAGCAGTTTCAGGACAGTATCTTCTTCCATTGTCTGGTTTCCGTATCTGGTTTGCCACCACAACAGTTGTGGGGTTTTTTTCTGTTTGTTCTTGCGTTTAACACTTAGTGTTTGCCAAGAAGGCGTTTTTCTTTAATTACAATAAAGTATGTTCAAATTGACTGTTAGTTCTTTCCTGTCGACCGCGGAACACTACATCAGCTGTGACGTCATACTCTCGAAGCCTCAGTGCTCGTCTCCCCAGTCGACTTGACGCATCATTAAGGTACTGACCCAGTGTTGAGAATGGTGGTCTGTCAGAACAGTAAATGAGTTGCCAAATAAATGTGGCAGGAACTTATCGATCGCTCGACCATAGCAAGGCACCCTTACTCAGAATAGTTCCTCTCAGAGTTGGAAGCATAAGCTATCACCTTTTCAGCATTTTCGTGAATTTTTTCTAGAACTGCACCTCTCCCATAACTGTAATCGTCAGTATGAAGTTCTGTCTCGGCATTCTCGTCATACAATGCTAGGACGTTAGAGTCTCCGTCAGGACAAAGAAATAGCTTTCTTTCTCTTCTTTCTAGAGAATTTGGCGTCTCCTTGCAACAGTTCTTGCAAGGGACATGCCTTGGTGCAGAAATACTTTACAAATAGCTCATAGAACGAGCACAGTCTCAGGAAACTTCTCACATCACAAATGTTACGAGGCATCGGAAAATCTGTAACTGCTCTTATTTTCTGGGGATCAGGACAGACTCCATGGCCATTCAGTAGATGCCTCAAGATTTTTATATCTTGGACAGCGAAGACAACCTTTTCAGAGTCAGGTGGAGTCCTGCAGTCTGACAACTTCAACACAGTTGTCAGCTTCCTTGAATGTTTTTCAAATGTCTTCGAGGAAACGGCAGTATCATCCACATAGCAAAAACATACAGTTCATTTAAGGGGTCGAAGCAGGTTGTGCATCACACATTTGAATGCGGCTGCAGCTTTACGTACTGCAAATGACATAATTTTGAAATCATAGATGCTGTCACGAGTTATGAAGGCAGCCTTTCTCAATCAGCCTCGTCATTCTTGGTTTTCCGATAGATCGTTGTCATGTCAATAGTTGAAAAATTTTTTTTTTGTTCCTTACTCAGGCAGATCCTGTTATTAGTTCGATAATAGTTTCCAGCTTCCTCCCCTGATTTATCTGCAGGGGTAGCAGATCCTGTTCTTTGTCGATGACACTAAGCTGTCCTTCCTGAACCGGTTCGGCTACCCTACAGAATCCCGAGATGGTTGGAGGACCCTGTTCATAATACTCCAAACATTCTCAGTCGGAAAGAGATTCGGGGACCCTGCTGGTCCACCATGCTGTCCGACAACCAGAAGTGATGGTCTGGGGTGCCACTTCATCTCATGGCAGGACTCCTATGATTGTCGTCCGCGGCGCCCTTACAGCACAGTGGTACGTCGGCAGTATTCTACGTCCAGTTTTGTTTTCCTTCATTGCAAGCCGTCCTGGGCATACATTTCAGCAACATAATGCCCACGCATACTCAGCTAGATTTTCTATCGCTTGTCTTCGTGCTTACCGAACCCTACCTTGGCCAGCAACCTTCGCCAGATCTCTCCACAGTTGAGAAGATCCAATAACTCTATCAATCTGAGCCAAGCCAAATAACTGCTCGGAGAAGGACCAGAGATGAATCAACGCGTTATTGAGTTGCTCAATTTTTTACACTCGCTTTTTTAAAATAAATTATCCAGTTTATCTGAAACTGCCGTGATTTATTTGTCTGTAAGAGTACATCACATCTACCGATTTTCTTCATATTCGGCTAATTCGCCTTTCATTTTTGCTTTTGTCTTAGAGTGTTCTTAGCACAGAATCTGGTTGTACCTGCTTTGGAGAGGTTCTGGCTTGTCATTTGCGGGCTGCGGCATAAATCTGAATTGCCAGAGTCTGTTGTTACTGGCGCATTCGAAAGCCTGAGATTGGTGTTTAAGATCGGTACACCTCTTCTTCAACACTATCAATTACCTGCTGCCATATCGGGCGGTCATTCATTGATGTTGTCTCTTGCTCACTCTGTCCGATTGTTCTGGTTGCCATAAATAAGATATCTTTTCTGTCACTACCTGGTGTAAAGAGAGGCAAGGCCATGCTGGTCTCTCACAGCAGCTACAGCGACCACATTAGGGAGTTGGTCATACTTCTTTCGCCCGACTCCTCGGTTGCTCAGACATCCTCTACCACATGAGCTTGGTAAATGTCTTGTACAAACCCCTTTTATGAAGTGTGTGGTTTTGTGAGCTTGTTTCATACTCAGATTCACAATGTGGCATAGTGCCAAAACATTTTGTATTATCACTATGTCGTTTCCCCACGACGTTAGGCCCTGCACTTCTTTCGCTCTTCCTCTAGGAGAACTTTCTGCTGACTGTCATCAATCATTTTCTTCAGTTCGGCTTTGAATTCATGTTTGCTATTGAACTTTTCTTTTCTGTTCTGTATCTATCGCTGAGCTGTACCGTGCAAGTAAAATTACACATTTTCCAAACACATCATGTCATCTTATCTGTTTATATGGTAACTCGGTCAAATCCTTCCTGCCATTTCGTCTAGTACTAACCTGCATCTCCGCCAAACAATGTCACGTCGTAACCACAATAAAATTCAAATCCGAAACCAGGTTCATGAGTGCTATGCAATACTTTGTACTGAAAGAACGTTTACTGTGGACACCAACCTACAGACAGAGAAGAGTTGCTTTCTGGAGAGTGCTGTTATTCACACAAACATTTAACATTCTATAATATTGAAACATCTCAAACGTAATAAATTTCGAGAACGTTCTGCAAATGATAAATACTAAATGACAACCAACTGCTGGTGGTCAGGTTTGAACCGGTGACCCGCAGCACGCCAGCCAGCGATGCCAAACTGTACGCCACACTGCCAGCATCAGCACTCGCGGCTTTACACAAGATATTCCAGAAATGTTGCGACATACTTTGAGGGACGGTAGAAGGTATGTTGAAGAACAACTTGAGTATTGAAACTCGTGTCCGGAAACGTCATCTGACGACGATACAGGGCGCTGGATTTAGAGGCAACGGCGCCTGCCACTAGGCTACCCATTCGGCAGCAAACGTGACTTGCACGCTCGCGGACCATAGGCGGAAAGTCTCACAACGTTACTTGTTATTCAGTGACCACGACAAATTGCCACAATCGCCAGTGGAGAAGATGGAGCTAACTGCTGCTTAGAAAACCCTTGTCCCCTATGTGTGCGGCGACACTTTCGTAAAAGGATTTCCATCTGAACTATATTTTTCTCCTGTATACCGAAAAACATAGGAAATTTTAGAGGGTTCCAGGACAAATATAAACAGCAAATGGAAATCCATGCTCCAAACCATCCACCACGGTAACAGAGCGTTGCATTCAGAGGAAACGAAGTATGTCTAAGCAGCATGTTCCCCGCTGACGATCGTAAAAATCAGACGCGATCACTGAATAACAAAAAAATTTTCGAGGCGTTCCCCCTATGGTCCATCAGCGTACAGTCTCCTTTGCTGCCGAAGGGGTGGCCTAATGGCAGGCGCCAGTGCCTATAACTTCGACGCTCTGCAGAATGTATGGATGACGTTTCTGGATACAGGTTGATGTTCGCGATTTGTTCCTCACCACATCTTCGACAATCCCTCGAGGTTTTCTGGTAAACCCTGCGTATCACGCAATAGCATCGGTTAATAAGGTTCTGTATGAACGATATTAGTTCTTCATTGATATGTGCTGTTATTTCTTCAACAATTCTAGACGATTCTTAGATTTTATTTTTATTTTTTTCAAACTAACATGTGTACTGGTACGGAGATCAGCCATGACACAGGAACTGCGAGTTTCAAGCTACGGCTCACTTTTATTGATACCACCTAATGTTCGTGTCTGAGCACAGAAAAGTGTTGACTTTGGGAAACGCTCAATAGTTGGCGCAGGTCGCAATGCGAAATCAGTAGTTGATTCGCCTGTTTTAACACTATGTGCTTGTTTATTAACTTTGGTGTGCGTCTTTGACTTCAGTTATCACAACCTTATGGTTGGCAGCAGTGTTGCACGTCACGAAATAAAACATGACGCTGTACTCGACGGAATTAGACGTTTATTGCGTTGAAGATGTCAAACGCGTGATGCAGCTCAGCACATTTTATTTGAATATCTTCATAAATTTACTCGAAACTGCTATTTGTAAAGTGTAGTTGCTGAAGAACGGTTGCTAGTCAGACTCAGAGATATCCGTCTCTTGCGCGTAAGTCATTAACATGTTCAATTAATATTTTATTTAACCTAAAAAAAATCTTTCTGTTTAGTTTGTTGATTAGATCTTGGAACATCCTGCATGTTCTACGAGGCTCCCTTTTCCGCCAGCACGTATAGAATCAATTTTGTTACCCATTATTGCCTAACTGGCTGAAAAAGAACACATCTTTTGCCTTTCGAAGTCACTCGCAAAACAAAAGATAGTTGATTGTGGAATAATAAAAGTCACCAAATGAATAGAAAACTACAGGACCAGACAGCTTAGCTGTTAGAATGTATTTTGACTTTAGGAAATGTTTGGCCTGTTCTGTACCCACTGCATATCGCTGACGTCTGAGCTTTGCATGTGATTGTAAAACGGTATAGGTCGTTCCAGTTTTCAAGGAGTGTCGGAAAACAGACACGAAAAACTACAGACCACTACAACCGACGAAAATTTGCTACCGTAATGTTGCCACATGTACGCGCTACCGGTGGATAATATTGGATAGTTTCCTCTTGGCATCTACATTAATTCTACGCAAGCTACCCGAAAATATGTGGCGGAGGGTACTTATGGTACCACTAACTGACCCCCCGGTCCCTGTTCCATTCTGAATGGTGTATGGTAGGAATGACCGTCGCTAAACCTCTGTATTAGCTTCAGTTCCTCGAATTGTCTCTGTGGCAGGAAACAACACGTTATGTAACTTTTCACGGAACTTACTCTCTCGGAATTTCAGTATTAAACCTCTCCCTGATGTACAACGCCTCTCTTGCAGCATCTGTCTCTGGAGTTCGTTGAGCATCTCTGTAACGCTCTCGCGCCGACGAAACGATTCCACGAGGAAACGCACTGCTCTTCGATGGATCTTCTCTATCTTTTCTATCAATCATACCTGATAAACGGCCCAGAGTGACGAGCAACATTCAAGAATTGTTCGGACAAATGTTTTGTGAACCACTCTTCCATGGATAAGTTACTTTTCTTAAGATTCGTCCTATGAATCTCAGTCTGACACCTGCTTTTTCCCTGCTATTTGTTTCATGTGGTCATTCCACTTATGGCCACAACGGATGATTACTCCTAGATAATTTATGGTAGATACTGTATCTAGCAACTTGTCATCAACTGTGTAACTGTACAGTACTGGATTTCTTATCCTATTTATGCTCAATGTACTTTGTATTTTATTTACATTCAGAGTCATCTTTCAATCCCTGCACTATTCATCAATCCTCTGCAGGTATGCCTGCAAATCGCTAAGGACTTCTGACGTTCATACCTTCTTATAGACAACTGCATAATCTGCGAATAATCTCAGAGACCTCATGAAATTTTCTACTATATCTCTTACATACATGGTGTAAATTTTAAGTTGACAAACCAGAATAATGGAAAAATAAGCTCCACACGAAAAAACTTGTAGAATCAAAAGTTAATTATTTTCGAGGGGGACACCTGCTGGTGCTAAAATTAGCCCGCCACCCCAGGCCCCTAGGGGTGAGGCAGGAGGCAACTTTAAAATTTCAAATGGGAACCCCCATTTTTTTTATTCCAGAAGCAGATTCTATATAAAAAACTACGTACATTTTGTCTGAAACATTTGATACGATTCTAAGTAGTTGGCACTGTAATTCAAGAAAATCCATGTTCTCATTTTTGCGTGGAAAATGGTTAGCCGGCCGGAGTGGCCGTGCGGTTCTAAACGCTACAGTCTGGAGCCGAGCGACCGCTACGGTCGCAGGTTCGAATCCTGCCTCGGGCATGGGTGTGTGTGATGTCCATAGGTTAGTTAGGTTTAATTAGTTCTAGGCGACTGATGACCTCAGTAGTTAAGTCGCATAGTGCTAAGAACCATTTGAACCAAAATGGTTACGGTGTCAGTTTTTTAGTTAATGAGTTCACTCGTCAGTAAGTAGGATGTTTGCTTAGTTAGTTAGCTAGTCAGATGATTTGTTTGATAATTAAAAGTTGTGTGGCCTCATGATCACGAAACAAACAAAACTTATCCGAATCTGCGGAACAAATTAATATTTGGGTCAACATTTGTAAAACTCTAATTCCTCTCTCTCAAACCCCACCCTATCGGGAGAGAGGGAGAGTTTTAGTTTTAGCTAATCAAAATTTACGAAGTAAATAAGTATTTTTTATTTATCTGTAACCATTTTCCACGCAAAAATGAGAACATGGATTTTCTTGAATTACAGCGCCAACTACCAAGAATCAAAACAAATGTTTAAGACAATATGTAAGTAGTTTTTTTTGTGTAGAATCTTATTCTGCAATAAAAAAGGGTTCCCACTTGAAATTTTAAAGTCGCTTCCCACGCCACCCCCAGAGGGCTGGGGTGTCGGGCTAATGTTAGCACCAACAGATGTCCCCTTCGAAAATAATCAATTTTGAATTCTACACATTTTTTCGTGTGAAGCTTATTTTTCGAGTTATTCTGGTTTGTCAACTTAAAATTTACACCCTGTATATTGTAAACAGTAACCGTCCTATCACACTTCCTTTGGGTACTCTTGATATTACCTTTACATCTGTTGAATTTGTTCTGCTAAGAGGGTCCTGTTGAGTTCTATCCGCAAGGAAGTCTTGAATTCAATCACAAATCTGGTCCGAACACATCAGCCTGAGCGCCAATGTCTAAAGCACTGTGCATCATCGTGTAACAAGGCGAGCTGAATTCCGCCCGATCTCTGTCTGCAAAATTCATATTGATTTTTGTAGAGACGATTTTAGTTCCCCGAAAAGGTCATAATAAGTGAGCACAGAACTCGTTCCATTATTCTACCGCAAACTGACTTCAGACAAGCCTATAATTATGTCTGTTTCTCCCACTACCCTTCTAGAAAACGGGAATGACCTTAGCTCTTTTCCAGTCGCTATCCATCCCCCGTTGTGTCAGAGACATACGATAAACATCCGCCATAAGGGGATCAAGTTCTTTCGCGTAATCTCTGTAGAAACTTACAGCTATCTCACCTGGTCATGATGCCTTTTCATTACTAAGAAGTTGTAGGTGTAACATGTCTTCTGTAAGAACTGCAGTTATTCTAGTGACATTCGTGTCTAGGTACTATGTGATTGATATACAGATTAGCTCAAGAGTTAGAGCTCCTTAGGAGCGAATATTATCGTTCGTAGAAAGGAAACAGCATTACCGGCAGCGTCCGGTAGGATAAATATACACATCAAAAGTTTTGCATCACCTCGGTTCCGAGAGTTCCGGAACCTTTACAGAAAATTGGAATAGGGATAAACATAAACATCATTTCCACCCTTTTTATTGCTCATGAAAACCACACATTGCATGTTGTACCACCATACACCGAGACCTTCAGAGGTGCTGGTCCAGAATGCTGCACACAGAGGTACCTCTAATACCCAGAAGCACGTCCTCTTGCTTTGATCCACGCCTGTATTCGTTGTGGCATACTATCCACAACCGAGCGAGGTGGCGCAGTGGTTAGCACACTGGACTCGCATTCGGGAGGACGACGGTTCAATCCCGTCTCCGGCCATCCTGATTTAGGTTTTCCGTGATTTCCCTAAATCGCTTCAGGCAAATGCCGGGATGGTTCCTTTGAAAGGGCACGACCGATTTCCTTCCCCATCCTTCGCTAACCCGAGCTAGCGCTCCGTCTCTAATGACCTCGTTGTCGACGGGACGTTAAACACTAATCTCCTCCTCCTCCTATCCACAATATCATCGAGGCACTGTTGGGCCAGATTGTCCCACTCCTCAATGGTGATTCGGCGTACATCCCTCAGAGTGGCTGGTGGGTCACATCGTCCATAAACAGTCCTTTTCAATCTATCCCATGCATGTTCCATAGGGTTCGTATCTGGAGAACATGCGGGCCACTCTAGTCGAGCGATATCGTTATCCTGAAGCAAGTCATTCACAAGACGTGCACGATGGGGGCACAACTTGTCGTCCATGAAGACGAATGCCTCGCCAATATGTTGCCGATGTGGTTGCACTATCGGTCGGAGGATGGCATTCACGTATCGTACAGCCTTCCATGACCACCAGCGGCCTACGTCCGCCCCACATACTGCCACCCCAAAACAGCAGGGAACCTCCACCTTGCTGCACTCGCTGGACAGTGTGTCTAAGGCGTTCAATCTGACCAGGTTGCCTCGAAACACGACAACTGTCTGGTTGAAGGCATATGTGACACTCATCGGTGAAGAGAACTTGATGCCAATTCTGAGTGGTCCATCGGCATGTTGTTGGGTCCATCTGTACCGCGTTGCATGGTGTCGTTGTTGCAAAGATGGACCTCACCATGGACATTGGGAGTGAAGTTGCTCATCATGCAGCCTATTGCGCACAGTTCGTCCTGTGGCTACGCGAAAAGAATTATTCAACATGGTGGCGTTGCTGTCAGGATTCCTCCGAGCCATAATCCGTAGATAGCGGTCATACATTGCAGTAGTAGCCCTTGGGCGGCCTGAGCAATGCATGTCATCGACAGTTCCTGTCTCTCTGTACCTTCTCCATGACCGAATAACATCGCTTTGATTCACTCTGAGACGCCTGGACACTTGTTGAGAGCCCTTCCTGGCACAAAGTAACAATGCGGATGTGATCGAACCGCGGTATTAACCGTCTAGGCATGGTTGAACAACAGACAACACTAGCCGTGTACCTCCTTCCTGGTGGAATGACTGGAACTGATCGGCTGTCGGACCCCCTCCGTCTAAAAGGCGCTGCTTGTGCATGGTTGTTTACATCTTTGGGCTGTTTAGTGACATCTCTGAACAGTAAAAGGAACTTTGTCTGTGATACAATATCCACTGTCGACATCTGTCTTCAGGAGTTCTGGAAACCGGGTTGATGCAGAACTTTTTTAGATCTACGTACTAAAAGCTCATGTTACTATACGTTCAAAGCGTCGATGAATCGTTTCCTCTGACTTGGAGGCCCAGCAATACATTTTTCTACTTTTTTTCAATCAAACATAAAATAAAGGAAACATGAGACATGATGAACGTAAAGTTAGACTTAACAGCTAAACATTTTTCTTTTGTTTTTTTGGTGTATATGGTTCCATCAAACATGACAGGAGATGTGCATGTTAGATAAAGCTTGATACATAATAAGGTACCCATTGGTGAAAAACCAGTTATATAGGAGCGTTAATGCCGCTTTTCAGGTTGGATGTACTAGCCATCCACCCCCACAGACCTAGAAGCACTGGTGTGGCAGCGTGTAACAGCGATGAGTGCGGCAGCAGCTAAAGTAAATATCGCCTCCAGGTCCCAGGACTCTAGACATATTATACAACACAGATACAAGAATAACATAACATTCTTAGCATCTCTAACGATTTTATATACGATGAATGCTTTTTGATGCTAAATATAGTGTTAACATTGTCTTTAGTGTTCTTTAATTTATCTGATAATTTACAACAGCAAAGGTTGGTTGTAACGCATCCAGTTGTATTATGCTGCGTTTGGTATTCTTGTGATTAAATAAACTGTAACATACCCATTTTAATGTCAATAATGTAATGTTTCACGATTTTTTTACCAGCGAAAGAACATTAGATTTAAAAGATGGTCATTCTCAGCTTAGCGGCTGGGGCTCTGTAAATCTGGTAATGTGGCTGTTTATTTAGTCATAAACATACTCAATACAATACAAATGTTAATTACTACAACAAAACCAATCATCAGCTATAAAATCAGTAGACAGACATGCTCTAACCGTAACACCCGTCCTTTAGCTGTGTTACATGATATATTTGTAATTTTTTGACCTTGAGTACACATTCACTGTACCTGCTGCCGCCCTCACCGCTGTTGCACGCTACCACATCAGTGCTGTTGCCATGCAGTATGTGGGTGGGGACGGGTGGGGGTCGGTATTTTCCACCCAAAATGCCTTAGCAAGGATCCTAGGTTTACAGAGCCACTACCGCTAACCTTGCAACGGCCATCCCGAAAATTTGGTGGACTTTGATGGTGTAATCATTTTGCATGGAGTATCCATACACATTTGTAAACGCGGATTTATGTATGTGTGGGTGTATGTATGTTTCACAGCTCCTCCTAAGCCACTGGATCCTTTTCAACCAGACTTTGTACACATACCATTTACTCTTTGGAAAGAACCACTGTAGGGATAAGGTCCCTTCTCAAAGGGTTGGAGGTGGGGGTGAAAAAGCTCACGATAGGTAAATAGCCAGACGCGGAGAATCTGGGTCCACGCTCAAGGAACAGTGCACCTGTACATGCCGCTTACTTGATGATCCGCTAACTGCGTCATTAATTCATAGACGATTAACGTTCGGTCCCGTCCATGCTGCAACTTTAATGTCATGTCATTTAACCCGATGATTTGGCTTCAAGGCTGAAAGAAATATATTTACTACAGCAGCCAAGCGTCTACTTACGCCTTCTGTTGTCCCTCATACAAGATAGTGTGCAACACTTTATCAAGTACAGTAGCGTTTGTTGCCAACTGCTCCGCATACTTCGCAGAGGCAGTATTACATTTCGTGCCACTAGAACAAGATACTAGACAGTTAATTGGCGATTAGATCTTGTAGAGCTACAAGACTGTGGGAATGGTGTTTGCTACGATTCACCCATTGTTGAAAATGGTCCCAGATGTTGTCTCTGGAGCTAATATCAGGGGTGATTTAGCGACCCAGTTCAGATGCGATAGAGTGTTTGATGGTTCGTCAAAGCAGGAACATGTGTGCAGTGCTCTGAATATGGCTGTTGTCATCTTGGATGTCTGACGTGATCACAGCGTCGCTTATCCAGAAAGTGTAGAAGAAAAACGTTTGTTCACCAAAAACTATGAAATAAAAATCGTTATTCTTCTTCACTATAAAGTAAATGAGTGATACCAAGTCACGATACAAGACACACCCCTCAAAAGAGCACAGAACCACCTCCAGGATTAACAGTACCCCTCGAACACTGGCTTAACCTCATCACTGGGGCGTCGGTGCATTCAGAGCCTTACATCATTTATAAATAGGAAAAATCGCGAATCGTCGGATCACAACAGCTGCCTACAGTCATCTAACGCCAGTTTCTGTGTTTTTTGGACCATTCAAGACGTGCAGTTTCTTGTGCCGCTGTGTCAAATGACATTTTGTGAAGTACCCGAGCCGAGATAACCAGTTTGTTCTGTTTGCAATGCTCGCTCGGAAAGTGGTGTGCTTTTTATGGTCCTGCATTCGTTGACAGCTGCAGTATGTGTCAGACTCGAAAGCGGTTTTCATTGACAATGCGTGATACGCGTCTCCAGTGCCTGTCGGATGAGATCCTCTTATGACCGCTGCTAGTCAGACACAATTTCTTTATAGATACGTCACACGGTCAGCATTGATACACCAAGAAATCGGCAACTCAGGTTAGGCTTTGGTCATCTGCACGCCCAAACAAGATATCTGATTCATGCCATTCTGTCGCGCCACCCCGTCGATCCATTTTACTGTGCTGATTCCACACGAGCGATGTGAGCGTGTGGTTCCAGTTTCTCATCGTCTACAATGCTCCAAAGTTACAACTACTGTCTTTTAAGACAGTGGTTACTGTTTTGCTCTGTGTGTGTGTATGTGTGTGTGTGTGTGTGTGTGTGTGTGTGTGTGTGTGTGTATGTGTGTGTATAAAACGCATTATCACGAAGTAACTCTGCACAAATTCCACAACGATTGCGAATGCAGGTTGTCGTGGTCCTAGCCCCTGAA
The DNA here is from genome assembly GCF_021461385.2 of Schistocerca piceifrons. Classification (NCBI taxonomy): domain Eukaryota; kingdom Metazoa; phylum Arthropoda; class Insecta; order Orthoptera; family Acrididae; genus Schistocerca; species Schistocerca piceifrons. The sequence goes on from NC_060139.1 coordinate 354,221,699, forward strand.
CTTTTTGAAGGTAGTTGACGCTCAGACTGTGGCGGTACCGCAACGATGTCAAGGAAATTAGAGACACTGTGTACCAATTACCGTCCAGAAAGCCCACTGCTGACGACACAGCTGACATGCAGGACACGCCACACGTAACGCCCCCGACGCAGCAATACACCAACCAGCGCTGCATCCCTCGTCGTCAAACAGCCAACCAGTCTATTGGGTGTCGTTGTATGCATCACTGGAGCCACCAGACAGTGGTTCGATCTGTCAACAGTAACCAGCGGCCGCAGTGCTGCCGGATTCGCTGGCCAAGGCCTGCCATCGCCAGCCGCCTCTGCATAGACCATGACAGCGAATTGCAGTCAACTGCTGCTACGGCAGCACCGACAGCACCGCCGAGCCACCTCGCCGCCGCCCAGACAACGCGCTGCAGTGCAGCGTCGCTTCGCCGTAGGCCGCGAGATAGAAACCTGACAACGCCCATGCCCTGTGTTAATGCCAGGCCTGCTATAGGACGACAGTGGGCACCTCTAACTGCTGCAGTTTGTTGGCTTAATAAGAAGTTTATATATGTGCCCTCAGTCTTGTTGCAGCCAGCTTCACCTCCAACGGACTCCCGAAGCCCAATCGAGTCCACAATTCCGAGGTGGGACGCTTATCGTCAGTGACCTTTAGAAGGATGGCTCTTCCATCCCTCTGAAGTGGTCATTGCACCCTAGACCCGCTACACAGCCATACCGTTATGTGACTGTACTTACAAGGAGTGCTATAGCGCACGTAATGACTGAGAGTGTGTTTCTAAACCTCTCTTTGACAGATCCTCAAAACCCTGTGATCTCAAGGCACCGTTCCCGTTTCTCAAACACAATTTCAAAGTGCGTCAAATGTGTTTTAGTGCTGATGCCTCCTATTAAGCAACTGAGGTTGATTCATGTGACGACCCAAACCTTCTTGGTCCACGCTGGATCCAGAACCTCACATTTAAGCAACTACTGGCCAGGTACAATGAATGTAGAGAAGCGCAACAGGCTGTGCTTTATAAATCGTGACCAAAGAGCCTCAAACTGGCTAATAGCTCGTAACGATGATTTAAAGAGATATATTCTACCTTAAGAAAGCACGGTCCTTTTGAAAAGAATGTGTACGCATCGATTTGCAACGAGAAGAAGTGTTATTGTGACCACTCCAAGGGCAAAACTACGGTTATTGATAAAAGCTTGCTATATACCGGGTGATCAAAAAGTCAGTATAAATGTGAAAACTTAATAAACCACGGAATAATGTAGCTAGAGAGGTAAAAATTAACACACATGCTTGAATGACATGGGGATTTTCTAGAACCAAAATGCAGGATGGCACTCCACCCCATGTTGCTAGACGAGTGAAAGATCACTTGCGCGCGTCGTTTGGTGATGATCGTGTGCTCAGCCGCCACTTTCGTCATGCTTGGCCTCCCAGATCCCCAGACCTCAGTCCGTGCGATTATTGTCTTTGCGGTTACCTGAAGTCGCAAGTGTATCGTGATCGACCGACATCTCTAGGGATGCTGAAAGACAACATCCGACGCCAGTGCCTCACCATAACTCCGGACATGCGTTACAGTGCTTTTCACAACATTATTCCTCGACTACAGCTATTGATGAGGAATGATGGTGGACATATTGAGCATTTCCTGTAAAGAACATCATCTTTGCTTTATCTAACTTTGTTATGCTAATTATTGCTATTCTAGCCAGATGAAGCGCCATCTGTCGGACATTTTTTGACCTTTTGGTTCTAATTAAACCCCCTGTCATTCCAAGCATGTGTGTCTATTTGTACCTCTCTATCTACATTATTCCGTGATTTATTCCGTTTTCAAATTTATACCGACTTTATATAGACTGTGAGGTATCACACTGAATATTTAAAGTAAAAAATGTATAATGAGTAACATCCACATGCGTTTTTCTGAAACCTTGCGTAGTGGTCACGTATCCTAACAGTGTAAAGTGATCAGCCGGGCATACTCTCATAAGCCAAAACATCATAATCACGTGCTTAATAACTTGTTTGTCAATCTTTGGAACGCAATATCTCATTGATTCTCCGTATCAGGAATCCGACAGTTTGTTGGTAGGTTTGCCGAGGTATGTGGCCGCTTATTTGTATAGGCGGTGATGGTTTCCAAGAGTGACACAGATGGATTCCATAGCATTTCCATCAGGCGAATTTGGTCGCAGTGACATCAGAGTTACTTTACTGTCAGCCTCCTCAAACCATTGTAGCACGATTCCGGCTCTGAGACATGGATAATTATACTGCTGAAAGCATGAAGGGAGGCTGGTGGTTCGCAGCTGTTAGCGTGTCTTCCATTACTACCACAGGGCCCACTCAAGCACGGGAGAATGTCTCCCATAGCATAATAGTGCTTCCCCCAGCCTGTGTCCATGGCGCTCTGCACGTTTCGATCCGCCGTTCGTCTCGATGGCGGCGGTTTTGGAGGCGACCAGAGAGCTAGTGAAGCAAAAATTTGATTCTCCCAAAGAGATAATACGTTCCCATTGATGCAATGTTCCAGTGCCCACTGCAATCGTAATTGACAATGTCGTTGGGTCAACACGTGAACAAGCAAGTGTTGTCTGCTGTGGAGCTCCTTATTCAACAATGTGCGATGAACGGTGTGCTCCGAAAAACTTGTGCGTACACCAGCATTGTGCTCTTTGGCAGAGATGCCACAGATCACCATCTATCCTACTTTCCAGAGCAGACGAGCCTCCGAACCCCACGACGTGTGCAGAGTCGTCGAAGTCCAACCATATAGCGCCCAGTGGCAGTTTCACTGTCGTTCTACCTATTTCTGTAGACGCTCACGACAGTAACGTGAACATTCGACCAGCTTCTCCGATTCCGAGATACTCGTTCACAGGCTCTGCGTAATAATAATCGGCCCTTTGTTAAAGTCACTTATCTCAGTGGATTTCCCCATTTGCTAGGGTGATCTCCCGTCCTCTTCTGCTCCGCTGACTTTGTTTCGCTGCCGCGTCACGCGCTTGCAACACCACCAGCCGGCATCCAGCGTTGCAGTGGTTGTGGTCTTAATGTTTGGCTTGTCAGTGTACATACTTCGAAAGTGGACAGCAACCCTCTTTCAACTGAAGTAACGCCACCTGCTTGGCGTCTGCATTTAAGTGCAAATACCGGGTGATCAAAAAGTCAGTATAAATTTGAAAACTTAATAAACCACGGAATAATGCAGATAGAGAGGTAAAAATTGACACACTTGCTTGGAATGACATGGAGCTTCATTAGAACCGAAAAAAAAGTTCACAAAATGTCCGACAAATGGCGCTGGACAGGAAAACGTCAGTGACTGCTCATGACAATCGTGTATAAAAGGAACTGTAATGAGAGACAGAGAGAATCAGATGCGCCAGCAGTCGCAGCATTTTAACGTTACCTAAAATGGCGCTTAGTGAAGCTGTATTATCAGAATGGGGGATGTGTTGGTTCAGCGTTACGATCCTATCGCTATAGGAAGGGGATTCGAACGGGTAAAGGCCCGTTGACAAATGTAGCTGTGGCGAGAATGATTTCGAAGTTCGAAGCCACGGGTTGTTTAGGCGATAGACTCCGTAGTGGCCGACCGAGCACAAGGCGTAATGCTGCTGAGACAGTTTAGGAATAAATGGAGACTAGCGGGTTCGTCTATGCACGGAGAAGTCAGCGCTCGTGTAGTCGCACGTCGCACCGGCATTCCATACACTACTGTTTGGTTGGCACTTAGGCGTACCCTCCGATGCTATCCGTACAAAATCCATCGGCATCATGAACTGTTACCTGCCGATTTAGTGAAGCGGAGGGCATTTGCTGTCTGGGCGTGTCAAAAGATGGCGGAAGATGTTGATTGGTTGAGTAACGTGTTGTGGACCGACGAAGCTCATTTCACGCTTTGAGGGTCTGTCAACTCCCAAACTGCAGAATTTGGGCTACCGAAAATCCTAGAACTGTCGTGGAAACTCCATTGCACGACGAGAAAGTCACGGTATGGGTTGGATTTACCACATCTACCGTTATAGGGCCTTTCTTCTTCGAGTAAATGCGTGATACTGGTTCTGTAACTGCTACCGTGACGGGTGAGAGGTACGCCGATACGTTACAGAATCACATCATCCCCAGCCTGGCTGATAAACACCTGCTGGAACGTACGATGTTTATGCAGGATGGCGCTCCACCCCATATTGCTAGACGCGTGAAAGATCTCTTGCGCGCGTCGTTTGGTGATGATCGTGTGCTCAGCCGCCACTTTCGTCATGCTTGGCCTCCGAGGTCCCAAGACCTCAGTCCGTGCGATTATTGGCTTTGGGGTTACCTGAAGTCGCAAGTGTATCGTGATCGACCGACAACTCTAGGGATGCTGAAAGACAACATCCGACACCAATGCCTCACCATAACTTCGGACATGCTTTACAGTGCTGTTCACAACATCATTCCTCGACTACAGTTATTCTTGAGGAATGATGGTGAACATATTGAGCATTTCCTGTAAAGAACATCAACTTTGCTTTGTCCTACTTTGTTATGCTAATTATTGGTATTCTGATCAGATAAAGCGCCATCTGTCGGAAACTTTTTGAACTTCTGTATTTTTTTGGTTCTAATAAAACCCTATGTCATTCCAAGCATGTGTGTCAATTTGTACCTCTCTATCTACATTATTCCGTGATTTATTCAGTTTTCAAATTAATACTGACTTTTTGATCACCTGGTACTTTGTTGTTCTTGGGCTGTTAATGGTTTCATCGATATTATAAATTTGATGATCAGGGAGACACAGTTTTCCTTGCACTATTTTAATGATACAAAAAAGTTGTTTACGTTGGCCTTATTAAAAGTTGTCGTCCAGCCACTGCAGTAAGTTTCCTGACACTATTATCAGGCAGCTGTCTTTGCCTGCCGTCTCCAACTGTCTGTTAAAACAATGACGTATTTGGCTCTGCTCTTCCAACTGAAATGCAAATCGCCATAGATCGTTCACTGTAAGACCATAAAATCTAAGATTTCTTGTTCTTATTTTTTATTGGACACGTTCCATGAGCTTCTCACGATATCTTTTACAACCTACTGCATATCTGTTTTTTCCTCGAACTGTGATTCCCATCGTATTACGTGGAAAGTGAAACTGCTTTGTTGCTTTACAAGAAGGCATCTTACCATTCTTTACTGCCTCAGAACAGAGATGGTGTTAAATAACATTAGTTAATTGATTGAAAATCGTCACGAACAGACGGAACGACGGATGATAGAACTGAGCGTAAAGGTATGTAGAACTCAGTCTCTTTGTACTACCTGTGATACATGGAAGTGATTAACTCTTACTGAGGTAAACAGATTAAAAATGATTTGTTGGGGAAAGTGGCCCACTTTGCCATTTTCTCCCGACGCATAATGAGACCACTTTTTCCAGCAAATCATTTTATACTGCTTACCCCAGTAAGAGCTAATCATTTCCACGTATCACACCTGGTACTAGAGACTGCAGTAATGGCTCACAGATGAAACTGTCGAACCGAAAGAAATGACAAGGAACGACATTTGTAAGCCAAAAATGTGTTTTGATATTGATATTATAAAAGGTATTACTCTACGTCTAAATGAGGTAAAAAGAATAATCTAAATAACTTACCTTACATGAGGTGATTGAAAATCAGAAAAGTATTTTTTATGTAACAATGGAACAAGCTTCGCGAGTCAGACTCACTGACAACAGTGATGATGTGTATTAGAAACAGTCTTACCACTTCTCAGCAGGCAGCAGCACTGGTTAGCCTAAAATTATGCAATGGTCGTTTTTCCCGCCCTGACCACTTAACTCCAGAATCTACAGTCATTTGTTCATTTGTTCATTCTCCAATTGTATTTCGTAAAACGTGTAAATATTTTCTAGATTGTGATTATAATACGATCGGAAAATATTATTCTATATATAATTCCCATTAGGAATGTAATTTATCTACAAGCAATGTTGATAAGATTGAGGAAATTTTGTTGTATGGCTCTGAGCACTATAGGACTTAACATCTGAGGTCATCAGTCCCCAGGAACTTAGAACTACTTAAACCTAACTAACCTAAGGACATCACACACATCCATGCCCGAGGCAGGATTCGAACCTGCGACCGTAACAGTCGCGCGGTTCCTGACGGAAGCATCTAGAATCGCTCGGCCACCGCGGCCGACAATTAAGAGTTACTGTGCTGGGAAACTTCTACGTTACTTGATACTGAAACAGCTGAATAAAACTGAACGTACTCAGTTTTCTCTTTATTCTGATCATCACTGAACTGACACACTATATTTTTAGCGCAATGCAATCTGACCTTCAATAATGCCTACAAAAGAATAGCTCTGACTAACAACAACCTATACCATTCATGAATCACTTACCTCACAAAAATCTTCGTTACTCGAACTACAGCAATACAGCTAGTGCCAATACTGCCAGCTAAATAGAAGATTCTAACTAATGAAGGCACTAACTACTGATTTGTGAAGTTATCTGGACACGTTTAACAGGGCTAGGGGAAATAGAGTTAATTGTGGGGTGTTATTACCGGCCACCAGGTTCCACCGTGACAGTTCTAGAATCATTCAAAGGAAGTCTACATTCTGTAACGCAGAAGTACCGGGAACATGCTATATTAGTCGGAGGCGACTTCAACCTACCTAGTATAGACTGGGATGTCTATGGATACATTACAGGTGGTACAGACAAGCCGTCGTGTGAATTACTTTTGAACACATTATCCGAAAACTGTCTTGAGCAGCTAAATCGACAGCCAAAAGCGTAATGGAAATACTTTAGATCTGGTAGCCAGGAACAGACCAGACCTCATCGACGGTGTCAGTGTTGAGACAGGGATTAGTGATCATGATGTTGTCATTACGACTATGGTTACGAAAGTTAAAAAGTCGGTCTAGAAGGCTAGGAGAGTATTCTTACTAGAAAGAGCAGATAAGCAGTTGTTAGCATCCCACTTAGTAAATGAATCGTCTTCATTTACTTCCGGTATGATGGACGTGGAAATTTTAAACACATTGTAAATCACGCATTGGACAAGTTGTGCCGAAAAAGTGGGTTACGGACGGAAAAGACCCACCGTGGTTTAACAGCGCAATTCGGAGAATACTAAGGAAGCAAAGGCAGTTGCACTCGCGATACAAGAAAGATCGGGAGAATGAGGACAGGCAAAAGTTAGTAGAGATTCGTGCTGCTGTAAAAAGAGCGATGCGCGAAGTATTCAACTACTACCAGCGTCATACCTTACCAAAAGATCTTGCTGAAAACCCAAGGAAATTCTGGTCTTACGTAAATTCGGTAAGCGGGTCGAAGGCTTCCATCCAGTCACTCACTGGCAACGGAAGACAGCAAAACGAAAGCTGAAATTTTAAATTTAGCATTTGAGAAATCTTTCACGCAGGAGGATCGTACAAACATACCGCCGTTTCAGTCTCGTACAGATTCCCGTATGGAAGACATAGTGATAGATATCCCTGGGGTTGTGAAGCAGCTGAATTGGTTGAAAATAAATAAATCGCCAGATCCTGATGGGATATCAATTCGGTTTTACAGAGAGTACTCTACTGCATTGGCTCCTTACTTAGCTTGCATTTATCGCGAATCTCTTGCCCAACGTAAAGTCCCGAGCGACTGGAGAAAAGCGCAGGTGACGCCTGTATATAAGAAGGGTAGAAGGACGGATCCTCAGAATTACAGGCCAATATCCTTAACATCGGTTTGTTGCAGGATTCTCGAACATATTCTCAGTTCGAATATAATGAATTTCCTAGAGACAGAGAAGCTGCTGTCCATGCATCAGCACGGCTTTAGAAAGCAGCGCTCCTGCGAAACGCAACTCGCCCATTTTTCACATGATATCTTATGAACCATGGATGAAGGGTATCAGACGGATGCGATATTCCTTGACTTCCGGAAAGCGTTTGACTCGGTACCCCACTGCAGACTCCTAACTAAGGTAGAGCATGTGGGATTGGTTACCAAGTATATGAGTGGTTCGAAGACTTCTTAAGAAATAGAACCCAGTAAGTTGTCCTCGATGGTGAGTGTTCATCGGAGGTGAGGGTGTCATCTGCAGTGCCCCAGGGAAGTGTGGTAGGTCCGCTATTGTTTTCTACCTACATAAATGATCTTTTGGACAGGGTGGATAGCAATGTGCGGCTGTTTGCTGATGATACTGTGGTGTACGGAAAGGTGTCGTCGCTGAGTGACTGTAGGAGGATACAAGATGACTTGGACAGGATTTGTGATTGGTGTAAAGAATGGCAGCTAACTCTAAATATAGATTAATGTAAATTAATGCAGATGAATAGGAAAAAGAATCCTGTAATGTCTGAATATAATGAATTTCCTAGTAGTGTAGCGCTTGACACAGTCACGTCGATTAAATATTTGGGCGTAACATTGCAGAGCGATATGAAGTGGGACAAGCACGTATTGGCAGTTGTGGGGAGGGCGGATATTCGCCTTCGGTTCATTGGTAGAATTTTGGGAAGATGTGGTTCATCTGTAAAGGAGACATAAAACACTAATACGACCTATACTTGAGTACTGCTCGAGCGTTTGTTATCCCTATCAGGTCGGATTGAGGGAGGACATAGAAGCAATTCAGAGGCAGGCTGCTAGATTTGTTACTGGTAGGTTTGATCATCACGCGAGTGTTACGAAAATGCTTCAGGAACTCGGGTGGGAGTCTCTAGAGGAAAGGAGGCGTTCTTTTCGTGAATCGCTACTGAGGAAATTTAGAGAACCAGCATTTGAGGCTGACTGCAGTACAATTTTACTGCCTCCAACTTACATTTCGCGGAAAGACCACAAAGATAAGATAAGAGAGATTAGGGCTCGCACAGAGTCGTATAGGCAGTCATTTTTCCCTCGTTCTGTTTGGGACTGGAACAGGGAGAGAAGATGCTAGCTGTGGTACGAGGTACCCTCCGCCACGCACCGTATGGTGGATTGCGGAGTATGTATGTAGATGTAGATGTAGATTGGAATATAGTTAACAAATGAAAGATTTTGGTAGAAAACAAACAATTTACTTACCTTAATAGTGTTCAGATTATATATATATTTGTCAAATCCAGTTTGACAAATTTCCTTTTTCTGATTATATATTTGTGACATCCAGTTTGACAAATTTTCTTTTTCTGACTGTATATATTATTTGTGACATCCAGTTTGACGAATTTCCTTTTCCTGACGGACACACGTCCAGATCGTCCGCTCATGTTAACATCTCAAAATTTTCGTACAGAGCACTACGTGGCGTTACCAACCTAAAAACCTAAACAGCCTACTTACAGTATCATTAATCAGTATGTGTTAATTAAAAAGTGTGGCATGCTATTTAAATATCTAATTGTCTAGTATGATCGAGAGAGAGCGTATGTGTTGTGTACGCACGACAGTTACGGTTATATCTGGCAGATAGCAAATTCATCCAGTATTTTGGGAGAACTTTTGTTTATCTGGGAGACAATGGCGTTTCTGAGAATCGCTAACATACTGTTCCCTGTGCTCCTAGCTGGAGTAGGCTTTACTTCAATTGCCTTAAAAAGCCAGATGTATAACAAGTACATACAGGAGGCGGGGCAAAATAGCAAAGTTATATTCTGTGCGAAAGCTCTCGTCCCTTGAAGACTGTCGCCCAGATCTTGGCTCATATCGTCAGTCAGGGCAGTGGGCAATAGATTTGAACCTTACACATCCGAATTACGAGTTCAGTGCCTTAAAGGTAACTTGGCTGTGAACTCCTGGAAAAATACTAACAATTTTCACAATGGTTACGTGGCTCTAACTAAAAAACGTGAACTCTTAGCAAACGACAATTGTAGGACAATAGGAGTGCTTCTTGTAAACATTTAGATATGCCATTAATCACATTAGTCACATGATATTACATTTTTTGTGAAGGTCATTAAATTACGTGTTTTCTTTGTTGCTCAGTACTTGGAATCCATGCATTGACTAAATATTTTACTTCGATACTTGAAAATACGTACACATCAGCATCATGACCATCTAAAGAGTAGACTGCAGTCATGTCATTTCATATATAAGTTTTTATTCTAGAAATAGCTACATCTCATACTCGAAAAAAATGTTCAGATGTGTGTGAAATCTTATGCGACTTAACGGCTAAGGTCATCAGTCCCTAAACTTACACACTACTTAACCTAAATTATCCTAAGGACAAACACACACACCCATGCCCGAGGGAAGAGCCGAACCTTCACCGGGACCAGCGCATAGTCCATGACTGCAGCGTCCAAGACCGCTCGACTAATCCCGCGCAGCTGTTCATACTCGAAATTGAGGTTACTTTCTTGTAACTAATGAGTACATATTTCTCTTCATACTGGTAGTACGTCAATGTTTGTAGTCTACTTGTCTCCAAATAATATCGTGAAACATCCCAAAAAATGTCAAACCTCTAAATCCAATAGATATTTTGTGCATAAAATAAATATGTCAGAAAATTTAATTCTCAGGAAATTCATTTCAATGTTATGTGTGATCTATGACTCATCTCTGTTGCTCCCTAACACATTCCATTCTTTGGTTTACATATTCCTCAATTTCTCTGTTGCTTTCCTTGTTTCTCGTTGTATTTTTGGCTTCTTTAATTGCCTCAAGGACCCACTTTCTAGCTTTGGCCATTCTCATGTAATCGACTACCAACAGTGAATCGCTCATGCTGACCCCAGAACATATTCCTAGTAACGCTACATCTTCACACCATAACAACTTTAGAGAATGACAGAACTGCAAAAACTCAAACTACAGAAATGTTTATAAGCAGAACAATGCTCGAACACCAAAGATATTAGATGGAAAACATAAGACCATCGCAAAGTGTATAGTCTAACAGGGCTGGATTTGTATAGTATATCTTTCTCGAATGGGAGTCTAAAGACAACGTTTGACGTGTGTAAGCAGCGGATATATGGGTGTGGCCACATACCGAGAGATATTTAATTTGGTTTTTAAATAAATTCCCGCTTTCCAATTCAGTCCCTTCAACTACCATTTTGTTCAAAAACTTTAAGCACCCTTTCAGATGAAAAACAATTAATTATTTTTTTAAGAAAAGAAAAGAAAAAAAGCACAAGAAAGTGATTCTAAAGCCAATGTGACATCGCTCGTTTTAGTGGCGGCAGTGTAGTGTGTGTGAGCAGTTCGCATCGGGCAGACAGTCACTGACGACATGTGCCTGTGTTTCAGTTTCGGCAGGTGGTGAACACGCTGTACGAGGTGGGCTACTCCATCTCGTTCGCGGCGCTCGTGGTGTCACTGGTCATCTTCTTCTCATTCCGGTAAGTCTCTATTTTTATCAGCAAATAATGCGTTTCATTCTAAGAAACAGATGATAACACGTTTGCTAGGTGAAGACACGTACCTGTAATGCGAAATCCGCTTGCTTAGCTGGTGGCAACGTGTTTGCCTACCACCTCTGTCACCTGCTCCAGACCAGCATTAGGTTTAAAAAAATTGGTGACCTGGTATTCTGATCGTAGTTCATCCTGCAAAAGTTGGCCTACACCTCTTCCATGTGAACTACCTGACAACATTTTCTTTCTCTTTACTGATTTTCCTACACTCTTCCTTTTCAATTTTCTGCTGAAAGTTCGATTTCCGACCGGGTCGGAGATTTTATCCGCTAGTGGACTGGGTATTTCACTGTCCACAACATCACCGGTGGGCAAGTCGCCCAGTGTGGCGTTACCTGAAGTAAGACTTGCACCTGGCGGCGGAACTTACCCGGATGGGGCCTCCCGGCCATCAATGCCACATGATCATTTTTTTTGCAATACGAAACCGTTTTTTTTAATAAAATCATACGAATCGAAGATGTGAGGACATGATATTCATAAGCCCTCAAAACTCATTACCCTGTTCCGATAAAGAATGCTTAGAAGCGACTGGTTGCTGGACATTCTGCAGAAATCGAAGGCCTGTTTTACGCTTTAGATAAATTTGTACTATGCAATATGGATAAAAACTTTCCAGTTGTTGTTATATCGACATTACAAAGTAAAAATTACCCTCGAAAGAGCAGTTTTGAAAGGTATGTCGTAATATGAGCGTAAAGACTACTAGAAAAATTCTTATTCGGTGTGGATTACTTTGGAACACTAAAAAACATAAAAAAATAGTAAAATCAAGAACTGAACACTAAATTACATCCTTTACCCTATTCATATCAGATCTACGAATCCTGACTGCAGAGAACAGTCCCGGCTCTAGCGATGTGTGAATCATTGCATTCCTTTGGATAGAAAATGTTGAAAATATGTCTGTAAATTATGGAATTCCAGCATGACGATATTGGAAGGATCTGCAGCAAGTTTCGAGTTCACAGTTTTTATTACCTGTTGTCATTGTGTCCACACTAACACATGTTCCTTTAGTTCCATTGCTGTTCTTCATAGAATGAAAGGACGTTTTAGTGACAAATTGTAGCCTATTACATATATTGCCGCCAAAAACATAACGGTATGCCACATAGTAAATTCCCACTAAGGCATGGTTCAGTGTTTCAAGATCCACTCTCCTCCGCCCTCATTTTCAAGGGTGCCAAAAATTCAAAAATTATGAAATATTTTTGTTCGTTCTTAGAACAGAGAAACTGTTGTAAACTTCTAGTCCTACAGTCGTGACTGGGCATACATGATGTACTGAATAACAAATGGTGTGGAATTCCTGTGGAAACAAGTTATAAGATATGTGCCACAATTCGGTGATGAATCGCAGCTACACGACTAATGTAAATTACTCCAACTTCGGTACAATTTCGCTAAGATATTTTCATTTATTTTACGGCATTTCAGTAACAAGGCATCACATCATGTAAGCAGCTCAGTCACGTAATGGAAAATTAGCGTAGTGATGTTCCAGAGATTTTTAATTTAAATTCTGCATTTGGATTCGAGCTGCACTTCTTTTGTATCGATGAAAACGCTCTACCATCAACAAAATTCAAACGCACGTAGCGGACCGACGCAAAGAGCTGTAAATTGCCAATTTTTCTCTCCTTCAGATGCAAATTGTGGAGCGCACTTTGAAGTAAGCTCTGATTGCTTATCTGGCAGAGCTTTAGCAAGAAACGGTGTGGATTCGGTCTCTCACATTTCAAAGCTGTAAGCAGAATCAGTCAATCAACACCAATGATATTTGTCGATGAACAGATATTTATTTACAGAAACCGGTTTCACACTATGTCCAATCCAGTAACGTACTAAAGTTTAATTTATATAACTGTCACTATGAATTACGGGACTAAATGTACGTAGACATCAGTCCTACTAACACTTTAAGAAAGGTTTCTGATCCAGGGGTCCGATTTTTACCTCCTTCTCAACATTTTTTTAGGTGAAATCAAAAGATAAGTCAAACAGTGCTTATATCCTTTTATTGATCTGTCTTTCACCCGCATTAAAAAATTTTCTCGTCTAAAAATATATAGGGCTCTTAAACAAAATGGCGCCGAAGATCGTATTGCACTTAGTGCACCGGTAGGCGGATGGACGTGGTACTGGATGGTCTGAAGGCACCGGTAGGGGGATGGACGTGGTACTGGATGGTCTGAAGAGACCAGACCAAAACATTATTGAATTATATGAGTGTAGCTGTGGTCAGAGCATCTGAGAAGTGAAAAAATGTCATTTTTCATAAAATGATGGCTGTTTGAAGAAAAGAAAGAAAAATCGGCTTTGTTTGGGCGTTCAAACTTACATAAAAAATCGATATCTTGAAAGTTGTTTAACTTTTAGAGATTCCGGCCATAGCCACTTCAATTCTCTACAAAACAGCTAAGCAGCATCAAAATTCGCCGAGTAATTTCCCGGTAATCCAAAGACCAGCAAAAAAAGTGATTTTTAGGACATCGCGTTTTAAGTTTTGTCAGTTTTTTGGGGCTTACCAACAGTCTGCGATGTCTCGAGCATAGAGTTCGCCTTCCTCGATCTCGCAAATTTCGTTCATGTGCACCGTTTCCTCCCGGGTCGCAGATCTGGCTTCTTTGCTTGCCGTAGAAGCGCGGTGCTCTGAGCGTACAAGGCAGACCGTGTTGTGCCTCCTGCAGAATTCGAAAGCCGTGTTGCCACGTTGAATGCGTATGTCATTCAATTTCTGTGCGAGTCCCACGAAGCAGTCGTTGAAGATAATTATAGCCAAATTGTTCGCAGTTTTGAGTACTTCTTTATTGGATATATGTGTTTTCGGGATAGCGCCCAAATCTGCGAATTTATGGACTCGGAGTTTTGAGTGTTCGCGCCAACACATCTTTCCAGCCAATTCTCATTCGATAGGTCTTCGTATAAAGGTCTGATTGCCTCCGAAAGTCTTCCTTAACCGCTCGACGAAGCAGGAATGTCGTTCCGATGATCGTGTATTTCGGCTATATGCGATATTTTGCGGGCAAAACGGTTTCGCTCACATGTTCTCCATGCTATAGGTTATCGAAATACGCAATAAAAGATTGATTATTTGACACTTCTAGACCAAAAATCCCCCTTAACTAGAAATTCAAGGAGTTGGCATTAAAGTATTCTTATCGGATTAGTTTTATAAACAATCGGACTCTGTCCTATTAACACGAGAGATCGACAGAAAATACACTAACACTAAAGATATTTGACTGTTTGGTGGTCATCTTCCACAGCATCTTTTACACAGTTACTATTTGTTTCTGATCTGTCTTACGTGTACTGAAATTTAAGAGTGTGGTAACCAGATGCGTTTCGCATATCCCAATAAAGCATCATAGGCGTTTACTGCTCCTTTTTACATATTTTGTAGAGAAAAGGATTTATCCGTTTTGTTAACAGAGTTGTAATCGTAAAGAACTTGATCTCTCTCACTCTCGCTCTATAGAAACGAACGGTTCTTTCTACTATTTCTTTTTCTTTTTACACTTTATTTTAATCTCTCAAAACATCACACCAGTTGAGTTCGCACATATTCTGCTGAGGTTAGACTCGTTTTACATCCAGCGGTGTTGAGTGCTGTGAAATGGTACAATTTTTGGACTTTGGTCTCTAGCCAGTCATGTAAGAGAAGTTTAATGTATTTTCTTATTCCAGTTTTAAACTATGGCATTCGCTTTTTACGCGCTGCAGTCTTTTTCTAAAATTACAAAAATTACTCTTGAAAAGCAAGATTTTTCCAAATGTAAAAACATGTTCTGAGTTTCAACTCAGTCATACAAGTGGGAATAATTATTTCACTGAAATCTAAAAGTGTAGCAAACGAGAAAATCGTTACAATATTATATTTAATGATCTGTTAAATAATTGCTCTGCTACACACAACTACTCAATAAACAGTCAGTAAGTAAAATCAGATTAAGCAGAAGGACTATCAAAAACCAATTATACGTTAATTACACTTGGAAGCAGAAGTATTTAGAAACAAACACAAACTTCTGTTTTCGAGATAAATAACATTGTTAAGACACTCAGTCTATTTGTAAGCATCACAAGATCCATGTTAAAAGACTGTCTTCGGCATATAGGTACAAGATATGATAATGCAGAGTCTGCTGCTCGCTGTCGCACACTATCTGTCTGCTGTCTGGGACTTAGTTCGTCGGGCGATAGAATTTCTCTATGAGAATTTGAGATAGCCAATTTGACCCGACTCCCCGGGTTTCACACCCCTTCCCCTATACTAAATCTGAATTATAGTCTGGGACAATTTATAATATTGTTTCATAAATAAATTAAAGTAGTCTCAATCCTCCTGTTCAGACCGCGGTTTCGGGGCGTTTTCCTGGGTGATTAGGCGAATGCCGCAACTGGAAGATTCTCTAAAATATTCCCAGCTGCAGTTTCCTGCGCCCCACTCCCAGACTCAAAGTAACCGCGTCAGTTTAATAGACCCAACGTCATCAAACAACCCGCCATTCTGCACGGAGTTACGATTTAAAAATAAACAAAAGGCGCTAAATCAGGCCAAGTGCACGTTTCTTGCGGGATACACAACGCAATTTTCTCTTGTTTGTCCCAATGACTCAGATTACAAATAACATTTTCCTATTTTCTGGATACGATAAGAATTAGGATACAGGCTTTAAGAAATATGCGGTATAAGTTTGCCGAGAATATGGAATTCAGTGTGTACTTTGTGCAGACAAGAAAAACATTTACTTGGACTTTTATGTACGTAGTGATATGTCGCAGGTGAGAAGTCAGTTCCCTCCGGCTCCATCTTTGTGTCATTCGATAGAAATTGTATGTGCTCTGGCCCCGAGACTCATTCTCTCCATATTTTCACTCCTTACTCTTAAGCAGCAATTCAGACGCGCCTCTACGTGGCATTAGCACTTCTTGCGGACACGGGACGAGGGAGCTTTGGTTTCAAGGCTGGACTCACATTCCGAAGGGAACAGTTGAGAGCCACTATAGGACAAGCAGATTTGGATTTTCTCACGTCACAGTAGTAGTCACCGAAAGCGAAGACAAAGTCAGGAAGATACTCAATGAAATAGAGCTTGTGTTAGATGTTGGCTACAATACATGTATAACAAAATAGGAAACTTCAGTAACAGTTGGCACTTAAGGTGGATATGCCGGATGAATGTATCTTTAACTTGGACGAGAAACTCTTGAACAGTTGCATGATTATCTCTGAAGTAGAAGAGATGAAGAAGGAAGATGAAAGGAAAACATAAACTGTTCGAAAAGAAAGTTTTGCGCCACCTGCGCGTCTGCGACCGTGTGTGGGCTTAGTGCGAGGGAGAGCAGCGAATTAAGAATGAGGCGAATTAGGAAAAATGCTGTGATGTGACCAAACAGTAACTCAAATAAAGGCAGTCTGTTCGAAATTACCCATCTTTGCACATTTGTGACTTCAAAATTTGCTGCCGAGTTACATCCCATACGTGCTGGTCCAGCCTGCCATTTAAATGCGTTTGTATAATCCCTGATATGCTGCTCACAAAATAATCGATGTTTGCCTGCTCAGTCTTCGACGTCGGTCCACCTGGAGTAATCCAACAAGTGAAGAGGGTTTGTGCGACGATAAAAGGCAAGTATGGATCGATCCGAAGTAACCGGGCTCATATTAGTAGATACCACACAGGGAATTCCTTTCGACTGACTCATGCCTCCTGAAGGAAGATGTTCACGAAGTGGGCGCGGTAAGCTTATACATAATCGTCTTAAAATACAAATCCATCGCCGAACTGTTAATTGTTGGGCTGGACAGTAGGTTGGAGAATCGACAACGCGTAGCCATCAAATTATCCTTAATAATGAAGAGAGCCATCTGACATCCATACATGGCACCGCATCGAAACAAGACTGACACAGCAGCATTAATATCTCGCGTGTTCTACATTGTGCGACAGTCATCGGATGCCAGGCAAATCATCAGTTGTCGGTGAAGAGGACCTCATGCCATCGATCTACATACCATTCCAGGTATTCACTTTCTCATCATTTCTGGGCACCACTAGGTTAGGGATTTTGTACTGTTGCTCACAATTTGATCCTGTGGAGATGATTGCCTACTGTGTAAGTCGACATAGCCTTCCCAGCTCCATCCAAAAACAAAAGGTAGGTCGCAGTTCTGTTGCACTCTCTTTAAAGTACGTAAGAATCTTACTTTGCAAGTATTGGCCATCACCAGATGTTCAGACTTCCTCGTCTACTTCTTCTTTCTTGGCACTATAGCACTTGATACACGTTGGCCTGCTCAACAATCTTCTTGCATACATCTCTGCTTTCTGCTTTTCTTTTACATCCTTGGATCTCCAACTTGGTAATGTCTACCAACGCATTGTCCAACCATCTACCTCTTGGTCAGCCCTTAATTCTGGTGGTATACAGTCTACCTTTCATTATTCGTTGGGCATACTATCATCTTCCATCCCGTCCCGTATTCTTTGAGTTTTGGTAAATTTCCCTGTACCGTTGTTCGTAAACATGAAGTCCATGAATGGCTGCAAATGGTCTCCATGTACCTCAGCATAAACATTTCCAGTCGATGATGGGTTCAGTTGGACCATAGGACCTAGTCTATTTCATGTAAACACAGCCCACACCATTATGGAGCCACCACCAGCTTGCACAGTGCCTTCTTGACAACCTGGACTTTAACTTCGTGGGGTCTTCGCCACAGCTCTTACCAATTGAAATCGGGACTCATCTGACCAATCAACGGTTTTGTAGTCATTTAGGGTCCAAAGGATATGCTCAAAAGCCCAGGAGGGGCGCTGCAGGTGATGTCGTGCTGTTAGCAAACGCATTCGCGTCGGTTGTCTGCTGGCACAGCCCATTATCTCCAAATTTCGCCCCACTGTCCTAACGGATACTTTCGTCGTACGCACCACATTTATTTATGTGGTTATTTCAAGCAGTGTTGCTTGTCATTTAACACTAACTAGGCAAACGCTGCACCGAGCGAGGTGGCGCAGTGGTTAGGCACTGGACTCGCATTCGGAAGGATGACGGTTCAATCCCGCGTCCGGCTATCTCCCTAAATCACTCGACGCAAATGCCGGGATGGTTCCTCTGAAAGGGCACGGCCGGCTTCCTTCCCCATCCTTCCCTAATCCGATGAGCCCGATGACCACGCTGTCTGGTCTCCTTCCCCAAACCAACCACCCAACCAACCAGCAAACGCTGCTGCTCTCGGTCGTTAAGTGCAGGCCGTCAGTCACTGCCTCGTCCGTGGTGAGAGGTAATACCTGAAATTTGTTCTTTTCGGCAGACTCTTGGCGTTGTGGCTCTAGGAATGTTGAATTCCCTAATGATTTACGGAATGGAATGTTCTTTGCGTCTAGCTTCCATTACCACTCCGCGTTCGAAGTATGCTAATTCCTATCGTCCGGCCATAATCACAAATGACACCCTTTCACATGATTCCCCTGAGTGCAAATGATGACTCCACAAATGCACTGACCTTCTATACCTAGTGTGCGCGATAGTAGCGCCATCAGTATATGTATGTACCTGTCGCAATCCCCTGACTTTGGCATCTCGGTGTATATAAGAATCATCTAATTCCATGATTAACAGCTCTGATGATCCTGTTGTAAGCTTGAACTTAACTTTGGCAAATTGAATAGCAGAGGTAAGCCACGATGTTCAGTTCACGAATGGAGACATCCCGCTCTTCTGAACTGCATGAGCACGCATGTTTGTTCTCACCTCCAATACACAGG
This sequence comes from Schistocerca piceifrons, assembly GCF_021461385.2. Lineage (NCBI taxonomy): Eukaryota > Metazoa > Arthropoda > Insecta > Orthoptera > Acrididae > Schistocerca > Schistocerca piceifrons. The sequence continues at coordinate 354,240,913 of NC_060139.1, forward strand.
TGGCGGTACGTGGCGATTGTCTATAGTCAAAAAGGAATTGAGAAATAGGATTCCAATACAAAAAGCAAACTCAAGTTGTGATCGTGAACATTTCCGAACTTTCGAAAGTGAAAATCAGAGAACGGTTAATGTAAATCTGTGTCTGAAGTACAGCGCTGTGCGGATGTGATAATAAGGCTGAACGTTGATGATCTAGGATATACACTCCTGGAAATGGAAAAAAGAACACATTGACACCGGTGTGTCAGACCCACCATACTTGCTCCGGACACTGCGAGAGGGCTGTACAAGCAATGATCACACGCACGGCACAGCGCACACACCAGGAACCGCGGTGTTCGCCGTCGAATGGCGCTAGCTGCGCAGCATTTGTGCACCGCCGCCGTCAGTGTCAGCCAGTTTGCCGTGGCATACGGAGCTCCATCGCAGTCTTTAACACTGGTAGCATGCCGCGACAGCGTGGACGTGAACCGTATGTGCAGTTGACGGACTTTGAGCGAGGGCGTATAGTGGGCATGCGGGAGGCCGGGTGGACGTACCGCCGAATTGCTCAACACGTGGGGCGTGAGGTCTCCACAGTACATCGATGTTGTCGCCAGTGGTCGGCGGAAGGTGCACGTGCCCGTCGACCTGGGACCGGACCGCAGCGACGCACGGATGCACGCCAAGACCGTAGGATCCTACGCAGTGCCGTAGGGGACCGCACCGCCACTTCCCAGCAAATTAGGGACACTGTTGCTCCTGGGGTATCGGCGAGGACCATTCGCAACCGTCTCCATGAAGCTGGGCTAGGGTCCCGCACACCGTTAGGCCGTCTTCCGCTCACGCCCCAACATCGTGCAGCCCGCCTCCAGTGGTGTCGCGACAGGCGTGAATGGAGGGACGAATGGAGACGTGTCGTCTTCAGCGATGAGAGTCGCTTCTGCCTTGGTGCCAATGATGGTCGTAAGCGTGTTTGGCGCCGTGCAGGTGAGCGCCACAATCAGGACTGCATACGACCGAGGCACACAGGGCCAACACCCGGCATCATGGTGTGGGGAGCGATCTCCTACACTGGCCGTACACCACTGGTGATCGTCGAGGGGACACTGAATAGTGCACGGTACATCCAAACCGTCATCGAACCCATCGTTCTACCATTCCTAGACCGGCAAGGGAACTTGCTGTTCCCACAGGACAATGCACGTCTGCATGTATCCCGTGCCACCCAACGTGCTCTAGAAGGTGTAAGTCAACTACCCTGGCCAGCAATATCTCCGGATCTGTCCCCCATTGAGCATGTTTGGGACTGGATGAAGCGTCGTCTCACGCGGTCTGCACGTCCAGCACGAACGCTGGTCCAACTGAGGCGCCAGGTGGAAATGGCATGGCAAGCCGTTCCACAGGACTACATCCAGCATCTCTACGATCGTCTCCATGGGAGAATAGCAGCCTGCATTGCTGCGAAAGGTGGATATACACTGTACTAGTGCCGACATTGTGCATGCTCTGTTGCCTGTGTCTATGTTCCTGTGGTTCTGTCAGTGTGATCATGTGGTGTATCTGACCCCAGGAATGTGTCAATAAAGTTTCCCCTTCCTGGGACAATGAATTCACGGTGTTCTTATTTCAATTTCCAGGAGTGTAGAATACTTAAGTGAAAAGGATAGCTACCAAGCGATAAGAATGAAGAAGTGTATAAAATCAGCCTAAGAGTTGATGCTCCAAAAAACAACATTTTAATTTAAAAAGTTGCAGGCGGTTTTCTGGCCACCCTAGTTTAATTCTGTATTGTTCTCTACCTCCAATGACCTCTTTTACGATGGGACCTTATGAGTGAATCTCCATTTTTCTTTCCCCACTCCATAGATACTCACTTGGCATTTCATCCGCAGATGGAATGAATGACTGACTTCGACTTGACTTTCTTTGAATAACGACATACCAAGACGAGTAATTAGTTCCTCTTTTCATCCATTTAAAACGTAAAAGTTCACGTCTGATTTGGCGTTCGATGGAGGCGACTGACAGTACTTGGTCGAATGCATGAGAAAGGTGATAGTATGAAATTTTTTCACCATACATTGCACCAATGACCGGAGTTCAATTCCAGACCCCTCCGCTGTGGCACATGAACAAGCTAATTAGTTAATTAGTTACGTGTTCTATAGGTCATCTGAATGATTCGTTTAACGAAATAATGCAGAACAGATCAGTTTACAGACATGTATACATGATCAGTTTCAACATTAATGAGCGTATAGTTTGTCAGCCCTACACTTAAAGACTACGAGGTTTTCTTCGCAGGTTATCATTTTGTAACTTGAAATTCGTCCATTGAATAGAAACTATTGTTCAGTTGCTTTTAGGTTAGGTTTAAGACTTATTTTACTGTACATCAAACTTTGTTTGTGATCAGGCAGATGATTAAACTTTTTGTTGTTGCATACTTAACTCCTTTCTGAGCCTGTGACAGTGTAAATGATGCTAATAAAGATAAATTTTTTTTCAAATATGGTTCAAATGGCTGTGAGCACTATGGGACTGAACATCGGAGATCATCAGTCTCCTAGAACTTAGAACTACTTAAACCTAACTAACCTAAGGACATCACACACAGCCATGCCCGAGGCAGGACTCGAACCTGCGACCGTAGCAGACCCGCGGTTCCGGACTGAAGCGCCTCGAATCGCTCGGCCACCGCGACCGGCATAATTTTTGCCTACGGAGCTGTAGGTATGAACATGACTATTCTTCTCAAATTGTGACTGATTGTTCATGACGTATTTTGTTAGCAACTATGAGTGTATATTGTGACGGTGCCATTAAAATGCCTAAATCCTTGAAGAGGTGCACACAAGACGATTGCCCATCAACACGAAATGTTATTATTACTGTTAACTTCAGGGTAATCAATACTTTCTTTCTAAGCGATGAATTACCCCAGAACATTATTGCAGAAAGATATTATTGATAGGAAATATGAAAAATATGCTAGGAGGTTGGGCAAATCAGTTTGACTGAATTGTTTCAGCATCTCATTAACATGCTTCTTCCATTTCAAGTTTTCATAAAAAATATCGAGCATTCCATCCTACTTACCCTGTTAACGTGTTAGACCAGATGTTGGTATGACTCCGTTGGTTGTACAGAAATGAATACAGTGGCCTTTTTTTTTCAAAATTGAGGGAGAATCTATTTTCAGAGAATCACTTAACAATTCACTTAATAATTCTTTGAAAACCATGTTAACAATTTCTTCTGTTGCTTCATCTATAATGTGACTTATTATATCACTAGCGTCGCCTGCAAAAAATTTTGGATGTGCTTGATGAATGTGGAACGTCATTCACATACATAATGAATACGAGTGGACCTAGCATTGCAACCACTGGGACTCTCTCCATTATTTTTCCCCAGCCAGAAAAATTTTCTCTTCTTCCAGCATTATTTCAATTGCCATAACTGTGCAGGCTACCACAGCGGGTAGTAAGATGATTAAAATACTTTTGGGTGTTACGTTATAAAGTATTTTATTCAATGTCACAGTACAATACCCAGAAGAATTTCAATCATTGTTTGAAATATTCAGTTCAACCTTTTGCATTTATTAGTCAAGTCTAAATCAAACACGTTGTTTGTAAAGCAACCAATTCCTTAAAAATTAAGCCCGTCAAAGATAGTAACATTATCTGTCTATACTCTATGCAATCAAACGCCTTGGATAAAAAAATCATGAAAAATGACAACTGGCGATATTTCATCGTTTAACGCTTGTGACATTTGGTGAGTGAATGTATAAGTAACATTCTCAATTCAGCAGTGCTTCTGGAATGCAAGTTGTGACGTGCTAAATGAGATGTTTCTATTTAAGTGTGAAACTACTCTTGATTACATATTTTTCGAGTATTTTGGAAAAAGACGTGAGTAAGGTAATTGGACGTTGATTATTTAAGTCTTTCATGTAATCTTTCTTACAAAAATCTTGCATCAGGCAATGAACCACGTGGAAAGACTCACTACAGCATCCTAATAGTGGTTCCATCTGACATCAAATGGAGTGTTCATGCTAAGGTATGTCATTACTACTACTACTACTACTATTGTTGCTGCTACTACTACCACTAAGAAACTATAGTAGATCGTCGCCAGCGTAGGCACGACACAGTGCAATTGCGTTTAACTACAATCAATTGCAAGTCGCCAATTATGTGGGAATATTTCATTTGTTAATAAAAACTCTCCGAAAAGGTAGTCTCTTTATAAGTAATCGAGACAGCTGCAGATATTACGTACTGCGTTGTATCTGTTAGCGCAGAACAAGATAATTTAGGATGCTTCCCGACCTTACTTTCTGATTAATTACGCTTCTCCAGCTAAATGGACATACTACGGTCTACCTGCTTCCAGTCTCGTACCTCGCTTGATATTTTATAAACAAGCACCGTATTTACTGAACGGTACTTCATAACTGTGTCAAAATCCAACGGTAGGTCAGCAAATTCGGCGTTCTCCAAACAGACGTTAAATATGGCCACCTGGATTTCGTGAATAAAGACAGGCAACAGCATTTCACACAATCTTCGCATTCTAAACAAATAATGTATTCCAAGGAATAGCAGTTTATCTACTGGGAAATATTCGGTACAAAAATAACTTCAACTATTTTCACAGATAGGAGTATCTTGGACGTGCAAAATAGCTACAACTCGCTACGGCAAGAATTTTACAATTCCTCGACAGGTAATTTAAGAGAAAGCATGAAATGTTGACGTATTTGTTAAAGAACTATACATAGCGAGGTGCTTTTGAAGTCTAATGAGGTGCTGGAGGACACCACATGCGAGTTCCACAAGAATGTCTTCCTGAAAATCTGACGTACATCAATAAGGCGTCACGGCTTTTCTTTTGAAACATTATAACATCATTTTCGTCTTGTGTCACGGGCAAGAAGCGACACAAGAGGGCGGCTATTCCTGCCATATGTGAGTAGTCTATCGTTTTGCTTGAAAGCAGAATAATAAATAATTTTAGCCTGTTATACAACCTTTGTCGTTAACCAGGAAGACATCACAAGGGATTGGAAATGATATATTTATTGCATTCCCTAACCCGTCTTACGGAGACAGTCTTGCTTCTATCTTTAAAAAAATTAAATAAATAGTTCGTCCAAAAATGTATAACTCAAAGAGTTCTACAATGTTAATGTGTGTGATATACTAAACGGAATCAGTAAATTAGACAGACATTTCGTCCTAAATTTTCATACGTACTGGAAGATGAGGAGCTATCTCAGAAAGGCGATACTGTTGATCTAACATCAACGCTTTGATAAACCTACTTTTGCTCTAACAATAGCAGCTAATTTTGAAACCGTAGAGATCAGTAACTGAAAGTATTTTACTTGTTTTCATACTCTGAAATCACAGTAACTAAGAAATGAAGAGGTGCGCAAACTCTGGTAGAAAAAGTATAGGAAAGAAGACAGGAGATGTTCTTTATTTAAGGGCGTTATTCCTTTCATCTTAACAGCACTACTGCTGCAAGTCTGCAGTTATGTTCTATCTTGCAGATAGAATCTGTAACAAGTGGTGGGAGAAAATACTCTATCAAATAAAAAGTGTCCGGACGGCCGTATACAAGGTGGTCCATTGATAGTGAGCGGGGCAAATATCTCACGGAATAAGCGTCAAACGAAAAAACCACAGAGAATGAAACTCGTCTAGCTTGAAGGGGGAAACTAGATGGCGCTATGGTTGGCCCGCTAGATGGCGCTGCCGTGGGTCAAACGGATATCAACTGCGGTTTTTTAAATAGGAACGCCCATTTTTAATAACATATTCGTGTAGTTCGTAAAGAAATACGAATGTCTTAGTTGGACCACTTTTTTCGCTTTGTGATAGATGGCGCGGTAATAGTCAAAACGTACATGGTATCACGTAACATTCCACCATGCGGACGGTATTTGCTTCGTGGTACATTACCCGTGATAAAATGGACCGTTTACAAATTGCGTAAAAGGTCGATATCGTGTTGATGTATGGCCATTGTGATCAAAATGCCCAACGGGCGTGTGCTGTGTATTCTGCTCGGTATCCTGGACGACATCATCCAAGTGTCCGGACCGTTCGCCGGATAGTTACGTTATTTAAGGAAACAGGAAGTGTTCAGCCACAAATGAAACGTCAACCACGACCTGCAACAAATGATGATGCCCAAGTAGGTGTTTTGGCTGCTGTCGCGACTAAAAAAAATGTGTGTGAAATCTTATGGGATTTAACTGCTAAGGTCATCAGTTCCTAATCTTACACACTGCTTAACCTTAAGTATCCTAAGGACAAGCACACACACCCATGCCCGAGGGAGGACTCGAACCTCAGCCGGGATCAGCCGCACAGTCCACGACTGCAGCGCCGTAGACCGCTCGGCTAATCGCGCGCAGCTTGTCGCGGTAAATCCGCACATCAGTAGCAGGCAAACTGCGCGAGTATCGGGAATCTCAAAAATGTCGGTGTTGAGAATGCTACATCAAGATCGACTGCACCCATACCATATTTCTATGGACCAGGAATTGCATGGCGACGACTTTGAACGTCATGTACAGTTCTGCCCTTGGGCACAGCAGAAATTACAGGAAGATGACAGATTTTTTGCACGCTTTCTATTTAGCGACGATGTGTCATTCCCCATCAGCGGTAACGTAAACCGGCATAATATGCACTGTTGGGCAACGGAAAATCCACGATGGCTGCTACAAGTGGAACATCAGCGACTTTGGCGGGTTAATGTATGGGCCGGCATTATCGGAGGAAGGATAATTGGCCCCCATTTTATCGATGGCAATCTAAATCGTGCAAAGTATGCTGATTTCCTACTTAATGTTCTACCGCTGTTATTACAAGATGTTTCACTGCATGACAGAATGGCGATGTACCGTCAACATGATTGACGTCCGGCACATAGCTCGCGTGCGGTTGAAGCGGTATTGAATAGCATATTTCATGATAGATGGATTGGTCGTCGAAGCACCATACCATAGCCTGCACGTTCACCGGATCTGACGTCCCCGGATTTCTTTCTGTGGCGAAAGTTGAAGGATATTGGCTATCGTGATCCACCGACAACGCCTGACAACATGCGTCACCGCATTGTCAATGCATGTGCGAACATTACGGAGGGCGAACTAGTCGCTGTTGAGAGGAATGTCGTTACACGTATTTCCAAGTGCATTGAGGTTGACGGACATCATTTTGAGCATTTATTGGATTAATGTGGTATTTACAGGTAATCACGCTCTAACAGCGTTCTCAGAAATGATAAGTTCGCAAAGATACAGGTATCACATTGGAACAACCGAAATAAAATATTCAAACGTACCTACGTTCCGTATTTCAATTTTAAAAAACCTACCTGTTACTGACTGTTCATCTAAAATTGTGAATCATATGTTTGTGACTATTATAGCGCCATCTATCACAAAGCGAAAAAAGTGGTCCAACTAAAACATTCATATTTCTTTACGTGCTACACGAATATATAATTGAAAATGGGAGTTTCTATTTTTAAAAACGCAGTTGATATCCGTTTGACCTATGGCAGCGCCATCTAGTGGGCCAACCATAGCGCCATCTGGTTTCCCCCTTCAAGCTAGACAAGTTTCGTTCTTTGTAGTTTTTTCGTTTGACGCTTATTTCGTGAGATATTTGGTCCGGTAACGATCAATGGACCACCCTTTATAATGCGGAGTTCAGCACAAGACGGAGAGTGTTGTGTGGGCAGTAGAGATATAGCAATACCATAATGGGTCGGTCAGGAGAGGTCAGTAATTTCGAATGTGGACTAGTCACTGGATGTCAACTGAGTAACAAATCCATCAGGGATATGTAAGAAGGGTTTAGGTTTGGCGAATGCATGGGGAATGTTACCTGCCATCATGTGAAGTGCCAGTTAGAGGAGGTGTTGTTACGATACAGGTGTATTTTTCCTTGTCAAGGCGTGGTCTCCTTATAGCGCTCAAGGAAACGCTAAACGCGGAAGTATGTGAATATAGTTTACAGCATCATATACTCTGTACAATAGAGGCACAGTTCCGAGGCGATGATTATATCAGCATGACAATGTTCCCCGTCATAAAACAGCATCTGTGATATATTAGTCTGGGGTCAATAACATTCCTGAAATGGACTGACATGATCAAATGCCCAATCTCAACCCAACAGAACGTCTTTAGCATGAGTCAGAATTCTCTCCAGACCTTACCTCGCAATATGGCTAACTTCTCTGATTTCGGCCCTTGAGGAAAAGTGAGCTACCATTCCTCAGCACACCACACTGAAAGTGACCCCGGGAGAGTTTAAGCCGTCATAAATATGAAGGGTGGACACACCTAATAGGCGTCCAAATATTTTTGATCAGATAGCGTATTGACCAAGCGAGCTATCACCTACATCCAATTTACATAAATACTCAAATAGTCACTGTATTGTCCATGACGGAAAGTCAACGGTGCTAATCTCGGACGCTGGTGCCTTTGAAAGATACGAGGTCTGACTCCTCAAACTCTTGCCCTCTTTTATAGGGCCAGACCCCTCCTCCTCACAATGTACGTATAATGCTTGACGCCGTCGAGACCCAACGTAGCACTCTGTACATAATGAGACCAGCGCTATCGGAGGTTACAAGCAGTCAGGTCACACATTAACGCCGAACTATCGTACCTCAAGGACTTTCATCTACACGCAAGGTTTGTGGGAGTGCTACAGTGAGTAGAACAAGCTGATGTCTTATGAGTTAATGATACGCCAACTTTGATACAACAGGTTTCTCTCACTTATTTTTCTATACATTTTACCTTGTTTTGCCCTGAGGAATACACGCCAAAGCACTGTTGGTCAAAATATTTCTGATATACCCTGTACAACTAAGATTTAATGCTTAGAAAGAGGCACTATGTGCAGAAAATATACGAATAATTTATGCGTGTTTCAAAACTACGTGCACAGTTATAAGAGTATGAGTTAAAACTAAAATTTTTGTGGTTTTTATTGGAAAATCAAATCCTTACAAGAAAAAGATATCGGGCTCGCAACCGCGCATGAAGCTTTTGACCAATCATTGAAACTATTACCGTGTATAGTGACAGCAATGCATGAATCGCAAGGTGCGGATGATGAAAACCGTATCCGTTACTGAACATCGTTACATCTTTCATAGAGAGGAATACTACCGGTGTTCTTGATGTTACGATGTCACGAGTCCTCGTTCCACCTCCCTGGTCGTGTTGAGGCACAATTCCCACAATTACTGTGAACGGAGAATGCTCGTACTGCCCTTGAAACGCCATTGCGTGATCATAAAGTTAGAGTTTGGGTAGCAATAGCCAGACGGCCCATTATTGGACCTTTATTTTTTGAAGAAACCTCGAACAGTGAACGTTATTGTTTAGTGATCCAAGATTTCATTGGCCAATTAAAGGAAGACGCAATCAACTACTTGTGGTTTCAACAAGATGGCGCCACTATGCACACGGCTAACAACACTCTACTTGCAATGGAAGAGTTTTTGGGATAAAATGTCATCTCAAAACAATTATGGCACCCTCGCTTGATGAATCTTAGTGTACCAAAATCTGTTGCGTGTCTCAGTCGCCCACGAACGATTTGTGACTCAAAAACTGAAGTAACTACGTACTTGAGAGCATACCACAGATCTACAGAAACTGTTACCCTATAAAACAGGACGTGATTTACAACATATTTTGTAAATACTTAGCAGATTTACAAGCATTCTGTATTTAGCAAATTATTCAGTGTTTTAATTCAATCCTTACATTGCCCTTCGAAAAGTATTGCTGTTATCCAGCTACAGAGCTCGTTTAGTTAAGATTTAATACTGAAATAAATCTTACAATCATCGAAACTGACAAGGAAAAATAATTTTTTTCCGTCAGCTATTCCCCATAGCGTTGCTGGTGTTTCAGAATAAATTTTATGGTAGAGTACATTCTTCATATTGTTAAAGATGCTTCCATTGTTTCAGGTAAAAATGCATATACACTACTGGCCGTTAAAATTGCTGCACCAAGAAGAAATGCAGATGACAAACGGGTATTCATTGGGGAAATATATTATACTAGAACTGACATGTGATTACATTTTCACGCAATTTGGGTGAATAGATCCTGACAAATCAGTACCCAGAACAACCACCTCTGACCGTAATAACGGCCTTGATACGCTTGGGTATTGAGTCAAACACAGCTTGGATGGCGTGTACAGGTACAGCTGCCCATGTAGCTTCAACACGATACCATAGTTCATTAAGAATAGTGACTGGCATATTGTAACGAGCCAGTTGCTCGCCCAGAATTGACCAGAGGTTTTCAACTGGTGAGAGATCTGGAGAATGTGCTGGCCAGGGCAGCAGTCGAACATTTTCTGTATCCAGAAAGGCCCGTACAGGACCTGCAACATGCGGTCGTGCATTATCCTGCTGAAATGTAGGGTTTCGTAGAGATCGAATGAAGGGTAGAGCCACGGGTCGTAACACATCTGAAATGTAACGTCCAATGTTCGAAGTGCCGTCATTGTGAACAAGAGGTGGCCCAGACGTGTAACCAATGCCATCACGCCGGGTGATACGCCAGTATGGCGATGACGATTACACGCTTCCACTGTGCGTTCACCGCGATGTCTCCACACACGGATGCGACCATCATCATGCTGTAAAGATTCATCCGAAAAAATGACATTTTGCCATTCGTGCACCCAGGTTCATCGTTGAGTACACCATCGCAGGCGCTCCTGTCTGTGATGCAGCGTCAAGGGTAACCGCAGTCTTGGTCCCCGAACTAATAGTCCATGCTGCCGCAAATGTCGTCGAACTGTTCGTGCAGATGGTTATTGTCTTGCAAACGTCCCCATCTGTTGACTCAGGGATCGAGACGTGGCCGCACGATCCGTTACAGCCATGCGGATAAGATGCCTGTCATCTCGACTGCTAGTGATACGAGGCCGTTGGGATCCAGCATGGCGTTCCGTATTACCCCCCTTAACCCACCGATTCCATATTCTGCTAACAGTCAGCGAGCAGCAATGTCGCGATACGATAAACCGCAATCGCGACAGGCTACAATCCGACCTTTATCAAAGTCGGAAACGTGATGGTACGCATTTCTCCTCCTTACACGAGACATCACAACAACGTTTCACCAGGCAACGCCGGTCAACTGCTGTTTTTGTATGAGAAATCGGTTGGAAACTTTCCTCATGTCAGCACGTTGTAGGTGTCGCCACCGCCGCCAACCTTGTGTGAATGCTCTGAAAAGCTAATCATTTGCATATCACAGCATCGTCTTCCTGCGATTAAATTTCGCGTCTGTAACACGTCATCTTCGTGGTGTAGCAAAATTTAATGGCCAGTAGTGTAGTATAGAATTCTGTGAATCAGAAATTCATCGAGATAACTATACATATGAAACTATATGTCGCATAATCTTGCTCTTGTTAGCAACCACAGTGCTGCCCAATGTTGAAAATCAATCTTTAAGGATAGAATTTCTTCCTACTTGAAAGGTATATCAAAGCGACTAAAGCGAGCAGATTTCTACGAAATTAGTGTATCGGTTTATTGTAAATTGGCAGCCGCAGTTTTTATTGAATTATATAGTCGGTCCCCAGAAGAAATATTTGTCATCCAGTTAAAAGAGTACACAGGTCGCTCTCAAGAGCTACAGATAATGAAGAATAGCTACTAGGCGATCATGTGAACCAACGTCAGACATGGCGCTGTAGTAGTGTGTATGTGGCAGTCGGTTGCGTGGAAATAGGCGCACACGTGGGTGCACTGGGCTCGAGCACACACATATACAGGGTGGTTCACGAAGGTATGCAACTGGTGAAGCTAATAAATAATAAAGAATAAAAGGCATTCTTATTTTATAAGTAATCTACAAACTACAACAGTTACTATGTGGTTTCACTTAAGTACACCTCTGTTATTATGTTCTTTCACTAAACAACAAAGAAAACCAACTCGTTTCAAGATTAGGAGACGACTGAAACAACGCACTAACTGTTGCCAACAATGACATAAACGTTTCTACATTCTTAGTGGGAAGTAAACAAATTTACTTGTGTAATAATCTTTGCTTTTCTGGAGGTTCTGAAGAACTACTGCAGATACAAGTCTGCGACATGTTTTTTTTAGATTTCACCAGACCAATAACAACAAAATAAATTGAAATTGTGCTTTACTTTAACCTCGTACAGTTTTGCCATGGCTTCATATTAGAGAAGTTGCTAAATTTTGGGTAAACTGTTTTATTAGCCGTAACTCCATAACTAAACATTTAAGGACCTATGTTTATATCAACTTTTTTCTTTACTTTTACTTGTAGAATAACATATTAAAATACTTGCATAGCTTCGTGAATCACCCTATAATCTTCTATATGCGCCGCACCCACAAAATTTTTAGTGTAAATAAAACAAAATAAAATAAATATTTCTCACTTGCTTTTATCAAAATATAATGAACTATTAACACACAGGTATGGAAGTCAATATTTTTGACCTGTAAAAGATACCTGTTTGTTTCAGGTGTCTTTGTGCAAAGGCAACCAAGCAACACACTGCCCCGCTCCTTGCCTTTCCCTGGCCAAGTCAAAGGCACTAACCGGAATAACAGTCGGGCTATACTCTGAATAGAATCCAGTCATTTCGGCTTGCTCTCATGTTTCCTTACAACTGCCACGCTACAATATGTCCAATCCATTCGTCAACAATTGTTTTAAAACATCTGCTTGCCAATATTAAGCAATAATAAAGAATAATCCGAGATACAAGGAAGCCCATTGTTACAGACTACTTCATAATTATTTCTTTTAAGCCTAACAGCAATGTGGTTTAAAATTTAAGTGAAATTGTTTTCATGTGAACTGGATTGATATCGTTTGGTTTGCTGGGACAATAGTTTTGAAGGACGTGGGAACTTATGTTGCAGATTGAAGGAGTGTTACAGCATTAATAGATAGCACACAAAAAAAGGGTCTACTGACAGGATGCGCGGTGCAAAAGCTCTTCGCGTGGCAGAAATTAATTTTCGAACGTTGCGCGATTACAATATTGAGTATTGCTTCTATATACACTTTCGAATTCGAACAGTCATATGTTTGTCGTCTTCATCACAAGCGAATATTATTAACACCGGCAATAGTGAAAAGGATGTTCAGCCAAAAATCAAGGAATCCGAGAATGTGTTTTCCACCCGTTCCTGTATTACATCAGTAAGAAGTGTCAAGGCACCGTCAGGCAGGGAAGGTTGGAAAAACACGTTTCCTTGGATTTATTACGACAAAGACTTGGACAAAATGATCTGTAGTTAGTGTAAAAACACTTTCGACTTCAGTATAGTGCTTCCGTTGGCAACTGCTATTCTGCAGTCAGGAATTCGTGTAATGCATTTGTTCGAAATGGATTATCCCAGTGGAAAAATGCAATTGAACGTTTAAGAGTTCATGAAAAATTTACACCTCACCGTTCGTCCGTGACTACTCTGGCCACTACGAAACAAGGTACCGACATATTATCCCTTATTTACACACATAAATTAGAAGATATGAAAAATGCAAGGAAGGAGGTTTTAAAGATAATAACGTCCCTCCAGTTTTTAATTCAGCAAGGAATAGCAGTTCGTGGTGAAGCCGACGAATCATTCGTCAGTTGCTGCTGCTTAGGGCAGATAATGTTTCTGACTTGAAATCTTTGCTGCAGCGAACTTCCTCACGATATATTGAATGAAATTGTCTCGTAATTATCGAGTGATGTACAGCAAAACATTGTGAAATCCATTATGGAGGCTCTATATTTTTCTGTTATTGTAGATGAGAGTTTCAACATATCAGTTAAGTAACACCTATCTAAATGTTTCAGATATGTCGATAAACAGCTTGAAGTTGAAGTTTTTATGGACTTCTGTTTAGTAACTTTTACAAGTTCTAGGACATTGTTTGAAGTGGTCTAGGATGTCATAAGACGTTTATCCTTCGACATAAAATACTGTCGTGGTCATGTTACAATAGCGCGAGCAACGTTAAGTGGACACATAACAGGATTACAAAGCAGGATTACTCAGTTGGAGCCGAGAGGTAGATTTGTTCATTGTTCGGCGCGTAGTTTGAATTGGGCAGAACAAGATGCAATACAAGTTGTTATTAATGTGCGAGATATTCTAGTGATTCTTCATGAACTAATATCATTTGTATGACATTCGCCAAAGACACTAGCGGTGTTTCAATAGCTACAAGAAGGCAACAAAGATCTTGGTGTAAGAAACGTCCACAGATTGACTTTGTGACCATTCTGTCCTACGAGGTGGTGCGTTCCCGCACGATCACTAAAATCGTTGGAAAGGAATTATTACATTCTCTTGAAATTGTTGGAAGATCCATCAGAAAAAAAAATGTGAAGTCTGTAGGAAAGCTAGTGGATATTTTTCAAACCTGCGTCAATTCAGATTTCTTATTTCCCTGAAACAGTTTATTTAAGTTTTCATCAGGATTGAGGAACTTCATTGTCCTTTTCAGAAGAGACTATTGCCATACCGAGAAATTAAACATTGGTGGAAACTTTGACTGCAAGTTTAGCTCCACAACAGGATATATTTTTTGACGAATGGGATGAAACCATTAGGAAAACAAAGCTTTGATAACTAGTTCTGCCTAGAAAAAGGAAGATATCAAAACGCTACGACGCAGGTAGTGAGCCTCATACGTATCAATCGCCGGAGGAAATGTACAGACAAATATTTTTTGAAATTATTGATGTGGCTGTGCACTCGCTGGCTCGAAGGTTCTGGGACTTATTTCACAACTTGAGCCTTTTGTTATCGGTGATATTGGTGCTGATCGAATCCTGCAGTTGCATGGGGCAGACTTTGATAAAGACAAACTAACACTGCATAGGGACGTGTATCTATATGCGTGCGGAATGAAGAAAGACGGAGTGGCCACCTTGTCAAACATTAAAATTATTTTAAGTGGAGAAGACATTGGTCCCAAGCGTGAAATGCTCACAGAATTTGGTATATTTGTTCGGAGGACTGTTACTTCTTGCACCTGTGGGCGGTCGTTTTCAGCACCTAGACGACTGAAAATGTTTTTGCGGTCAACAATGACACAGAAAATATTGAATGACTTGGCAATTTTGCATGTTAATAAAAATGACTAAAATATTTATATTAGCAAAATTGCAAACAAATTCGTATGTTCAAATGACCTAAAAAGGGAAGTGTTTTGTACTGAAAATTGCTATGTCATGACTATTTTTTGCTACGTAAAGTGACTTACTTTTTGAGTTCTGTTCACAAATAGATCTTTACATAGTTCTTTCTCCAGTCAATTAAAACGATCTGATTTATGAAGATTTTTTTATCTTAATTTGTATGAATGTGTTATTTTATTTTAGTAACGTGTTGATGACATCGTTGCGCCCTGTAGTCACTGTGCATATGTGTTGTTTCAAGTATACAATAGCTGATACACATCTAACTTAATACAGAAAGAATCGATTAATGCTACGATTGCATATTTTGAGAATATTCATTATAGTAACTCATCCTCATAATCCAAACCCACTAGCGCGACAGTTCTTGCGGGACAGGGCCTGTCACAGAGGCCTTTGGGTGGGCGTACAAGGGACCAGGAGTCGCTTTGGCCCCAGGGTTGCCCCCGGTACTCATTTCAGACTGCCTAGTGTGGCGAGTGTGTGTGTCCGCTCGATGGAAATGGATGTTCAAGTCTGCTTGACACAGGTCGGCGTCCGTCGATAACGACAACTCCGATCTGTAACTATTGAAACACACTCCTCGCTTTGATGGTTAGTTTCAGATACTGTCTCCATTTAACAAATATCAGCGTATCGCTGGAGTAGCACGCCGAAATGTATAAGCGGCCCTCGCTTATAATTGAAGCAATGGTGTTTGAAGGATGTCTGTCTTCTTTACTGCTACACACAGCGACTGCACCACTCGGTACCGCAACAACTCCCTTTATCTGAAACCAAATAAACCAAATATCCTTATACTGTTCGCGACGGGCTTATAAGCT
Organism: Schistocerca piceifrons; assembly: GCF_021461385.2. Taxonomy (NCBI): domain Eukaryota; kingdom Metazoa; phylum Arthropoda; class Insecta; order Orthoptera; family Acrididae; genus Schistocerca; species Schistocerca piceifrons. Next base: position 354,256,997 of record NC_060139.1, read on the forward strand.
TAGGCGAAACTTGATAACAATAGTTTTTTATGCCCGGTTTGCAAATGAATGTTCAAACGTAGATAATATGATATCTCGAATTATAAGTTCCACCTTTTAAGCCGATGCCACATTATAGTCTTGCGAGGATGTTGATTTGTGAAGTACGCTAGGGTCGTTAATGTGTCGCTACGGAGCTAATTCATAAACTCCTACGTCGTAAATCCAGAGATAATGTATTCTCTAAGCAACGTACAGACAGCGTCGTAATACAATGTTCAATTACTGTTCCCTGTTAATAATGTCACTCAATCAGCTTTAGCTTCTGCGTTCTATCAAGAAAATAATTATTGACAGTCACACAATGAAGTTCAGTTAAATGACGTAGACGATACGAAGTATTAAAGTTATAACTGAGCTTATTGAACTTCTCAATTATCTAACCAATGCACTGGAAAGCACACCGATCTGTCATTCAGGAAATTGAAGCTACGATTTGCATAAGCAATCCTGACGTTGACTACAGCTTCCGACAACACGGCGTACCTGTGAATTCTTCATGATTGCGTGTATATGTTTCCTACTCAAGTCTGTTTGTAGAGTTTATATCAGCCTCTCGCACACTGCTGTGTCCTTCAATGTTCGTGATAATCTCAGATCACGACGACTAAGTCCCAGAATTGATTAAGTATCACACGAGTTACTTTGCCCTCGCGTATAATATGTGTTCCGTTGTCTGGCTAAACGGTAAATGCTATATCACCTTTCTTCAGGACTTTGACTAAACGTCAAGACGATACCTGAAAAACTTTAAAATTCCAGATCGGTCTGAAACAATCTAATATCGGTCAATGAGCGTGCTTCTATCGCGACGTCTACTAGAGAGCGAATTAACATCTCTATTGAAGTTTTTCATTGTAGTCTCAGCGACTCACAGCTCGATGTGGCTACAACTCTTTTCTTGGATAAATGTTATCTTTGATCACTTTATCTCCTCTGGGTTTTAACCTTCGTAAAGCATATATTTTGAATTATTTGTTTAGAGTTTCATGCTTCGTAGATTAAGCGACCATCTGATAATCTTTCATGTAGTTCTTTCCGTGGAATAGATGTTGTTAGTTCCCTAGTATTTCTGTTGGTCAAACTTTCAATAGTGTTAATGTTTTGTTGCCAGTAGCTACCGTCAAGGTCAGGATAACCAATTTTTATATCTTTTTCTGTCAAAAGGGATGTCATTGGGGGTATCAGATATCAATTATCAAGGCGGAAAAGAAGAGCGTAGCAAAATCACCATACATGTAATTAAGCCTGTCAGAATCACAGACTATTCAAACGCCAATTATCGGTTGGATATAAATGAAGAAACCAAACAGTTTCTTGTTTGACAAAACCCTTCAGATTGGAGAGAAATGGTTCGACATAGGAGGTGGCTAACCAAAATTATAGTGTGACACCAAACTATTTTCAAGTCTCATGCCAATCATTGTATTCAATTCGTGGTGTAAGAAAAGCCCAGTTGACGCCTGTATGTATTCATAACCAAGCGAAAGTGAGCACGTGTGAAAATAGGTGCTTGAGCTTATTGTGAATATGATGATAACGCTGAAATCCAATAATTTAGATTTTCGGGTACGTAGGGAGAAAATAGGAAAATCAAGCAGTGGAAACTTTTTAGCAACCATCAAGGTAATCGCAAAGTAAATTCCGGTACGCAATCTAATAAATAAACCGAAACAGACCTACATGCAAAAATACCTTATCCCTTCACTTCAAAATGCCCTATCCTGTGCAGCTGAAAAAGAAATTATTAATGACATTAACGCTGCCTCATTATTTTCTGTAATTACACATGCAGCATAGGACATTACAAAAAGAGATCAGTTAACTCGGATGTTTAGATATGTTACAGTGGATAGCCTTGTGACGTGAAGAGAAAATGAAAGCTTTTTACGTTTTCTGGAAATAAAAGATCAAAGTGCAGTAGGAACAGGAAATGAAATACAATAAGTGCAATAGATGGAAAGGGACTTTTTAACAAAATGCTGTGGTCAGAATTATGACGGTTGTGCCAGTATGTCAGGCATACACAAAGCTGTCAGATCGAGAATTCAACGAAGACAAAAGTCTGCAAAATATGTGCATTGTACGGTGCACACTTTAAGTCTAGCACCTACCAATGCTACACGTGGAATTCAATAAGTCAGGTCCTTTTAGGACACAATACAAACGTTGCATCTTCATCTCTTCATCAGACATAGAATTAAAGGTTGGGAAATTTTGGTACCTTTTTGCTCCTTAAAAAGCTTAGCCCAACACGTTCGTCTTCAAGATACCAGTGCTTATGTCTATTGGACTACTTAACGCTGCGTAAAAAATAATATTGATTTCTAAGTGAAGGGAAGTAAGGGAACAAGCTGTTGCTTTGAAAAACCAATCAAAGAAATGTGAAATGATATTTTCAGATAGCGCTGCAATAAAAGCTTTGCAATTTAGCATCACAAATTATGCAATCGGAAAATGTAGAGATTGAAAAGTCTGTTCTCATGTTCAGACGCAGCTGATAATTTATCTTGCTGTTGACATAATTTTTAGGAAGCAATGTCATCGCTACATCTTGGCAAAGAAACTGAACATTTTAATGGCTTTTTGTACTTCACTGTAGCCAAGTAAATGGGCAAATTTGAGGATATGTATAATGTTAATCATTTCTTCAGAACCATTTTCCCAAAAATTTATAAATTCTGCTTTCGACGAAGAAATTCACAATGCGGTAACATTTCTTCAAAATGAATATGAGGAGGATTTATTCAGTAAATTCCAAGACCAAAAAAGCTCTAAAAAAGAAATAGCCTCATTAACATCGGTGATTGATAAACAAAACTATTAGTAACAGTGAATTCAGTCGTAGCTGTATCGTTCCATATTAATACACAAAATTCTACATGTTTTTAACTATTCCTGTTGCTGTTTCCTCGGCTGAACACTTTTTTTGTAGCTCATACTATCTGTGGAATTCTATGACCTGGGACAGAGTTAGTGCACTCAGCCACCACAGTATCCAAAGTGATCTCTGATGCCAATGAAATAATCAACACCTTCCAGCACAGAAAGTAAGCCGCATGGTCCAGTTTCACTAGGAGTCAAAGTGAGTACAGTAAGGCTTTATAATTAAAATCAATCAAACAACAAACAGAACTGTAGGCCCATGCTTATTGATATTAGCTGTCAATCACCATAAAGTTTTTAATTTTTAATGATATTTATCGATATTAATAATTTGACGAATGATTTCTGTGTTCATATTACATGGGATTTTGCTAAAACTCTACATTAAACTTCTATTTCTACCTACTGTGATGAAAGTTACGTTAGTTAATGATAGGTCATACATTTTATGTTAGGGAGTCAGGATTTTTATTTTTGCATGCAGGCCCGTCGTGCGTTACACCTCTGGGTTTGTGGGTTCGTCGAAACACATTTGAAACTGAGTTTCATCTCATTTCTGTTACCTTTAAGTCAGCTGCGTTACCGACTGAACTAGGACAATCTCAATGAATACTTATAGTACCAGTATATTTTACTTCACCCCATGAACCATAGACGTTGCCGTTGGTGGGGAGGCTTGCGCGCCTCAGCGATAGAGATAGCCGTACCGTAGGTGCAACCACGGGAGTGCAAATGCGGCCTCCCACCCTTTTCTCCGCCATGATGAATCTCGAGCTGCGACGTCACCTGGCAGCTACTGCAGTTTGTTTACAACGGTGTCGCTCAGTGTTTCTATCGAAGGAGTGCATGTGAGTTCGTGTTACATGTTAGTTTGTGTGTATTTCTTGTCCTACCGAGTGTTCAGTTGTAAAGGAATTTGTTCCGTGAGTCTTGTAGCTTCGTTTTTGGAATTATGTCTGCAAATACGTCGTATTGTGCAGTTGCTGAATGTAGTAATAGCGGTCGTAAGACTGAAGGCGTAATTTATCTTCGTTTTCCAAAAAATGTTGAACTACAGCGTAAATGGATTGCTCGTTGTAAACGAGAGGACAAAATTAATGTCAATAATGCGAGAGTTTGTTCTGAACACTTTTGTGAAAGCGATTACAAACGAGACTTGCAGAATGAATTGTTAGGTCTACCTACACGGAAACTGCTACAGGATAATGCTGTTCCGTCTCTAAAAATACCAAATTGGCACGGAAATACGTTCGACGTTCTTGGTCCCAGCACTGCGAATGTTACCGGTAGCGTCCTAACAGAGAGAGAACGTCGCTGATACTAGAACAGTAAAAAAAAGAGCTCTCTCAACGTTGAAAACTTTATCTCCGAAGAAAAGTAAGTTGGACAAATCCAGCAACACAGACGTCTTTACTGGCCCGCTAATTTCGCTTAAAGGCCAGGAAATTCAAGAACTGAAGAAAGAATTGGTTAGTTTGAAGATTAAAAATGTTCGCCTGGAACAAAGAATTAAGTCCATGAGAGAAACTTTACAGCAAGCTACATCTATAAAACGTAGTGTGTTTCACACTAAGAAGTACAATTGTGTATGCTCGGATGTGAGAATTACACTTTCTCAGTGTTTCACACCAAGACAAATTCGTTGTCTGTTAAAGAACAGGAAACAAGTAAAGTGGTGCTCAGAGGACATTGCAAATGCTCTCACGTTGAGAGCTTTGGCTCCTAAATCATAAGCGTATCTGAGGAGGAAGAATTGTCCTTTTCCCTGCAGGTCAACACTCCAGACATGGAAGAAACGGTTCAAGTACCAACCAGGTATTTTGAAACCAGTTTTGGAGTTAATTAAAGGTAAGTCAGAAATGTTCACATCATTAGAGGCGATTGGGGTCCTAAGCTTCGACGAGATGAGCATTGACGGTCGTGTGACTTAACGATTCGTCCGACGATGTAGTACTCGAACCACACAATTATGTCCAAGTCGTCATGGTTCTCAGCTTGTTTTCAAAGTGGAACCAGCCAGTGTCTTATAACTTTGATGTTGCAATGTCAAGTGATTTGTTGAAGAATATCATTAAAGAAGTTGAAACAGCAGGAATCCATATCGTAGCTGTCACGTGTAACATGGGACCAAAAAATATGAATGTGTGGAAGCAACTTGGTGTGTCTACATCCAAGACATTTTTTTCAAACCCTGTTGATCATAGCAGAAAAATATGGGTTATTTTTGATGTTCCACATTTGCTTAACTTATTAAGAAATCATTTTCTTGATGACGGAATCACTTTGCCTGATGGTACTGTGATTACTAAAATGGTTATGGAAGAGCTTCTTCGACATCAGACAGCCGATCTTTCGATCAATCACCACATATCGGAGGTTCATCTTAACGTTAGTGGACGTGATCGTCAGAATGTCCGAAGGGCTCCACAGATATTTTCACGTCGCACTGCACAAGCTGTGAGGTAATATGTTCTACATAAATATCGCGAAGGAAGCTTCATTGAGCTCGTGAACGATGTTTTCTATGTGCTGAATTCGAGATACCCTCAAGATGAGAAAGCTCCTCTTAGAAATGGTTACGGGTTTCATATCAGAAGTCAGGATAACTCTCTAAAAAGATTTCTTGAAATGTGTTCTAATATGCGAGTAGGAAAAAGAAACAGTCTTCTACCGTTTCAGAAGGGATTCATTATATCAATAAATTCACTTTTTGGACTTTGCAATGATATGAAAAATTCCGGAGCTACTTATATATTGACAGCCAGAATCCGTGGCCTTGGTGTCTTCTACAACAATCCCACACCTTTCGAGGTGAAAAACAGAATTCGTTTATTGATACTGACTGGAAATGCAAGTGAAACACCTTTGTCTTCTGGTGCTTCGACTTCAGAAGACAGAAATGAGAATTCTACTTCTGAAAACTAGCCGACACCTGCTGATGAAACTGAGGAAAATTTTGCACGTTTTATCTCGAGCGATTTATGTATCAGAGTAACTGATAAATCATTTGACGACGCTACAGATGACGAAATCTTGCTCTTAGATTTCGAGTTCAGTGATTCAGTATGTACCAGTGAAGACGTGAATAATGATTCTTTAAAATATCTAGCAGGATACATAGCATTCAAGTGCAAAAACGTTGACAGTTCTTTGGGAAATACAGCAGGACAGTGTGTTGTTGATACAGAATTAAGTCTGAAGCAAGACTGGATTACTATTATTTCAAAAGGGGGCCTCATTTCTCCCTCTACTGACTGGTTTGCTAAAATACCTGAGTTAGAAACTATATTTGCTGCTATTCATGGATCAAACATTTCTCATTGTAGTAGAGTGATAGCAACCTTAGCAGATCATATACGTTCGAAATTTCCCGAACTTAATAGCAAAATAGTTCAATTATATATCAGGACAAGAACTTTTATACGGATTAGGCATTTAAATAAAAGTGCCAAAATTGATGCAATGAAACGGAATTCGGCAATGAAGAATCAGCTCTGGTCAGCGTCGCCTTCAGCATCTTTGACGTAGCTTCTGCATCAGCTTTGTAAGGTAAGTTTGGAGATTACTATCTTTTTATTTACAAAAACATGTGTAAAATAGGAAATACCCAATTGTAAAACATTTACCGTAGTCAGATGCCTAAAACACGAGTATGAATGCGGATCCGAACAGCGGCCACCAGTTTTGCCTGGCGATATATCATCATTGCTACTAATATTTAACGCATTTCTTTCGGAAACCTTGTACTATATTAACATGAAGTATGTTCAACCCTATGAGTGCGAAACTTTGAATTATATGAGAAGAGAAGAGACATGAAAACAATTATTTTGCAATCTCCCATACTCTACAAACGGAGACTTCTGCCGCCTGGCTGCCGAGTGACGTAACAAGTCGCTAACCAATGAGAGCGCACTAAGTCAATCTGGCATACCTTTTTTATTCTATGTTCCTTGGGTGCAACCACAACAGAGGGGTATCTGTTGAGAGGCCAGACAAACGTGTGGCTCCTGAGGAGGGGCAGCAGCCTTTTCTAGAGTTGCAGGTGCAACAGTCTGGATGATTGACTGATCTGGCCTTCTGACACTAACTAGATCGGCCTTGCTGTTCTGGTACTGCGAACGGCTGATAGCAAGGGGAAACTACAGCCGTAATTTTTCCCGAGGGCATGATTAAATGATAATGGCATCCTCTTGGGTAAAATATTCCGGAGGTAAAATAGTCCCCCATTCGGATCTCCGGGCGGGGACTACTCAGGAGTACGTCGTTATCAGGAGAAAGAAAACTGGCGTTCTTTGGATCGGAGCGTGGAATGTCAGATCCCTTAATCGGGAAGGTAGGTTAGAAAATTTAAAAAGGGAAATGGATAGGTTAAAGTTAGATATAGTGGGAATTAGTGAAGTTCGGTGGCAGGAGGAACAAGACTTCTGGTCAGGTGAATACAGGATTATAAATACAAAATCAAATAAGGGTAATGCAGGAGTAGGTTTAATAATGAATAAAAAATAGGATTGCGGGTAAGCTACTACAAACAGCATAGTGAACCCATTATTGTGACCAAGATAGACACGAAGCCCACGCCTACCACAGTAGTACAAGTTTACATGTCAACTAGCTCCCCAGATGACGAAGAGATTTGTGAAATGTATGATGAGACAAAAGAAATTATTCAGATAGTGAAGAGAGACGAAAATTTAATAGTTCTGGGTGACTGGTATTCGATAGTAGGAAAATGAATAGAAGAAAATTTAGTAGGTGAATATGGAATGGGGGTAAGATATGAAAGAGGAAGCCGCCTGGTAGAATTTTGCACAGAGCGTAACTTAATCATAGCTAACACTTGATACAAGATTCATAAAAGAAGGTTGTACACATGGAAGAGGCCTGGAGATACTCGAAGGTTTCAGATAGATTATATAATCGTAAGACAGAGATTTAGGAACCAGGTTTTAAATTGTAAACATTTACAGGGGCTGACCACAGTCTATTGGTTATGAACTGTAGATTAAAATTGAATAAACTGCAAAAAGGTGGGAATTTAAGGAGATGAGACCTGGATAAACCGAAAGAACCAGGGGTTGCAGAGAGTTTCAGGGAGAGCATTAGGGAACGATTGACAGGAATGGGGGAAATAAATATAGTAGAAGAGGAATGGGTAGCTTTAAGGGATGAAATAGCAGAGGATCAAGTAGGTCAAAAGACGAGGGCTAGTAGAAATCCTTGGGTAACAGAAGATTTATTGAATTTAATTGATGAAAGAAGAAAATAAAAATGCAGTAAATGAAGCAGGCGAAAAGGAATACAAACGTCTCAAAAATGAGATCGACAGGAAGTACAAAATGGCTAAGTATGGATGGCTGGAGGACAAATGTAATGATGTAGAGGGATATTTCACCAGGTGTAATATAGATACTGCCTACGGGAAAATCAAAGAGACCTTTGGATAAAAGAGAAACACTTGTATAAATATCAAGAGGTCAGACGGAAAACCAGTTCTAAGCAAAGAGGGGAAAGCAGAAAGGCAGAAGGTGTATATAGGGGATCTACACAAGGGCGATGTACTTGAGGGAAATATTATGGACATGGGAGAGGAAGTAGATGAAGATGAAATGGGAGATATCATACTGCTGGAAGAATTTGACCGAACACTGGAAGACCTAAGTCCAAACAAGGCCGCGGGAGTAGATAACATTCAGTTAGAACTGCTGCTAGTCTTGGGAGAGCCAGCCCTGACAAAACTCTACCATATGGTGAGCAAAATGTATGAGACAGGCGAAGAATACAGTAATTCCAATCCCAAAGAAAGCAGATATTGACAGGTTACCGCACAATGAGTTTCATAAGCCATGGCTGCAAAATACTAACACGAATTCTATACAGACAGGTGGAAGAACTGGTAGAAGCCGACCTCGGGGAAGATCAGTTTGTATTCTGTAGAAGTGTTGGAACGCGTGAGGCAATACTGACCCTACGATTTATCTTAGCAAATAGATTAAGGAAAGGCAAACCTACGTTTCTGGCATTTGTAGACTTGGAGAAAGCTTTTGACAATGTTGACTGGAATACACTCTTTCAAATTCTGAAGGTGGCGGTGGTAATAGTCGAGGGGCATGAAAGGGAAACAGTGCTTGGTAAAGTAGTGAGACAGGGTTGTAGCCTATCACCGATGTTACTCAATCTGTATATTGAGCAAGCACTAAAGGAAACAAAAGATAAATTCGGAGTAGGAATTAAAATCCGTGGAGAAGGAATAAAAACTTTGAGGTTCGCCGATGACATTGTAATTCTGTCAGAGAGAGCAAAGGACCTGGAAGAGCAGCTGAACGGATTGAACAGTGTCTTGAAAGGAGAATATAAGATGAACATCAACAAAAGCAAAACGAGGATACTGGAATGAGGTCGAATTAAATCGGGTGATGCTGAGGGTATTGGATTAGGAAATGAGCGCTTAAAGTAGTAAAGGAGTTCTGCTATTTGGGGAGCAAAATAACTGATCATGGCCGAAGTAGAGAAAATATAAAATGTAGACTGCCAATGGAAAGGAAAGCGTTTCTGAAGAAGATAAATTTGTTAACATCGAGTATAGACTTAAGTGTCAGGAAGTCGTTTCTGAAAGTATTTGTATGGAATGTGGCCATTTATGGAAGTGAAACTTGAAATGTAAATAGTTTGGACAAGAAGAGAATAGAAGCTTTCGAAATGCGGTGCTACAGAAGAATGCTGAAGATTAGATGGGTAGATCACATAACTAATGAGGAGGTATTGAATAGAACTAGGGAGAAGAGAAATTTGTGGCATACCTTGACCCAAAGAAGGGATCGGTTGGTAGGACATGTTCTGAGGCATCAAGGGACCACAAATTTAGCATTGGAGGGCAGCGTGGAGGGTAAAAATCGTAGAGGGGGACCAAGAGATGAAAACACTAAGCAGATTCAGAAGGATGTAGGTTGCAGTAGGTACTGGAATATGAAGAAGCTTGCGCAGGATAGAGGAGCATGGAGAGGTGCATCAAACCAGTCTCTGGACTGAAGACCACAATAGCAACAACTTATTTTACTTTATCACAGCACAGACCTTTGGGACACAGGCAGTGTTGACTAAAGATCATGACTCCCCAGAGACCATATACTACATTCCGCCATTGATAAGCACTCTCAGAAATTTTTTAAAGTCAACGCCCTTGCGATGAAATCAGTGCAGTATGATGGGTCGACGTGGTGACAGAGGGTCAGAAAAGAGCTGTCGTCGTTGGGCTCGCCCATGACCACTCCGTGAATAAAGTCCTCAGATGTCCCGGTGTATCAACGTGAATTTCCCAGCGTGTATACAAGTAATGATGTACCACGTGAACGTCAACAAATTGTTGGAACTCGTTTGGTGGCTGCAGCCTGTGACCAAGGGTAGCCAAAGCGTTTGGTGTTTCAAGAGGTACCTTACCGAAGAGGTATACCGCATACGGCGTAAACGAAAAAGATATCATCCACTATGTCAACTGTGTGTGATGACCGATAGTGACAGACAGTCACTAAAGAGGATTGTGACGAAAAATAAGAGGACTAAAGCTTCAAAATCACTGCAAAACTGAATATTGCATCTAGATTCCTATCAATACCAACAGAATACATAGAAAGATAGATCCCTTATCATTTAGCTACAAAATACCAGGTCAGCAACTGAAAGCAGTTAATTCCATAAATTATCTGGGAGTACACATTAGCAGTGATTTAAAATGGAATGATCATATAAAGTTGATCGTCGGTAAAGCAGATGCCAGACTGAGATTCATTGGAAGAATCCTAAGGAAATGCAATCCGAAAACAAAGGAAGTAGGTTACAGTACGCTTGTTCGCCCACTGCTTGAATACTGCTCAGCGGTGTGGGATCCGTACCAGATAGGGTTGATAGAAGAGATAGAGAAGATCCAACGGAGAGCAGCGCGCTTCGTTACAGGATCATTTAGTAATCGCGAAAGCGTTACGGAGATGATAGATAAACTCCAGTGGAAGACTCTGCAGGAGAGACGCTCAGTAGCTTGGTATGAGCTTTTGTTAAAGTTTCGAGAACATACCTTCACCGAAGAGTCAAGCAGTATATTGCTCCCTCCTACGTATATCTTGCGAAGAGACCATGAGGATAAAATCAGAGAGATTAGAGCACACACAGAAACACACAGACAATCCTTCTTTCCACGAACAATACGAGACTGGAACAGAAGGGAGAACCGATAGAGGTACTCAGGGTACCCTCCGTCACACACCGTCAGGTGGCTTGCGGAGTATGGATGTAGATGTAGAACAGGAAGGGAACTCCAGAACCATGGAACTGTAGGGCGAGATAGAATTCCTAAACCATTCATCAGTGATGCAAATTCCCATGACTGGAAAATGTGGTGCCGAAGGCATAAAACATGGATTGTAGAGAAAAATATGGTTCGAAAGCCATAATACCTCGCCTACGGAGCAATAGAAGTACGTAATTTTGTCTAATGAGTCTCTTTTCTCACTGTTTCCAACTTCTGGCCAAGTTTATGTCCCAGGTGTTCAAAATGGCTCTGAGCACTATGGGACTCAACTTCTGAGGTCCTCTAGAACTTAGAACTAGTTAAACCTAACTAACCTAAGGACATCATACACATCCATGCCCGAGGCAGGATTTGAACCTGCGACCGTAGTGGTCTCGTGGTTCCAGACTGCAGCGCCTAGAACCGCACGGCCACTTCGGCCGACAGTCCCAGGTGTGAAACATGGTGTGCGTTTGGTAATTATTTGGGATCTATACTGTGGTATCTTATGGGCCCCTTGGTTATGTTGCAATTATGCGAGCATTCTGGGTGATCAGGTCCATCCTGTCATACAATTTTTGTTTCTCAATAGCGACGCTGTGTTCCAAGACGACCCCTGTTCACGCAGGTTACATAGTAAAGGACCCCTTTTGTGAGAGCGTGGGTTACCTGTCACATCTCCCTTGGCCATCACACTCATCAGGTCGCAATATTATTGAGCCTTTGTGGTCTACTTTGCAGACAAGCGGACATAATCACTGTCCACCTCCATCATCACTATCTGAACTTGCTGCTATTTTGCAAGAAGAATGGTTCAAATGGTTCTGAGGACTGTGGGACTTAACATCTGAGGTCATCAGTCCCCTAGAACCTAGAACCACTTAAACCTAACTAACCTAAGGACATCACACACATCCATGACCTAGGCAGGATTCGAAACGTAGCGGTCGAAGAAGAATGGTGTCAGATTCCCTTGAAAATTATACAGGACATGAATTTATCCATTTCGGAGCGACTGGATTCTGTTTTAGATAGCAGTGGATTCCCTACACTGTATTAATATGGTAGTGTTTTTCTAGCGACGACAAGCTAATGTTGTCCCTGTATGATAAATCTTTTAACCAAACGGTGACCTCGACTCTCCGTCATCAAAATTTCGGAGGTTGCTCTCTGTGAATTTTAGTATAATGGACCCATTGTTTCTAGTGGTTTGTATTTATACAGGATGTTTAAAAAAGAATGACCTCATTTAAAAACTCCATATTTGTTGCTAAAAGCATACTACAACCAGGGTATGGACTGTAAAATACACACATACTGTTGAAGTTTTACCTATAGTATTACAAATGCTCTACGTGTCCACCAGCAACAGCAGCACAAACGCCATCTAGACGATAGCTAAATTCGTCACAAACTTTACACAATGTATTAGGTTTTACAGAAGTTACGGCGGCTGTTATCCTGTTCTACAATTCTTTTACGTCGTAAGGTAAAGGGGCGGTGAACACACTTTCCTTCACATATCCCAATAAGGAAAAATCGCACGGGGTCATGTGTGACAATCTTGGAGGCCAAGAACGCTGCCCAGTTTCTTTGGATCCCGTTTGTCCTATCCAGCGATGAGACAGGGTGTCATAGTGAAACTGATGTACGTGTGGTGCAGCTCCATCCTGTTGAAAAATGAAGTCATCAGAGCCGTTCTGAAGTTGGGGGAAAAGTCAGTTCTGCACCATTTGAAGGTAGCTCATTCCAGTCCCTGTGTTTTCCTAAATAAAAAGGGGGCCATACAATTTTTTTCGATAAATGGCCCAAATACACTCTCTTTAGGTGACTCGTGCTCGATAACGTCATGAGGATTCTGGAGTATGCGCACGTATGTCAGTTTACTTTACCGCTAACACGAAATATTGCTTAATCACTGAATATTAACTGTCCTCTTGCAGAGCACTGCTGAAGTCAACCCGTTTCCTTTTACCACCAACCCGAAGAGCTTGCATGGATGTATCTGCCTGTATAGTTCATAGACCACGTCTTCGCCAGACAGTAGTATGAGGCACTGCCAGTTCTCTGCTTGCGCGGCGAGTAGACTTCGTGGACTCCGCTCAAACTGTTGCTGAGTTCCTTCCACCATGTCGTCCTTAGTGCGAGGTGGATTTGCAAGCTGCAGCATACAAAACGCCTTTTGTTGAGCGGACGCCATCTTAATGAGAGGACGAACTGGCTGCCATCTAACAGAGATTTTCTGAACTTCTAGGCCACGCTCATTCAAACAACACACATTTCCTTGCCGGGACCACATCCCATGTCATTTAATTACTACCGTCAAAAATCAGGCAATTCGTTTTTAAACACCCTACATAATTATTATTTATTCGATTCGTTACCTCCAAATGCCTTTGTTTCTGTGAAAGTTCCTTCGTAATAGTAAGGAAACCTGTAATATACAATAATAAAAACGTACAGTACAAAAAAAGAGTTTTGCAACAACCCCTCAGATACAAAAGTACTGTGATACGATGGCCGTCGCTGCCGGCACAGGTAAGCCCTTCCTCGTTGTGGCGGTCTTCCATTGCATTCAGTAAACCCATACAAGGGATGTATTTCGGCAATCTCTTCATCAGTAAACCGGTCCATAGAACGGTGTATCGCTGTTAATGTACAACTAACACTAACGAAGAAACAAATCGGAAACAGAAGCAAACAGTGCTCAATACAAAATTTGTTGCGAAAGTAAAATACGCACTCCTGTTGTCTCTAGCAAGTTCCGTGAGTGATGTACCGTCAAATGGAAAAATTCCATTAGAAATATATCCCAGGAAGCCGGCTTGGTTAGCCGTTCGGTCTAACGCACTGCTTTCCAGGCTGGAAGGCGTGCCGGTCCCCGGCACGAATCCGCCCGGCGGATTTGTGTCGAGGTCCAGTATGCCAGCCAGTCGGTGGATGGTTTTTAAGGCGGTTTTCCATCTGCCTCCGAATGCGGGCTGGTTCCCCTTATTCCGCCTCAGTTACACTATGTCGACGATTGCTGCGCAAATACTTTCTCCACTTACGCGTACACCATGATTACTCTGCCACCCAAACATTTGGGTTACACTTGTCTGATGTGAGACGTTCCCGGGGAGGGGGGGGGGGGGGGGGGGAGGTCCACAGGTGGCCGAACCGCACAATAACCCTGCGTTCGGTGAGGAGCGGCGGTGGGGTGGGTGGACTGCTGTAGCCTGTTGTGGGGTCGTGTACCACTGCGGGCTACGGCGGGGACGAAGCCTCTCCGTCGTTCCTGGGTTCAAATGGTTCAAATGGCTCTGAGCATATGGGACTTAACTTCTGAGGTCATCAGTCCCCTAGAACTTAGAACTACTTAAAACTAACTAACCTAAGGACGTCACACACACCCATGCCCGAGGCAGGATTCGAAACTGCGACCGTAGCGGTCGCGCGGTCCCAGACTGTAGTGCCTAGAAACGCTCGGCCACTTCGGCCGGCCCGTTTCTAGGTCCCCGGTTCCATACAATGCAATTCAATATCCCAGGAAACAGGAGTAATAATGAAAGAGAAATAAAAAATGCGTGTTCACCTCCAAACGCCGATTACCCACCGATGCATAGACAGCCATTACATAAAGAATAAAAATAGTAATCATTTAGGAACTTCAGCCGGCAGAATGATATAATAAATGGTTGTAAACAGTTTTACCGAATATTTGAAATTCACTCCACTAAAGCCAGGCAGGTTATACAGGGTGTTACAAAAAGGTACGGCCAAACTTTCAGGAAACATTCCTTACACGCAAAGAAAGAAAATATGTTATGTGGACATCTGTCCGGAAACGCTTACTTTCCATGTTAAAGCTCATTTTATTACTTCTCTTCAAATCACATTAATCATGGAATGGAAACATACAGCAACAGAACGTACTAGCGTGACTTCAAACACTTTGTTACAGGAAATGTTCAAAATGTCCTCCGTTAGCGAGGATACATGGATCCACCCTCCGTCGCATGGAATCCCTGATGCGCCGATGCAGCCCTGGAGAATGGCGCATTGTATCACAACCGTCCACAATACGAGCACGAAGAGTCTCTACATTTGGTACCGGGGTTGCGTAGACAAGAGCTTTCAAATGCCCCCATAAATGAAAGTCAAGAGGGTTGAGGTCAGGAGAGCGTGGAGGCCATGGAATTGGTCCGCCTCTACCAATCCATCGGTCACCGAATCTGTTGTTGAGAAGCGTACGAACACTTCGGCTGAAATGTGCAGGAGCTCCATCGTGCATGAACCACATGTTGTGTCGTACTTGTAAAGGCACATGTTCTAGCAGCACAGGTAGAGTATCCCGCATGAAATCATGATCACGTGCTCCATTGAGCGTAGGTGGAAGAACATGGGGCCCAATCAAGACATCACCAACAATGCCTGCCCAAACTTTCACAGAAAATCTGTGTTGATGACGTGATTGCACAATTGCGCGCGGATTCTCGTCAGCACACACATGTTGATTGTGAAAATTTACAATTTGATCACGTTGGAATGAAGCCTCACCGTAAAGAGAACATTGGCACTGAAATGAGGATTGACACATTGTTGGATGAACCACTCGCAGAAGTGTACCCGTGGAGGCCAATCAGCTGCTGATAGTGCCTCCACACGCTGTGCATGGTACGGAAACAACTGGTTCTCCCGTAGCATTCCCCATACAGTGACGCGGTCAACGTTACCTTGTATAGCAGCAACTTCCCTGACGCTGACATTAGGGTTATCGTCAACTGCACGAAGAATTGCCTCGTCCATTGCAGGTGTCGTCGTTCTAGGTCTTCCCCAATCGCGAGTCATAGGCTGGAATGTTCAGTGCTCCCTAAGACGCCGATCAATTGCTTCGAACGTCTTCCTGTCGGGACACCTTCGTCCTGGAAATCTGTCTCGATACAAACGTACCGCGCCACGGCTATTGCCCCGTGCTAATCTATACATCAAATGGGCATCTGCCAACTCCGCATTTGTAAACATTGCACTGACTGCAAAACCACGTTCGTGATGAACACTAACCTGTTGATACTACGTACTGATGTGCTTGATGCTAGTACTGTAGAGCAATGAGTCGCATGTCAACACAAGCACCGAAGCCAAAATTACCTTCCTTCAATTGGGCCAACTGGCGGTGAATCGAGGACGTACAGTACATACTGACGAAACTAAAATGAGCTCTAACATGGAAATTAAGCGTTTCCGGACACATGTCCACATAACATCTTTCCTTTATTTGTGTGTGAGGAATGTTTCCTGAAAGTTTGGCCGTACCTTTTTGTAACACACTGTATAGTAAATTTAACAGAGAATAAATTTCAGGGCTCTAGCCTGCATCAATACTAATATCTTTTCTCGTATTACTGAAATGATCTCTTCCTAGAAAATGTTAAATTAATTTTTGTCAGATACTTAAAAAGCATTTCGCCGTTCAAATCGGGTCATAACAGAATATTTTAATTATTGCGGGGGTGTTTATATTGTTTGTGTCTGTAGCATATATTTATACCGGGTGATTTTAATTTAGATTATTTAACAAGCTACGTGTGTGGTACACTATGTGATCGAAAGTATCAGGAAACCTGGTTGAAAACAGCTAACAAGTACGTGGCGCCCTCGATCGGTAATGCTGGAATCCAGTATGGTGTTGGCCCACCCTTAGTCTTGATGACAGCTTCCACTTTCGCAGCCATACGTTCAATCAGGTGCTGGAAGGTTTCTTGTGGAATGGCAGCCCATTCTTCACGGAGTGCTGCACTCAGGAGAGGTATCGATGTCGGTCGGTGAGGTCTGGCACGAAGTCGACGTTCCAAAACATCCAAAGTTGTTCTATAGAATTCATATCAGGGCTCTGTGCTGGCCAATCCATTAAAGGGATGTTATTGTCGTGTAACCACTTCGCCACGGCCCGTGAATTATGGACAGTTACTCGATCTTGTTGAAAGATGCAATCGCCATCCCGAATTACTCTTCAACAGTGGGAAGCAAGAAGGTGCTTAAAACATCAATGTACGCCTGTGCCGTGATAGTGCCATGCAAAACAACAAAGGGTGCACGCCCCCTCCCTGAAAAACACGATCACACCATCACACCACCGCCTCCCAATTTTACTGTTGGCACTACACACTCAGGCAGATGACGTTTACTGGGCATTCGCCATAACACACCCTGCCATCGGATCGCCACACTGTGTACCGTGTTTCGTCATTCCACATAACATTTTTCCACTGTTCAGTCGTCCAATGTTTACGTTCCTTACACCAAGTGAGGCGTCGCTTGGCATTTACCAGCGTGATGTGTGACTTATGAGCAGCCGCTCGACCCTGAAATCCAAGTTTTCTCACCTCCCACCTAACTGTCAGAATACTTGCAGTGGATCCTGATGCAGTTTGGAATTCCTGTGTCATGAACTGGATAGATGTCTGCTTAAAACACACTACGACCCTCAAACTGTCGGCGGTCTCTGTCAGTCAACAGACGAGTTTGGCCTGTAAGCTTTTGTGCAGTACGTGTCCCTCCACTTTTCCACTTAACTATCACATTGGAAATAGTGGACCTAGTGATGTTTAGGAGAGTGTAAATCCCGCGTACAGACGTATGACACAAGTGGCACCCAATCACCTGACCACGTTCGAAGTCCGTGTGTTCCAAGGCGCGCCCCATCCTGCTCTGTCATTATGTCTAATAACTACTGAGGTCGCTAATATGGAGGACATGGCAGTAGGTGGCAGTACAATGCACATAATATGAAAAACGTATTTTTTGGGGGTTGTCTCGATAATTTTGACAACATAATGTATATGCTGCAAGCGTATTGACAGACGCGGACTTCAACAAGGAATTAATTCAGGATGTTTTTGTCCGCGTTGCGCATTTCATTGCAACCAACATATATATGAATAATTATCGACACAATTAAAGGAGAGAGGGATAATATGTAACGGGAAGACACACCACACATACCTTCACATTTCCGGTGTTGTCCAGATATTTTCAGCGCAATACAGATAAAAAGATAAATTTACTCAGTTACGTGCCATCGTAGACCTTATCTCCCTGATAGCAAAAATCTCAAAACATTTCCATTAACCACTTCCGAAAGTTGTAGGTGGAGTTCGCGTTCACCCTGGTTATATTCATCTTTATATTCCAAGTTCCTGAAGGTCTGGTACCTGCAGACGACACATCAATATTTCCCAGTTAATGATGTCTAGAACATCGTTTATCCGAATATTCAATTTATTGCTAAACGGTAATGACACGGTTCAAGATGACAATCCGCATATATTTAAGTTTCGTACCGTAGCGGTTCCAAACACGCTAAAGGAAGAAAGCGGAAATCTCGTCAGCTGTCATTCGCATTCAGCACTTAACGTGTTTATTTGAAACATCGCTTACAGAAAATTCTTAGTGCGAGGTTTTTCGTCCCACAAGAAGGCCAAGAAAATATCATTGTAACGCTGGAAGCAGAAGGCTCTCATAATTCACGGGTCATTCGCTGTAAATGACTGAAATTATACTGAATCTGAATCATTACTTTCGATACAAAAATCTGCTCCACTCGCATCTTTTTGAAGAGAAGAAGAATTTGTGTTTCCTCTTACAAGGGGAACCGCCATATGTCGCTCTCTGATACAGTCGAAACGTGCGAGGGCTAAAGAAGCGTGAAAATAGAGGGACACGTATTTTGGCTTCAATGCGACTTCATCAGTCCTATCTTGCTTCGTACATCTGAGTTGGAAGGGGTGGCTACAAACACAGCTTAGAATTTTTGCGCCCCTTGTTCAAATATAATCTTATCTTGTTTTTTTTTCCTTCTCTTTCGCTCTCGTGGAAATATATGGCATCAATATTTTTATGTAATCGTGAAATACAATAGAAATATTGAAAAATGTGAGCACTTCAGTTACTATTTCAAACAACTTTTATCATCACAACTGAAACGGGTTAACACTTTCCAAAAAATTGTTACCGTCAGTATTTGTTAGTTCCTAATAAGTCGATGGCAAATTTGGTCAGACATAAACCAATTAATGGAACGGCAACAGGATGTGTACGCAATAGTGACAAAATCGGAAGACCTCATAAACGATGCCTATCATAAATTCTTATAGAACGTTTTCCAGCCTTACGTAGAAATGGAGCCGTTTCTCCACATTATTGACTTGTGGGATGGAAAGATCAATCATTCCTTACCAAATAGACTTGTTGTCGACGAAATTGGAATCCCGATGTTCTCATTAAAAGTAATTCCACCAAAATGTATACCTTTATGGTAACTCTGCGACGTGTACCGACATTTGCAGCAGAGCGGCATTACCCGATTGCGTAGGTGTCCTATTTTCATTGCACAGCAAAAGGAAACCACAAATATAAATGATGCAGTGATGCAATCAAAATAACGGCTTTATCCATAACCAAACGCAGGCTCTAGCTCTAGTGAAATTGCTTCTATACGCGTAGTCTTCAGCGAAATTATCTCCAGATCACAAGGTATTCAGCTCTGTTAACAAGAATGTTTTCCTAATTACACTCAAACTAGAAAATGTGACTGTGGCTCATGTGATTTAGTTCATTGTTCGTGCTACTCCGATTTTTTTTCTAGAATTTAAATGTTTTTAATTCCAAATTATCATTCATTATATAATATTTGTGATGATAACAGCTGTTTTATTAGGATTTGAAATGCTCACTTCTTTTGACATAATTCGATTGTATTTCCCGACGTCACAAAAAGTGTTGATGTCACGTACTTCCG
Organism: Schistocerca piceifrons; assembly: GCF_021461385.2. Classification (NCBI taxonomy): domain Eukaryota; kingdom Metazoa; phylum Arthropoda; class Insecta; order Orthoptera; family Acrididae; genus Schistocerca; species Schistocerca piceifrons. The sequence goes on from NC_060139.1 coordinate 354,276,982, forward strand.
CAACAACAAAAGAGTGAAACGTAAGAATTATTTGAATACGTGGCGCAAAGGCTCGAAGCTGTGCTCCTAACCGCTTTCTTAAGGGCCTCCAACTTCTGAAAATTTAAGCAATGCGTGAAATCGACCACGATGTTTTCATTGTTAGTCAAAGACGCCATCGGCTCTTATTTATGTTCCTTTTTCGATATGTTACTTCGTCGAAATATCGTTAGTGGTTTTCTGTGGATATCGCACGAAATGTTTCACGTTCTACTTACCAGAACTTCACTCAGTTTTTCATTAAGAGGCTGACCAGTCCTCTAAGCGAACACGCTTAGCTACCGCGCTCGCACACCTAGATCACAGGTCCAACCAACTCACGTGGGCACACAGTGCGACAGCGAGCTGATAAAGTACCTTCGAAGCTTTGCTCGGAAGCTATTGGGCGTTCATATCTAATTCAAAATGTGTACTCCCTTATTTCCACCCTTTTTTCATCCTGCCAAATTTCGATTGTATCAGAGAGGGTGAGTTACTAGCATTGTCTTTTTCAGTAGTGAAGTTGTATTCGAAGGTAAGTTTGACTTTTCAAAGCATCTGACAACTGAAATTACATTTCTCAGAAAATTACATCCTTTTTACTAAATGGAAACCTTTCTTCTCTGACGTAGTCACGAACAATGAGATTTGTAGAGCAAGTATTATCTAACATCACCAAAAAGCATAAAGACAAATCACCACATTACGTATATCTGTGTTAACAAATCTTAGAAATATTACAAAAGGGGGATATCTAACAAGCCTATATACCATATCTGTTTACGTACATTCACCATACGTAGAGCTCACTGTTACCTATTATCAGCCAACTCATTTACACTAATGCGCTGACAGTAAGAACTGAAGCACTGATATATGTTACACTGACTTATTTATACTCTTCCTCACTTTATGCTTTAGAAGTTTCAAGACGTGTCGGAGATACATGTTAAATGCCATTTGTAATAATCTGAAGCCTTATCCTTCGCTCAGCTTAACAGGTGCATTATTCCTCCCTTTTCGTCCAGATTTATTACGATCTCGCTCTCTAGAGGATATAACTTAATTGACTTGATATTTTATTGTATTTTCAGATGATTATATTTTATCCAAATTTTGGTGTCATAGGCACCTTCTAGAACTCCTAAATGCCATAAGACATCCTAGGTTTTCTGAGTACGTCCTTCCATTATTAAATACTAGGAACTCTTTTCTGTTTCGAAATAAGATCTGATTTTAATCAGTATCTCAACATTATTTTATTAATTCAATCTAGTGAACAAGGCCTCTAGCTGGAGCTATTGGCTTTTGCACCTTTTCGAATTCTTACATATCAATTTCGCAACTCATCAGGTAATGCATAGTTCTGTCATTAGTCTGAATGGACCCATTACAGAGCATTCTACTTCTCAGCAAATCTTTCTATAATGCAGTATGTTATGTCAAAGAAGAATCATTGCTCACTATGTCAAAGTAAGTATGAATATAATGGATTACCTATTTTTGATGCAATAGACCACTGTCATAGTCACACAAAGGGAACAGTGAGAAAATAATTATTATTTCAAGAATGTGATAATTTATTATCTCCACTTTGATTTTATTTGTACACTTCACAAAAAAGTGATTTATACACATACAAGGTACAATGAAACAGTGGTACACATATTTATAAATTAGAATCTAATGTCTCTGAGATGTGCATGCATGCCACACTACAGCGTAGATAATGCAGTTGAATATAACTTAATGGCGTCCAAAATATATGAATTAATGTGCTGAAAAATAGTCAGCAGTTCACAGAATGGGAGGACCATAGACTGGAGCCGGTGGTCCATACACTGGGACTGGCGCTGGTGGTGGCGGCGGTGGTGGTGGTGGTGGTGGTGGTGGCGGTGGAGGGGGAGGAGGGGGAGGTGGGGGTGGTGGGGGTGGAGGTGCTGGTGGGCCATATACTGGAACTGGGGCTGGTGGTGGTGGGGGTGGAGGAGGTGGTGGTGGAGGAGGAGGAGGTGGTGGTGGAGGAGGAGGAGGAGGTGGTGGAGGTGGTGCTGGTGGGCCATAAACATGGGCAGGCACTGGTGGTGGTGGTGGAGGTGGTGGTGGCGGAGGAGGAGGAGGAGGAGGAGGAGGTGGTGGTGGTGGTGGTGGTGCTGGTGGACCATACACTGGGGCTGGTTTAGGTGGTGGAGGTGGTGGTGGTGGTGGTGGTGGTGGTGGTGGTGGTGGTGGTGGTGGAGGAGGAGGTGGTGGTGGAGGGGGCGGAGCTGGTGGACCATACACTGGAACTGGTGCTGGTGGTGGTGGTGGTGGTGGAGGAGGAGGAGGAGGAGGAGGAGGAGGTGGTGGCAATGGAGCTGGTGGTCCATAGACTGGGACTGGTCTAGGTGGTGGTGGTGGGGGTGGTGGCGGCGGTGGTGGCGGTGGTGGTGGTGGTGGAGCTGGAGGTCCATACACTGGAACTGGCGCTGGTGGGGGCGGTGGAGGCGGTGGTGGCGGTGGTGGTGGAGGAGGTGGTGGTGGGGGCGGTGGTGGAGCTGGTGGTCCATATACTGGAGCTGGAGCATGTGGTGGTGGTGGTGGTGGAGGCGGTGGCGGTGGAGGCGGTGGCGGTGGCGGCGGTGGTGGTGGCGGTGGCGGTGGTGGTGGTGGAGCAGGTGGACCGTATACTGGAGCTGGTGCTGGTGGTGGTGGCGGCGGCGGCGGCGGTGGTGGAGGCGGCGGTGGTGGTGGTGGCGGCGGCGGTGGTGGTGGTGGAGGCAGTGGCGGCGGTGGTGCATACACAGGCACCGGTGGTGCATATGGAAGCGGCACTGGAACTGCTAGTGGGTAATCACCCACTGCAGCAGCCGCAAGGGCCGCCAGCAAAAGTACCTGGAAAGCACAAGGTGTCGACAGCTGTTCGAATGTATATGTCTGCACATGGCCAACTAGGCAGAGGCTTGCGTAAAATGTGTAAGTGGGTTTTTATGGCTGCTTAAATTACTGTCGTAGACTGCAATGGAGTTGATCACGAAGGCTATGAAATTTTAGTTGGGCAGGACATCAGAAAACATACAGCACCAAAGAGGATGGATGTCACTGAAAATTAGAAATCGTGGAAAAGCGTGGAGGTGGCCGTTTTCCAGCTTTGGATGTAAATGACTAATGAAATGAATTATGGGCGTACCTTATTCTTGATAATACTCATAGCTCTTAGAAAGCAACAATCTTTGTTTGTACTTAATTTAAGTTAAAGATGAAAGGAGCGGCTTTTAAGGACATGCTGTAGAAAAAAGTCTTCAATGATTTTGTGGTCATCTTCTGTTTACTTCTATCAACAGTTAGTCTGTTATTGACTATTTACTTATTCCCTCAAAATATTTCCTTCTCTGTTTCACATACAGCCAAGTGGAGCAGTGGTTAAGCAGTCAGACTGCTGTCCTCACACACTAATATAAGTTTTATATGATCATCGGTTGAGACAGTTAAACACCAATTATCCTGCAGATACACTTATCGGATTTGCCGCCAGATAACGTTGTGCAAGTACTTCATTCAAACAACGGTTCGACACCCTCAGCTGGAGATCACTCGCATCTTGTATCTTGAACACAACATCTACCATCACCTGAAGACGTTGAAAAGTTGTTTCGATGAAATACTGAGGGAACCCGAGAAGTGTATTTGCAACAGATATACCGGAAAAGCCTGAAAGATCATAGTAGTTATCCTTCCTTCTTCTCTTTCGTGGAATTTAGCTTCTCTGTCCCGTTTGTTCTCCAATCAACACAACCTCTAGCATGGTTTTCCAATTCTCTTTTTACCTTCTGACATTTCCCAACTATTTTTGGTAGCTTGTTATTCTCCATGCTGCTAACGTGTTTGCTCCTTTTCATATCTGGGGTTTTTGAATATTTTTACTGATGATGGAACACTTAAATTCCCCTTTTATCACCCCGTTTACGCTTTCGTAAATCGTTTGAGATAAATAGTGGGGAAGTCACTTTGAAAACTTCACACTCAATTTCCTTGCCGATCCTTACCCGAACCGAGCTGTGCTCCATCTCTAACGACGTCATCATCTACGGGACGTTAAACTCAAATAGAGTCCTTCTGCAGAGGACTTCATTAATTTTGTTTCTGTTGTCCCTGGGAGGTTTAGTCCTTTTGACATTCGCTTCTATAAGGAAGTGGTGTTAGAGTTATAGCAGTCTGAAAGTTTCGTTAGGTATTTTATTCTGTTTACTGTTTTCAGTTATTCTTACATGGCCCGTAATAACTGTAGAAGTAACGCTTAAGGGAAAAGAGTAGTCGATACTTAATTGATTTTTTCTAAGGTTTTGGTTGTTGCAGGGCTTCTTAGTGCCTGTTCCACACTCGAACCTTCCTAGTTGCCCACATTTTCACTTCATGGTTTGCCGGATTTTCAACTTATGTTAAGTCTCTCAGATTTAGGTTCTCTGTGGTTTCCCTAAGTCTCGGAACGAAAATGCCGGGATGGTTCCTTCAATACATGGCAGATTTCTTTCCTGTCCTTCCGTTATCTGAGCTTGTGTTTCACCCTTAATGATGTCGTCGTCCAGGAGAAGTAAACTATTAAACTTTTGTTTCCTTCTCAGTGTCAACTCCATTTCTTAACAGAAGAGCGATGTTATATTCAACAATGACACAAGTTATCTTTTACTTTACGTTTACACCCTATAATTAAGAGAAAAAAGACTCTATTTATTTAGTAAAGAAGAAGATGTAAAAAAGCAACTGAGAAAAATTAAAAGAAGGAACAATTTTTTTTTTTTTATTCCTCACGTACAGAGGCGTGACATAGGCTATTTCCTCTCTTTCGGATACAAAGGCCTCAATTCTCTTCTTGGAGAAATGGACTGATTATGTATTCGTAAACCCTGAAACTGTATGTAGCGTGATTGCTATGCTTTCTAAGTCTACCACACACGTGATAAGTTTCGTGATGTCTGTTTCTTGCTCGCAGCGGACATTTGTTTCTGATGCGTAACAGGATATTACTTTTAGAAAGAAGAACACTGTAGTCAAGCTGGTGACACAAAGTGATTGTTTTCGGAAGGCTTTATCATCCGGCACATTCACGATAATTTCCAACGAACTGACCGGTTCGGCCGTCATCGGCCATTGTCAGATGCTGCGGTTCAATCCCGTCAGCTGCCTATGTGCGGATTACACCCGAAACCGATCATAGGGTTTGAAATTTTTGTTGTAAAAGACAAAAAACGTATTTTCGAAATGTTAGTTTCTTTTCGTCGCTTTTCGAGAATCTCTAATGCCTAAACTGAAAGCGACTCAGAGCCCAATACGTCTGGCAGAGATTCATAAACTGGTTTCTATTCGTAAGACGCACGAAGTCCAACAAGCGTAACATTATTCTTGAACAACTGTATGTGTTTCTCAGGTTTACTTTATTCATTGGGCAACTAAAGCAAAACTTAAATCGCCCTGAGAATTCACCAAATTGCGCACTAACTGAGCCACTGACTAGTTATTGCGAAAATGAGTATTTTAATTTTTGGCTTCGATCAGTTCTAGTCCATTATATGAAGCAGCTGCTCCAGGCATCGCCGAAATAAAGTTAATCAAAGCATCGGGATATTTGTGTAACCTGACGGTCTTTCCATGTACGTGATAAACAATCGAGGTATATATCAGTTCGTATCAACCCTACATTCGTCCTGCAAGGAATCGTGGATGAAAGCTTGGAAGTTTGTTCCACATATCCAACTGAAAGAAACATAAATTTAGCAAATTACCTGTGACATGCAATCCTAAACATAACCATAGAATTAAAAGATGTGAAATATCCAAATGGCATCGTAAAAGATGTTCGTGTAAGTTAACATCAGGAGCACAGGATGCGTAACTTTAAAACGGGCACCATTGAGCAATTATAGAAGAAGAAAATGATAACGTTTGGAATATAAGATTTTAGTGGAAAAGGAAATTTTTAGAGGACAGAGATATCACGAAATGAGTAGGGGCTGGACAAAGAGTTTATATAAGGAAATAATTCTCTGGGCGATCCTTACCAGAAGATACCAGAAATAGTTCATTTGCCTCAGGATTGAGCAGTAGAGGATAAGATTACTACAGGCAGACTAAAGCTATTACACGCTAAAAAAATATAGAGGATGTGGGATGTAATAGTTACGTAGAAATGAAAAGATGAGAACGAGATAGGAAAAAATTGGAAGACAGTGTCAAATCAGCCGAAAGGCTGACTGCTGAAAGAAAAGGTAGAATTGGGCAGCTGCATTCAGTCGCGACCGTAGTTGCACACTTCACGTGAAGGCAATGTAAGCGAAGAAAGTCTCAGAACGTTTACTGAAATAGCGTTGCGCCGCTAGAAGCACCAGAGCGCGAAAATTTTATAAATACTCGAAAATTAGAGTATGTCCAACAGATTATCAAGGACGCTTGGCGTATTTTTAAAACTCCTATAGAATTTGTATTTAGTTCGCTCGACGGAATATTCGGGCTACGAGACAGGTAAGAAGCGAAGTTATAGACGAGGCTTCGTACATATCTTGAAGAGCATGCCACAAAAATTTCCTTCACCAGTTTTCAACACTTCATCAACAAGTCTTCAATCGTCGCTTAGCTTATCCTTAGTTTTCTGAAGAATCTATAAACATAATGTTACAGACTAAGGAGTGTGTCGCTCCACAGAAGACACCGTACACACTGCAGAACAATAGTGAGCGAGTGCAACTTACCAATCTCATGTCGTCGCTTCCGCAGTACCAGTTGTGTCCTGCTCTGGACCACGGACCCCGAATGTGTCTATTCGCCCCCGGGCTCACGTATTTATACCCCCTCGGCTGTTACTGAGGGGAAAGGGTTTAGTAGATCAAAACAGCCCGAAGGCCGCGAGAGTAGCGCTCTGGTCTGTTTAATGACCTCCACACTCAACCAGTGGCTGAAAGTCCTGTTACGGCAAGACACACCGGTCCGGTCGAAGCTTCCGTGAATATCTTGTAGTTTCAGAAACTGCTTGTAATTAAGCCTTTTTTTGGATATTTGTCTATATTCCATTTCACTGCTGCTTTCGGTATTTTTAAAAATAAAATACAAAGTTGCTATTACACTTCCATGTTCTTATTCGTTACCTGAAAACCCGCAGCCGGCCGGAGTTGCCGAGCGGTTCTAGGCGCTACAGTCTCGAACTGCGCGACCGCTTCGGTCGCAGGTTCGAATCCTGCCTCGGGCATGGATGTGTGTGATGTCCTCAGGATAGTTAGGTTTAAGTAGTTCTAAGCTCTAGGGGACTGATGACCTCAGAAGTTGAGTCCCATACTGCTCAGAGCCATTTGAACCATTTGAAAACTGGCCGGAAACTAAAATAATTACGACAGAATATCCATCGGGAGAATGTAAGGCATTTCTCTCAAACACCTGCAAAACCAGTTACACTCTCTTCTCATTATTGTCATACGCACTTTATAAACTTTCTCCGCTTCGCAATGAAGGAAATATTTTAACTGTAATTACCATGTTACCTTGCTTCCCAGATAAGCCTTTCGGAGCTTTACGCCGTTGTTGCTCTCTATTTTACATCATGAAGAAACTAGCGCATGATTACTCTATGCAGCCCTGCGGAAACTTTTACATTCGAGCATTAGTGTCTTATAGAGTGGCTAGTTCGGCAAATATTAGAACAGTGGTCAGCCATAAATACTTATTTGCTGCAGTATTTCAGTGAAGTCGGTACATAACTTCTTGTTTCGTCGTAAGCTCTTATAACTTTAGTAAATAGACATTTTTACATCCTTGTGTGTGTGTGTGTGTGTGTGTGTGTGTGTGTGGTGTGAATGCAAAATATTTCGCGTTTATTCGTGGAATGTTTTTTACATTATATCATTTTGAGAGTAGGTAGTTCGGCAAATATTAGAACAGTGATCAGCCAGACATACTTGTTTGTTGTAGTATTTCAGTAAAGTTTGTACATAACTTCTTGTTTCGTCGTAAGCTTTTATGACTTTAGTAAATCGACATTTTTAACATCCTTGTGTGTGGGGGGAGAGGGGGGGGGGGCGTGTGGTGTGAATGCAAAATATTTCGCGTTTATTCGTGGAATTTCTTTTACATTATATCATTTTCAGCCGAATTTTCCTCACAAATTTCAGTATGGACGTAGACTATGTATGGAGAAGTCTGGGTGTAAAATGTAAGGTGGTCATCGTAAAAATGCCCTTATTAACATATGATAATCTGCACGCTTTGTTCTGAAGGTGTTCGAAAGCAAAGCAGTTATCAGGCTGAAGAACTTACACGGAAATTTGGTAATGAACCACTATTTCGACCTGTGTCGTCTCCTCACAAGTTTTAGTGTGTGTGTGTTTTGTGGTTTTAGGTTGCAGTTAGATAACTATTACGTAGATCCTTTGTACTATCTTCAATGAATCACGTGGAACCACTCGACTTACAAGCTACATACACATGATTTGTTTGTAAGTATGGATACATGTCAACCATTTATACGCTGCTAAAGATCACACTGATTCAAAAGTAATAAAACTGAACATGTTAGTCCTGTATACTGCTCATTTAACCAGTGACACATTTCGTATATTTTTACCTCAATAGGATTCGAGTTTTGACTAAGCAGTTATAAAGAAGATACAAGGCACCATCCAGAAAAAGTGATTTTAAGCTAAATTTAAAATTTTCTTCGCTGTCTGTCAAATATGTTATAGGATGTATGACGAAAGGCTTTTGTGACAGCATATTCATCTTGTTCCTGAGACACTGAGCGCTGTAGTAATAAATAATGAAGCTCACTTTTTTTTCTCTAGTTGTAGTTGTGATCGATACCATCCTTATCAAATTGTGATAGCCTATTTATTACGAATTTCGTCGTTATAACAGTGCAATGTAGCTAAATGGCCCGGTGCAAGTCTTTCAATCGGACGCCACTTCGGTGACTTACGTGTCCTTAACATTCCACAGCGATCCGAGGGGGAAAGGACACACACAGTTTAATGTGCAGTCGCAGTCACGTGTTGTTCCACGCAAATCTTCAAATCAGTGAGAGGTCAAAGAAAGACTGAAAGTTACGTGGCGCGTCCGGAGTTCGAGCCGGCCGCTGTGGCCGAGCGGTTCTAGGCGCTTCAGTCCGGAACCACGCTGCTGCTACGGTCGCAGGTTCAAATCCTGCCTCGGGCAATGATGTGTCTGATGTCCTTAGGTTAGTTAGGTTTAAGCAGTCGTACGTCTAGGGGGCTGATGACCTCAGATGTTAAGCCCCATAGTGCTTAGAGCCACTTGAACCATTTGTACCGGAATTCGAGCTCGCGACCTTTCGGATTCCAGGCACGGGCGTTACGTCAGACAACAAGGCTCGACATTTCATCAATGATTGAACATATTGCAAATGAATGATCATAATGATCAACTGATAGGTGTGCTTTGGAACATAAATGTGTCCAATATTTGAAAACATTCAGTAGATACTTTAATTATTTATTAGTTTTTGAAAGACAGATATAAATATCCGAGAAACCAACATCACTAAAATACTACAGGATATAAATATGATTGGCTGATCACCAATCTAATTACTGGCCTAACTAGACAGCCTGAAACGCACCGAAATCTACAACCCGAAAGTTTAGGACACACTGCAGACAATACACGTAATATTAACATGTGTGCTACATCAGTATCTTCTGCAACTAAAATAGAGAGGAGGTGGACAGTAAAACTTATAAGGGGTCTATTCGGAAACAGAGAAGTGTGGTAATTATGGTTTAAGTATTTTTATTAGGATTCTTAGAAAGTTTACGATATACCCACGACAATAACGAAAAAATGTAGCTAGTTTTGTTGCTGCGTCACAGAAAAGTATCGGTATATCTAGATTTCTACCGGTTATCATTCATTCGAAATAAATACTGCAGTGGTGAGGAATCACGATTTCCATTTATTCTTAAAAGAATTGCAATGCGATCTAAATAATTTCAGTAAATTTTTTGGTCTTGTAATTTGGGAGCTGAAAAACACTCTTTTAAAGAAATATTTGGCTTGTATTCTCTGTTAAATACCGTGAATTAATTTTAATTATACTCTTCGCAAATCTAAGGAGGCACCTCCAAATTTGTTTTGTACATGGGAGCTTAACACTTTGTGGAAACTAGTATTTGCTTTCTTTACATTTCATGAAATAGGAACCACTTTTTTCCTTACAACAGCCATCGTCATTTGAGGTGTCCACGGTTCATCCATGTGTAAAGGAAAGAAGCCAAGCAGTCGTTTGGATTGTTCAAGTACTTGGTGCAATTGCAGTTACATTCACGTCAGTGCCACAAACGAGCAAACTATGATCTGTCATCCGGAAATAACTGTGCAGACTTCGTGGAGATATTTTTCGGAATGTTTACCAAGAAAATGTGTAAGTACTGCCTATAATGTGATTTCTACAGTCTGCAATTCAACTATGGGTTCAAATCACTTTCGACGATATATCGGGCTGCAGCACTTTCTGATACGCATGACATGTTGACATAATTATGCGGACGCTACAGACGCACAAATTTCTCGGCCTTGCGATTTGAGAATTGAGGAGCGCCGTTCGAAAGAAATATTTTTCTGGAATGCTCTGTTCACTACCATGCAATGGTGATTAATCACATTGTTCATAATTCTAAGGAAGAGCTCCATTTGCGCTGCACTACCACTTCTATGGCTGTAGAATCCGCTGCCAGACTTGGTAACGCGACGAACGTTAGCTGCAGGTATGTCAGTTTGCAGCTTGAAACGTTCTCTATTACGGGTATCTGATAATAAAAGAATTCTCTAAAAATTCCATTTTCATCAAAATTTTTTCATATATATAATTGCTAAGTTTTTCACTTCATACACCTGTAGTTATATTTTGGACTTTCTTTTATTATACCTTATGGTTAAATCAGTATGGAGAGTACGGATTTAAATGACGAATAATACTTCCTCGATGCTAATTCTTAAAGAACGTTTTCTAGAGTAAATGTGTTTTTGTTGTTGTTGTTGTTGCTGTTGTTGTTGTTGTTGTGGTCTTCAGTCCTGAGACTGGTTTGATGCAGCTCTCCATCCTACTCTATCCTGTGCAAGCTTCTTCCTCTCACAGTACTTACTGCAAGCCACATCCTTCTGAATCTGTTTAGCGTATTCATCTCTTGGTCTCATTCGACGATTTTTACCCTCCACGCTGCCCTCCAATACTAAATTGGTGATCCCTTGATGTTTCAGAATATGCCCTACCAAACCGATCCCTTCTTCTAGCCATGTTGTGCCACAAACTCCTCTTCTCTCCAATTCTATTCAATACCTCCTCATTAGTTATGTGATCTACCCATCTAATCTTCAGCATTCTTCTGTAACACCACATTTCGAAAGCTTCTATTCTCTTCTTGTCTTAACTATTTATCGTCCACATTTCACTTCCATACAAGGCTACACTCCATACAAATACTTTAAACGTCTTCCTGACACTTAAATCTATACTCGATGTTAACAAATTTCTCTTCTTCAGAAACTCTTTCCTTGCCATTGCCAGTCTACATTTTATATCCTCTCTACTTCGACCATCATCAGTTATTTTGCTCCCCAAATAGCAAAACTCATTTACTACTCTAAGCGTCTCATTTCCTAATCTAATTTCCGCAGCATCACCCGATTTAATTCTACTACATTCCATTATCCTAGTTTAGCTTTTGTTGGTGTTCATCTTATATCCTCCTTTCCAGACACTGTCCATTCCGTTCAGCTGCTCTTCCAGGTCCTTTGCTGACAGAATTACAAAGTCATCGGCGAACCTCAAAATTTTTATTTCTTGTCCATGGATTTTAATTCTTACTCCGAATTTTGCTTGCTCAATTTACAGATTGAATAACATCGGGGATAGGCTACAACCCTGTCTCACTCCATTCCCAACCACTGCTTCCCTTTCATGTCCCTCGACTCTTTTAACTGCCATCTGGTTTCTGTACAAATTGTAAATAGCCTTTCGTTCCCTGTAAAATATTTTTCTTCAAATATCTGAGCGCTACACTTCACCTCTTTGGCCGAGTTCTCTAACACAATTTAGTACTTCGGCTGCCGAACCTGATGCAGTCGATCTGAGTTGTATTGGTAAGCGATATTTTCTTCAGAACTTCAGGCTGGCAAGGAGAGTAAATGTGGTGGTAAAGCTCCTGAGACTCAAACATTTATTCACGAATGAAGGAATTTGCTGTTAGCAGCTGATCACAATTGGAAATTTATTGTAACAATGATAATAATAAATGTAATAATAAATATAATGATAAATATAACGTCTCGTAAACGATGGAAAACTGGTGGGCAAATAAAGAGAACCAGAAGAACAAGAAGAACGGAAAATGAACCTGCTTTACTTAGCGTCTTCCTCTCTGGGAGCTTTGGAACTAATAATAATAGTAATAATAACAAAATTTTGAACACAGTGGCTTCCATTATTCACAACTTAACCTCATTCTTACATTGATAGGACCAAAGTATTCGAATGCTGCCACAAAGGGATTGACTACCTTCTCTGTGAGTTAAACATACTCATCAGTAAGAGAATTACTTTGAATCATATCTTGGATAGTTCACTCTACCTAAAACTGCCCACTAGCACGCTGCACTGTCATGGATAAAAACAACTGAGGCTCTACAGGCAGCTGGATCTCAAAGAACCCACTTCCCTTCTCGGAGTAAGGAATCGCTTTATGGCAACCATTTGGGATTTTTTAGTCCGATTTCATAAATTTCATAGTCGTACAAATGACTTCTTTACTCTTTCATGCTTTTCACAAAAATGGTTCAAATGGCTCTGAGCACTATGGGACTTAACATCTGAGGTCATCAGTCCCCTAGAACTTAGAACTACTTAAACCTAACTAACCTAAGGACACCACACACATCCATGCCCGAGGCACGATTCGAACCTGAGACCGTAACGGTGGCGCAGTTGCAGACTGGAGCGCCTAGAACCGCTCGGCCACACCGGCCGGCTGCTTTTTACACCCACTTCATGAGTAATTGCCGAACATTATCATAATCTGTGTGGCCGTTCCTCATAAAGGAACTCAATTTCTGCTTCCATTCGCTGTTTGAGTGTGATTTTATTTTGGTAAGTACGACGCGTTTTGACTTATCGATTTCAGGTGCTAGTTTTGACACAGTATTGTACAATATCGTCTAGTTATGTGTTATTCCAAAGCGAGGTATTGCATTTTACGTTTGTTTGTTTTTTCCTGTGATATCAACATTGTTGTAAGACCGTTAGAATTATTTCCGCCTTGGGCTGAATTGAAAATTGCGACACTGATTGTTGGATCACTGCAACACTTCCACTTTCGAAACTTTAAATATCGCGCGAAACCGGGCGAAAAGTTTGTACATGTATTGCAGGGCAGGCTTTGCTGAGAAATAACTGTTAAAAAAAATCGATACGTTGCGACGTTTCCGAGTTAATTATCTTTGAAGTTAGCCAATCAGGCCGTTTCGCGCGCAGATTCAAGCGGCCCGCCAGAGACGGTGTCGCCAAACGTGTTCTCCTTTTGATTTCCTAAAAGCGAACAAGAGAGCGATGCAAAATCTGGGCTACGCTGCGGTATGAGAACAACAGTCACAAATTGTATCCGACAGGCCGCATGAATTTTCTCGCGATACGGCGTTATTGTCTAACTTCAGTGCTAATTAACTCGAATATGGTGCAACGTATCGAATTTTTTTCTTCACATTTATTTCCGAGCACAGCCTATCCTACAGTACCCTTACAAGCTTTTTACACTGTTTCCGACCAACCTGTATATGACATTCATTGCCTTACGTGGCGCTAATAACATAAGTTTATCCTTTATACAATGGCCGTAGAATGCCCCTCACAATTTGAACGTAAGGTTCTTTCTTGTAAATAAAATTTATTTCTGATATTCTGATATTCAGGTTCTCGTATAGTTATGGGTTACTCCCGAGCCAGGTGCTGTGTTCTAAGTTTTCCTTCCTCTCTTTCCAACGTCACCAACGTTACTTAAGAACTATCCATATTATTAATAAATCACTTGCCCGGAGCACGGGTTGCGGTCATAGTTTCAGGTTGCCTTTAAGGGTTTCTAGGGGCAACAAAAATGTAATTTTCAGTACTTCATATAACAGGCACGAAAATTGTGTTTTATTCAGCTGTGATTAGCCGTAAATAAAGTAATAATTGTTAGCACAATATTACACGCAACAGAGGATGACAGGTCAACAGAAGTTAAGGATTTTAATTCATATAATTATTTAACGAATTTAAACATTTAAAATACTCTTATAATCTACTCATTAAGAGATGTAATTACTAAAGGACGTCTTCTAAACATCGCAAACCGTATTTGAAATTTTAATTTGCCAAATAGGTATTCGGGTGTGTAACCCACCAAAAGAACACAGATTACTACATAAAAGATTCAGCTACAATTTAGCTCAGCAACCAAAACTCAGTAACATTGTACCTATGACTGGACATATTAAAGTAGTATTAGCTGCTTCAAAAATGCCCGTCGTTGAACATGATAGTATTACAAGCAAAGCAGGCAAGGTTATTGATAGATACAGCAAAGATAATATATATAAACAACGAAGGAAATGCTATGAACCACTTGATGATGGGTTTTGTCCAACGAATATTTCTATTACAGCTCGAGGCATATAGAAAACATCCTTTCATAAATATCTTAAAGCTGCAGAGCACCAATCATCCAAGATTATTAACAAGTGTGATCTCACATTAAAGTTTTAACATAATAAGTCAAGTGTTTAAGTTAGAAACAAGGTGCGTCTGAAAAGTTAAGCGAGTACTCTCAGAACATAAAGGAAACAAGTGTTACAAACAAAATACGTTTACTGGCGTTCAGAATAATCACCGCTAGCCACAGTACTTTCTGACATTGGATGTAAATCTGTTGGAAACTTACAACAAACGCTTCTTGTGGATTTCTCGAAGCACCCTGGTCACGAGTTGTTGGAAGTGCTGCCAATACGATCTGAAGACCAAGCAATAGTCAATGGCAAGGTGTTCATCGTCTTCTCCGCCTCCCAAAGGGCCTGATCCATCATTAATTTCTACCCGAAAGAGCTTGGGGAGACAGTGAACACCATACCATGGATTGTCGCTTGGTCTCTTGACTGTATTGGTAGTACCAGGTCTGCGGATATCAAACAACATGTGACCATGGCGCTTCCAGCAACTCCACAAGAAGCGTTTGCTGACATCTTCCTGTAGCTCTACAACCGATGTGAGAAGTCTGTTGTAGCTAATTGTGTTTACCTTGAAGGCGAGAAAAGGGTTTCTGTTTGTAACTCTTATTCGTTTATTTTCTGGGACTATTCACCGAACGTTTCAGACGCATCTTGTATGTTTTGAGGCAGCGTAACTCAAGTCGTGCAATTTTTTTCTTGTCTCATCAGTCTTCTGACTGATTTGTTGCGGCCCGACACGAATTTCTCTCCTCTGCCAAATTCTTCATCTCAGATTAGCTTGGTTCAAATGGCTCTGAGCACTATGGGACTTAACTTCTCAGGTCATCAGTCCCCTAGAACTTAGAACTACTTAAACCTAACTAACCTAAGGACATCACACACATCCATGCCCGAGGCAGGATTCGAACCTGCGACCGTAGCAGTCACGCGGTTCCGAACTGAAGCGCTTAGAACCGCACGGCCACACCGGCCGGCCTCAGAGTAGCACTTGAAACCTATGTCCTCAATTATCTGCTGGATGTATTCCAATTTCTGATTTCCTACATAGTTTTTGCCCTCTACAGCTCCCTCTAACATCATGGATGTCAGTCCCCGATATCTTAACAGATGTCCTATCATCCTGCCTCTTCTCTTTGTGAGTGTTTTCCAAATATCCTTTCCAATTCTGCGCTGAACCTCCCCATTCCGTACTTTATCAGTCCACTTAATTTTCAGTATTCGTTTGTGCAAATTATCCAGACGATATTCACATTATATTCACATTATTCACTTAGGAACATAAAAAGGCATAATTTCAAGCCTTTAAGAAATATTTTCTCGATAGCGTTCACCACAAGATGCCGAAAGACAAATAGTTCATCTCTTACAACATTTTCACTGTTCATGCAGTAAAACGTTCCCTACGATTTCCGAAATGGAGTGTCCCATGTGTCCAGCTCCAGCTACTATTCCGCATTCAAAGCCTGTTAACTCCCCTCGTGCTCCCATAATTACGCCGGAAGCCTATTCATAACATCGCCTGAGTACAGCTCCGCCAGTGCACTGCTGTTTTATACCATTTTTACGTAACACTATTGCCATATGTAGATGTGCATATTGCTGTATTGACTTCTCTTACCTCAGTGTAAGTGTGATTCTGTAGCTCAGCAGGTAATTGGCAGACAACAAATGGACAATTCCGGGGTTGGGGGTCAGTCACTTGTAGGATTTACCTGTCACTTATCCGTTCTTTCACATATGGCAATAAATCGTGTACGTAGGAAATGCTGAGATGCATAGTGTTTCAGAATGCACGGGATGGGTGAGTTAGTTCCATAGCTGAAGGAGGGCAAGGGCTATGTCTTCCTGTAACCGTCTGGGTGAGTTAGTTCCACAGCTGGTGGAAGGGAAGTGTTATGTCTCCCTGTCACTGGCTGGGTGAGTTAGTTCCACATCCAGAGGAAGGAAAGAGCTATGTCTCAGTGTAACTGGCTGGGTGAGTTAGTTCCATAGCCCGAGTCTTTCCCAGCCCGAGTCTTTCCCTACATCTGGCTATGGAACTACTTCATCCTGCAACCAGCTGGGTGAGTTAGCTCACAGCTGGAGAAAGGAAAGGACTATATCTCCCTGTAACTGGCTGGGTGAGGTAACTCCACAGTCAGAGGCACGAAAAGACTATGTCTCCCTGTAACCAGCAGGGTGAGTTAGTTCTACAGCCAGAGAAAGGCTAGGGATACGTCTCCCTGTAACCGACTGGGTGAGTTAGTTCCATAGCCCTAGTCTTTCCCTTCATCTGGCTATGGAACTACCTCACTCTGCAACCAGCTGGGTGAGTTAGCTCACAGCTGGACATAAGGCAGTTCCATAGTCAGAGGAACGAAAAGACTATTTCTCCTTGTAACCAGCCGGGTGAGTTAGTTCCACGGCCAGAGGAAGGCAAGGGCTGTGTCCCTCTGTAACCGGCTGGGTGAGTTAGTTCTACAGCCAAAGGAAGGAAAGAGCTGTATCTCAGTATAACTAACTCCGTGAGTTAGCTTCGCAGCCAGAGGAAGGCAAGCGCAGTGTGTCCCTGTAAGTGATTGGGTAAGTTAGTTCCATAGTTGGATAAAGGCACCATGCCTCGTATAGCACTATGGTGTTCAAACCAGCCATCGGGTAGAATACAGCTTCACAGCTTTTCTTGACCCTTCTCACAGCCACTGTATGAGCTCATCTTGAGAAGGAATGCCTCTGAAGAACTTTTTATGGTAAAAGGCTTAATTTTTTAATTATTAAACGAATTTTATCAACACTCTATTAGGTTGGTGCATAAGTTCATGGCGTTTCTTCATAAGTTTAATAAACGCAATAAAACCACATAACAGTGCCTTTAGTTATCAGTAGTATCTTCTCCTTTACTATTCACAAGATTCTGCCAACGTCGGGGAACTTATTGATTGCACGGCTGTAGAACTCACGTGATTCTAAGGCGAAGAACTCGTCGAGCCATGTTCGGAACGAATTACATCCGGAAAAAAAATTCCTTCAAGGTTGTTCGATAGCGAGCGGAAAAGGTGAAAATCTGACGGCGCAAAAGAATGCAGGCGGGCATTATCGTGGAATAGCATCACTTTACGCAGTCTTCCCGGTTGTTGTTCTTGGATCGTGTCTGAAAGACATCTCAACTGTTGACAGTAAATGTCAATAGTGATGGTCACACCTCGCGGAAGCAATCTGTAACAAACTGCACCGTCGCTGTTCCACCAACATAATCTTCTGTGATAACATAATCTTCTGTGGATGCGGGCAGGTCTTTGTACGGGGAGTTGCTACTTTGTTATCGATCAATCAGTCCTTCCTTTTCTTTATGTTAGCATAAGACGCTATTACTTGTCACCAGTTATGAAACAAGATAGAATGGTCGGTGTTGTTCACGAGCCAATTGATGATGAGCCAGCAGAGATGTACAACACCTTCCAATTTTTGTGAATTTGTCTTAGAGCACACACCCGACCTTAAACCCTCCCCACTGCATGCAAATGTCACGCGATTGTGTAATGATCACAGTTCATCACATTTGCCAATTTCCGAGAACACTGACGCGGATCGTTGTGGATTCATGCATTTAAACGATCTCCTCCAAACACTGAAGGTCTTCCTGAACGTGGAGAGTCACTAATATCAAAACGATCCTCCTTAAAACGAGAAAACCATTTTCTTCCCCTTCTCTGTCCAGTGACATTATTCCCATACACGGCGTAAAGATTTCTGGCTGTCTCAGCTGCTGTCACCCTCCTACTGATTTCAAACAGAAGAATATGTCGGAAATGTTCAGATTTCACCACTTGCAACTGCATTTTTTACCGTCCACAGCTCCACTCACTGTCTCCAAATGACAAAATGACAGTATGTAAATTCAAATAGCAACAGTGAACTACATATAAAAAATGACAATCGATACATAAGTCCACAGCAACTCGAAAACTAACATGCACAACAAAGCGCTACCTACTCACCACCAAACACATCTTTATTCTTCATGTCTAGATATTCATTTCTCAATATTGTCACCCTGACGACAAACATATTTCTCCCAATCAGACCAGTTTGTTAATAGCGTCACTGTAGACTGTTGGACTCCGTTTAAGGAGCCACAACGTCACCTCTGCTTGCACCGCTTAATCGCTGTCAAAGAGAAGTCCTCGAAGATGCTCTTTAAGTTTTGGAAACAGATGTCACACACATTGCGGTCAGTACCACTGTTTCCCTTGTTACTAGCATGAAACAGCCAACGGCGCGCACCTTTCGTTCTTCTACGGATTTCAATTGTAGGCACGCTTTTGGCGGTTAAAAACTAGATTACAGCATGCTGTTTCTCACATACGGACATGGTTACGTTACATACCGCCGTGTTACACGCTGCAATTCGGAGCCCTCTAGCGCCAGGGGTTGCAACTTGTGTCAGCAAAGCGAGAAAGTCGATCGAGTGGTATGCATGACATGTAATACCTCAAACGATATTTAGAACAAAATAAAAAATGGCAGGCATTACTTTGCAGCACGCTCTCTTATAATGGATAAAGTGAAAACATCATAACGAACAGATGAACCCCAAAAACATCATGACATACCAAAAATCAAGGGCAAAGACATACGTAATCTCCTTCATTGATTTGAAAAAAGCATATGATTCGATTGATAGAGAATATCTATTATCAGTCCTGGAATAAATGTGTTTGGATAAGAAAACAACTAATATTATAAAAGCGGCCCTTACAAATACATTTTGAAAAGTTAAATTTATGGGAGAATTATCGGAACGCTTTGAAATAAAAACGGGAGTGCGACAGGGGGATGGGCTCTCACCGCTTCTGTTCAATTGTGCGCTTGAGAAAGTAGTCAGAGAATGGAACACAAATATTGAAAGCGGTATAAGACTAGGTTGCAAAAGAAAGAACCTTAAAGTAAATTGAATTGCTTTTGCAGATGATATGGCCATGTTTGCTGAAACAATTGAAGAAGCACGGGAGCAAATCCTTGAACTAAAGAAACAAGCAGTTAAAATAGGTCTTCACATCTACTTTGAAAAAACTAAGATAATGACAAACATCAAGCACTCATGTAAACACCTCAAAGTTCAAGAACAAAAGATTGAAATAGTAAAAGAATTCAAATACCTCGGAGAATGGATTAGTTGGAATGCAGGGGAAAGTAATGGAATCCAGAAAAAATTAACTTGAATTGGCCTTCCAACTAACAAAAAATACGTACAACAAAAAATCCCTTTCATGGGGGTCCAAAATTACACATTACAAGAAGTGATTAAGTCAGAAGCACTCTATGCAGCAGAAACACCAAACATGCATTTCAAAGATCAAATGGAGAAACTTGAGCTAAAGGAAAGAAAAAATTTAAGAAAAATCATAGAACCAAAATGTCAAGACAATAAGATTATATACATCAAAAATGAAACTCTCTACAAGAAAATTCAAAAACTTTCAGACACTATGCGAAAAAGGAGACTAAAATTTTATGTTCATCTTCACAGAATGAATTCCAACAGATTAACTAAACAAATCTTTGACTTTTTCCTTAACCCCAAAACGAAACCTGAAACTCGTTTAAAGAAACTGAGAAAGACCTAGTAGAATTAAAGATTTCAGAAAATTCACTTATTGATTGAACAGCTAAATTAATTACTAAAGATGAAAACATAAGGTTCCAAGACAAATCTACACAAAAGTCCAAATCCTTCATTTCGGAAGAAGAGAGGAAAAGAAGATAAAAAGAATGAAGAAATACTGGGCCCTAAGAAAAGAACAACGCACAAAGAAATGATTGATCCAGCGTACCCCAAAGAGGATGAAACGTAAGAAGAAGAAAGAACAGATTAACTTTACTGAGGTCCTTCTACTACCTTATATTAAGCGAAAGTCACGTACTACGAGATTTCGACGTCACTATAAAATATTCTAAAAGAAGAGTTTAAATGATTCCTCTGTGCAAATTGACATACGTAGGCGGGTATCCTCTATAAATGACAGAATTCTCCACGTTATTTTTTGTTGTTTGGTTAGAACACATGAAATTTTTCATTTGTCTCATATTATACATTAACACTGGTAGTATATCACCGATGCCAAAATTGATGTTGACGAGTACGTGGCGCCATTTCACTGCTTATTGTTTACTGTTAAGAGATTTGTGAGTTACGCAAGTTTCGCCCCATTCACAAAGTAGTTTCCTTGTTCCGTCACGGCTAAGGCTCCTAGTATTTGGCGAAATACGTGAAAGTACTGAAAATTGCATGCCTCGTGTTAAGACGACGTATATCAGTGTGTTATTAGCTGATTTAGTGCCTGTAGAACTTGAGTATGCAACGTGTTGCCAAGCGGAACGCATAACACAGTTAACATGAATAGTGACACAATTAACAGTCCTGTAAAAGGTCTACATAAGGGTCAATAGCTTGGGCACCAGGTACTATTGTTACACAAACGTGTGAGCGTTTCACACTCGTTGACACTTCTGCATCTCTTACATCTGTAAAATTAATGCTCGGTCGCTGCACAGAACGGAAACTTGTCACAGTAGCCAAACATCCTAGAAACGCAGCACGTTACATCCATTACTTACGCGTCACGTAACCATAGGCAAGTTTTAGGAAATTAGTGATTTCATGATCGTCTTCATATGATGTAACCGAGAGAATATTTAACAATGAATAATACAAAGCAATGTCCTGGAAGTTGTACCAAACTAGGATAAAATGACTCCGAACTCCGTGGGCCTGGAGAACTGCAAGGAACAAAAATGAATAAGACTTCCTCATCTAGGCAGCTCACAAAATCCGGATAAATGGGACAAATATTTAATATGTGTAGACTGAGTATTCAAGATACATAACCAAATGAATTAAATGGAAGCTTCTCCGATGATGAATTGTGCTGTTGCCTGAACGAAACTTACATTCTTCAAGTACCTCATGAGAGGCCACCAGTCAGCGCTAGACATGAACCGGAAAGCGAATCCTCTCCAGTCCAGTTTCTCTCCTAAACTCCCCCAATACCCAAACTACCATTCTGACTAACGAATATATTCCTTTTTCTACGTAAAAACAGGGAAAAGCACCAGAAACTTCCAATTCAAATATTGCAAAAAACGTCATTACGATTCTTGCTTTTGGTACTGGTTACGAACCGTCTTCGTGAATTGTTCACCAACGTCTTAAACACATCTGGCATTACTTTGGATTGGACAGTCCACAATTTTTTTAGAGACTTAACGAACTTTCTCATGACATGGGCTGGTAGGCATCTCCTCTTCGTTGTGCAGACAGGACGGCAGATTTCACTTTCACGGAAAACCTGTGGGCACTGGCGG
This sequence comes from Schistocerca piceifrons, assembly GCF_021461385.2. Classification (NCBI taxonomy): domain Eukaryota; kingdom Metazoa; phylum Arthropoda; class Insecta; order Orthoptera; family Acrididae; genus Schistocerca; species Schistocerca piceifrons. Next base: position 354,299,071 of record NC_060139.1, read on the forward strand.
TGCTGTGGCTGTGGCAAGCGGATCAGCGCCAGAAACTGTCCACAATAAGCATTACAGGAAACAGGACCAGCTTTCGTAAAAATTATGCCACTAGAAGGCGAACAATCCCTGTTTTTGAGACACCGTAAAATGCCTTCTACTGGGAAAAATTGAATGCTCTCCGTTCCCAGCAAAATGTACGAAGCTCACACAATTAGTTATCAGGTAATCGTAACATAGCTGAAATGTGCAGTATGACTGGCCATGCTCCAGTATTTTCGGCTGTAAGCCAAGGTATAGTTGCTATTTGTCGGAAGTTCCATGAGGCTGTTGGTGGATGACGCTGTTGTATGTAGGGACGTAGCAACCATAGAAAAAAGTAGCGAAATGAAGGAAGTCCTGTATAGATTCAACGCTTAGAGCAGGGATTGATGATTGACCCTCAACATAAACAAATATAATGAATTGTGCATAAGTAAGTGGTAAGACCCGTTATTGTTTGGGTACATTATTTCAAAACACGTAGTAGGCACATCGCATAAGTACCTGAGAGTACGCGTACGGAGCGATTTAAAGTGTAAGATGTCCAAAATTAAGTTTTAGATAAATTTATTGGAAAAGTCTTCTGGGAACGTAGTCCACCCAGAAATGAGGTAGCATTCGAAAACTTTCCTTTGAACAGTACTTTTGTATCGTTCGTTATTTCATCACTCTCACCCATTTACAATGTCGCACTCTATAAGAGAAGTGTTGTCCATCACGGCGTGATTTATTATTAAGATTCAATGAGCGTACTTTCCTAGAAGAGTCAACGTCTGTATGTCATCTCCGATTTATATGTATTGATTGTGTGTTGATGTTACGAACTTTCAGGGATGACGGAGAGGGGTAAATGTATCAAACTGAGGTAAGGAACCCTGGCCCAGAAACGACTGAATCGAAAGTAATAAGTGAAAATCGTTCTGATACCTTTGAAAGTGGAATACATGTACCGTTACTGTTGCTGCTATGATCACAGGGTAGCAACTTCCATGGGTGATAGTATGGAGCAAAAAACTTGGTCAGGCCCTCTGTGGGTTCCGTACGAACTTAATTACGTTTACAGAAAGTTTATCCATCCTGGAAACAGAGAATTTCAACTGTTTTTGAATATTATCGACATTGAGACTGGCAAGTATCAGTCCAGGAAATTCCAAGACTTACGGGAGGTCGGATAACAAAAGAAAATTTTTTTTTTCGTATTGTGTTATTACAAATTAACACTTTCCGAAAATTTTCCTTTACTTGTCTAGTTTAACTTTGATTCTTGACCAATTTCATGATTCTAGGTCAGCGTGAAGAACCCTATATGCCTTCTTGAGTCAGTTTGCGACCATCAAAATATGTGACACAAATGACCTTTTCTTTTGATTGTATTGAATTAGTGTGTGACAACTTGATATGTCTACTCATTCCTGAGAAGAAAGGGTCTTAACAGACGAACAGACCGACAGTCAGACAATAAATGACAAAAGAATTGTTTCGTGTTGTATAATAATATACTAACACTTTTCGGATTTTTTTTTCTTTACATGTACTGTTAAAAATTGCTTCTTGCCAAATTTCATGACTCTAAGTCAAAGGGAAGTAGTTTTTCATGAGTGAGTTTACGAGTATCGATATCTGTGACGTAAACGGCCGTAACTTTCGATTTCACTCACTTAGAATCTTCCATTGTTTACGCCGCCAAGAGACCATAGACCTTAGTATGTGACACAAATTTCAACTTGATATGTCTACCCGTTCTAGAGTAAAAGGGGTCTGAACTAGCAGATGGACAGACAGACAATCGGATAACAAACGTAAAAAAAAAAAAAAATATTCCAGTGATATAATTACAAGTTTACAACTTTCGCATTATTTTCTTTACTTGCTCTTCATGATTGTAGGCCAACGGTAAGTACCCTATAGATTTTGATCAGTGTGTTTTCGAGTGCGAAAATATGTGACATAAAGAGCCGTACCTTTTTGATTGCATTAACTTAGAAACTTGAATGTTTTACACCTCCAGAGGATCACAAATCTTAGTATGTGACATACATTTCAACTTGGTACGTGTACTCGTTCCTGAATGAAATGGTTTTTAACAGTTGGACAGACAGACAGGCAGACGGACGGGCAAAAAAACTGATACTACAAGAGTTTCTTGTTCACCGATTGAGGTACGAAACACTAAAAAGGAAACAGTTTCTGGTAAACATGGGTTCTAAATCACATGCCTTAAGAGCTATTGGCACTTGTTCATTAGAAATGTGTTTCACAGTAGCGAAGGTGAACATTGGCTCAAAGCCCGTAACGTATGCACTATAGAGCCCATATTTAACAGGCATTTCTTTCTTCTTTTGGTCCATACTACCACCTCTAAAAGCTACCTACGCTACAATTGAAGTAGCAACAACAATTGCAGACGTATTCCACCATCAGAGATTTATTGATACGTTTACCTTTTGGCATCATCCCTGAATGTTTGTAACATCATCCTGTAATCAGCGTGTGTATGTTGAACGACGAGGAAAATAAAGTTAAAAGAGAATCGACCTCATACGGAAGCTTACCAACAATCGATCCTCCAGCGCACCATTTGGTACTCGAACGGGAAAGGGGAAGAAGTTACAATTTTACGCAAAGCATCATAAGGTTCTTTTCGAAATTTGTAAACCTAGATTTTGATGCGAATTCCACCTGGCTATGTTAAACTTTTCTTCCGAGTACAACAGTGTCGTAACTGAACTCTAGTTGATTGTGGCACGCCTTGCAGACAACAGGGCTAGCAAAGCTCCACCAAATTGTTATAATTTATTGCTGACTTGAATCTTTACTTTCCGCATGATCATTGCCACTTCACTAACATTGTCACCTTCCTGGAAGTATGTACCGGCACAGAAAACGTAAATACATCTCAGGAAAAGTCGCATCGCGTTACATTTGTACTCAGCACTCTTATTTTCTGCTAAATATTTCCGACTCTACGGCATTATTCGTGGAGTATCTATTTCCATACCCTTTGCTAATTGTCGAAATTTGTGACTAAAGCCACAAGTAAATAGCCATTGTATAGTCATGACGTCAGAGAATCTCTTTAACAGCAGCATGCTACTGGCAGAGAAACGCAGCGTTTGTGAAATGTCTGGGGCGCAATGTGGGCGGGCCGCCTTTGTTCCTTATTCTTTTGTACTCCTTCTGCCGAGAGGAGAATAATACCAACTGCGGAAGCTTACACTTAGTGATTTCCCCTTTTTTTCATTTTTACCGAGTACACGAATAGCTCGGAAGCCCGTCGTGGCACAGTGCTGCCCCCATCGTTACGCACTTGCCTTGCTCATAATATAAAATTGCTTTCACTTTTTCCATCATTTTGAATTTAATCCTTACTGACGTCTTGTAACACTGGCCCTCAACCTATACGAATTTTTGAGTACGTTTCATGCTTAGGGCTGTAGAAGGTTTTATTTTCTTGTTGCCGTTTCAGCGTTGCACCATTGTCTTGCATGTACAAACATAGAATACAAACGGAAACATAATGGCAACATAATGTGAACAGTAAATAAGAGAAATTGCTAACAAGCATATACAAACAGTTCATACCATGTCAGACAAAGATATGTGTTACTAGACACAATTCCCTTGCAGAGTACTGTGCATCCTGTTAACAAAATGGCTCTGAGCACTATGCGGCTTAACTTCTGAGGTCATCAGTCGCCTAGAACTTAGAACTAATTAAACTTAACTAACCTAAGGACATCACACACATCCATGCCCGAGGCAGGATTCGAACCTGCGACCGTAGCGGTCGCTCGGCTCCAGACTGTAGCGCCTAGAACCGTACGGCCACTCAGGCCGGCGTCCTGTTAACAATTCGCAGGTTTATATGCAAGCAACTGGGGACATGTTGACTGATAAAATCGTACATGTGGTTTCAGGTGGGACGGTTCTTCTTAAACAGACAATCTGGCGTTTGGTTTTGAGGGAGTTATCACAAGAAAGAATTTACATTCAGTTGCTGGACATTGCAATTCCTTAGACAGAGCTTTCAGAGACATGTAAGACGAAATGACAGTAACTGCTTTACTGTTGGAAGGCAAATGTCACGCCGACGTTCACTGTCAGACACGTAAGAGGAAAGAAAGGAGCTTACAGAAAACTCCTGAGGAAAAACCTTGACTAAGCTTTTTCATCTAACGTCTAATATAAGAAGATTGAAAAAAAAACTGATTAAGTTCAAAGAACTACGCATTTGGTTACGGGTTAATTGAGCAACGCGAAATCATTACGGAAAATCTGAATGAACTGCAGGACGAGATGTAACGCACACACGAGATTGCTTATAAAATACAGAAAACCCTGTTTCGCTAAGTATCTTAGAAAATGTTACCTTTTCGTTCGTACCACACTCGTGTAGCTGGAAACGCTACGGCTCTCGTGGAAAAGAGTCTTCTATACCATCGCACTGGCTATGAATAAATGAGAAAGGAAGGCAACAGTTTCCCTGCACATCACATTAAGTAAACGGAAAAAAGTGCTAACTGGACAGTTACAGTAAGGCAACGTAGAAGAAGAGATATTAAGCAGGCGTGCTTAAAACGACTCATATATTCACAACAGTTCAAGCCAGTTCTGAAATTTCTAATGTCCTTCGTATACATCAAGAGTAAAAGCAAACCATACTAGCGGAAAGTAAAAAAAAAAAGAAATCCTCTAAGTCAACTTTCCCACATGACTGATATTTTATTTCCGTATTACCCATATTGTCTGTAGTTCCTTGTCGCATTTGATTTGTTGTGGGTGTAATTTAGACAGAGCGTCCACTACTTTTGCCGTCAAGATTTAGATCTACAGTTGTTCCAATGTAAAACGAAACAAGTCGCCGTTTTCCTCTCTCCTCGAGCGGCTGTCTTTTTGATTTGAGAAGTAGACTCAATTCCACCTGATTTCGATAGTCCACGTCCCACTGCGATAGGGCTGAAGAAAATAGAAATCCTTTGCCTTGGGCTCAGACTTTTTTATACATGGTGTGGGGTTCAAACTCCAGTCACATCACGCCGATCTGAATCATCGCCTGTATTACCTTCTATCAGTGCCACACGCAGATATGGTGTTTTACCTCACGACTGTAGTGGTGCTCACTTCTTAGGCAGGGCTGTGATCTATCGCTGTTTTATCCAGTCTGTACACTGAACAAGCAGTGAAGGAAACCAAGGAGAAATTTGGAAAGGGCAGTAAAGTTCAGACAGAGGAAATGAAAATAGTGAGGTTTGCTGATGCCATTGTAATTCTGCCTGAGAGGTCAAAGTACTTGGAAGATCAGTTGAACGGAATGGATGGTGTCTTGAAAACAGATTATAAGATAATCATCGACACGATCAAAACAAACTCAACGGATTGCATTCATTTAAATCAGGCAATGCTGAGAGAATTAGGAAATATGACACTAAAAGTAGTTTACAAGCTTTGCTCCATAAACACAGTCAGTATACGATGATGGCCGAAGTAGAGATGATATTAAATGGAATACCAACAAAAAGATAAGTATGTCAACATCGAATGTAAATTTAAGCATTAGGAAGTTTGTTTCTGATGGTATTTGTAGTGGGGTAGTCTTCTGTAAAAGTGAAACGTGGAAGATTAATGTGTCAGAGAAAAAGAGAATTACAGAATGTTGTGTACATAGTTCGGCGTAGTCAGCGCGAACACAAATTTCCCACTAGAGCGCGCCCTGCTAAGCACAACAGCGCAGGCGCAGCGCTCATCCATCTCTGCACTACGAGATGGCGCTGCCTTAGAGACGGACCAAATTCTGCTTCTACCAATTCGCGTATTAATATGTAATGCAGCCAATGAGATTGCTGCTACCGTAGAACCTTTTCTCCTCGCGGATCACACTCGCGCAGTGATACCTGAACGCGTGAGGTATTATAACGAGTGCACAGACCTCCGATTACTCAGTCTGCATTAGTCTTCATTTGTCTGCACCAGTCTGCATTAGTCTGTACCAGTCTATAGTCAAGTTTCAGTCTGCGCCTAATAAGATTGCCATATTCCTGTACATAGCCATGAAGATAAATGTATAGACACTTTGTCAAGTATCAGAGATATGTGAGAATAAGATTAACGTACCAAGACCAAAGGAACTTCAGACTGTCAATTGTAAACAGCATCCAGAATCAAGTTCCGTAATGTCTATGCTTTTTATTATTTTAATAAATGTGTGTGAAAGTTAATCAAGTTCTATTTAAAGTTGGTCACCGTCAATCTGCTACTCTAAGCGTGCAAGTGGCATTTCTATCGTCTGACCTAACGGCAGAAGATAAAAACGCCACGATAAGACCACGAGACGTATTGCTAACACTCACCTACTTCATTAGAGCGACAAGTCAAATAATCTGATGGTGTGTGTACCGAAGGTCTTACAGTATGCACACCACACAGAATAATGCTGAAAAGTTGGTGCATAGAACTAGGGTAACTTCCTGTGAGGCAGGTAGATAAACATTTTATGAATCTGCTTTATTTTATACATGTAATCTAAAGGAAAAGAGAAGCTCTATGGATATTGTGTGGGACTGAGATCAATATGGACAAATTAAATTTCATAATAATAATCAACGTAGCAAAACTGACTGATTGAAAACTTTATAAACTGTGAGTCGCTATAAACACTTAGGTTCACTCATTATCATCTAGGATATCTGCTGTAGGAACCTTAGATGTAATACTAAGCTTTTAACGCCTGCAATGATCAAATTAACGAAGATTTGGAAAGACCAAATCCATACAACACACATTGTGAGAAACAGGGTTTCAGAAATGTGAGCAAATGGCGCCCCTGTATTGTCAGCTGTTTTAATTGTAATGTACACTCCTGGAAATGGAAAAAAGAACACATTGACACCGGTATGTCAGACCCACCATACTTGCTCCAGACACTGCGAGAGGGCTGTACAAGCAATGATCACACGCACGGCACAGAGGACACACCAGGAACCGCGGTGTTGGCCGTCGAATGGCGCTAGCTGCGCAGCATTTGTGCACCGCCGCCGTCAGTGTCAGCCAGTTTGCCGTGGCATACGGAGCTCCATCGCAGTCTTTAACACTGGTAGCATGCCGCGACAGCGTGGACGTGAACCGTATGTGCAGTTGACGGACTTTGAGCGAGGGCGTATAGTGGGCATGCGGGAGGCCGGGTGGACGTACCGCCGAATTGCTCAACACGTGGGGCGTGAGGTCTCCACAGTGCATCGATGTTGTCGCCAGTGGTCGGCGGAAGGTGCCGTAGGATCCTACGCAGTGCCGTAGGGGACCGCACCGCCACTTCCCAGCAAATTAGGGACACTGTTGCTCCTGGGGTATCGGCGAGGACCATTCGCAACAGTCTCCATGAAGCTGGGCTACGGTCCCGCACACCGTTAGGCCGTCTTCCGCTCACGCCCCAACATCGTGCAGCCCGCCTCCAGTGGTGTCGCGACAGGCGTGAATGGAGGGACGAATGGAGACGTGTCGTCTTCAGCGATGAGAGTCGCTTCTGCCTTGGTGCCAATGATGGTCGGATGCGTGTTTGGCGCCGTGCAGGTGAGCGCCACAATCAGGACTGCATACGACCGAGGCACACAGGGCCAACACCCGGCATCATGGTGTGGGGAGCGATCTCCTACACTGGCCGTACACCACTGGTGATCGTCGAAGGGACACTGAATAGTGCACGGTACATCCAAACCGTCATCGAACCCATCGTTCTACCATTCCTAGACCGGCAAGGGAACTTGCTGTTCCAACAGGACAATGCACGTCCGCATGTATCCCGTGCCACCCAACGTGCTCTAGAAGGTGTAAGTCAACTACCCTGGCCAGCAAGATCTCCGGATCTGTCCCCCATTGAGCATGTTTGGGACTGGATGAAGCGTCGTCTCACGCGGTCTGCACGTCCAGCACGAACGCTGGTCCAACTGAGGCGCCAGGTGGAAATGGCATGGCAAGCCGTTCCACAGGACTACATCCAGCATCTCTACGATTGTCTCCATGGGAGAATAGCAGCCTGCATTGCTGCGAAAGGTGGATATACACTGTACTAGTGCTGACATTGTGCATGCTCTGTTGCCTGTGTCTATGTGCCTGTGGTTCTGTCAGTGTGATCATGTGATGTATCTGACCCCAGGAATGTGTCAATAAAGGTTCCCCTTCCTGGGACAATGAATTCACGGTGTTCTTATTTCAATTTCCAGGAGTGTATTACAATGTGAACATGCGAAGTTGGACTACCCAGAACTATAGTGTTTGCAGGGGTATGCATTCAGAATAATTTTCAGTAGAACAAAGACATAAATATAGTTGGTCGGGGGGGGGGGGGAGGGGGTTGATATTTATTTATAACCATGAAGTAGAACTGTCATCCGACGGGTTCCTGAGTATAGTTTCTGAGACGGAGTCAGCGAATGGAACAAGCAGATAACATTCAAAGAGAATTTGCGCGATTTCTAACAGACTTACTCAACGCCACAGAAACGTTGACAAATGTCCTGTGGAAGGGACATTGTGCAGTAAAAAAAGGTTTAATCATATGACTCCATGAGCACTCAATCCAAGAAGAATCTAGGAACAAATTTCTTCTTGCAGTTTGTTTCAGCACTCTATACAGGAATAGAACGGGATGACAACAGTAAGTTGTACAATAGGAAGTGACCTCTGTCATGTACTTCATAATGATTCGGAAACTATAGTTATGGAGGCAGAGGTAGAACTACAACTCGTTCAGTCACCGTGACAGTAACATAATAAAAATCGTTTGTTCAAACAGACGTTCTTTGCCATGCACCATCTGTGATTGTAATGGGAGAGGAAGGGAAAGTATTAGGAAAAAATGAAATAAGAGGCCAAGAATAAGAATAATAAATTGATGGGTTAGTCGGTCAGGTGAAGAGGTCTAACGGTATCGCTTTTCAGCCAGAACATTGTCGAGTAAGCAGTTGGACTGAGAACGCGAGAAAAAAATGGATTCGCTACAGTCCAGAAAGAGTAATCTAACTAGTTATAATAGTACCTACAATTATGATGATGTTTGGTTTATGGAGCGCTCAATTGCGTGGTCATCAGCTCAGTACAAAGTCCCAATTTTTACGCAGTCCGTTTTATTTCATACTCCAATCTAGCCATTGTCACGAATGATGATGATGATGATGAAATGATGAGGGCAACACGAACACTCAGTTCCCGGGCAGAGAAAATCCCCAACCCGGCCGGGAATCGAACCCGGGACCCCGTGATCCAGAGGCAGCAACGTTAGCCACGCACAAATATGACAGCTGTTTGTTAGAGTTCTGTAAGGAATCAGTATTCAGTATTCATGATATTTAGTTCAGGTAACATTCATTCTTACCAAATAATTTTTTTGGTTTTTTTCCTCATACAATTTACAGCTACACTGCGAGCATCTGCCAGACTTTGGGACGTCAGAAATTTAACAGCTACCCGTATATATATCAAACGGTAAACAATAAATATTTGTACTCAATATGTCTTGGAGAAACAAAACTGCCAGCTACTGTATTTCTGCAAGTACGGTTTTCAGTCATCATCATGATAAATACATTAAATCTAAATCTTATTTTAGATTTGAGTATAAAAGTTGAGTGATATACGTTAAGCAAAACATATAGCATGATTGTTTCATGATTTCAAAATGGCTCTGAGCGCTATGGGACTTAACATCTGAGGTCATCAGTCCCCTAGAACGTAGAACTACTTAAACCTAACTAACCTAAGGACATCACACACATCCATGTCCGAGGCAGGATTCGAACCTGCGACCGTAGTAGTCGCGCGGTTCCGTACTGAAGCGCCTAGAACCTCTCGGCCGCCGCGGTCGACGTTTCATGATTTGATAAACGAGATAATGGAAGACAGGAGGTCTTAATTTTGTGTATAAGAGAGATAATTTTCGTGACCGATCGGTAACTCATATTTCATGTCTAGTGATTTTCTTTCCTGACCCAGTAGCTGTCCACTTCCTTCAAAAAGAAGTATACGGCGTCCGCTAGATGGGTGCAGTTAGCTGCAGCGACAGAAACGAGTGTTTGTTTCCGAGCTTGTGAAGCGTTCAAGGTTGACGTGGAGCAGGTCGCATTTCCTTTGCTGTGAAAGCCACAGACGGATGGAGGTGTACTTGCAGGCCTTTCAGGCCGAGAGTAAAAGACTGACACCCCTTCACGTCTTATAATTAGTGTAAGGGTAAGGGTACATCAGACAGGTTATTCAGAACCCGGGGCGAGCCATATTTGTTCTTGAGCTAGAAACTGAAAATGTATTTATGTCTCTCTTTGCGTTCACCATCACTATGATACGAATATCCCGCTTTGAATATAGCTTGAAAACACATTTGTCTGGAGGCTTGTGGACCATTTAATTGTTACTTAGTGCTGAGCTCAAATTGTGTCTCGTAGTGTCGCACTGGGACTACTCCCGGAACACCGCGGTTGCGCTAGCACTGTCTTGTCTGTTGATACTTCGTTCCTCGACTTCCGGGAGGCATTCATTGCATTTCCACACTCTCGTTAAGTGAACACAGTATTAGCTCATCCAGTAACGGGCTGGGTTTGTAACTGAATTCAGGACTTCCTAGTAGATAGAAATCAACACGTTGTTCTTAATTGAGAAATACCGACAGCTGTACCGTCATACAGTAGTATCACAACACCTTACAGTAAATATATGACGGCGGGTCGATAAGTATTGTCTCTGAATTTTTTGCTTGAAACCTCTTTAAGTTTTTTTATGGAAACAAAGATTATTAACATTCTAAATTTTTATTCTTCATGTCTACGTATTTATTTATCAACATAGTCTCCCATTAATAAACCTGTCTGTTGATAGCGTCAGTGTCGAATGACTGACTATGTTGACGAAACCTCAGCCTTGCCTCCGGTTGCACAGCTTCATTACTATCAAAGTTAGGTGCTCGAAGGCGTTCTTCGAGTTCTGGCAAGAGATGAAAATCGGATGGAACCAAGTCGGGACTGTATGGAGGATGATCGATGACAGTGAACCCAAGGCGTTGCATTGTTGCAGATGTCGCAGCACTCGTCTGTGGTCTGGCTTTGTTGTGCTGCAGGGGAGGGTACTCCACGTGTGGATCAACTATTAGAATTGTAAACTCGATTACAGCACGCAGTTTCTCACACGGTGACATAGTCATGTTACATTTCGCCATGTTGCAGGCTACAATGCGGAGCCCTCCGGGTGCAGAGGGATGCATATACATAGATGTAAAGAATAAAGATGTAGAATGTTAATAACGTTTGTTTTATTTAACAAGCTTGGAAAATTTTCACATAAAAAGATCGGAGGCATTACTTTTCAGCACGCCCTTAAATGCTGCAGAGGTTAACAACGGCAGTTCTTTGAGGCTGTTTACTGACAATGCTGTCATCTTTTGGTAGGCTGCAACGTCAGAAGACTTCAGCAAGGACGCCGGTTGGAGCAGAGACTGGCAGTTCAACCTGAACGTAAACAGACGGCACGTGCTGCGGACAGATCAGAGACCCATTACTATTCAATCACGGTATTCGCGATAAATCATTGGAAACAGTATAGTACCTAAGAGTAACATAAAATAAAATAACATGAAACAAAATGTCGGAAAAGCAAATGACAAGCTCAGATGCGGCAGAGGCATTTTAAGGAAATTTTGCTCACGCTCAAAAGAAGAGACATACAAAATACATGTAAGACTGGTTCTTGAGTAGCCGGCCGGGGTGGCCGAGCGGTTCTAGGCGCTACAATCCGGAACCGCGTGACCGCTATGGTTGCAGGTTCGAATCCTGCCTCGGGCATAGATGTGTGTGATGTCCTTAGGTTAGTTAGGTTTAAGTAGTTCTAAGTTCTAGGGGACTGCTGACCTCAGTAGTTAAGTCCTATAGTGCTCAGAGCCATTTGGTTCTTGAGTATTGCTTATACCGAGACCTTCATACAGGTTGGATTAACAGACGAGATAAATAATACGCAACGAAGAGTGGCACTTAACGACACGGGATTGTTTAGTAATAGCGACAGCGTTACTTTACCCTCGAAACTTTAGAGGAAGTTGCTAAGAGAGAAAGGCTCTGTGTATCACGGGGAGGGCTAAATGGTTCAAATGGCTCGGAGCACTATGGGACTCAACTTCTGAGGTCATCAGCCCCTGGAACTTAGAACTACTTAAACCTAACTAACCTAAGGACATCACACACATCCATGCCCGAGGCAGGATTCGAACCTGCGACCGTAGCGGTCTCGCGGTTCCAGACTGTAGCGCCTAGAACCGCACGGCCACTCCGGACGGCCGGGGAGGGCTACCGCGGGAACTGTGAGAGTGTACTTTCCTGGAAGACTCGAACAACTTATTATTGCGTCTTACACGTCTCGTGAAATGATCACTATCCGTAAATCAGAGAAACTGGTGTTCGTATGGACATTTATGTCCACGGTAGCTATTTCCGTTCATCATTTGCGTTTGGATCAGGGAAGAGGAAAAATGTTATTGGTGCAACAATTACCCTCCGAAACAGAGCGTACTATGGCGCGCGGAGTATAGGTGTTAATCTTGCATGTAGATGTAGAAGTTCCATCGTGTTTCTAAGGAACAGAGGAAAGTCAACGATGAGTCCTTCAGGTGAATTCAGATGGTGCACTTGGAGTAATAGTAGCCGATAAGTTGGATACAGTAGGTTGAATGGCGTATTCCACCCGGTTTTAACAGTCCGCAACTGATCAAGATAGTGGGTACTCTACAAAGAGTCACAGAATTTCACGCTAATTCATTTTCAGAGGATACCATATATCATGCATCAAGTGAACGCAATTAGTACAAATGCTAGAACCACCTCTACGCCCACCGTAGACTTTCGGGAATTGTTTATACGGACGAACTTCCATTGCAACGTATAGCACATTAACGGCCAGTTACGCCCTGTGGTCATTTTACAATGCTGCTGCGTCGGTCAAATTTTTGTTGCTATATTTCACAGTCGCAATTGCATTTCAAAACGGTCACAAGCCGAAAGTGGCGTTTAATGCAATAAATGATGTAATAAAGATTATCTGTACAAATAGTTTGACAGTCTATAGTGGACATAAAAATGGTTTTAGCGTACATAAATTACTTTGAGGCCGTGTAACTGCATATGAACTGTATATACACCGTACGTACTCAACTGGAGCTGTACGTAATCAACAAAAATCTGTGTTGTATGTGCAACATTCTGGAGCTAAAGACTCGACACGTTGTTAACCGTTCGCAAAGGCATTAAGTGACTCTTCCTGTGGACAGGAGTTTCTGTTGTGCGCACCAACTAAATAAGAGAGCTAAATTACATTTTATTTGCAGACTTACAAAGTGATACCTCTCTACACCTACATCTACATCTGTATACATACTCCACAAGCCACCGCATGGTGCTTGGCGGAGGGTATCCTGTACTGCTACTAGTCATAGAGCGAGTGAAAACGACAGACTGTGTGCCTCAGCACGAGCCCCAAATCCCTCTAATCTTATCTTCGTGATCCGCTCGTACTTTGGAATAGAATCGTTCTGCAGTCAGCCTTAAACGCCGGTTCCCTGAATTTAGTGCTCAAAGTGCTCATCGAAAAGAACTTCGCCCTCCCTCCAGTTATTTCCATTTGAGTTCCTGAAGCATCTCCATAATACTTGCGTGCTGTTCGAGCCCACCAGTATCTACTCTAATAGTCCACCACTGAACTGCTTCGATGACTTTCTTTAATCCGACCTGTTGCGGATCCCAAATCCTCGAATAATAGTCGACAATGTCTCGCACTAGAGTCCCATGTGCGGTCTCCTTTATACATGAACCACACTCCTAAAATTCTCCTAACAAACAAATGTTGCCCATTCGCCTTCCCTACCACAATCCTCACATGCTCTCTCCATCTCATATCGCTTTGCAACGTTACGCCCAGATATTTAATCGACATGACTGTGTCAAGTAGCACGCTACTAATGCCGCATTCGAACATTATAGGTTTGTTTTTCCTACTCGTGTGAATTAACTTCCGTTTTGCCGCCGTTCATCACACGAACTAAAAATTTCCTCGGAGTCATCTTGTACCCCCCTACAGTCACTCACCGAGGAAACCTTCCGGTACACAAAAGCGTCATCGGCAAACAGCCACTGTCTGCTGCTTACCATGTCCGCCAGATCATTTATGTACATTGAAGAAAACAGTAAACTTTCTGAGTTATGCTGCTCACACTAGCACAAAATCAAACGCGTATCTAGTAAATTCTGCTTTTTTTAAAAAAAATCCTGTCTACCTCGTTATCTACACGAAACTGAAGAAATGTTGAGAGTTATCTAAAGAATTCACAGAAATTCACACACCTGGTGTGCGGCAAAATTCAACACATTTTGTTTGCTAACGATGCGTCTTGCGTCGGTTGGTAAGAAAAAGTTACAAGTAGGTACGTGTAATAAAAAATGAGACGTTCGTTTCGTCGTTAAAATCTTGCTATTAACTTTCTGCCAAAGTTTTGTAATTCCTGTGCGAGAACCAAAGTTTTGTAATTTCTGCGCTAAAATCCGTGCACACTGTCGTTAAAAGCACAGCTATATCTGGTACCAGGAAGATACGCACCTTAATAGCACCCCTTGTTTGAGGAGTTCCTACAACCTTGGAAAATTCCACTAATGTTAATGGATTCTAGCGTTGCACCTACGTAGAATGATGGATGAATGAAAACGAAAGACTGAACACTCCACTGTCATTTTCTTTTGTAAGGGGCAGGTTCCTGCCTATAACGCAATACGAGTAAATGTCCATAGATAGATTTAATTTTGCATTTTCTATACTCGCTTCGACATTTATGTGGAATATTCTGATCAAAATGTTTTTACGCTTGTTCCCAAATAACGAGATAAACTCCCAGTATGCACCATTTCTCTGTTACGTGCAACTCGTTTTGACGCTTCGTAACAGTTCCAACCTGTCTGGGGACAACAGTAGCGTTCACGAGAAATTAACCCCCTACCGGTACTTCATTTCCTGCACTTTGCTTCCTAGCAGTATGCCCGACATTATTTTCAGTTCTGACGACGTCCACTGCTTAGATGTTGTCAGTATTGAAAATAATGTCACCAATGTTGTGTCTGGCTTTCGATGGTGTAATACTTTGCACGAACAATTATTTCTGATCCCACTGGGACGGCATCCACCATCAGTCCGAAGATTGATCACAAGTAGTATGTATGTCATTGCCATACTCCCACCTTTGAACTGACCTACGTAGTTACTTATAAAAAGGACCATAGCTTATTTGTAAAAAATAACAAGTCAAACTATGATGCAACTTGCTATTTTTCACGTTAACAAACCGTTATCGTGGATAAAAGAGATTGTATGTGACAGAAAATATGATTAGAACTGACTATGTGTCAAATCCGGGACCTATGGATCTGTAGTTTGGTACTCATCCAATATTTTGACGAAATTTCACTGAGCAAATTAAATAGTTTGACACAAATAGACTACAGTGACTAAATTTTTAAATAAATGTGAGCGTTTTAACACATTCGCAAGTTAGTCTTCAGTTGGACATTGTGGCAGTACGCCTTCTACTTAATATCAGCTTGTTTGTCGTCTTAGAAGTCGAAGTCTACAAACATGGTTCGTTCTGGCTCATTATGTTTCTATCGTCTCTGTCTAGGCTGTGGCTATGCCTTTTCTTGTCGTGTTTCATTTGCTTACAGACTGAGAACTTAGTACCCTATAATAGTTATGAATAATACTACTAAAACTTCGTGTATTTCTGATGTTTTCGCATTTTGTCCCAAGCAAGTGGAAAAAGGTGCAGCTGACTACCATATATAAGGAGGGTAGCAGAAAAGGCCCTGGAAAATTACGGACCAATATTCTTAACGTCACTTTACTGCAGATTTCTTGAGTTTATCTTAAATTCGGATATAATAACTTTCCTTGAGAGAGAAAATCTTCTGACCACAAATTTGCACGGATATAGAAAGCATCACTTTGTGAAACCAAACAATGCATGAAGGGCAACGAGCAGATTATACGTTACTATATTTCCGAAACCATTTGACACGGTGCTATACTGAGACAAGGTACCATCAGAAGTGCCCGAGAGAAGTGTATCAAGACCTCACTTGCTCTCTATACACGTTAACTATCTCACAGATGGTATGAGCAGCATTCTGCGACTGTTTGCTGATGACGCTGAGGTGTACGGGAAAGTGTCGTCCTAGAGCGACTATAGGAGGATGCGGGATGACTTCGACAGAATTTCTGTCTCACATGATGAATGGCAGCTTGCCCTAAATGTAGATAAATGTAAGGTAAAGCAGAAGAGTAAGGAAAACTATCCTGTAACGTTCGAATACGGTATTAGGGGTTGTTTGATAAAGTCACGTCGGTTATTGGCTTAACGATGCAAAGCGACGTGTAATGGGGCGAACACCTGAGGTCTGTTGCAGGTAAGGTGGATGATCAATTTTCGTTTATTGGGAGAATCTAGGAATGTGTGACTCATCTACAAAAGAAATTGCATGCAGAACAGCAGCGCGGCACATTCTTGATTACTGCTCGAGTGTTTGGGACCCTTACCAGATCATATTAAAGGAAGACGTCGAAATGGACCACCCAAACAAGACAGGAGAAAACGGTTCTCGTATGAAATTATATAGACAGTCGTTTTTCCCTCGCTCCATTAGTGAATCGGACAGTAAAGGAAAAGACTAGCGGTGTTATAAGATAAACTACACTGTACGCCGTTTGGTAGCTTTCAGATTACGTTTGTTATATAAGGGACAGTCTCTATACCCCTCTACGCTTGATTTTCGTCGGCATAATGTGTGTAGTTCACCACCCTAACGAGTACTACGCTTGCTTTTTTATTTTCACAAATAGTATCTTGTCCGGAAGCAGTACGTTCTGTAGCTATTAGATAGGGCTGTAGAATGATTGCAGCCATTTTTTCTTTCGAACATTTCCGTATCATAACTGTTTCGCAGCTATGTTCTGTAGTGTATTTCAAGTTGCTTGCTGGGCCACCTGGGCCACCTGGGCCACTGAGTCACACATCCAGAGTGCAGTCACCACTAGTCTCTCTCTCTCCTCTCTCTCTCTCTCTCTCTCTCTCTCTCTCTCTCTCTCTCTCTCACACACACACACACACACACACACACACACGAAAAATAAATACACTAAAATCTGTAAAGACGCACCATTTACACACAAAAGGACTACCAAATAAAAGGCAACACACACAGCTAAGAAGTGTACAGAAAACACACACACACAAAGATAAAATGGAAACAAAATTCTAATTTGGAGCAGAACTCTTTGGTGAACAAATGAACAATGACTGGGCTGGGACACACAACAAACCACAATCACACTGTGTTTTGATGAAGTGAAAAGTGTTTTACTACGTTATTTGTGGAAAGTACTTGTTATAGTTACGTGTGCATCACAACACCCCCACCATGATTAGGAGAATGAATGTGCTTGTCACACGAAAACGTAAGTAAAAACGAATATAGGCGCTAAAACATCGCGACAAACTAAATTACATTCTAGAAGATAGGTTAACTCCCAGCAAAAACTTTCTCATAACATCGTTTGGTTGGAGATGACAAGCTACCTGTAGTAATTAACACACAAGTGATCGGGAAAATTCATGCACACCAAATGTAAAGGTATTTACAATAAGAAATTATATATTGTTTGACCTAAACATCCACATAATTTTATAATGATTTAACAAAAGTGTTCACATTACAGAATAAATAAAAACGGAAACCCATGTTTGGGTACTGAGAAAAAACGGTGTTTTGCGTAACTGGCGGACCTCACATCCAACAATATTTAAAATAACGTGGTTATTAAAGTATGGCTTGGTATATACACTGTTGAGCCAAAACATTACGACCACTGCCCACTGTGAGGTTCACTACCTCTTGGTGGTGTCGGCCGTTATGCAGTAAGGAAAACATGTAATCGGAAGAGAGACGAATCGGCAGTCATTATAGCGAAGACATGGGCTGCGAACGCAGAGATCCACTGATGTAAACGGTTTTGACAAACAACACATTGTTGTGGCACTGTGGCTGGAAACGAGAATCTCTGGAACGGCGAAGCTGGCCGCCTGTTGGCAGTGTACTATCGTGAGCACATACGTCAAGTGGCTGAACGATTGTGAAATAACAAGCAGCCGTATAGCATTGGACAATCAAGTCTCATCACAAAACGCAGACGTCAGAGGATCCCCCACTGTGTATTCCGGCATAGGGAGTTATCTGTGGCGGATCTGACGATAGAGTACAAAGCTACTGCAGGTACAAGTTTTTCGGATCCCACCGTTCAAAGGCCATTGTTGAACACGGAACTCCACATCTCACGACACCTATGTGTTGCTCTGTTGACCCAACAACCATCGCCAGTTGTGATTGCTGTGGTCACAGCGTGACTGAGCTCTTACCGTGGATCAATAGAAATGTGTCGACTGTCGAATGAATCGCGTTTCTTATTACCGCAGGTCGATGGCTCGAGCATTACACGCCGTTATCCAGGCGAATGGCTGCACGAAACATGCACCGCGCCACAGATGGAAGCCGGTGAGGGCAGAATTATGGTTTGGGATGCACAGAGCTGGGCTTCTATAGATTCTGTGGTCGTAATTGAAGGCATCAAGACAGCAGCGAACTTCGTGAACGTTACTGCAGACCACTACCATTGCTTCATGCTTGAAATCCCACCTACGCCAATGATACTTCCCAGCAGGATACCTGTTCTTGTTGCAGGAAGAATGGTGCTACAGTCTTTTTTTTTTTTTTTTTTTTTTTTTTTTGAGGGGCATTATAGTGAACCCACATTGATGTCATGGCCAGCAAGAGTGCCTTATCTGTACCTACTGGAAGACATAATGGGCGCCTGCTGCGTGCCATTAAACCTCCATCCCGTAATTTGCAGGAACTGCTTGACCTGTGCCTAGACATCTGTTGCCACATACTTCTGTCAAGGACTTGTAGAATCCATGCCAAGCAGAATATCTGTTGCACTGTGTTTAAGAAGAGGGCCAACACGCTATTAAACAAGTGGTCATAATTTTTCGGCTCATCAGTGTATTTAAGAGTGCAAAATAACTTTTTTATAGGCTCGAGTGCGTAAACGTGTCCCGAGTATACAACAAATTTCAGGACCTATGGGAGCACGTTTACACATACCATTGAACACAATCATCAATAAACAAAACACATTACTAAACTTTTCAAAACATGTTTTATTGGCTTTCTTATATACTGCAAGTTAACATAGTAAAATACAAAAATATTACTGGCCGTAAACAAATATTTTGGCGAATTTCCATCTGTTAGCGTAATATGGTCTTTACAGAAATTTGAATGCTAGTTAAAGGCCTATTCCAAATCGCTGACCAAGCTGCAATTTAAGCACACAAAAAACAATTCGTTTCCTGTGGCATAAATGTCCTAGACGGGACCAATATTTCGCAGTAATTTCTCAAATTTTAAGAATAATTTTATATGTGTTCGCGTTTGTTACGAGACTGTAGAATATAGTCTATTCTTTTCTTAGGCGTTGTAAAATTCACACTGTTGCAGCCTCCTGATAACTTACATTGGTTTCAATATATCAGTTTCGTTAAAAGAGCGGATTTCCTTTAATAATGGCCAGACAAGTGAAGCTCTCTTCTTTCTTAGCGAAGGGATACGTTAGACAAATCACGCTTTTGGTTCTAAGAAAGGAACCAATGGCAAGAAATGCAACGATTCCCTACGTCTTGAACTTCGTCTCTCTACAAGCACTGAACTTTTTTTTTTTTTGTCGGTATTGTAAAACGGTTCTTGATCCCCGTTTCAACTGTCTCTAGTCTATGGCGAAATAAAAGTAACACGTGGACAAGCGCCTCCGACCAACCACTCTTTTGGTGTGGTACACGTACACTTGCCACCAATATGGACGCCAAGTGGGCTCTCGCACTGGACTCCTGAGTCACCAAAGAAAGTGCCTGGGTGATGCTTCTTTAATTTCCTGTTCTGAAGGAAATCTTTTAGTCTTTGGCGTTCACTGTAGCTACACAGGGGATCGGTACAGGCACTTTCATTTGACCTTCCCCGATTCTGTTTTCAGTCCTCTTGTCTTACTAGTTCGGCATGATTTGGAGGACTGTTGTAGCAAATGAGATTTATGACCATTTGATAACCGCTAAGTACTTATGTAATTAACATCGCTGATATTGATTATCTATCAGAACCAAAGCAGCAGTGTTGCCTCAGATTAATTTCGTACAGCGGTGTAAGTTTGCCAGCGTGTGTTTCAGCGGATTACTTCAGTGGACAACGGAACAAGTCCAGTTCTGCGGATGCAAAAGGACTTCATCTTCGTACCGGGCAATCATCTGAACACTGTTTCTTGCTGGCTCCGGTTCGGATTTCACTCCCGCTGCTGCATATCTCACTGCATATTTAAGAATTATACGAGTGTTATTTCGAAAGTATTGCACATTACGAATGCGCGACCGTTACGATGGTGTGATCAAATTGAAATTCATATCAGCTGTGAGCGAGACTTCAGGCGTGACGGTGGTATGTGTTTGCGAATTAGCGCGACTGTGTCAGGAGTAATTCAGTTTTAAAACGGAAGCTGAAACCGAGTCAGGTCGGATTATACGTAGTAGGCAGTGTTCCTACGTCAAAATAGATCCGTACGCGGAAAGAACCCAACGGAATTTTACACCGCCTTCCAAGAGGTGTGTAGGAATAGTGTACTGGATCGTAGGACAGTGTCACGAACGTCCGCTCGTTTCCGTGACTGTCTGGTAAACACTGAAAACAACTCAAGAAGCGGAAGGCCATCAACTGCTACAGACTACACCTCTTAGTTTATTGTTAATTACATTTTGAGAGAGGATCGGCGAAAAACATGTGAGAGACTAATGTGGTCATAATGTTTCTCACTTCAGTTTACAGAATCATAACTGAAAAGTTAAAGATGAGAAAAGTTGCTGCCAGATGGATTCCGTATGATCTGAGTGAAGAGCAGAAAGCAACTCGCAGAAGAATCGCAGATGAATTGCTTTAACTTTATCGAACAGAAGCTGAATAGATACTCAAAAGTATGGCTGCATTTGACGAAACTTGGTTACTAGGTTTTAGCCAGAACTCAAGTCTCATTCATCAGAATGGATAATTTCGGATTCTCCACGCCAGAAAGAACTCCACCAGCAACAAGGAAGGTGAAACTGAAAGTAATGATGATCTTTACGTATGAAATAAATGGAGTCATAGCTACAGATAGACTGCCCGAGGGGACGTCTGTAACAGGCGCTTGCTACATGCCGCTTCTGCAAATTGTTTTGCACCCGAAAATTCGTTACAGAAGGCCTGATGTGCTTGCAACTGGTGTCCTCATTTTGCACGATAATGCAAGACCGCGTATTGCCCTACCAGTGAGAGAATCGCTCGACAAATATGTTTGGGAACTACATCCGCATCCACCACACAGTCCTTACGTGAGCCCACCTGACCTTGATTTGTCTCCAAATTGAAGAAACAACTCCGTGGATACCATTATGATACAACTGACGAAGCTTCCAGTGAGATGACCCGAGTAATACGACAGATCAACAAAAAAGGTGCCCTATCCACAATACAGAAGTTGTCGAAACGTTGGGAAGCTGTCATAACTAAGAGCGGAGATTAAAGGTATTCTACATCTACATTTATACTCCGCAAGCCACCCAACGGTGTGTGGCGGAGGGCACTTTACGTGCCACTGTCATTACCTCCCTTTCCTGTTCCAGTCGCGTATGGTTCGCGGGAAGAACGACTGTCTGAAAGCCTCCGTGTGCGCTCTAATCTCTCTAATTTTACATTCGTGATCTCCTCTGGAGGTATAAGTACGGGGAAGCAATATATTCGATACCTCATCCAGAAACGCACCCTCTCGAAACCTGGCGAGCAAGCTACACCGCGATGCAGTGCGCCTCTCTTGCAGAGTCTGCCACTTGAGTTTGTTAAACATCTCCGTAACGCTATCACGGTTACCAAATAACCCTGTGACGAAACGCGCCGCTCTTCTTTGGATCTTCTCTATCTCCTCCGTCAACCCGACCTGGTACGGATCCCACACTGATGAGCAATACTCAAGTATAGGTCGAACGAATGTTTTGTAAGCCACCTCCTTTGTTGATGAACTACATTTTCTAGGGACCCTCCCAATGAATCTCAACCTGGCACCCGCCTTACCAACAATTAATTTTATATGATCATTCCACTTCAAATCGTTCCGCACGCATACTCCCGGATATTTTACAGAAGTAACTGCTACCAGTGTTTGTTCCGCTATCATATAATCATACAATAAAGGATCCTTCTTTCTATGTATTCGCAATACATTACATTTATCTATGTTAAGGGTCAGTTGCCACTCCCTGCAAAAAGTGCCTATCCACTGTTGATCTTCCTGCATTTTGCTACAATTTTCTAATGCTGCAACTCCTCTGTATACTGCAGCATCATCCGCGAAAAGCCGCATGGAACTTCCGACACTATCTACTAGGTCATTTGTATATATTGTGAGAAGCAATGGTCCCACAACACTCCTCTGTGGCACGCCAGAGGTTACTTTAACGTCTGTAGACGTCTCTCCATTGATAACAACATGCTGTGTTCTGTTTGCTAAAAACTCTTCAATCCAGCCACACAGCTGGTCTGATATTCCGTAGGCTCTTACTTTGTTTATCAGGCGACAGTGCGGAACTGTATCGAACGCCTTCCGGAAGTCAAGAAAAATAGCATCTACCTGGGAGCCTGTATCTAATATTTTCTGGGCCTCATGAACAAATAAAGCGAGTTGGGTCTCACACGATCGCTGTTTCCGGAATCCATGTTGATTCCTACATAGTAGATTCTGGGTTTCAAAAACGACATGATACTTGAGCAAAAAACATGTTCTAAAATTCTACAACAGATCGACGTCAGAGATATAGATCTATAGTTTTGCGCATCTGCTCGACGACCCTTCTTGAAGACTGGGACTACCTGTGCTCTTTTCCAATCATTTGGAACCTTCCGTTCCTCTAGAGACTTGCGGTACACGGCTGTTAGAAGGGGGGCAAGTTCTTTCGCGTACTCTGTGTAGAATCGAATTGGTATCCCGTCAGGTCCAGTGGACCTTCCTCTGTTGAGTGATTCCAGTTGCTTTTCTATTCCTTGAACACTTATTTCGATGTCAGCCATTCTTTCGTTTTTGCGAGGATTTAGAGAAGGAACTGTAGTGCGGTCTTCCTCTGTGAAACAGCTTTGGAAAAAGGTGTTTAGTATTTCAGCTTTACGCGTGTCGTCCTCTGTTTCAATGCCATCATCATCCCGGAGTGTCTGGATATGCTGTTTCGAGCCACTTACTGATTTAACGTAAGACCAGAACTTCCTAGGATTTTCTGTCAAGTCGGTACATAGAAATTTACTTTCGAATTCACGGAACGCTTCACGCATAGCCCTCCTTACGCTAACTTTCACATCGTTTAGCTTCTGTTTGTCTGAGAGGTTTTGGCTGCGTTTAAACTTGGAGTGAAGCTCTCTTTGCTTTCGCAGTAGTTTCCTAACTTTGTTGTTGTACCACGGTGGGTTTTTCCCGTCCCTCACAGTTTTACTAGGCACATACCTGTCTAAAACGCATTTTACGATTCCCTTGAAGTTTTTCCATAAACACTCAACAATGTCAGTGTCGGAACAGAAATTTTCGTTTTGATCTGTTAGGTAGTCTGAAATCTGCCTTCTATTACTCTTGCTAAACAGATAAACCTTCCTCCCTTTTTCATATTCCTATTAACTTCCATATTCAGGGATGCTGCAACGGCCTTATGATCACTGATTCCCTGTTCTGCACATACAGAGTCGAAAAGTTCGGGTCTGTTTGTTATCAGTAGGTCAAAGATGTTATCTCCACGAGTCGGTTCTCTGTTTAATTGCTCGAGGTAATTTTCGGATAGTGCACTCAGTATAATGTCACTCGATGCTCTGTCCCTACCACCCGTCCTAAGGATCTGAGTGTCCCAGTCTATATCTGGTAAATTGAAATCTCCACCTAAGACTATAACATGCTGAGAAAATTTATGTGAAATGTATTCCAAATTTTCTCTCAGTTGTTCTGCCACTAATGCTGCTGAGTCGGGAGGTCGGTAAAAGGAGCCAATTATTAACCTAGCTCGGTTGTTGAGTGTAACCTCCACTCATAGTAATTCACAGGAACTATATCCACTTCTACTTCGCTACAGGATAAACTACTACTAACAGCGACGAACACTCCACCACCGGTTGCATGCAATCTATTCTTTCTAAACACCCTCTGTACCTTTGTAAAAATTTCGGCAGAATCTCTGGCTTCAGCCAGCTTTCTGTACCTATAACGATTTCAGCTTCGGTGCTTTCTATCAGCGCTTGAAGTTCCGGTACTTTACCAACGAAGCTTCGACAGTTTACAATTACAATACCGATTGCTGCTTGGTCCCCGCATGTCCTGACTTTGCCCCGCACCCGTTGAGGCTCTTGCCCTTTCTGTACTTGCCCAAGGCCATCTAACCTAAAAAACCGCCCAGCCCACGCCACACAACCCCTGCTACCCGTGTAGCCGCTTGTTGCGTGTAGTGGACTCCTGACCTATCCAGCGGAACCCGAAACCCCACCACCCTATGGCGCAAGTCGAGGAATCTGCAGCCCACACGGTCGCAGAACCGTCTCAGCCTCTGATTCAGACTTGGCTCTGTACCAAAGGTCCACAGTCAGTCCTGTCGACGATGCTGCAGATGGTGAGCTCTGCTTTCATCCCGCTAGCGAGACTGGCAGTCTTCACCAAATCAGATAGCCGCCGGAAGCCAGAGAGGATTTCCTCTGATCCATAGCGACACACATCATTGGTGCCGACATGAGCGACCACCTGCAGATGGGTGTACCCTGTACCCTTCATGGCATCCGGAAGGACCCTTTCCACATCTGGAATGACTCCCCCCGGTATGCACACGGAGTGCATATTGGTTTTCTTCCCCTCTCTTGCTGCCATATCCCTAAGGGGCCCCATTACGCGCCTGACGTTGGAGCTCCCAACTACCAGTACACCCACACTCTGCGACCGCCCGGATCTTGCAGACTGAGAGGCAACCTCTGGAACAGGACAAGCAGCTATGTCAGGCCGAAGATCAGTATCAACCTGAGACAGAGCCTGAAACCGGTTCGTCAGACAAACTGGAGAGGCCTTCCGTTCAGCCCTCCGGAATGTCTTTCACCCCCTGCCACACCTTGAGACGACCTCCCACTCTACCACAGGTGAGGGATCAGCCTCAATGCGGGCAGTATCCCGGGCAACCACAGTCGTAGTCCGATCGGGGGATGTGTGGGACGAGCTGGCCGTCCCCGACAAACCCCCATCCGGACCCCCACAGTGATGCCCATTGGCAACAGCGCCAAGCTGTGTGACCGAAGCCAACACTGCCTGAAGCTGAGAACGAAGGGATGCCAACTCAGCCTGCATCCGAACACAGCAGTTGCAGTCCCTATCCATGCTAAAAACTGTTGTGCAAAGAACGTCTGAACTAATCTACAGAGAGCGCAAACAGATCGACACAAAATTTAAACGGTTATTAAAATACAAGATTGCCTAGTAAATGCTGCTACTTGCGCACTGCTGACACACTGCTCGGCGGCGGAAGGAGACTACGCGATTTTACACTATTCAGGTACTAAAACGCGATGCTACAACCCTCAAATACTATAATACGCCCGAAATTTATGAATTAGACAATGAAAGTACCAAAAACACGCAAAGAAATTAAGAATTAAACTATGTAACAAATGAGTGAGCTAGGAGTATACGACATTGCTGCTGCAGCTGCTTATCCAACGGCGGCAGGGAGCACACTGACTTACCAATCGACACTGGCCGTTCAAAACAAAAACAGAAGACAAACGACTACGCGAATTTACACTATTCAGGTACTAAAACGCGATGCTACAACTCTCAAATACTATAATACACCCGAAATTTATGAATTAAACAATGCAAGTACCAAAAACACGCAAAGAAATTAAGAATTAAACTATGTAACAAATGAGTGAGCTAGGAGTATACGACTTGCTGCTGCAGCTGCTTATCCAACGGCGGCAGGGAGTAAAATAAATTGTTTTCTTCGATTCTATCCTACAGTGAGCAGAGCTTTTGTACCGACTCTCGTTTATAACTTCGTTGGTGTTTTCAGCGGTTTATCGTACGCCAATATTTTTTATCTCAAAGCAGCAATCACATCCAAAATCTTCATTTAATTGTTGTATATCTTTAAATTTCTCTCTCCCCCTTCAACGTTTGCTCCGTGCGGTTGCCTCTAGCACCAAGGAAGTTATTCTTTGCTGTCTTAACACGTGTCCGTCTTATAGTTAGTGTTTTGTTTCCTCTGCGATTCTGCGGAGAATCTTTTCAACTGTTACCTAATTATTCCACTTACTTTACAGCATCCTTGTGTAAACCCGCATCTGAAACTCTACAATTTTCTTCTCTTCCAGTCCTTGATTCAGTTCCATACAAGTTTGCACTCTACACATATATTCCCAGAAATTTATTTCTCATATTTCCTCTAGAGATGGATGCTCTCTCTGGTCGTCCTAGTTCGTCTTTTATATCGTCCCTGGTTCATCAGTCATCTGTTGCTTTCCTTCGCTCACTACACTATTTGGCACTAATTCTGTTGTTATCGACACAAAATTAGATTTACCAGACTCACGTTTCTCGATAGGTCTGGTCTGTGGGACAGGTGGCGTATGTTTCCCCAGTAAGCCAACTGTGTGTTTCTGCTTCCAGTTTCATTTTCTCTGCCTTTTTGTTTTTCTTGTTGATTTGTGTATGCTAAATTCATTTAACATCTCATAGTGCACTTTTGGCTGAATTTCGGTTATGTAATTGGCGGTTAATGCACATACCACGACGTCAGCACCTTCCCACATAAATGGTATACCTGATGATTAAAAAACTTATCTCGGAATACACACAGAACATCGTAGCTGCTAACAGATTACAATAACACATGTCACAACCTGTTGGCAAATACAATAGTCTTTCAGATTGTGGAGAGAAAAAAGGTAAAGAATAGTACAAATTCACTAATTGTTTCTGTACTGATTTTGGGACATAACCTTCCGTTTCCAGAAGTAAAGTTGATACCTGGTTTGGTTCCTCCCCTTTATCTATCAGTGTGTTGACAACATACGATTAATTTTTAGCGGCTTAAATTGTGCTAATTCCTTTTATGTGACATCATCGCTCTGTTCTGGTTTTTAATCGCTAGATTTTAAGTGCAAGTGAATTGATAAATTAGTTTTTTTCATGTGTGGGTCAACGGAATCAACTTAATTTCTAAATGTTAAAACCATTTCAAATGTCCACCATAGACTGCCATATTCTTTACACAGATGACATTTTTGCGTCATGTACATTACATTACATGTATTACGTTACGTGTATTACATTAGATTACTGGCCTGCTCCGGCCACGCATATCATGCAGTGCTCACATTTTGTAACACGTCGGCCAAGGAAACAATGGACAAAACTATGCAAAGACGGAACAGGCATCCGACTAATCGCTGTATGTAAGACGATGATGATATTACTAACATAAAGCGAATAAGATAAGAGCCAGAACATTATAATGATAACATTATCAATATTCATAACAGGCAGCTCAGAAGGCTCTTCGGAATCTTGTAGAAACCTTGATTTCTTATACTTCCGAATTTAACTTTTTTTGCGAATAGATGTAACTAACATCTGACGATTAATTTGGTCTTTTCATTAATGTAATGACAATACCCAAAAATTCACCCTTTCTTCAAGTCTGCTAGATGAAACACTTTCGCTACGGTCGCAGGTTCAAATCCTACCTCGGGCATGGATGTGTGTGATGTCCTTAGGTTAGTTAGGTTTAAGTAGTTCTAAGTTCTAGGAGACTGATGACCTCTGAAGTTAAGTCCCATAGTGGTCAGAGCCATTTGAACCATTTTTTGAAACACTTTTGTACCCGAGTACACAAAAGTTTCATAGTAAATTTTTCTAAATTCGGTTCCTTATGAATATCACGATGCGAACTTTACTTCTCATTAGCTGCTTGTTCTGCGGGGTGAAACTGGCCTTTTTCTGTCTGTGCGTGACACATGTCTTTATTATTTTCAGTGACATACAGCTAATCCGCAGGGGCTGTTGCCGTGTATCAAAGAGTACAAAGTTGCGCGTGGAAGAGCGGGCACAAGTGCCGTACCATGAGGACACACACTCACACACACACACACACACACACACACACACCGGAGCACACACGTACGCCCACCGGTAACTGCGTTCCTCCTGTAATTAATCCTCAGAGCTGGCAATGACGGGAATTATCGTCGTGTGCCAGCCAGCGTAAAGTGATTAGAAGGCGGCACGGCGTCTGTAATCTCGAGAACAAAGGACTGCCTTCGCATCGAGGCTCACAACTTGTGGCTCAGCACTCTCCTGCTGCCGCACTTGTTGATTCTGTCAGCGGTCCCCCGTGGAAGCTACGTTGCACCGTTGTTGCTCATCCACATAAGAAATGTCGCAGACGACAGAGATTTTACACTGTGCACGAGAATATAATATCATGCAACTTGTTGGTCAAATTTATAATGTCAACAGTAATCATATTTAACAGAAAAAGATGAAGTACCTGTAAAGAACGGTCCGATGCTGTCCAAATTTCATATACGTATACCATGTGATCAAAAGTATCCGGACACACCTAAAACGTACGTTTTTCATATTATATGCACTGTGCTGCCAGCTATTTCCAGGTACTCCATATCAGCGACCTCAGTAGTCACTAGACATAGTGTGAGACCAGAATGGGGCTCTCCGCGGAATTCACGGACTTCGAACGTGGTCAGATGACTGAGTGCCACGTGTGTCATACGTTTGTACGCCAGATTTCCACACTCCTAAACATCACTAGGTCCACTGTTCCCAATGTGATAATGAAGTGGAAACGTGAAGAGACACGTGCAGCACAAAAGCGTACACGCCGACCTCGTCTGTTGACTGACAGAGACCGCCGACAGTTGAAGAGGATCATAAGGTGTAATAGGCAGAAATCTATCCAGATCATCACACAGAAATTCCAAACTGCATCAGGATCCACCGCAAGTACTGTGACAGCTGGACGGGAGGTGAGAAAACTTGGATTTCATGGTCGAGTGGCTGTTCATAAGCCACACATCACACCAGTAAATGCCAAACGACGCCTCGCTTGGTGTAAGGAGAGTAAACATTGGACGATTGAACAGTGGAAAAAACGTTGTGTGGAGCGACGAATCACGGTACACAATGTGGCGATCCGATGGAGGGAGCTTTCACCCCTTGCTGTTTTGCGTGGCACTATCACAGAACAGGCCTACATTGATGTTTTAAGCACCTTCTTGCTTCCCACTGTTGAAGAGCAGTTCAGGGATGGCGATTGCATCTTTCAACACGATCGAGCATCTGTTCATAATGCACGGCCTGTGGCGTAGTGATTACAGAACGATAACATCCCTGTAATGTACTGTCCTGCTCAGAGTCTTGACCTGAATCCTACAGATCACCTTTGGGATGTTTTGTAACGCCGACTTAGTGCCAGGACTGACCGACCGACATCGATACCTCTCCTGAGTGCAGCACTCCGTGAAGAACGGGCTGTCACTAACCTAGAAAATTCCAGAACCTGATTGAACGTATACCTGCGAGAGTGGAAGCTGTCATCAAGGCTAAGAGTGAGCCAACACCATATTTAATTCCAGCATTACCGATGGAGGGCACCCCGAACTTGTAAGTCATTTTAAGCCAGGTGTCCGGATAGTTTTGATCACATAATGTACCTACAGTCGTGGATATGTAAATCATTTGAGTTGCAGTTATCTGTGACGACTGGTTATTATTGTTGCCGCCACGTGATCACATCCGTCATCAATGTTACGAAACAGTGCACAGACGTTGTTGCAGGTTGCTTATCTAACAGCTTGCAGGGAGAACAAAAACTTGATTTCAGTGTTTCGTACAAATATTGACCGTATTCAAAAATTTAAAATGCCGTTATAACATTCGCATTAAACTAGACTCGTTTGTCAAACACAGTAAGTCGACTATTACAATTAGAAACTGTGTAAATTTCATGAGAGAGTGTAACTCATGGCTCTAGAATTGCCCATTCATTGAGTATTTGATACTGAGAGCACTTCCAAGAAACTCTTTCCCGCTTAAATGCTTAACGTCAGTTATTTCTCATATTAACTCACTTGTAAATTAATCACGCATTTGAAGGGGGTTTATATATGGGAGTGAATGTGAGGGGGGAGCGGCGGTTCACTGGTTTTGCATAATGGACGTGCAATGCGTCGGATGGCTGACGAGCACGACGAAGGACGGCGGAGACACTTGACGTGTGTCCACCAGTTTATTCAGGTATGCCAAATCCATCTGAAGCCACTAATTGATGATTAGATCCTGCAGGGGAACCAAGTTGTGGGGCTGTTGATTGCTGCGTTTGATTTATCGTTCCAAAGTGTTACACAATTTTTTTTTATTTTTATATTTTGTATATCGTACTCTATGGGACCAAATTACGGAGAAAGTCTCCATGATCATGGAAAGAGTCAGTGCATGAAATTATAACAGAAGGGGAATCTTTTCTAAATATAAAAGGCAACTTCTTGACTGACTGACTGAGTCATTAAGGATAGAAACTTGAAATTTGGAGAAGATGTGGATCCCATACCGTAGGCATCGTTTAACATGGGTTTTTCGAAACTCCAACACTAAGGGGACGAAGCTTCTTTTTTTTAATATCGCGATTAAGGCAGTTTTGAAGCTAGACATACGAAAATTACTCTCGGTTAGAAATGAAGAAATACGTGTTTTAGCATTTTTGAAAATTTAATCCCATGGGAGTGAAATAGCTGGTGAAAGCTTCTTTTTTTTTTTGAAAATGCATGGTTATTGAAGAACTACTACAGTATATTTAAAGCTACATCTATGAACGTTGGTTTAGGACTTCTCGGTTACAAATTAAAAAATACGTGATTCAGTGTTTTTCGAAATTGAACCCCTAAGGGGTGAAACAGGGGATGAGATTTTTTGTGAAAATATTTAATTATGAAAGCAATTTTAAAGTTAAATCTATGAAAATTTAAATTTGGCTTCTCGGTTAAATATAAAAAATACATGTTTTACTGTTCTTGGAAATTCAACCCCTAAGGGGTGAAACAGGGTCAGACTGATTCGCTGACCCATCGTCGCCCAGCCCAAACCGCTGAGGACAGAAACTTGAAGTTTGGAGAGAGTGTGAATCTTATACTATAGGCACCGATCAAGAAGGGATTGTCCGAAATTCCACTCCTAAGGGGGTGAAATAGGGGATGAAATGGTTTTTAAAAGTATGTCGCTGTTGTTGTTGTGGTCTTCAGTCCAGAGACTGGTTTGATGCAGCTCTCCATGCTACTCTATCCTGTGCAAGCTTCTTCATCTCCCAGTACCTACTGCAACCTACATCCCTCTGAATTTGCTTAGTGTATTCATCTCTTGGTCTCCCTCTACGACTTTTACCCTCCACGCTGCCCTACAATACTAAACTTTCGGACTCTTGTGCCAGCTTATTGAAGATGGATGCAGCAGAATACTGCACGCCTTTCTATACAAGAGTCACGACGTGTGCTCCAAATGCAGATTGAATTTCTGCATAGTACAGGTAAGTGAAAGCTGCCAACTTTTGAGAATAAATTGATATCGTTAACAACAATCGACATTAAGGACAATATCTGTTTAGAGGCCAGTGTCAGAATTCCGAGACTACAGAACAGGTGTCGATAAGAGGTTCGCTAACTTACTCCATATGCCGTTCGAACTCCCTTTGCTGAGCCAAAAATACCTTTTTAAATAAGAAGAGTTACCCCAAAAACATAACACCTTGTCATAAACGAATGAAAATGCGCAAAGTAGATTACTTTTCGTATTGAACTATCACTTACTGCAGATGCTGTTCTAATGGTAAATAAAGCAGCACTTAGTTTTTGAACAAGAACCTGAACATGGGTTTTCCGCGACAGATTACTGTCTATCTGAATGCGTAGGAATTTGAACTGTTCAGTTTTACTATAAACATGCCCATTCCGTGTGACCAAAATGACAGTTTGTATTTAACTGTATGTTAGAAACTGTAAAAACTGAGTCTTCCTGTGATTTAGCATCAATTTATTTTCTATAAGTCATGAATTTATGTCTTGACCTGAGTTATTTGATACTGTGTCAGTATTGCATAAAACATCCTTCACTACAAAGCTGGTGTCATCAGCAAACAGAAATACTTTAGAATCACCTGTAATAATAAAAGGCATATCATTAATACAAATAAAAAACAGTAGCGGCCCCAGTATCAACTCCTGGGGCACCCCGCACTTAACAGTGTACCCATTGGGATGGCACGTCATAGCCATTCTCAAAAGTGCGGATAGTGACATTCTGCTGTCTTAAAGTAAGATGGGATCGGTTGGTAGGACATGTTCTGAGGCATCAAGGGATCACCAAGTTAGTATTGGAGGGCAGCGTGGAGGGCAAAAATCGTAGAGGGAGACCAAGAGAGGAATACAGTAAGCAGATTCAGAAGGATGTAGGTTGCAGTAGGTACTGGGAGATGAAGAGGTTTGCACAGGATAGAGTATCATGGAGAGCTGCATCAAACCAGTCTCAGGACTGTAAACCACAGCAACAACAAAGTAAGAGGTCAATCAGTTGTGAGCTACTCCCCGTATTTCATGATGGTCCAACTTCTGCAGTAATATTTTATAATCAACAGAGTCAAACGCCTCAGGTGATTTAGCGAGTGAGTCGAGGTGCAGTAGCTTGCCTGAGTGTTCGTAAAACCAGAAACAAATGCATGCAGCCATGTGAATATGATTTTTGTCATCCCGAGGCATGGGAGTCTCCATAGCATACTCAAAATGAAAATAAAAAAGAAAAAGGCAAAACTAGATTGTCGAAAATTTTGAAATAAACATCCTGATTCACGTTCACGGTAACGTGTACGAATGGGCCCAAGTGTGAAATGCACCCTCTAAACGTCACAGAACCACCTGTGGCCTGAACCACACTCTCCACACACTGTTGGTTAAACTCCTCAGTGGGCCATCGCCTTACCCGACTCCTTTCGGCCTTTCGTCAGAGGCAAAAGGCAGTCGTTGGAGCACACTACAAGTCACCTGTCACTTACGATCCAATTTCTTTGTTGTACGGTCCACTGAAGATAAGCAGCTTAATGAGCTTCTGTGAGCAATGGAGCTTAGCGAGGCACTCAAGTCCAAATGTACACTTCACGCAGTCTCCTTTGCAATGTTCACTCGGAAACAGGTTGAAACGGACATAAATTCATTGCCAGCAACAATTACTGTTCAGTTTGAAACAGGTCGTCATTGACAAACTGTGCCACTTGTTTCCAGTCTTTGTCGGTTAGGATCTCCTTACGATCACTGTTCTTACGCTATGTTACACGGCTGCGAGGTCGAGAGCATTCCTTACAGTTCAGTGTTACAACTTTCCTTGTAGTACAGTAGTGTAGTCCGCGTCCGTACACGCAAATACGGCAGGTTCATTCGCGGAGTTGTCATAGCTCTGTGCCTAAAATGAAATGTCTAGACTATTATGGCAACATATTACAACGTGAATAATTTTTGTGGCACGTTCTAACCTTTCGCTTCTTGTTTCGCTTGAATGAAACAGTTTGTTCGGTCTTGACAATGCCACATCCTCGTGGTCCTCAAAATGTCGTGCTTTAGCAAAGACAAACGCGTCAGTCGTCCGCTGCCATAGCCCATTAACGCTAAATTTCGTCGCATTGTCCTAACTGATACGTTCGTCGTACGTCTAATATTTATTTCTGCGGTTATTTCACGCAATGTTGCTTATCTGTTAGCACTGACAACTCTACGCAAACGGTGCTGTTCTGGGTCGTTAAGCCACTGCGTTGTCCGTAGTAAGAGGCAATGCACGAACTGTGGTGTTCTCGGTACCCTCTTGACACTGAGGAACTCGGAATATTGATTTCCCTACCGATTTCCGCAATGGACAGTCCTGTGGGTCTAGCTCCAACTTCCATTCCGCATTCAAAATCTGTTAATTCCCGTCGTGCGGCCATAATAGCGTCGGGAACTTTATCAAATGAGTCACGTGAGTACAAATGCACTACCTTTTTATATCTGGTGTACGCTATGCTACCGTCCGCTGTCTGTGTCCATATCGCTATCCCATGACTTCCGTTACCTCAGTCTATGCATTTTTGGGGAACTTATAATTCTCACTGTCTGAGGCAGGTTGAACATCAGTCAGTGAGTATCGACATGTGAAGCGATGTTATTGGAGGAACGTGACTGGTTCTTATTTCATTGAATAAATCTTAACAGGTAAGAGATACGTACGATTTCCTACCATAGTGCTACCGGCTGTCCTATAGGAAGTAGCCTTTGAAATACACAGATGTATGTGGTACTTGGCTGTAGCTAGGAAAGCGCTCACCCAGCTGCTGTGTCCTGGTAGGTGGGATGGACGTGAGCGCGTCATCAGTTGGCCAGTACGTTCAGCTGTTTTGAAAGCAATAGATTTTTCTGTGGAATTAACTCAAAGATGAAACAATAGATTTGTCTCTGGAATGAACTCAAAGATGAAATGTATGTACAAATTTCTACAGCACAAGAGGATTTAAGATATCGCGTTGACATTCGGTGTGCAGCGGTATCGAAGGTATCTCTTTAGTGCATCGAGAAGTATTTGCGCCAGCGACTGCATTGCAATAGACGGTGGACAATTTGTACATTTGACGACTTAAACGGTAATTTTAAGGTAGTGGTTGTGAATACGTCCTTTTGTAATTTTCTTTTTACTACTGTTGCTGATGCGATTTTGCAATGTCAACGTGTATCTAGACATTAAGCTCATGACGCGAAGTTATGATTTTACAGTTCTTATAATTCAATTTCGTGTTTTACAAATCCATTCAATTTTTCACACATAACTTTATGTCAGGGCTGTAGCGGGAATAAGAGCAGAGCTGTTACAATGGGCATCCACAGTATTTTTTCTGCGCAGGTTGGAGTGGCTTTAAATTGTCATTTAGGAAGTAAGCGTCTAAGTATGACCGTTTCCGTAGTTAACTGGTGAATCTTAATTACATGACACGTCCTTTGCCTTCCAGATGGTGTACTGGTTCGACCGCACGTAGCAAATTGCGATTGGTATCAGTCCACTTTTGTAAGCAATCTCTCTTTCTTAGTTACGTAAAGCTGCAGCGTCCCATCAGTTTTACGCGACAGTTCAGTACAACAGCACGAACTTCCCCGTAAGGCAGCAATCAGGTTTGTGTTCACCTCCAAAGTTTTAATTTTTTTCTCCAAAACTATTATTTGGATTTTGAAGAGTGACGCGGCATTGAATTCCTAGTTAGACGGAGTGGTAGGACCAGTTTGATCTGTGAGTGGCCTGTTACCCTCAAAATCAACTTTATAACAAAAATTTTCATTAAATTAACGTGGCACAGTATTTGCATTATACAACACAGTGTCTACAATTCTGAGACCTCTAGTGGCAGAGGTCTAGAAATACGTACAGATGAAGAATACAGATGTAGACTGATTGTAACGCATTTTTTATTTAAAACTAGTGAAGATTTTTCA
Source organism: Schistocerca piceifrons (assembly GCF_021461385.2). NCBI lineage: Eukaryota > Metazoa > Arthropoda > Insecta > Orthoptera > Acrididae > Schistocerca > Schistocerca piceifrons. The sequence goes on from NC_060139.1 coordinate 354,334,851, forward strand.
CATAAAAAATGTTGAGTCATTGCTTTTCAGCATGCCCTCGTAATTCATTTGGGTGAAAACAGAATACCAAATCTGAAATGGTTCAGAAAATGACTAAGAGAAATAGTTAAGCCTGATCATCCTATGTATAAAAGGTTTTCTAAACGTAAATTCATCGACGTCAAGAACAAACGTTTTCATTTTGGTCTAAAGTTGACTCTCGTATCTGTCAGGCTGTTGACTAAAGTTATTTCTCAACCGTAGTTTACTAATTCTTCAAACCGAAACGAATTTTAAAGCAGGGTACCATTGTTTGTCTTGCTTTCTAATTGTGTACATTGCTCTTCATTCTGAATTGTGATGATTCTGATACCAAAAAAATTCCAAGAGAGTATGGGTACTGTACAGCTGTTGTTACAACAAACAACTCTTTAAAGAGGCATACACAAGATGGGCATGAAGAAGCGCAGTTCTTTGTGCAATCGAAACTTTGTATCTATGAGACGAGTTAGGATAGATTTTTATTCCATATGAAATTACAAAATAAAAGGTGGCGAAATACGGCAGGCTATTAATTTGAATAATTCCACGACTTGTGTTGTCACGATCTATGGTCTGAGTCAAGACGCTGCAGAATGTTTTTTTTTTTTTCAGATTAATTTCTATGTGGACCTACTGAGAGAAAGCTTAGATTTTTTTCTGTCTTTTATTTACATTTACCATCGCCTGGCACCCCTTGAACACACCGTTATCTTGTAGTTTACGGAGACAGCATTTGGAAAAATCAGCTGATGATTTTTGGAAAGACATAATTTATCACGCATTGCTGACCGGCCGTTTACATCCCTTGGCAAATGGCTTTATTTGATTGCAATATGGAGGGGCACCGTGTCAGGACACTGATCTACCTACCTTTCTGCTTTTCGCATCTAGGACCCACTACTTCATATCCAAAAAGCGTAATTGGCCTCAAGAGGCTGATTGCAGTGCCCTCTAATTTCATTTTTCCAACCAAGCAAAAATCTCTGGCAGTCCAGGAAATGGAACCCGGACGCTCCGCTTAGCAGGCAGATGAGATGACCTCTTGGCTGGAGGGGTGCATTCCTGTATGTGCAAACAAATTGCTTAAGCGTCACGTGTCCGCTGGAAACAGCATTATTTCTGTGTGTTGCGTATTAGATCGTAGCTCTTTCATGTACGTGAGCAATTAACGTGGGCTCTTTCAACGTCTATTACTGATTTCTCCGAAACCTGTTGGCGATTATTTTTTACATTTACAAACGTCACGGTTATGGCGCATATAAAGTCCATACTCATTATTTATGCGTCGTCATTAACGTACAGAAAACGTAAACAAATATTGTACGTCTCCAAAATTATGTAAAATGACATTAATGGGAGAAAACAAAGTACGCAGACTATTTTTTGAGAAGCTTTCATTATAAAAATCAGCAATTACGTAGCAGAAAAAGTTGTTGTTGTTGTGGTCTTCAGTCCTGAGACTGGTTTGATGCAGCTCTCCATGCTACTATATCCTGTGCAAGCTTCTTCATCTCCCAATACGTACTGAATCTGCTTAGTGTATTCATCTCTTGGTCTCCCTCTACGATTTTTACCCTCCACGCGGCCTTCCAATACTAAATTGGTGATCCCTCGATGTCTCAAAACATGTCCTACCAACCGATCCCTTCTTCTAGTCAAATTGTGCCACAAGCTCCTCTTCTCCCCAATTATATTCAATACCTCCTCATTAGTTATGCGATCTACCCATCTAATCTTCAGCATTCTTCTGTTGCACCACATTTCGAAAGCTTCTATTCTCTTCTTGTCCAAACTATTTATCGTCCATGTTCCACTTCCATACATGGCTACACTCCATACAAATACTTTCAGAAACGACTTCTTGACACTTAAACCTATACTCGATGTTAACAAATTTCTCTTCTTCAGAAACGCTTTCCTTGCCATTGCCAGTCTACATTTTATATCCTCTCTACTTCGACCATCATCAGTTATTTTGCTCCCTAAATAGCAAAACTCCTTTACTACTTTAAGTGTCTCATTTCCTAATTTGATTCCCTCAGCATCAGAAAAAGTAGACATCAAATTTCATTCGTTACCTCGAGAATAATAATCTTACATAACTTTCTCTTTGTTTGCAGGTGGTGACTGTACGATGAGTTACAGGGGTTGGATAAAAACTTGGTAGCACCGGCATGCTTGAGCATAAATGCAGATGCTTGCGAAGACTGCAGGCTGCGCAGTGGTTTTTGGCCACGAAAGGCACCTGTCTAAAGACCTCAGTCGTTGCATGTATCAGTCGTGTCAGACACAGTGTTGCGTGTTGTGAGTGCATTATGTCGATGCTAAGTCAGTTCATACGTGCGCAAATTGTTTATGCTCGTATTGTGGCTGCTTCCGTAGCCAAGGGAGCCTAAATGTATCATGTTTCGAGAAGCACCGTTTCGAAGATTTATACTGCATACAGGGAAAGCGGAAAAACATTATCCGCTAAGTCACAAGGCGGACGAAACTGTATGTTGAGTGATCGTGAGGGACAGTCACTGAAGAGAATTGTGACGAAAAATAAGGGGATTATAGCTTAAGAGTCACTACAGAACTGAATTTCGGACTCGCCAACCCTGGCAGCACCAAGACAACACTAAGGGAGCTCCAGCAGCAGGCAACCGCAGGGCAGTCTGGAATTCCAAAACCGCTGATCAGTGATGTGAATGCTGGTAATAGGAAAACTTTGTGCAGAAGGCATAAAACCTGGACTGTGGGGTAATGGAAGACTTCATTTGTTCGGGTGAGCCTTGTTTCATACTTTTTCCAACATCTGTCCGAGTTTACGTCCCAGGAGTGAAACATGGCGGGACTTCGGTGGTGGTACGGGCAGCCAGAGCGTAGTATTCTGTAGACCCCATGGTTACTGTCCGAAGTTGCACTACTATCAATTATTATGTGGCCCTTTAGCCTGACCAGCTCCATCCACGGTACAATGTTTTTCTCGCCAACGGTGATGCTGCGTTCCAAGAAAACAGGGGCACTATTCACACAGCTCACATCGTCCAAGGCTGGTTTTGTTAGTACATGGATTAAATACTGCATCTCCCCTGGCCACTTACCAGAAATTTTATTCAGCCTTTGTGGTCTAGTTTGTGGAGAAGCGTGCGTGATCGCTGTCTACCTTCATTAACGTTACTTGATCTTGCCTTTATTTTGCTCGATGAATGGTATAAGATTTCCTTGAAAGCCATAGAGGTTCTGTATTTGTCCATTCCGAGACGACTGGGAGCATTTTTAAATGGCAATGGTTTTCCCACGCCGTATTAAGCGTGGTAATATGTTGTATTCTTGGTGTTTCCATATTTTTCGCCATACCCTGTATTTCTTTAAAAACTGTTGATCACGGAGGAGATCACGCATATGAGACTGAGCTATGTGAAACAAAAAGTAAAATGAAGGTATACGGGTTTAAACAGTTTCGAGAGTTTCAGAACGCGTGGCTAGTGTCAATTATTTGGCTCCGTGTAATGTCTAAGGGTCAGCTATCGCATTAGCCACGATACCCTGATGATTAGCCATGCAATAGCACAATAATGAAAAATAGACAGGAAGGATTATGCTATTCAATAATGAAACAGAGAGGCAGGAAGGATTTTACTATGTGGTAGATAATAATGTTTACAGCTAACAAAGGCTTTGAGATGAATAAATCGATTGATTCCTTAGTAATTAGAACCAACGTAACAAAAGCGTCAACGGTTTTAAATTAAAAGACGAGAGAAGTATGACTAGTTCCGATAAATTATTGAAAAATATTCTGACTTTAGTCCCGTGTGTTCAGATTTAGAGTTCCGCTTTGGCTAATCACTAGAAATCACAAGTCCAAAACACAAACTCGCGAAAATATTTCAGTGAACAATTCTTTTAATCTCGAGTGAATTATTTTAGATCCACACACTGTAAACTCGCCACAGTCTTCCTAAGTCAACACGACTATACGACAGTAGTATCCGCTTCGAATATCTCAAGCCCACTACTTGTAAAATTTCTGAACACTACGAAACGTAATCCAACCGCCTCTCATACACGACGTCTTAGCTCCTCCAGCTCTAGGAAACGAATGACCCCGGACAAGATGGCTGCCACCTTTTATGCCCTCGCACTATTGTTACAAAAATTTGCATACAAGCGTTTTCCACACAAACTTCAGATTATCAGTCTTATCCTATACATACGTGCGATGTATCGAATAAAATGGAAATTTCTTCAGCTTTCCACTATTGTCTTTTTTTATGAGTTCATTAGTTTGCTCAATAGTCAAAGTTTTGTAATAATTATATTTTACGCTAGTTTGTCCTCAATAAATCAGAATGAAATAGAACTAAATACATTTATATACAAATACTTAAGTTTAAATTGATATGCTGCTACAAGTTTTATTATATTATTAATTATTTGCAGTAAAATTTGTGGTTTTATGCTTGGAAAGCATATTCTGGCATGTAGTTTAACATCATATTTTATAATAATATTTTATAACATTCTTCTAGAATGTTGTGATAGAGCTCCACGAGCTCTATTCGTGGACAATTATTTTTTTTAGAAAATCGCACACGGCATCGGGGCGTATTAATTTTTCATGTTCATGTTAACTGTAAAGCCTTTGATTCCGAATAATTTAAAAGCTACTTGCTTCATCGTAGGTGCGTTTTCATCCTCACTCTCTCCTCATTTTCCTGATTCTAAAAATGTTATTGCTTTTTCTGTAACTGTCTATGATCAGTTTGTATTGAGTTTAGGTCTATTTAGTGGTGAATACAGTTACACATTTTCGACTTGGTGGGCTATCCCTTCAGTGCTCCTCGTCAACAGCTAAGTCAAACAAGTATTGGTACAGGCAACCAACCAAAGGGCACTCAACGCTTTCACATAAGGGCACTCAATGATTTCACATAAGTATCTCCCTTCATCTGTCAAGCTAACAATTGAATTTGAAGAACCTGATATTGCAATGGGGGTAAGGGACGGATGAAGTGCGTTTATGTCAAATGTAAAATCCTTTAATTGTGAACACACGGGGCATGTGCAGAGGTAGTGGCGCCAGCTATGGAACAATACGGGTGGTATGAATCATTAGCAGATGGGAATAACAACAGATGTGGTACGAACCATCATCAGTATTACGGAAATAACATACGGTGCACTTCATAGCAGTAAGCATCTATTAAACCCAAAAAGGAACCCCAGAACCTCCAGAAGGCGTTCCCAGTAAAATCAAATGCAGGAAACACAAATGCTGAAGCAGAAAGTGTCATATTATGTGTAATAGACGGGAAAAGGTTTAAGTTTCTGTTGGACACAAGGGCTCCTGTGTTGGCCTCGAGAGATTCAGTGGGTGGGAGGCAATGGGACCCCTCCTTATTGTAATTCGCTTGAGGTGAATGATACCGATATGTGGTCACTAATAGTGAATTTTCATTTGTTGGCAGCCTAGTTTAGGCCGTGTGTAGAAGTGGTGCCTCATGTAAGTGACGGCTACAGCATGATTCTAGTGTTAGACTTTGTGCATCAGCTTCATGCCTTGACTGACCTTTGAATATGTGTGGTGGAACTTAGTAGAAAGACATTCCAACTACAAGAAGCCGTCTTGAAAGTTGACCTGTTACGAGGAGCATCTGTCATATTAGACAATCCAGTTAAATCGCAAGCATAACTGTGTGTTGCATGGCATTGGGAACTCAGTGTGGTTGAGTGTGGAGCCTGACTTATAGAGTGTATTGTGTTGTATACAAATAGGAAAAGGATGGAGGCAGGTAATATACTTTTGGCACACAGGAGGTTAAGTTGTTGAAGGGAACATTGGTGGCAACATTAGCAATGCCAGAAGAGTAAGATTGCTGCACAGAAGATGTGAGCTACGAAATGGCACATAATGCCACTGAGACTACATTGTATGAGAAAGTTAAGCATTTGATGGGAACAGGGAAGGTTTTTTTCCACAGGGGTCATTTCCTGCGTAACCCGTGATGCATCACAGGCTTCCTAAGGAGTATGAAGTGCTGGTGTACCAGAAAAGTATAGAATACCACAATCCCTGCAACCAGTCTTAGAAGATTTTATCAATCGGCAATTAGCCCGTGGGGGCAGGAATAGGAATTCATACCACAAAAGTCTACAGACAGTTCAAGAAAGTATCGATTCTGCTGCAGCTACCACAGTTTGAACAGTAAGACGACTATTGATACTTACGCCACTCCAAAAACCACAGAAGTATTGATAATCTTACGCAGTGCTGGTATTTCTTGACAATGGATCTGAAAAGCAGGTACGATCAGTTGGAAGTGATTCTAGAGGACAGACCAAAGATTGCGTTTTTAGTACGGTACCTTGGGAACGTCATCAGTGTAGAAGAAGGTTATTTGCTTTGAAAGATTCACCAGCAACATTTCATCATTTGTTAGATGGAGTATTGAATGGATTAAATCCTCATCAATGTTTAGTGTATTTGGATGATATTACAGTTTTTTCAAGAGACATGCAACAACATAGGCAGTGACAGAAAGAAGTCATCAGGAAATTGTGGGCTGTACATTTAACATTGAATACTGAAACGTATCATTTTGTGTTGGAAGACGTGAATTACTTTGACCATCGTATTATTAATGGTGGTGTGAGAACTGACCTGAAAGTGATACAGGTTGTACAAGAGTTTCCAGTATCAGGGACATGCAAATAATAACACTCCTTCTTGGTCATTGTGAATTATTGTAGAAAATTCGTGAGAAGATTCACAGAGGTAGCACAACTGCTTATACAACTGCTGAGAAAGGGTATCAAATTTGTGTCGTGTCAGAAAGCATTTGTCAAGTTAAAGGAAGTATTGACGTTAAGTCTAATAACGGTGTTCCCGGATTTTCATAAGGAATTTATACTATCAGGTGATGCATCAAACCATTGTCTCGGGTGCATTTTGAGCCATAAAATATCATCATATTGCTTTTGTACTGAAACAGCTGAATGGAGCCAAGAGAAATTATTCAGCTACAGAGAAGGAGATGCTTACCCTGATGATGGAGTAATATACTTCCAGTCATAAATTTGTCCGAGAAAGTTTAAAGTTGTCACTGATCATGCTGCTTTGAAGTGGTTGCTAGGTTTGATGGACCCATCCAGTAGGCTGACAAGATGGGCTTTAAAACGCAGTGAATTTGAGTGTGAATGAATTCATAAACTTGGAGAGAAACATTGGAATTCAGATGCACAAAGCAAGAAAATGGCATTGGTACAAGCCTTAGGTCAGGAGTCTGCTAAATGGCAAGCAACACAGAGTACTAATGGAGAATGTATGCAGTACAGTAAGCAGCAGCTGTTGAGTATGTGTAACATGTCGTCGTATACGGAAACAACACTGAGATCACTAGTGGTCTTACCAGTGAAGCTAAGGGAAGAGGTGCTTAAGTGATGCATGATCATGTTTCGTCTGGCCATGGAGGGCGCAGAGCAATAAATCAGAGTCTGGCAGAGAAAGAATGATAGAAAGGAAGAAAAAGTGATGTTTATGAGTACGCCAGGAATTGTGTGCAGTGTGAGCAATGTGTAGATTTAAGTTGAAATCAATTACTGTACAAGTGGTTGTCGAAAGTTACAGAACTGTTTTGGTTTATTGACATAGATATGTTAAGACCGTTTCACTGAAATCAAGCAGGGAATCGATTTGTGCTTATGATAACAGACCATTTCTCTCGTTGCATCGAGATGGTGCTGATGCAGGGCCAGCAAGCAGTCACAGTCACGCAAACATAGGTGAGTGGACGGGTATTGAATTTTGGGGCGCTAGAGACAATAATAACAAGTCGAGAGACAAACTTCATATTGGACCTGATGAAAGAGTTGTATCGTTTGTTGGGAGTGAAGCAATTAAGAAATAGCCCACTTCATTCTCAGTCAGACAGAAGGATGGCACAGATTTATTGAAAGACCAGGAGGATGCTTAGTTACTACGTCAACTTCCATTATACGGACTGACAAATATACACTACTGCCAATTAAACGTGCTACACCAAGAAGAAATGCAGATGATAAACGGGTATTCACTGGACAGATATATTATACTAGAGTTGACATGGGATTACATTTTCACGCAATTTGGGTGCATACATCCTGAGAAATCAGTACCCAGAAAACCACCTCTGGCCGTAATAACGGCCTTGATACTCCTGGGCATTGAGTCAAACAAAACTTGGATGGCGTGTACAGGTGCAGCTACCCATGCAGCTTCAACACGATATCACAGTTCATCAAGAGTAGTGACTGGCGTATTGTGACCAGCCAGTTGCTCGGCCTCTATTGAGCAGACGTTTTCAGTTGGTGAGAGATCTGGAGAATGTGCTGGCCAGGACAGCAGTCGAACATTTTCTGTATCCAGAAAGGCACGTACAGGACCTGCAACATGTGGTCTTGCATTATCCTGCTGAAATGTAGGGTTTCGCAGGGATCGAATGAAGGGTAGACCCACGGGTTGTAACACATCTGAAATGTTACGTCCACTGTTCAAAGTGCCGTCGGTGCGAACAAGAGGTGACCGAGACGTGTAACCATTGGCACCCCATACCATCACGCCGGGTGATACGCCAGTATGGCGATGACGAATACACGCTTCCAATGTGCGTTCACCGCTATGTCACCAAACACGGATTCTACCATCATGATGCTGTAAACAGAACCTGGATTCATCCGAGAAAGTGACGTTTTGCCATTCGTGCACACAGGTTCGTCGTTGATTACACCAGCGCAAGCGCTCCTGTCTGTGATGCAGCGTCAAGCGTAACCGCAGCCATGGTCTCCAAGCTGATAGTCCATGCTGATGCAAACGTCGTCGAACTGTTCGTGCAGATGGTTGTTGTCTTGCAAACGTCCCCATCCGTTGACTCAGGGATCGAGACGTGGCTGCACGATCCGTTACAGCCATGCGGATAAGATGCCCGTCATCTCGACCGATTCCATATTCTGCTAACGGTCATTGGATCTCGACCAACGCGAGCAGCAATGTCGCGATACGATAAACCGCAATCGCGATAGGCTACAATCCGACCTTTATCAAAGTCGGAAACGTGATGGCACGCATTTCTTCTCGTTACACGAGGCATCACAACAACGTTTCACCAGGCAAAGCCGGTCAACTGCTGTTTGTGTATGAAAAATCGGTTGGAAACTTTCCTCAAGTCAGCACGTTGTATGTGTCGCCACCAGCACCAACCTTGTGTGAATGCTCCGAAAAGCTAATCATTTGCATATCACAGCATCTTCTTCCTATCGGCTAAATTTCGCGTCTGTGGCACGTCATCTTCGTGGTGTAGGAATTTTAATGGCCAGTAGTGTATATTTCTGGAAATCGTATTTCACACATATGAGTGTGAATAGTTCTAAGGTACGTACCAATATAGGCTTTTCGTCATTCAAGGAGTTATATGGTAAAAAGATGCCAGCGCCATTCGAGGTGATTAAACAGCAATGGAACGAGAACTAAGAGGCAGTGCTAGATTTTGAGAGAACTGTGTGATAAATTTGCAAGAGGGACCAAAAAGCAAACACCGAGGCATTTGAGAGTCAAGAGGTGGCAGTGAAATGCATGTGAAATTTGTGTCAATACAAGGTGGATCAATTGGTGATGTCAAGACCATATACTCTGAAAGAGAAAACAAAAATTTTGTGACACAATACCAGGACCCAGAGAAAGTGACTGAAACCACATCACCTGTAAATGTGGAGCTGCAATTGCAACAATGTCAGCAGTCATACATGTCTGACGCATAGACCATTCAAAGGTGCCCCAGAATCGATACCAGAGCGAATATCGGTAGAACCAAAGAAGAGAGCAAAAAATAAGGAGCGGAATAATAAGCAACAGTACGCAGAGGACCATGCCTATCGTATACTGCACCCCTTAAGGCCAGTGAGGCGGTTAATATGTTGTATGTTTTATTATTCTTAAGACTTTTGTTGTGTTGATTGTTAAAGTAATTTTGGGTAGGATCACACGTATTTCTTATGGAAAGAATTATCAGAATTATCTTTAATTATTGTGAGGGAGATGTTGATCACAGGCAGTACGCTTTGGGGGGAGGGAGGGGGAGATGATGATGGACCCTTTCAAATGGTTCAAATGGCTCTGAGCACTACGGGACTTAACATCTGAGGTCATCAGTCCCCTAGAACTTAGAACTACTTAAACCTAACTAACCTAAAGACATCACACACATCCATACCCGAGGCAGGATTCGAACCTGCGACCGTAGCGGTCTCGCGGTTCCAGGCTGACGCGCCTAAGCCGCTTGGCCACACCGGCCGGCGATGGACCCTCTCCTCAGGTTGTTATTCAGCGAGGATGCAGAATAAAGGCTACTCAAGACAACATTTGCGACAGCAGATTCAAACGATGTGAGTGATATGAACAGGATAACGCAAGTCACAGGAGAGTTTCCCGAAGGAAATAGGGCAATTGTAGAGTAGCATGCCTCATGAATTATGAGTCTGGAGAGGACTGTGATGAACAACACGCACTAGCCCTCTAAAACAAACGTTTAGAGCAGTTCAATCACGACGATTGGATATGAGAAGACTTTTCCAATCAGTACAAGATAGTAATTGAGACGTAAGAGTGGATTTATGAGCTTGCAAGAATCCGTTCGTCAGCTACTGTATGGGCAATTGAGTCTCATTCTGTCGTCATCCAAGTAGTATCCTAAAGGACTGACAAAGGTACACAAAGACCTGCCAAGCGAACTGCAGTTAATAGCAGAGCCTAACAGTCAGACCCTGCCTTTCTGTTATAACGGAGCAGCAGTGGAAGTGGGAACAGATAGTGCATAGTTGTACGTGTTGGTGAAGGTAACAGTGGTGACAATAAAACTTTGTCTAGATTTTACATGGTACTCATCTGTTCAGTAAGGGTTGAAACAGTGGGGAAGATTGTGAAGAAAAAGAGCTAGTGTTTTACCAATAGTGGAAGATCGGTATCGGTGTGAAGTAATGATAGTAAGAGAGAGAGAACTACACACAAAGCCAAAATGGGATGGTCACCAAATGTGCTTCTCACGAGATCCAAGTGAGAGGAACTGCATGTGTCATGCAATTGTCCAGGGGCAAGAGGTTCAGCCATGACAAAAGGAGGTGACGGAATTGAAGCCGTACTTCCAGTGTATGGGTGTACAGAAAGTATACGCAGTGTACGATGATGTGATAGTAGTGGCAAGTTGTTATAAACAAGAGAAGCTCATGGGAGTGAGACAGAGATAGGAGGCAGTGGGTTGTTAATTAAAGAATCCATATTTGATCTTATGGGATCAAAATTTGGTTTACCAGCTACAATGATAGGAGTTACTCTTTTAAATATAACAAGACAGCAGCTGTATTGGTTGAATAAGCCATTGGAGATGTTTCCTGAACAGAACCTCACCTTCCTAAATTATACCTGGAATTCAAGTCTAGTTCATTCACTGACATGAGTCAGATGATATCTGCCCGCCCAGTTGGCCGAGCGGTCTAACGCACGGCTTTCTGGGCAGGAAGGAGCGCCTGGTTCCCGTCACGAATCCGTCCGGCGGATTTGTGTCGAGGTTCGGTGAACCGGCCAGTCTGTGGATGGTTTTTAGGTGGTTTTCCATCTGCCATTGACGAATGCGGGCTGGTTCCCCTTATTCCGCCTCAGTTAAACTATGTCGGCGATTGCTGCGCAAACAAGTTCTCCGCGTACGTGTACACGACCATTACTCTACCACGCAAAGGTAGGGTTACACTCGCCTGGTGTGAGATGTTCCCTGGGGGGGGGGGGGGGGGTGTCTACCGGGGGCCAAACCACACAAGCGGCGGAGGGGTGAAGTGGACTGCGGTAGTCGTCGTGGGGTTGTGGACCACTGCCGCTGCGGCGGGGACGGAGGCTCTCCGTCGTTTCTAGGTCCCCGCTTAACAAACAACACATACATACAAAAACATCCTGGCAGATTAAAACTGTGTGCCGGACCGAGACTCGAACTCGGGACCTTCGCCTTTCGCGGGCAAGTGCTCTGCCAACTGAGCTACCCAAGCACGTCTCACGCCCCGTCCTCACAACTTCACTTCTGCCAGTACCTCGTCTCCTGCCTTCCAAACTTTTACAGAAGCTCTCCTGCGAATCTTGCAGAACTAGCACTCCTGAAAGAAAGGATATTGCGGAGACATTGCTTAGCCACAGGGCCGAAGCCAGCTATCCACTTACCATCGCCGGCCCACAGTGACAGAGTGTGGCGTATGTGCCTCACATTGACAACAACTAGTTGCACTTTTATTCTTCAGTTAAGTTTCCTATTTCAGCCAGTACATTAATCTCTACATCTGAATTTCTCGGATACTGGTAGCCTAACTTCCCTTTTCTGCAGGTCTTTTTTAATATTAACCAATGAGGAGCCATATTGAAACTCATTAGACAATACAGTGTTCACCCCCTGCATGACAGCAGCCACAAGAAAGAAGAACTCCTGATTCCTGTCCACAGTGCAGTGCAGCGGCTCATGAATTGCACAGATGCCAGTTTGTTACTGAGTTTCCCCGCACAGCATTCTTGGAAGGCCACATGTGACTGCAAAACAAAGTTCCTTTCAAATTTGACTTTGCCAGATGGCATTACTTATAAAAACTAAGATTTTCGTTACACTATGTTATACACCTTCTGTATATGTAGGCCTGGACACCATATTACACAAAGCGCATTATGCGAAAAACTGACAGAACGTAGCAGTCACACCCCTGATCAGTGCTTGGGTTGTAGCGTGCACCTGTCACTATTAGACGCTTTGTTCCACACTAATCTCTTTCTCTCTGAAAACCAAGTGAAAACTCCCAGGTGGACCTGACCGGACACCAAGTCATTGCTCTCCACCTAAATTACAGTTAATACGAGGCGTGTATTTTAAGTAAGTACCGTTTTGAAATTAAAGAAAGACGTGCTAATATATCTCAATAATTTTATTTTTACATGAAGGACTGCACCTTAATCTACGCACTGACGCCATTACAGTCTGATTCTTTCTTGTTTACGCTGTGTACTGAGTGTTTAAGATGCCTCCGATAATCGTGAGTCCCGGCGACTGTGAAGTACGGGCTGTTATAAGATTTCTTAGTGCTAAAGACCTAAAAGCGATAGATATTTATCGCGAGATCTGTGCAGATTACGGAGAAAACATTATGACTAATGGAATGGTAAGAAAGTGGGTGAGACCATTTAAAGATGGCAGCACAAATGTGCGTGATGAACAAGGAGTGGGCCTCCTTCGGTCGTTAATGAAAGTTTGGTGCAGGAAGTGGACAATAAGGTGAGAGAAAACAGAGGCTTTACGATTTCCTCCTTGCGGGATGACTTTCCTAATGTTTCTCGCAGTGTTTTGTATGACATTGTGACCGAGCACTTGAATTACCGAAAACTGAATGCACGTTGGATACCGAAAATGTTGACGGATGTGCACAAAACCAAACGTTTAGACATTGCATTGACTTTCCTTGAGCGGTACCACAACGACAGTGATGATTTCTTAAGCCAAACTGTTACGGGCGATGAAACATGGGTGGCCTACGTCACACCAGAATCAAAGCAACAGTCCATGGAAGTTGAGCAAGGGCATCGTTTTGCTGCAACACAATGCCCGTCCGCATGTGGCGAATCAGACCAAAGATCTCATCACATGTTTTCGATGGAAAACTCTAGATCATCCTCCGTACAGCCCTGATCTTGCGCCCAGTGACTACCATCTGTTCCTGCACTTGAAGAAACACCTGGGCGGTCAGCGTCTTCAAGACGATTACGAAGTCAAAACAGTGGTGATGCAGTGGTTAACAAGTCAGGAGGCAGATTTCTATGAGGATGGTATTCAAAAACTGGTAGAACGTTATGACAAGTGCCTCAGTATTGACGGAAATTATGTAGGAAAGTAGATTAAGGTACAGGATTTCATGTAAAAATACAATTACTGAGATATCTTAGCACGTCTTTTTTTTAATTTCAAAACGGTGCTTACTTAAAAAACACGCCTCGTACCACAAGCTAAACGCTCATTAGTAAAGATAGGAAGTAATATAGAAGCATACAGTTTAATCCTGGCAATCATTGCCGTTACTTGTTACAAGCATTAAATATTTTACAAATAGATGGGAATAGAATTTAGATAGTAACGACTTTACAGGATGTTACAAAAAGGTACGGCCGAACTTTCAGGAAACATTCCTCACACACAAAGAAAGAAAATATGTTATGTGGACAAGTGTCCGGAAACGCTTAGTTTCCATGTTAGAGCTCATTTTATTACTTCTCTTCAAATCACATTAATCATTGAATGGAAACACACAGCAACAGAACGTACCAGCGTGACTTCAAACACTTGTTACAGGAAATGTTCAAAATGTCCTCCGTTAACGAGCATACATGCATCCACCCTCCGTCGCAGGGAATCCCTGATGCGCTGATGCAGCCCTGTAGAATGGCTTATAGTATCACAGCCATCCACAATACGAGCACGAAGAGTCTCTACATTTGGTACCGGGGTTGCGTAGACAAGAGCTTTCAAATGCCCCCATAAATGAAAGTGAAGAGGGTTGAGGTCAGGAGAGCGTGGAGGCCATGGAATTGGTCCGCCTCTACCAATCCATCGGTCACCGAATGTGTTGTTGAGAAGCGTACGAACACTTCGGCTGAAATGTGCAGGAGCTCCATCCTGCATGAACCACATGTTGTGTCGTACTTGTAAAGGCACATGTTCTAGCAGCACAGGTAGAGTATCCCGCATGAAATCATGATAACGTGCTCGATTGAGCGTAGGTGGACGAAACTAAAATGAGCTGTAACATGGAAATTAAGCGTTTCTGGACACATGTCCACCTAACATCTTTTACTTATTTGTGTGTGAGGAACGTTTCCTCAAAGTTTGGCCGTACCTTTTTGTAAAACCCTGTATATGAATGTGTGGTGTCTCTTCTTTCGGACGTATGCGAAAGAACAGAACCACGCATATACATAATTCGTCGTCTCGGTGGGTAATAAATCAACCACCTTCAGTGCAGCTGTACAAGTTCGTTCGACCTCCTGCGGGAATCTCAAAGCAGCGGGCATGGAGAGCACGGATGGGAACTGAGGATAGGTGGCGCTATGTCGGTCGGACGAGAGTGTGCCGAAATATTCCGCGCAATTGCTGTGAGCAGTGTGTCCGGGTGTAGCAGTGGTTAACGCAATTGCCTAGTAAGCACGAGATCTCTGTTTCGAATCCTCGTCTGGCATACATTTTCACTTGTCGCCTCTGATTCTGCATGAAGTCCCGATGCAGCTCACATCAATAGTTCCTTTCCTCCATTTTCTCCCCTCTCCAACTTCAATTTAAATGATAGTGACTTTAAAGCAGTTATGAATGGGTCATGAGCAATGGACTGACGCATATCGCTAACCAAGGTGTTACGTGTTAATTTCTAGTTTATGTGGGTGTGCACACAATTTCTTTTTTATTGTAAACAAGAAGAATATATTTCCCAGCGGTCCACCCCACCCCTCACACCCCCGTCGGAGGTTCGGTCCACCCCCCGCCCCATCCCCGTCGGAGGTTCGAGGTTCGAGTTCGAGTCTTCTCTCGGGGCATGGCGTGTGTGTTGTTCATAGTATAAGTTAGTTTAAGTTAGATCAAGTAGTGTGTAAGCTTAGGGACCGATGACCTAAGCAGTTTGGTCCCATACGACCTTACCACAAATTTACAAAAAAATTTCCCAGCAGCCTCCGGCCTGAGTTAGCTTGTTGACTACGTAAAGTCTAATTTACGACGCAACCTCGCGCATAGCTTGTGTGGCTGTGACGTCACTTCGTTGCGTTGTTGCAGCTCCCTGAAGTGCACGCGCATCGCCATCCACGTGCAGCTGTTCCTGTCGTTCGCGGCCAACAACCTGGGCTGGATCGTCTGGTACCGCAGGGTGGTCGGTGACCCGGCCGTAGTCAGCGAAAACTCGGTGAGCCACGCCACGACGCTACGCCACGCTGCGCCGCCCGTGTAAATCCCTGCCAAACTTGGCGGGGCTGCTAACTTTGCTGCTCGGCGTCGCAGGGGAACCGCAGGCG
This sequence comes from Schistocerca piceifrons, assembly GCF_021461385.2. Lineage (NCBI taxonomy): Eukaryota > Metazoa > Arthropoda > Insecta > Orthoptera > Acrididae > Schistocerca > Schistocerca piceifrons. The sequence continues at coordinate 354,350,959 of NC_060139.1, forward strand.
TTCCTGATATAGCGGTTTTCTCCTAGCGCAAGCTCTGTTAAGTACCAGTTCTTGTCCGGACAGTAATTTCAGGCACACCCAACACCACGTAAGTCCACTGATAAAATTTGCCAGTTGTATACAAATTAGGACCTCAGAAAACTTGCTCCAGAGTGCTGTAACGTTGGAGCAATCACAATGCAAGGATATCTATCGAGAGTCCAGACAAACCTGTGGTTCCTGAAGAGGGCAGCAGCCTTTTCAGTAGTTGCAGGGGCAACAGTCTGGATGACTGACCGATCTGGCATTGTAACGACAACCAAAATGGCATTGCTGTGCTGGTACTGCGAACGGCTGAAAACAAGGGAAAACTACAGCCGTAATTTTTTCTTAGGGCATGCATCTTTATTGTATTGCTATATGATGGTGGCGTCCTATTGGGTAAAATATACCGGAGGTAAAATAACCTCCCATTCCGATCTCCTGTCGGGGACTACTCAGGAGGATTTTGTCATCAGGAGAAAGAAAACTGGCGTTCTATACATCGGAATATGCAATTTTAGATCCATTAATCATGCTGATAGGTTAGAAAATTTGAAAAGGTAAGTGAATAGATTGAAGTCAAATGTAATGGGAATTAGGGAAGATTGGTGGCACAAGGAACAGGACTCCTGGTCAGGTGAATGATGGTTATAAATACAAAATCCTGGCTACGAGGCTAATGAATCCGCACAGTTATACGAGACATATTGCCAAGGAATGTGGAATCAGCCAGACAAATGTCATTCGCATCCTGCATCGACAAAAATACCACAACTCTACGACTCATCTAAGAAGACAGGTTAATGGAATAAAAACCTACTTTTATAGCATTTTATAGACTATGAGAAAACTTTGGACTCTGTTGACTGGAATACTCTCTTTGAAATTATGAAGGTGTTACGGGTAAAATACGGAGACTAAAACCAGCATATTCATTTGCCCTAGAAGTGCGAATCTGTTTTTGTGGTTCGTCCTTTCCATGAGCATGTGACATGAAATTGCAACGTTTTCTACTCATATTGGATTACGGAATGATGACATTTTTGAGAAAAGTAAAAGATTGTGTCGAGATGGGACTCGAATCCTGTTCGGAACAGGAGAGAGTGTATCAGCACACTGTCATTTGCACTACAATAGTATCCGCCCATGCCTCATAAAGAATGTTTCGCAGCAGTCAGCCTAGCCCCCCCATCGAACGTTGGTTTCGAGTTTAATGATGATCGAAATCGGTATAGGTTACGTTTACATGTTATTCGCTACCCACATCATTTCGACTTCTATGTGTGCTCATTTACAGGTATTTTTGCCAGCTAGTCATAATATGTGTATCTTATTTGGTTGAAATTACTCTATGCATTCCACTATAAAGCACATCGACCAAGCATTCTACGTCCCACACGGGCGTCATCCTTTTACGTACGAATACTATCCGAACCGTGCGAGGAGTAACGCATTGGCTCGTCATTTGAAGTAAAGACTGTCGTTCATCGGCGCAGTACCCATATAATGAAGTTGTTTAAATAGATTTTGGAGTTACTAACTACTGAAAATTTTTAGGATATCTGTTAAATCTCATGAGTTAAACAAGTCGTATTCATCAATGCTGCCTGTCTTCGTATATGCTCCATATCCCCTGCTAGATTGGCGTGGGGTGAGGCCAGCACACATGAAATGTATTTAAATTGTGCCTCTCATTCATGACTAATTACTCTGGTGGATCGATATCGTTGCCTATCCTGTCCCATGCGCAATGGATCTGCGTCTCTAACGGAGGCGTCGTTGAGAAACGTTAGACCTTACTCTTCCTTTTCTCTTTCTTTTTCTTTGCCATCTTTACGTCTCCCAGAAAACTCTGCAATTGCAAACTCTGTGAACAGAGTATCAGAATGATTCGGACGTTGTCATGTTCCAAAGAGAAAAGGCAGCAGCAAAATGTAAAGAAATTAAAGAAACACTCAAAAGACCACGAGTTCGAAGGCAGTGAAAGGGAACTGAAAGTAAATGTACTCCATATACCTCAATGCACAGTTGAACAACAGTTAAGAAGGTGGAAAGCATAATACGCCGATGTTAAGTCATAAAATTATTCAAACATGTACCACATGGTACATTAGAAGCATTATTCGTTATATATCTTTAACGGGCGCATTGACATATTTGCCTATTTTTTAAAAAAACGTGGCAGATATTTAAAGGAGGATAGGAATAGAGAGGGGAAGAGAAGCGTTACATTACATGATTCTAGGCGAATTCCGTATCTCAGCATTTGAACAGTCCGTTTTCGTGACATCTTTTCTACCGACCAAACAAATGCTTCCATTCCCACAAGAGAACTAACAGCATAGGAAATGAAGAGGTACCAGAGCACTATTCCTTAACTGTCACTAAAGGGAAGGACATGTTAACGGAATATCTAACTAAAAAATCAGGGGATAGGTAGGCCTAAAAAGATTGTGTCGAGAAAGCACTCGAATCAGAATAAGGAAACAATGAATGGGCGAGAAATACATCTACATCTACATGGCTACTCTGCAAGTCACACTTAAGTGCCAGACAGAGGGTTCATCGATCCACCTTCACAATAATTCTCTATTATTCCACTCTCGAACAGCGTGCGGAAGAAACGAACACCTATGTAGTTCCGTGCGAGCTCTGATTTCCCTAATTTTATTATGGTGATCGTCTCTCTCTAAGTAGGTTGGCGTCAACAAAATATTTTCGCATTCAGAGGAAAACGTTGGTGACTGAAATGTCGTGAGAGGATCCCACCGCAACGAGAAACATCTTTGTTTTAATGACGTTCACCCCAAATCTTTTATCATGTCCATGACACTCTCTCCCCTTCTTTGAACTTTCTCGATGCACTCAGTTAACCATACCTGGTAAGGATCCTATACCGGGCAGCAGTATTCTAAGCCAGGACGGACAAGCATAGTGCAGGCAGTCTCTTAGTAGGACTGTTACATTTTCTAAGTATTCTCCCAATAAAACGCAGTCTTTGATTCACCTTCCCCACATTTTCTAAGTATTCTTTCCAATTTAAGCTGTTCGTAATTGTAATTCCTAGGTATTCAGCCGAATTTAAGTTTACGGCCTCTAGATGTGATTTATTTATCGTGAAATGAAACTTTAAAGCATTCCTATTAGCACTCATGTGAATGACTTCACACTTTTCATTATTTAGGTCAGTTGCCAATGTTTGCATCACACAGATATCTTATCTAAATCGTTTTGCTGTTGGTTTTGAATTTCTGATGACCTTACTAGAGTGACCTTAGTAGATTATAAATGACCTGCAAACAACATGAGACGGCTGCTCAAATTGTCTCCTAAATCGTTTAAATAGATAAGGAACAGCAGGGGGTCTGTAACACTACCTTGGGGGAACGCCAGAAATCATTTCTGTTTTACTCGATGACTTTCCATCAATTACTGTGAACTGCGACATCTGTGGCAGGGAGTCACGAATCCAGTCGCATAGCTGAGACAATTTTCATAAGCATCCAATTTGATTACAAGCAAGATTACGAAAGATATTTGACGCAATAGGTTTGTAGAGATGAAAGAATTTGCACAAGATACTAAGAAAAAGTACGAGAGGGGACTACATCAAATCTGTCTGAAGAGCCATGACTAACAAAATTATTGCACCACATAGGCAGATATGTAATATTGAAAAGTGTGTGGAATGAATATCCTGTAAGCTACTTTTCTCCTGCGCGAGCTAGACCGCCGTAATACCCTCCAAGGAAAGAAGGACGATAATCGAGTTTAGCGTCCGGTCGACATAGAGGTCATTAGAGGCGAAGCGCCAGCCCGGATTACGGAAGGACGGGGAAGGAAATTGGCCATGCCGTAAGTCTGGCTAGCCGGACGGGGATTTGAACAGTCATCCTCCCGAATGCAGCCCAGTATGCTAACCGCTGCGCCACCTCGCCCGGTAATAACCTCCAACAGACCACAGAGTAAAATAATGCAGTAGTTTCCGGAGTGGCCTCGGATTCGGCAATCCACCGTCCATGGTTTCCGTAAATACAGTAAAATTCGGGTACAAAACGGTCCGATACACACAGTATCCGAATAAAACGCGGCGTAAAAATCTTAATAAAGTGTGCATGCAGCTCTTCTGTTGTATCATTTGCCCCTGTAATCTTCAAACTCTGGAAACCCTGTAACTAAAATCAGCGTTGGGTTTGTGGTATTATCATTATATCAAGACCATTGCTGCACAGAAACCTGACGTCTCAAGGTTGCCAGATCCAAAAATAGAAAACCAGACTTGCCGTTCATTTTGCCCAAAACGATTTATTTTACGGGTAAATCGAAATAGAGTAGGTTGGATGTTTACAAACTTTTATTAATAACTAATTACATTAATTTTTTTTAGAAAACCAACCTCAAGCATGCTAAAACATAAGAAGCTATCAGTAAACACCCTAATTAATTGACATTTATGATAGCAAGAGCTCCAGATGGTCAAGCGGTCGGAATATATATATATATATATATATATATATATATATATATATATATATATATATATATATATACTTGCAGATGATGAAGAAATCGCCACCAAACAAATAGAGATCCTTAAGGAATGCGCGGATAAAGTAGGTTTACAAATTTCGTTTCAAAAGACAGAATTTTTCTCTACGAAATTCCATATACACAGTTTGAACACAAAATATGGAAAAATAAATAGAGTAAAACATTTTAAATACCTAGGTGAAATTTTGGAGCCAACCGGAGGAGAGAAAGTTGCACAGAAGATCAGACAACAGAAAATGAAGAGAGCATATGGTATGACACATGAAATATACAATAAAAAATGCATCTCCTCGAACACAAAAATCAGACACTACTGCGCAGTAATTAAGCCAGCAGCACTATATGCTAATGAAACGCTCACACTCCACACAAAATGTGATTTAGAAAAAATACTAAAAGAAGAACGCAAAATTATGAGAAAGATTTTAGGTCCAAAATTAACAGAAGAAGGATACCGGATACAATCAAGAAGAACCACAGAAACTATATCAAACCTGACAGCAGACATAAGAAGGCGAAGATTAAAATTTTATGGACATGTCACTAGACTTCCCCCCACACGACTCACCAACAGAATTCTCACTTACATAGAAAAAGTCAAATCAACAACACCATGGATTAGCCAAGTAAAATTAGATTTACAAAAAGCAAATATTGAACTTAAAGATGTCAAAGATAGAAAAACTTTTAGAAATAAGGTGGAAAAGTGGATTGTATTGTCGGAGAAGGAAGCACTAAAGAGACCAGGAACAAAATGGACAGAAGAAAGAAAAAGAAAACATGGAGAACGAATGAAAGAAGTATGGAAGAAACGACGTCATAAAGCTTTGCGTGATCCTTCTGGGTCCATTCGCGATAAGTAAGTAAGTAAGTATATATACAGGGTGTTTCAAAAATGACTGGTATATTTGAATCGGCAATAAAAACTAAACGAGCAGCGATAGAAATACACCGTTTGTTGCAATATGCTTGGGACAACAGTACATTTTCAGGCAGACAAACTTTCAAAATTACAGTAGTTACAATTTTCAACAACAGATGGCGCTGCAAGTGATGTGAAAGATTTAGAAGACAACGCAGTCTGTGGGTGCGCCATTCTGTACGTCGTCTTTCTGCTGTCAGCGTGTGCTGTTCACAACGTGCAAGTGTGCTGTAGACAACATGGTTTATTCGTTAGAACAGAGGATTTTTCTGTTGTTGGAATTCCACCGCCTAGAACACAGTGTTGTTGCAACAAGACGAAGCTTTCAATGGAGGTTTAATGTAACCAAAGGACCGAAAAGCGATACAATAAAGGATCTGTTTGAAAAATTTCAACGGACTCGGAACGTGACAGATGAACGTGCTGGAAAGGTAGGGCGACCGCGTACGGCAACCACAGAGGGCAACGCGCAGCTAGTGCAGCAGGTGATCCAACAGCGGCCTCGGGTTTCCGTTCGCCGTGTTGCAGCTGCGGTCCAAATGACGCCAACGTCCACGTATCGTCTCATGCGCCAGAGTTTACACCTCTATCCATACAAAATTCAAACGCGGCAACCCCTCAGCGCCGCTATCATTGCTGCACGAGAGACATTCGCTAACGATATAGTGCACAGGATTGATGGCGGCGATATGCATGTGGGCAGCATTTGGTTTACTGACGAAGCTTATTTTTACCTGGACGGCATTGTCAATAAACAGAACTGGCGCATATGGGGAACCGAAAAGCCCCATGTTGCAGTCCCATCGTCCCTGCATCCTCAAAAAGTACTGGTCTGGGCCGCCATTTCTTCCAAAGGAATCATTGGCCCATTTTTCAGATCCGAAACAATTACTGCATCACGCTATCTGGACATTCTTCGTGAATTTGTGGCGGTACAAACTGCCTTAGACGACACTGCGAACACCTCGTGGTTTATGCAAGATGGTGCCCGGCCACATCGCAGGGCCGACGTCTTTAATTTCCTGAATGAATATTTCGATGATCATGTGATTGCTTTGGGCTATCCGAAACATACAGGAGGCGGCGTGGATTGGCCTCCCTATTCGCCAGACATGAACCCCTGTGACTTCTTTCTGTGGGGACACTTGAAAGACCAGGTGTACCGCCAGAATCCAGAAACAATTGAACAGCTGAAGCAGTACATCTCATCTGCATGTGAAGCCATTTCAGCCAGACACGTTGTCAAAGGTTTCGGGTAATTTCATTCAGAGACTACGCCATATTATTGCTACGCATGGTGGATATGTGGAAAATATCGTACTATAGAGTTTCCCAGACCGCAGCGCCATCTGTTGTTGAAAATTGTAACTACTGTAATTTCGAAAGTTTGTCTGCCTGAAAATGTACTGTTGTCCCAAGCATATTGCAACAAACGGTGTATTTCTATCGCTGCTCGATTAGTTTCTATTGCCGTTTCAAATATACCGGTCATTTTTGAAACACCCTGTATATATATATATATATATATATATATATATATATATATATATATATATATATATATATTGGCGAGGATAGCTGGTGATGCACAATGAATACTATTTTTATGCAGTCTCCTCGGGAAGTTATTTCTTTTACTGTCTCTATGAGATAAGAACAGTTCTGACGCATTTTGATCAAGTTATTTACCTGATGATGAATATATATATATATATATATATATATAGCATTTTCAGCACGGGTCAGTTGAGTTTTGAGCCATTTATGATTACGATCGCTGGTCGAGTCCATAAGCAGAAACTTTTTTTTTATTTTCAGTTTTTGCGTTACACTGCGAATAAACTGAAGTAATATTCAATTATTATGTTTATTAATATTTTCATAAAGGCGTGAAAAGAAAAGGCAAAGGAAAACTCGGGATGGCAAAGAAATTTCAGTGAAGGGGCTCTAAGGCCTACACGATAACATCTTACTAACAATTCGATACTTTTATTAGTGTACCGTTGGTGACTTACATGTGCTGGGTTGACACTTATCGTAAAAACAGGGGAAGTAAATAATTCCTGAGCATCTTGCACATGACGCATTTTTATAACTACATAATTTTTTTTTTAAATTTCCATTGAAAAACGAACTTGGTTTATTTTCCTAAAAGGTTCTCTCCAACCGTACAATTTGGCAGCATACCACGCGTAACGCTTCACTTCACCGAACATTGGCGAGGATAGCTGGTGATGCACAATGAACACTATTTTTATGCAGTCTCCTCGGGAAGTTATTTCTTTTACTGTCTCTATGAAATAAAAACAGTTCTGACGCTTTTTGATCAAATTCTTTACCTGATGATGAAAGAAGACCTCTCAGGGCTGCAGTAGCGGAGTGTATTTGGGAGGAATCACTTTAGTACTCCAAGGTGACAATCATCGTTCTTTGTCTTGAAAAATCTCGCCTTATAACGGTGAATTTGTTTCTCCTCCTCACAAGCTAGTCAAAAGAATAAATTTGTTCTCCTGCACCTAGGGCTGCATCAAATCAGTAAAAAAAATAAAAATAAAAAATTGTGTAAGGCTGTTGTAAGCTTCCTAGGTTTTGATAAAATAATGGCGACATTCTAATATTTTGCTGCATTCTCATCGACCGTTTCTGAATCCTCAGTCGAAAATTTTCGTTTGTTTTCTATGAAATTCTAACAAATACAATATACCGAGCATTACTGCGGTCTATTTGCATTATAAGCAACGCAAAAATTGAAAATCAAAAGGTTTGCACCTGGGGATCTGATCTAAAAACACTCAGCTTACCTTTATGGTATTCTTTCCGTTGTGTCAACCGCTGCCTTGGAAGCTGCGCTCATGCCGGCCTCAAACCGCACCAAAAAGTTAGTTTTTCCAAACTCTGGTCTCTCTGGCGCTCTTACCTCAGTCACTTTCATTTTTCGAGAAGTCTTGCACATACCAATACCACAAAATTGGACGAAGTCAGTGATGACGAATAGGCACGGAAGTCTTGTAAGTGCTCAGTCTGCGTGATTGCTCAGTCTCCTTCTTAAAATGTTCTTCTTCTTCTTCTGCTTTTACGGCCTCATTGGACCACTTCAGTCAATCACTTCTGGTCCTCTTCTTTGGTATTTTCCCCTTGCGAGTGGCCCAGTATCTCTTCATTCGTTCCGATGCTTTTCGTCGTTCCTTATCTGTAAATACCCTTTTCATTGTATGTCGTTTGTCAATTTTTGGTTTAAATCTTATTTCTGTGTCCCTCAACTTCTTTAAATTTGGCGTTTTGTTCTGCAAATCATCCAGAGTTATTTCCAGTTCTTCCATATCCTCTCTTATTTCCTTAAGCCATCCTCCTTGTTGTTTCAAATTCCAGAGTTTCTCAATAATTTTCCTTGATAATCTGGTTTCTGGTGTCCTCAGAATGTGACCACAAAAAGAGATCCTTTTCTTTCGTATAGTATCAGTGATGGGCTCCAGTTCTCTGTAGACCACTTCATTTGGAACTATCCGCCATTGCCCAGCTTTTTGATATTTCTTATTTATGCATGTTCTAGCAATTCTTCTCTCTACTTTTAAAATTTTGTCAATTCTGTTTTTCTGGGTGACTTTAAAAAGAGTTTCACTTCCGTATGTAACCTCTGGTTGAACCACCGTCTTGTAATGTTTTAATTTTGTTTTAATTGATAGACATTTTTTATTGTACGTAGACCATGTTAGTTTTTGAGCTTTTATCATTTTATTAGTTCTTGCTCGCCATGCAGGTTTCTCGTCCAATTTATGTGTTATAATTTCACCCAGGTATTTAAATTGTTTCACTATTTTAATTTCCCTATTGTTCACTGTGATGTGATCTATTACAAGTGGATCCGTTACCATTATTTCAGTCTTTTCAAATGATATCTGGAGTCCTAATTTTTGTGCTATATTTTGTAAGCTTGTTATTTGTTTCGTGGCTTCCTGAATATTATTAGCTAGTAATGCTAGGTCATCAGCAAATCCCAAGCAATTTAGGTTTATTTTATCTTTCTTAGTTCCAATTTTAATATTCATAGGATTTTCCTTGTACCATTCTCTCATTACATATTCAAGAGCACAATTGAATAGCAATGGTGATAAGCAATCTCCCTGTCTCAACCCTGTTTTAATCGTAAATGGTTCAGATATTTCTCCTCTAAATTTTACTTTGGATTTGGTGTTTGTTAAGGTTAACTGTATCATTTTTATTAATTTAGGATGAAGTCCAAAATTCCTTAATATTTTCATCATTGAAGATCTATGGATGCAATCATACGCCTTGTTTGTTAAGGTTAACTGTATCATTTTTATTAATTTAGGATGAAGTCCAAAATTCCTTAACATTTTCATCATTGAAGATCTATGGATGCAATCATACGCCTTTTTGAAATCTACCGTCATCTGGCGTTGCTACTTTCCTACAGACAACCGCATCATCTGCTAACAGTCTTAAAGAGTTTCCGACGCTTTGTGCTAGATCATTTATGTACATTGTAAACAGTAACGCTCCTATCACACTTGCTCGGTGTATTTCGGAAATTACCCTTACATACGTATGTCGATTTTATTCCGTCAAGGGCGACGTATTGAGCTCTATCCGTTAAGAAGTCTTGAATACAGCCACAAATCTGTTCCGATAGTCGATAAGCTCGTATTTTTTCACTAACCGGCAATGCGGGACGGTGTCAAATACCTTCCTGAAGTTAAGGAACACGGTATCATCCTGAAACCGTTGTCGAAAGCGCTATAAATCTCATGGAAGAACACAGCGAGCTGAGTTTGGCAAGACCTCTGTTTGTAGAATCCATATTGAATTTTATAGAGGAATGTTTCGTTCTCAAAAAAGTCATAATTTTTAGAATAAAAACTAATAATTTGTTATGTATAATAAACACTCGTTACTGAAAACGACTAACTACTGAAAGCTTCTTTTGTTATGGTAGAAATCACATAACCTCACAGTAATATTTACTTCATTGGACAAAATTTCTGGAATTTACAAGCTAAACACGTTGAAAATTGCTCAAATGAATATACCAAAATTTATCTTCAACGCATTTTCAAATCCGGCGTACGAACCAACCAACACACAGTTGCACTTTTACAACTAATGTGAAATAAAACATGCAAAGTTTGTAGCCTTACTTATAATGTGAATTTCCCGATAGCATAGTTTTTAAAATAACCTTGCTTTTATTTCAATATACATTTCAAGAATAAACAGTGCCACTAATTATTGTCATGGAACAGAACAATTAACTTACTGACGTATGATTCAATCAGAATACAAACTGGTGTTATTATTCTTTCTTAGTAATGTTCTTTCAGTTTTAAGCAACGACACTAGGTTATCTAAGAAAAGCCAAGAACTGAGACCCTATGTAGGTGATGCTGACATAGGATACTAAACAGACTGGGGGTAAAAAATTTTAACATATAGTTATTATTATTAAAATATAATTCACTGAAAATATAACTAGGAAATGCCCCACAGTGTTTCAAAACATGAGAAGAAATAAAACTATCTCGCAGCTCATCGTAGACGTCGAGATGCCACCTTTACTGACGTCGACCATGCTCCTTTAGCTCCATGTATAGTAGGCACACTTTGGTTAGCAATGACCAATCATGGGACAGGATCCTGATGTTCTTGGAGCCTCGTGCATATGCTCATACTTCTCATGCCCTTGAGCCACACAATTAACAACTACATCTCGCATAGACATATCGCACGTCCATTGACTTTAATGTCACGTACCGCAGTCCTTCTTGTGTCCGCTCGCTGTGACGTGACACTTGTCGTGTCTAGAGGCGGCACAAGCTTCCTAACATCACTCTCTGACAAACAATATTACTTTCTCTAAAATTCCTTAACGATGTTAACCAAGTAAAGTTATATCATATTAGAGAAATAATTTAGACATGTGTCACAGTATTTATAATTATAACAAAAACACATTTCATTTTATATTTATAAATGACATTTTGAGTTTACAGATAAATTATACCACTAATATTTAAAATTTACAAAACTCGCAAAACATTTAAGTGGCACTTCAGTGCTGTAGTTTCACATACACTTTCCAAAGGAAGTCGTTCGGACACTAGATCACACTTTCCTGGCTCGGAACGACTAGAAGTGACACACGAGCATGGCGGGGCTGGATGGCATCGGCTGATCTGCACATCCTACTTTTAGTCCAGTCGAATGAGGAAAATTAGGTGAAAAATCGTGTAGTCGCAATTTTTTTTACTGTGGCATGAGAGAGTGCAACGAACAAAATACTGTTATTAATGTATTACATTTTGCACATCCCACACATAATCTTTGCTTTGTTTACATCCTTGATGATTTTCAAATGAATGATATCTCTGTATCTTTACTTAATTATAATCTTTGCATTGTAAACAAAAACATCAAGCGTATAACGCATGTGCGATGCTGAACACTCATTTTAAGAATATTATGATGTGTGCCACAGTAATTTAGCCCCATTTACAATATCTGTGCTGCGTGGAATTCAAGAACGTATACATCGAGCTAGAAAACATGGAGCGCAATAAAACAAATTGCTATCTACTGGAACGTATGTAAGTGAATACAACTATTTTGCGTCATATATAAAAAAATGCAAGCACTTTAGAGTATTGTTATTAATGTAACAATTGATAAAGTGGCACTAAATTCTCAAATAATTTTGTGCAGTGTGGAGCAGATGACATGCTGTTAATCAAAATATCTGTGTCACGAAAAATTTTAGCCATGAAGTGGGGTATGCTAACCGTAAACCGGTTATGGCACTAAAATAAAACATGTAGAAAGTATCTGTGCTTGGTTGCATCATTCATTAACTATTAAAACTAGTGTTTTAATGATATAAAATTACTGTTTTTTATCAAACGAGGTGAGTTAATAAAAAATTTTAAATGTATGTATCTAAGCGTAGTAGATCCGTAATAAGAGATAAATTGTGTTCTGGAAGGGTAACAGAATGAGTGGAGGGGGGGGGGGGGGGAAGCGGTATGGAGGGTAGAAGTGCGAGGGAAGGTGGGGTCGCCGGAGTGTGGTCATGCAATTCCTTCCTTTATAGGTCTGCATACTTAAGAGTGAGTAGGTAATTCCCCACTCTGTACACCCCACTATGTCACAAGAACCAACTACGGGTGTTTAACAAAGTTACACCGACCCCCTGCAGTAGGCCTTACGAATCAAAGGCGACGCAGTGTGCAAATATGCCTGATGTGGCAGGGGGGCGTGGGGGAGAAGGATAATTTTACACGAAGTGCGTTGGCACTACATGGAATGTAGATATGAATTATTAATAATACTAATGCAGTACACGTGTATGGACAGAATCTGTGCAGATCTTTGTACACTGTTCTGCAATTCTAGTGCCTTCCCGTAATGGCAGCTGTAGCATTTTCCGGGAATGACAACTTCCCACACTGTAAGCGCTGCTCGCTTTTCATTTTGCAGACAGACTATACCTCTTTAGCATTTCCTATCCAGTTCTCTTATGTGGGCAGTCAGAGTAACTTAAGCCACCTTGTGTTTAGTTAGTCGAGTTATTGTCAGTTTATTGAGTGAGTTCTTAAATGCACCTCTTAAGTGAGCTTTTATGTAAAATATATTCCTATAAACTATGGCTGAAATGTGCATAATTTCTAAGTGTGGTGTTGTCAGTGACTTTTGTAATGTTAGTGAGAGGGGGATTCGATTGGCAAATGTGACATTTTGCTGCTGTCTGTCGTTAACAGCGTATTGTAAGGCTTTCTGATTGTGTTGCAGTTACTTGGTGGTGAATTAATGAATGCCTAAGACGTCACTGCATTTCTCTCAGCATTAATTGTGTTACTGGTAGACAGCAAAAAACTCTTTCATTCGGGAATTGCTGGAACTTGTAGAGTAGGCTGCACTGACTGGCGCCACTTACCGTTCAACCACAGTATGTCTTCCAAGGCGCACGTGAATATATCTGATGGAAGGTGGCTGATCATTTTCGAGCCTAGAACAGTATTCTGCTGTAATGCATTGCGTGACTTGGGTTCAAATATCTGAATTTACGTGATACCAGGGTGACCTATTTCTGTTGCAGAGGAGGACAATTTCAGCTTCTGAGCCTCTTCAGATATTGGGATAGCTGACGCTGGGGTGATGGTCTGATATCCCTCATGCTGTGGTGAGAAGTATTCCAGGCAGTTACAGTGGAGAAAATGAAATCGATGTTGTCGAGTATATATTAACAGCATGCTGTACTTCGGACAGGCTCTTCAGAGTGGTAGACAGTTGATAGTAACAGCTGCTGCACTTTTTTACACAATTTTTCACCTAACTGCAAACAGTACTCATTTTATAAAATTAAAATAGCTCCACTATATAAAGACGAGCTCTACTCACGTAAGAGAACTGAACAGGAAATGAGGGGAAGGTAGGGTCTGTCTACAAAAATAAATGCGAGCAGCGCTCATGAAGGGAAAGTTGCTTTTCCTGGAAGAACGCTGCAGCTACGACATGACTAAGACTAGATTCCAACTCTAGAAGTATAGAACCGTGTGCAAAAATTTACATTTACACGAGGTGACAAAAGTCATGGAACAGCGGTATGCAAATATACACATGGAGGTAATATCGCGTATACAAGGTATAAAAGGGTAGAACCTCCGCGGAGAGGTTATTTGCATTCAGGTGATTCATATGAAATGTATCCGACATGATTATGGCCGCACGAAGGGAATTGACAAATTTTGAACGCATACTGGTAGTTGGAGCTAGACGTGTGGAATACTCCATTTCGAAAATCGTTAGGGAATTCTGTTTTCCGACATCCAAGAGTGTGCTGAGAACGCCAAATTTCAGGCATTGCCTCTCCCCACGGAGCACGCAGTGGCCGCCAGTCTTCGCTTAACGACCGAGAGCTGCGGCATCAGTGTACAGTTGTCAGTGATAACAGACAAGCAGCACTGCGTGATATAATCGCAGTAATCTATGTGGCACGTACGACGAACATATCCATTACGATCGTGAGGCGAAATTCGGTGTTAGTGCGCTGTGGCAGCAGACGACTGACGCTAGTGCCTCCATATCAGCGATCTCAGTAGTCATTAGACATCGTGAGAGACCGGAATGGGGCGCTCCGCGGAACTCAGGGACTTCGAATGTGGTCAGGTGATTGGGTGTCACTTGTGTCATATTTCTTTACGCCAGATTTCCACACTCCTAAACATCCCTAGGTCGACTGTTTCCGATGTGATAGTGAAGTGGAAACGTGAAGGGAGACTTACAGCACAAAAGCGTACAGGCCGACTTCATCTGCTGACTGACAGAGACCGCCGTCAGTTGAAGAGGGTTGTAATGTTTGATAGGCAGACATCTATACAGACCATCATACAGGAATTCCAAACTGCTTCAGGATGCACTGCAAGTACTATGACTGTTAGGCGAGAGGTGAGAAAATTTGGATTTCATGGTCGAGCGACTGCTCATAAGCCAACATGCCGGTAAATGCCAAACGACGCCTTGCTTGGTGTAAGGAGCATAAACATTGAACGATTGAACAGTGGAAAAATGTTGTGTGGAGTGGCGAATGACGGTACACAACGTGGCGATCCGATGGCAGGGTGTGGATATGGCTAATGCCCGGTGAACGTCATCTGCCAGCGTATGTAGTGCCAACAGTAAAACTGGGAGGCGGTGGTGTTATGGTGTGATCGTGGATGTCATGGAGGAGGATTGCACCCCTTGTGGTTTTGCGTGGCACTATCACAGCACAGGCCTACAGTGATGTTTTAAGCACCTAATTGCTTCCCAGTGTCGAAGAACAATTCGGGGATGGCGATTGAATCTCTCAACAAGATCGAGCACCTGTCCATAATGCACGGCCTGTGGCGGAGTGGTTACACGACAGTAAGATCCCTGTAATGGACTGGCCTGCACAGAGTCCTGACCGGATCCTATAGAACACCTTTGGGATGTTTTGGAGCGCCGACTTCGTGCCAGGTCTCACCGACCGTCATCGATACCTCTCCTCAGTGCAGCACTCCGTGATTAATGAGCTACCATTCCCCAAGAAAATTTCCAGCAACTAATTGAACGTATGCCTGCAAGAGTGGAAGCTGTCATCAAGGCTAAGGGTGGGCCAACACCATGTTGAATTCCTCCATTACGGATGGAGGGCGCCACGAACTTCTAAGTCATTTTCAGCCAGTCGTCCGGATGCTTCTCTCACCCTTCTGCCCTCCAACACTCGACACAAGCCCCCCATCTTCACCCTTACTTAACCTCTAGAAAAGAGTTTATCTCTTAATACGGCTCTACTGCACTTAGACGTGTTACACAGACTTGTTATTTATTTTTAACCCACTTCATTGAACTGTAACAGTAACTTTATACCATTAAAATACTGTTTTATATTTAATAATGTGCGTCTTTCGATCCACTGCAACGACCAACTATTAGTTTTAGGATTAACATGAATATAATCTTTTTTTAGAACATTCGACATAGTTTGATTTTATATTGGGAATTTGTTTTCTAGCAGCCACGGTTTTCAAGTTATTCAAGAAAAACTAAAACAATGGCTTCTAAACCCCCCACATCCCCCACTCCCACAACCATCGATTGGGATTTTTTATTTTGTTCTTCATGAAATTACGAACTCCTGCTGTACAAAAATTTTTGCTTCGACTGTAGCGTGAAAGGCGACGCTGTGAGTTAGGTCCGTTCGACCCACGAAGAAAAACGTGGTACATGGACGTAGGAACAACACTGGTTGGTATACCTGTATATTGTTGTAGTATATCTCCTTTTTCCTCGCACTGACATTAGCTTCGAAGGCCTTTGACTGTGCGCTCTCAACTTCATCACTAAAAAAGCCTATCAAGGCCGTTCTTGTCTATATATATTGCTGGACGACATCGTAAAAAGCCGAATATGTCCTATATGACTGGACACCTAGTGATCCTTGACGGAATCAGCAGAGTGGCTGTACAACAACGCTTGACAATATTCGAAATGAGCGCACTCAAAACGCACATCACCCTTTATTTATTCAGAGTCTAGATTTCTGTGTAATTTTTACGACGTCATAGAAACAAAAAATATTTTTTGTGAGTGATACAGTAAAAATTAATGATCGTATGAAGAAAGGTGGTAAGTAAGGAAGTTTAGCACGTGAGTGTAGTTTACCTGAAGGAATAATGAAGTGCCGGCCGGGGAGGCCAAGCGGTTCTAGGCGCTACAGTTTGGAACCGCGAAGCCGCTACGGTCGCAGGTTCGAATCCTGCCTCAGGCATGGATGTGCGTGATGTCCTTAGGTTAGTTAGGTTTAAGTAGTTCTAAGTTCTAGGGGACTAATGACAACAGCAGTTAAGTCCCATAGTGCTCATCAGAGCGTTTTTTTTTTTTTTTTTTTTAATAATGAAGTGTTATATGAAAGAAGAGGATAACTGTAAAATTTCATTTTGCTTTACATGGCAATAAAAATTTTATTGTTGAACCTCCTTTAGAATTTCCTGAAGTTCTACAAAAATTAAAGTGAGTGATTATGAGGTGTATAATCGTGATGAAACAACCGTTTATCATCGAGTGCTTCGAACTAGTACACTCGATATTCAAACTTCAGACAATAAAGCAGGATTCATAACTAACAAAGGCAGAATTACTCTGCTTCCCCGAGCGTGCAGTTGACGAAATTATCTTTAGCTTTCTTCGGGGTGGCTACGTTGAAGTTCCCTGGCGTGATATTCTTCGCCAGAAGATGATGAGAGTGACATCGAAACGTCGCGGAATTTCAACGCAGCCACCCGGAGGGAATCTCGAGAAGATTTCGACAGAATTACTCTCCTCTTTGCCACAAATAAATCGGGTAGCCACAAAGTGAAGCCTTTTTATCGGCAAAATTAAAAGCTCTAAATATTTCACACAAGAAAATATGTCATGATTACAATTCATTTCCACACATTCAAATTGGTTCAAATGGCTCTGAGCACTATGGGACTTAACATCTGAGGTCATCAATCCCCTAGAACTTAGAACTAATTAAACCTAACCTAACCTAAGGACATCACACACATCCATGCCCGAGGCAGGATTCGAGCCTGCGACCGTAGCAGTCGCGCGGTTCCGGACTGTAGCGCCTAGAACCGCTTGGCCACCGCGACCGGCTTACACACATTCAGAGAATGTTTGTATGACATGTGACATATTCATAAATTTATTTCAAGAAGAGTTTGTTGCACCATTGGAATACACTTGCAATGCAATAATGATTATTAAGACTTGAACGCAAGTAAGTCTTCGACAACGTGGAACCAATTTCAGAGGTCGTAGACAGCAAAGACGTTATTGCTATACGAAATGAGAGTTAAGAAGAAGGTCGAAGACGAGCGTGGTGAATAAAAA
The DNA here is from genome assembly GCF_021461385.2 of Schistocerca piceifrons. Taxonomy (NCBI): domain Eukaryota; kingdom Metazoa; phylum Arthropoda; class Insecta; order Orthoptera; family Acrididae; genus Schistocerca; species Schistocerca piceifrons. The sequence goes on from NC_060139.1 coordinate 354,368,864, forward strand.
GAAGAACAAGAAAGCATAGAAGATGTTCCCAGTATACGTGAAATGCTGAACGATATAAACAGAGTTATTTTTCGGATGGAGAGGCAAAGTGAAACACGCCATATCCAGTATTTGCACCAAATCAAAATAGAACAATACGCACAATAGTCACGGGTGAAATGATCCGTCAGATAAAGTTGAGTTTTTTAAAGCAGTAGAAAATGAACCTACGGTAGTTTACAGATAGTTTTGCAAACAGCCATGTATTTTATAGTGTATTTTACATTCTGTAGTACAGTACAATATTTTATTTGGAACTACTTTGTTGTTATTGTTTGGTCGCCGTTTCAGTGAAGTTTATGTAGCTGCTGTATTTTGTAAGTCTTTAAAATATTTTCCTCTTAATATTCCTTAAATCTAATTACTGTATATGGATGAATATAACATAGCATCATGTGCTTTTCCAATCTTTCCATGTGTAGTTTCTCCATTCCACAGCTCACTCTCGATACACAGCGACTACGCTGTAATACGGGGGTGAAGCATTTCCTCAGCGTTATATCAGGCTGCTACTGTAGTTTAAGTCTAATACTAGGATGGTTCCTTTAAAAGATGTGGCACATTTGATTCACCATTCTTACGTTATTCTAGTTTGTGATGTGTAACTAAATAACCTAATCATTGAGTGGATTGAGACTAAAATCTTTCTACCCTCTTTCCAAGTGTCAGTCTGACTCAATTCACCCACACATTTCGAACCGTTAAGGCCTAGCTGCGGCGGAACTCATTAGGCAGCTGCCAGCTTTCTGGATTCGCGCTGTGCCTGTCGCCTGTCCGCTGTATGACACCTGACTATCGTGTCCATCTGGAGCACACTACGCGGTACCGTTACGAACAGCCAGCGTTCGTGATGTGAGCCACTGTGGGTGAAAGTCATGCATGCCTGCGAGGCGGGACAACGGGGGACAGAGTGAGCACGGGGGATGAAGGCCGCAGGCAGTTTCACGCGTGATGACGAACCACGCACTCGCACTAGGCACATCGGCCACAACCTTTCCGCAGCGTGCGGCAGACTTTCGGTGTGATGTTTCACATTACTTTCCTTTCCGGTTCCGGCACAACAGTATTTTCATTCTCTATAAGCTTTGAAATTAATGTACGATCTTTATTAAATAAGTTTGAGTGGGTCATTTAAGAGAGAAGTGCTAGGATTAAAAAAGACGTAAGGCGAGTGTCGTCTTCGCCCTGTGTGGTTCAAAACATGTACATCGAAGAAGCAATGATGGAAACAAAAGAAAGGCTCAGCAATGGAATTAAAATTGAAGCTGAAATGATATCAATGACAAGAATCATCGACGATATTCGTGTCCTCAATGAAAAGGAAGAACAATTACTTTACGAAATTTAACAGAATGAATAGCCTAATGGGAACAGAATATGGGTGGTGTAAATCAAAGACAGGAGACAGTAATCAGGTCTAACAAAAATGTGATTACTGATTTGCACTAAACTTAACATAAAAACCGAGGACCACCCAGTAGACAAAATGAAGGCCTACTGCTACCTTGGAAACAAATATCGCATAAAAGGCGAAACAATTAATTGGAAAAATCGTATTTTCGATCTCCTAAATCGGCTAGGTTCAGCAACTTTTTCAATGAGAATAATTGCCAATTTTGAGGATATACAAATTAGTAAGCTAACGTACTTTGCATACTTTCACCCTCTTATGTCATACGGAATAATACTTTGAGGTAACTCAGAACTTAGGCGAAAAGTATTCACTGCTCAAAATAAAGTGGTTAGAATAACGTGTGGGGCCCATAGTCGCACATCTTCTAGGTATCTGTTTAAAAGGTTAGGAATTCTTACAACACCCTCACAGTATATTTAATCGGTAAAGAAATTTGTTCTCAACAACATGGACCAGTTTAAAAACAACAGTGACATTCGCGATTACAACACCATGAGGTAGAAAGTCCTACACTATCCACCAGTTAACCTTTCATTGACAGAAAAAGTGGTAAAATATGCTGCTGTAAAACTTTTCGATAAATTACCAGATGTAGCAAAATTTCTGACAGACAGCAGTAACAGCTTCAAAAACTGGACAAGTCCTTCTAGACCATAGATGAATTCTTGAATAGGAGTAAACAAATCTATAGGTGTAACATATGCATTTTGTGCCATTTAAGGGAATGGGATAGATAATAAAAATTTTAAGTAAAAAAAAAAAAGAAAACCTTGGTTCATGTGTACATTTCTTATACACTTGACGCATTTCACACCACAACTGTTACTGTGAGACTTTTAACAACCCTACCACAACAAAGATCAAAATTTTAATAATGATTGTGGTGTTGCTCACGCTGCTAAATACTCGTACTGCATTTTCGGGCAACAACAGTCATATTATGTGGCAGGTGTCATTAGAGCACAGCTAATGAAGTCAATCATGTAATAATCAAAAAACTAGGCACTCATATTTTTGTGTTTCCCTCGCTGGTCTCGTCGTAAAATCATGGCTCAATCGTTGAAAATCTAGGTGGTTATGATTCCAAGCTCGGATGCAAAGAGGCCTAGGTTTTATTCTGCTAAATTCAAAAGTTTTGTAGATGCGCTTCACAAACCATTCTTGGAGATTACACTTTTGCTGGACAATGGTGATGTAAAAAAATAATCAGCACTGCGAAATTAAGTTACACTTCCTTTTAATTGCTTTTATTGCAATATCACGTAAACACAAAACATCACTTCACAACACAAAACATACTTGAAAACATCTCTCTCACAGTCACTGTTAAAGTTCACATTTTATAAGCGGACTACGTTATGCGTCTTTCCAACATGACGTCCAACACTTGACTTTTTGAAGGTCCGGCTTTCTAACAAGTTAACAATTAACTAACAATCGCTTACGCGCCCAAAAATCAGAGTTACAAGTACGTCAAAGATCATAGTGACAAAAGAAAGAATACACATAAGAATAATATCATTGTAATATAAACATATCGATGTATCACAAATGAAATCAAATCTGAATGTTGTCTCAGAAATATGTTAAGTAGTTAACAGAAAAACAGTAGAATATTACTGGTATCGAGAGGTTCAGATGAGGTACCATAATGTTACGTAATTCAAGTACAGTTACAGACTGATCAACGGAGCGCATAACTAACAAGAAGGATATAAGAAGCACACAAGAATAAGCAAATAGAGAATTGCAGGCTGAAAGAACTATACTTTCCATTCAGTCTAATGTTTTCTCGGCGTAGTCCTAACTTTTAGAATTCTCGGAAACCACCTAAGGTTAGCAACAAGTCTGTCTGCCGAAATATCGTGGAAATTTTATGGGACCAGGGGGGACATCCGAAAATTCTACAAGTGTGCATGGTGTTTATAAATTACTGGTACAAAAGAATCCTTTAATTTTGAAAACGGTAAATAACTTATTGAAATGTTTGATACAGCACTGGATGCAGAGTACATCTTCCAAGTTTTATTCCCGCCTAACACTGTTGGTTCCCGACATTCCCCCTAGGTGGCACGCGCAAACGTGTTATTCCAACTGTCATCATGCAGTCGTATAAAAGTGCAGAGCGTGCACAATGTTGTTTACGGTTTCATCAAGCCAAATCCACTGCAACAGTTCAAAGAAGATTCAGGACTAAATATTGCAGGCCACCAACTCAAAGACAAACCTTTATTAATTGGTACGATAGTTTCACCAAAACTGGCTGTGTGTCACGTAGGACGCCGAGTCAGAGTCAGCCAGCAGTCTCTGACGCAGCAATTGAACAAGTTCCTGAATCTTACATTCGTAGTCCGGGTAAGTCAACGAGACGTGCCAGCTTAGACTTGAATGTGCCGAGTGTTACAGTGTGGAAGGTATTACAGAAACGTATGTCATTTAGACCCTAAAAATTGGAACTTTAGTACGCTTTAAAAGAAAGCGACCAAGAAAAACAAGCTGAGTTTTGTGTAGAAATGTTTGACAAAATGCAGAATTAAGCTGATTTTTTCAATAACATTGTGTAAAGTGAATAGGTAGAATGAATGCGTGTAATATTCCGATATGGGGTAAGCAGAAACCACGCCACTTAAACGAACATGTACGGTACTCGCCTAAGATAAATGTTTTTGCGCTGTGAGCAGTAACAAGATCTATGGTACTTTCTTTTTTGCCAAGTCAACTGTCGCTAGCATATCGTACCTGGGCATACCGGAACATTATCTTATGCCTCAATTACAACATGATACGGGCAAAGAATTGGTTTTCCAGCAAGATGGCGCTCCACCACAGTATCATCGTGAAGTTGTCGCGTACCTCTGTAGAAATGTGCCGACTTGGATTGGACGTGTTGGAAAAATATCCTGGCCACCGCCATCACCTGATTTAACTACTGTGGCCTTCTGTGTGTGGGGTTACACTAAAGACAGAGTGTTTGTTCCTTCGCTTCCGGGAAACGTCGACGAGCTGCGACAACGAATAACATAAGCAGTTGCTGCCATTCAAGAATTTGGCAGATAATTGATTACAGATGGGGGATTTGTCGTGTTACGAAATGTAGTCACACTGAGCATCTGTAAATAAAACTTGAAGATATACTGAATCCGGTGCCATATCAGACATTTCTGTGCGGTATTTACTTTTTTCGCAATTACAGGATACTTTTGTGTAACTAATTTATAAACACCCTGTACCTGTATTAAAAAAAATCAAAAATAGACCTTAATTTGAGGAAGAAATGTCTTAGAATGTAAGTCTAGGGCACAGCATTATATGGAAATGAAACAGAGACTGTGGGAAATTCGGTAAAGAAGAGAATTGAAGCGTTTGAGATGCGGCGATAAATAAAGGTGTTGGAAATTACGTATGCTAATCAGATACAACATGAGTGTGTTATCCGCAGAATCCGCAAAGACAGAAAATGTGGTAAACATTGACTAGAGCCGGCTGCTGTGGCCGAGCAGTTCTAGGCGCTTCAGTACGGAACCACGCGTCTGCTACGGTCGCAGGTTCTAATCCTGCCTCGGGTATGGATATATGGATATGTGTGATGTCCTTAGGTTAGTTATGTTTAAGTAGTTCTAAGTCTAGGGGACTGATGACCTCAGATGTTAAGTCCCATAGTGCTTAGAGCCATTTTTGAACATTGACTAGAAGAAGGGACAAAATGGTGATCGAGAACGTTGGGTGCAAGTGGTACTGTGAAGTAAGGAAGTTCGCACGGGAAAGACACATCGCATCAGACTAGACAGGAAATTTATGCCATCCGTTTAATTTCACCAATTATTTTCCTTTTCATTCAAAAAACTATATGTCTTATTTTGGCACTGATGTATTTGGAGTTCTCAGTTGTGACATAATTCGCATTGTCTAGAATTAGGAACTTTGTGCTATGGGAACGCATTCATAAAATTTGAAGTAGCGACTGGTGTACACTATAGTGACGAAAGTCATGGGCTACTTCCTCTTGCCCTACGCAATGCAGAATCCCAACGTGGCATCGACTCAACAAGCCGTTGGAAGTCCCCTGCAGAAATATTGAGCCATGCTGCCTCTGCAGCTTTCCACAATTGCGAAACTGTTGCCGGTGCAGGATGTTGCCCACGAACTGATCTCTCGATTATGTCCCATACATTTCGATGAGATTTATGTCTAGTACCCTGTGGAGCCAGATCATTCGCTCCGATTGTCCAGAATGTTCTTCAAACCAACTAGAGCATCTGTGGCCGGGTGACAACGTACATTGCCACCCATAACAATTCCATCGTTGTTATGGAACATGAAGTCCATGATGGCTGCAAATGGTCTCCAAGTAGCTGAAAGTATCCATTTCCGAACAATGATCTGTTCACTTGGACCAAAGGATCCAATCTATTCCATGTGAACACAGTTTTCACCATGATGGAGCCACCACCAGCTTTCACAGTACCTTATTGACAGCTTGGTTCCATGGCTCCGTGGGGTCTGCGCCACAACAGAATCCTGCCTCTTACCAACTGATATTGAGATTCTTCTGACCAGGCCAAGGTTTTCCAATCGTCTGGTCTCCGACCGATATGGTCAAGAGCCCAGGAGAGGCGCTGCCATATCCCATTGAAGCCGAATTTCGCCGCTCTGTTCTAACCGATACGTTCGTCGTACGTCCCACATTGATTTCCGCGATTAGTTCATGCTTGTCTGTTAGCAGTGACAACTCTACGCAAACGCCGCTGCTTTTAGTCGGTAAGTGTAGGCCATCGTCAAATGCATTAACCGTGGTGAGAATTAACGCCTGAAATTTGATATTCTAAGCACGATCTTGACACTGTGGATCTCAGAATATATAATTTCCAAACAGTTTCCGAAATGGAATTCCCATACCTTTAGCTATAATTATCATACCACACTCAAAGCCCGTTAATTTTTGTCGTGGGGCCATAACCACGTCGAAACCTTTTTCACATGAATCATCTGGTACAAATGACTGCTCCGTCAATGCCTTTCACTTTTATACCTTGTGTACGCCTTATTATCGCCATCTGCATATGTGCATATCACTATGCCACGACTTTGTCACCTCAGTGCACAAATAGATCGATAATATTGAGAGAAAGTTTTAAAGGTGCCTGAAGAAGGAACATCAGGATAACGTAATGGCATAAAATAAATGTACTACTGACAAGTAACTGTATCGCGTAGCCCTTCCCGTCAAAAACTAAGCGAAACCCTTCCGCTATCAATTATCTTAGCTCACAAATCAGACATATATACACTCTGTGTTTTTTAGAGTTTTCAGTGCGTTGTGGTTGTTTAGTAAATTTCGTGCGGTAGTTTTCAGCTGACGTTTCTTATTTTTTATAGTGAAATATTTCAGTAAAAGTTTCATTCACTGTTTTAACTTCGTTGAGTGTTCCAGTGGCCGCTTGAACTTTTGGTTTTAGCTAATAAATTTCGTGAAGTTTTGTTGGTATTGGTATTAGTTGTGATTTAGCATTATTAATAAGATTTGTTGTTTTCTTAGTAAAGAGAGAATTTCGAGAACGCTATTGGTAGTTCTGTAAATAGATCTACTTGTGTAACTGAACTTAGGTAACGCAGGCGTTTAGTTTTTTTCAGTAACTGTAAAATGTTACCACGAGTGAGAAGTGTGGCCTCTGTCGTAGGTTTGTGAGTAGTGGGTTACGCTGTGGGATTTGTTCAAAGTATTTTCATTGTGGGCAATGCAGTGGGAAAGCCAGTGGGCACTCTAGTGAGATCCTCTCCTGGGAATGCAGACTGTGTAGTAGAAATAAGTTGATAGAGGAGCAGGAGCAAAAGATCTTTACCCTTCTGGTGCAGTTACAATACGCAAAGTAGGAACTAGATAGGTTGAAAAGGGTGAAGGGTGCTAGAGAATGGGAACTGGCATTGGCAAGAAGGCAGTTAGGAGGAAGAGGTATTTAGACAGTTGTACTTTGCGTATATGCAATAGATTTTACCAACTGTGAGAGTTGAGTGGAGAAGAGCCTCTTCTAGCTGTAGATGCAGGAAACATGCAGCAGTCCTCAGCATTTAGGAGGCCTAAGTCAGTTGCAAAGTCTAACAGAAAGAAGAAGGTTCTGCTTCTAAGTAGTTCACATGGTAGAGGTGTCGGCCAGCAGTCGCAGGAAGTATTGGGGAGTGAGTACCAAGTTACTAGCATTGTGAAGCCTAGTTCAGGGTTGGCTCTGGTAACTGACAGCATAGAGGAGTTATGTGGTAATTTTACGAAGGAGGATCAGGTAATGATAGTAGGTGGAGCAAGGAATAGTCTTGATAGGCATGCGGAATATGATGTAGGTGGTGACCTGGTAAAGATGGCTACTCAGACTGGTGGCAATAATGTGCATTTCGTGCAACTCTTTCACCGTCATGATCGGCCTCATCTTACTGCGGCTATTAGGCGCGTTAACATTTGGCGGGGGAGGGCGCTGACGGCAGAGGGCATGGGTCACATTTCAGTGGTGCCAGCTATCAGTAGATCGGGTTTCACTAGGCATTGCCTGCATCTCATTAGGTATGTTGAGGGGAGGCTGGCAGACCTTATAGGTGATTGTGTGGTGGGTTGTGGTGGGATCACTCATGGAAAAATTTCTGTAGTAATTGATGTTAGAGCTGCACCTTTTTTAGATTGAAGTCAGCTGATAGGACGTCTTGTTTCCAAGGAGAGAAGGAATTAGCATATTTCATCGAAATATAAGAGTATTAGAGATAAAGTTAGTGAACTGCTGATAGATTTTGACTCTGAAGTTGTTGGTACAGTACATCGGAGCACCACTTAAATAATTTGACAATTCAGAGGATTTCTTTACCGGGGTGCAGATTAGCTGGCTGTTTTCCAAGGAATTCCTTGTGGAGTGGGGGAGTGGCCATGTCCGTTTGAGTCCATGGACGTATCACAACACTGCGCTCAACAGATATTTGAATGTTGTGCAGGGGCAGTTGAATTTATTGAAACTAAACTTCTAATTGTTGTTGTTTATAGGTCCCCTAACTCTGACTTCCGAGCATTTTCTAATTGTTGTTGTTTATAGGTCCCATAACTCTGACTTCAGAGCATTTCTGCTCAAGCTAGAGAGGGTTCTTGATTCACTTTGTAGGAACTATCAGAAATTGGTTATATGTGGTGACTTCAGTATGAATTTTGTATATGATTGTGCAAGAAAAAGGATGTTGGTAGATCTCCTAAATTCATATGATCTGATGCAGATTGTTTTTTTTCCAACTAGGGTGAAGGGGAACAGTAGCACAGCCATAGACAATATTTTTATTCGTTCGTCTTTACTAGATGGGCATTCTGTTAGTAAAAGGGTGAATGGCCTTTCAGACCATGATGCACAAATTTTAACACTAAAAGACTTATGCAATCAAATAAATGTCACATGTAATCACAAAGTATGTAGGAAAGCTAATCCAACGGCAGTGGAGAGCTTTTCAAATCTCGTCAAGAGTGGTAGGATGTTTATAATGCCGATATCATAGATGACAATATTTCTCACCCTCTTTGCGAGTTGCTTTCCAGTAGAAAGTTCTAAACGGGGTACCAGCAGTAAAAGGCAGCCTGGGTGGCTATCTAGTGAGATAAGGATATTGTGTAGAACAAAGCGGGAGTTACATTAAAATGTTAGAAGTACTCATAATCAAGCTACAGTAGCCCATTACAAACAGTATTTTAAGGTGCTTAAAAATGTTATTAGGAAGGCAAAGAGTATATGGTATGCAATTAAAAAGTTAATTTTCAGAATAAAATTAAAACCATGTGGTCAGTTATGAAGGAAGTGTCTGGTTAATAGCACAAGGTCGACGATATAAAGTCAGTTCGTAGTAAAAATATTTCTGTTACTGATAAATCAGATACATGTATAGTATTTAACAATCATTTTCTTAGCATTGCTGGTGAATTAAATAAAAGTTTAGTTTATACAGGGAATCATATAACTCTCTTGGCAAATGCGTTTCCGAGATTAAAGTCTGAAATACTCCTCTGTGATACAGACAAGGAGGAGATGAGTCAATAATTAAATCACTGAAGACTAAGGACTCTCACTGATATGATGGAGTGCCTAGCAGAATGTTAAAGTACTATGCTGCACATGTTACCCTAAAGTTAGCCATATTTGTAATTTTTCCTTTAATAATGGCCAGTTTCCTGAACTGTTAAAGTACTCAGTAGTAAGCCGCTTTATAAAAATGGAGAAAGAAATAATGTCGACAGTTTTAGATCTATTTCTATACCTTGAGTGTTTGCTAAAGTTATTGAAAAGGCTATGTCTGTAAGAACAATTGATCACTTTATGTTACATAATTTTCTATCAAATGTACAGTTCGGCTTTAGAAGTTGTTTAACAACTGAAAATGCTAGATTCTCCTTTCTCTGTAAGGTACTGGATGGATTAAAGAAAAGGTTTCAAACGCTAGGCATATTTTTTGATTTACCTAATGCGTTTGATTGTGTTGATCACAAAATATTGCGCCAGAAGTTGGACCCTTACGGATTACGGGGAGTAGCTCACAATTGGTTCACCTCTTAGTTTAACAAAACGTTGGGGCCACTCCTGTTCCTCTTTTATATAAATGATATGCCCTCTAATATTACAGGTAACTATAAAATATTTCTGTTCGATAATGACACTAGCTTGGTAGTAAAGGACGTTGTGTGCGACATTGGCTCGGTTTCAAATAGTGCAGTTCATGACATAAGTTCACGGCTTGTAGAAAATAAGCTGAAGCTAAATCACAGTAAGAATCATTTTTTACGGTTTCTAACACACAATTCAACAAAATCCGACGTTTTAATTTCACAGAATGGGCATATGATTAGTGAAACTGGACAGTTCAGATCTCTAGATGTTCAGATAGATAATAAACTGTTATGGATAGGGCGGTCAGGATCTCGTTCAGAGACGTATGCTGCCATTTTTACCATTCGAACAGTATCAGAAGTAAGTGATCGTTCGACACGAAAATTAGTCTATTTTGCTTATTTTCATTCGCTTATGTTATACAGTATTATATTTTGGGGTAACTCCCATTCTAAAAGGATAATTTTGGCTGAGAAGCGGGCTGTTCGGACAATAAGTGGTGTAAGTTCGCGAACCTCTTTTCGACCCCTGTTCACTAGTCTGGGTATTCTGACACTGGCCTATCAATATATATATTCTTTATTTAATGTCGTTTCTTGTTAACAATAGCAGCTTATTCCCAAGAATAAGCAGCTTTCACTTAGTTAACATTCGGCAGAAATCCAACCTGCATTTGGATCGGACTTCCGTAACTCTTGTGTAGAAAGGTGTGCAGCATACTGCTGCATCCATTTCAATAAGCTACCACAAGAATTCAAAAATCTTAGCAGTAATCCACGCGCTTTCAAATCGAAACTGAAGAGTTTGCTCATGGGTCACTCCTTCTGTTCTGTTGAGGAGTCCCTTCAAAACTTAACCTGATTTTTGTGTTATATTTTTGACTGCGCTTACTTAAACATATAGTTTGACTTTTTTGGGTTCATAAATATTTTATTTTTATCTTTTGTTACTTTTATGTTGTAATTTCATGTACTGACCCGTTCCATAACCTTGGAGACTTGATCCTCCATTTGGTCCTATGGAACAAAAAAAAAGGACGATTCACCACGAAGGAATTATCCAAATTGGAGGGACAGACAAAAAAATGATTACAATTTCAGAAAACCCTGATGAGTTATTCAAGAGAAAGAGCTCCACAAATTAAGCAAGTCAATTATGCGTTGGTCCACTTGCAGCCCTTATGCAAGCAGTTGTTCTGCTTGGCATTGATTGACAGAGTTTTGGGTGTCCTCACAAGGGATCTCGTGTCAGATTCTGTCCAACTGGCGCGTTAGGTCGTCAAAATCCCGAGCCGGTTGGAAGACTCTGCCCATTATACTCCAAATTTATCAAATATAAAGTGATCCAGCGGCCCTGCTGGCCAAGGTGGGTTCTGACAAGCACTAGGACAAGCATTTGAAACTCTCGCAGCGTGCAGGCGGGCATTATCTTGCTGGAATGTAAACCCAGGATGGCTTTCCACGTACGGCAACAAAATGGGACCTAGAACATCGTCGACGCATCGCTGTGTTGTAAGGGTGCCGCGGATGACAAACAAGTGGGACCTGCTATGAAAAGAAATGGCGCCCCAGACCGTCACTCCTGGTTTTCGCTCTACATGTCGGGTGACACTCAGGTTGGTCGAGGGCGTCTTGAAACAAGTAATCACTCGTCATCGTGGCTCCGTTCGAAGCGGTACTCATCACTGAAGACATTTCTACTTAAGTGATTGAGATTACAGGTCGGAGACGTGTCTGGAGACGCCCCAGACAGTGATGGAACACGAACCTGAATGTCGCCCGCCATATGGCGCGACAACCAGGAGTGACGGTCTGGGGCGCCATTTCTTCTCGTAGCAGGAACCCTTACAGCTCAGAGGTTCGTTGGTGATATCCTAAGACCCGTAGTGTTGCTGTGCATGGCCATCCATCCTGGGCTTACATTTCTACAAAAAATACTCGCCCGCCAGAGCGAGAGTTTCTCCTGCTTGTTTTCGCCACCAAGGTCGCCGGATCTCTCCCCAATCGAGAACGTTTGGAGCATTATGGGCAGGACTCTCGAACCAGCTCGGAATTTTGACGACAGAATTTGGCACGATGTCCCTTGAGAGGACATTCAACAGCTCTATCAGTCAATGCCAAAACAGATATCTGCCTGCGTAGGAGCCAGAAGTAGACCAACTCGCAACTGACTTGTTTAATTTGAGAATGCCGGCCAGTGTGGCCGAGCGGTTCTAGGCGCTTCAGTCTGGAACTGCACGACGGCTACGGTCGCAGGTTCGACTCCTGCCTCGGGCATGGATGTGTGTGATTCCTAAGGTTAGTTAGGTCTAAGTAGTTCTAAGTTCTAGGAAACTAATGACCTCAGATGTTAAGTCCCATAGTGCTCAGAGCCATTTTGATCCAATTTGTGAATCTCTTTCTCTTAAATAAATCATCAAATTCTTCCGGAATTCTTATCATTCGTTTGTCTTACATGTACATCACATATACCGATTTTCGTCACATTAGGATAATTTTTTCGTGGTACGTCGGCTTCTTTTTCCCCTTAGAATGAATGTAGTTTAGGTACCATTGAGATAACAATAATGCAAAAGACACGATGTTTTAAATTGTTCAATAGATCTTAATGTATAAGAGAACTAGATACCTACAACAGTAGAAAGAAATTTAGATGTAAACATAACAATTTTTGAAGGTTATATCTATCCACCACAATCGATCGTAATGTGTGATTGTTAACCCTATGCACTAATTTAGTGAGTGCTAGTACTCATCACCAGGCATCAAGTCATACATATCATTCAAATATTGCTCACGTTCGTATTACTATATCTATAGTCTCGCTAATTTGTTGAATTGCAAGATTCTTAATTAGTTCCGGAACATATACTTCCTCACATAGAAATGGAAAAAAATAATCGTATATTTCTTGGAGAAATTCACATCATTGAATTATTATGTATTAATACATTGTGCAGTGCTAGCTTCACTTTCAAAACATCTCAGAAAGTTGAACGTCATATAAAACAGGCCGGGAAAGTGCTACGAAAACGAAGACAGATGCTAGATCACCCCAGCAGTCGGTGGACATACATGCAGCAAGTCATAAGTATAGCAATGCCAAAACATTTACATGGGAGCACGTCTTGTGACAAGAAATACACCACACCAATTTTCCGTTCACATGTGGGGAGGCATACCTTCTGGGCCTAATGAAGAACCTCGCAGTTCAACAAATTAGCGAATATCTTGTTAATAATATTAGTAACTTAAGTAAATTTTGAGTGATTTGTGTGCATCTGTGCGTGGTGATGAGCACTAGTGTCGTCAGTAAACTAAAATCATAAGATTAACAATCCTGAAACGTTGTCACTAGTAGTGATACATATATATAATTTTTATTATAAAACTCACCGAAAACGTATCTGCTAATACGGTACAATATATTTTCATGTGAAACCTATGTTGAAGACCAGCGTGACAGTTTCAGATGTCATAACTTCTGTATGACCTAATGTCTCTGTGTATTCAAAGTTATTACATCGTCGGTTGTGGCATTAGTTTCCGACCAGATGAGGGCCTAAGGAAAGAGATTAGGGATTAAATAAGAAATTACAGAGGGCATGAGTAAAACATTTTGTTTCTCTTTTCTCTCAGCGTACGAAGTACCCGAGTCGTTTCTACTTCCAGGAAACTTCCCGCCTTGTTCGCTAATATGGTCCATGTTCGTGGAAAGGCCAAACACCCAAACAACATACTAAAATACCAAATTTGTAAAAAAGGAAAATCGGGGGTGACAGTACTCACTAATTACGTACAAAATTTCACAATCTTTTAACAACACGTGAAACTGTCATTTACAAGTCATGGTTAAACTGATGGCCAACTATCACAATTTTTTCAATAAACAATTTCTTTCTCACTTCAGCAAGTGACAACATACATACTTCTCTTCATTTCTTGCGAACTCATTCCTGTGTGGATTTGTTGTACATGCTATCATTTCTACGCACGTGTTCTGCCACAACCTTGGGAACCCAAATGATTAATCCATAGCAGCTATTGAATGTTGTTGTCAATGTGGAAACAGAATCAACCATTTCAGTGCAAAACAATAATTGACAAGTGAATGGCAGCTTTAACCGGACACAGTGCATTGACCGTTACGTGTCAGAAGAGCGAGTCTCTATTTTCTTGCGCTGGTAGCCTCAATTACGATGATACGTAACGTAGCGTGCTGTTATTGCTGCCAGTGGTGGTGAAATAGAGCGACAGCTTCTGTGATTAACAGCGTTGAGTAATATCTGTGTCCGTTGCGTAATTCAACGCAGAATTTATTGCCCATTCAAGTGATCTAAGCATTCGGGGTGAACCGACGAATAATTGTCGCGAAGAGTATTAAGCTGATTAAATGCAGTAGGTGTCCGTTGATATGTTGAAGCAGGACGTTACCAGATGAGTGCAAGAGAAGCCACAGCTAAGTTACAAGACACAGGGAGTGCAGAAAACTTAATTTTATACCCACAAAGCAAAGCTAAATCAGTGAAATACGCCTCTCCTCAAAACCATTCGATTTAAAACTCTGAAACGTCAACGAGGGGACATGTAGCAGTACTCGGTCAAACCGATTTGAAGAGTCCAATGACATGTCACGGAGAAATGTGTACTGTAGTTGAACCGTAATCGTGCCTATACTCTGCAAGAGAACATATACAAAAAGCAATGTCCCGACTGACTAACTCATCATCGTCCAACCCAAACCGCTAAAGCCAGAAACTTAGAGTTTGGAGAAGGTGTCGATCTTATACTGCAGGCGACGTTTAAGAACAGATTTTTCGAAATTCCAGCCCTAAGAACTACTCAAATATTTTAATCCACAGCTTGGTATTTGAGTTCTCGGGTACCAATTAAAAAATAGCTGTTTCAATGCTTTTGGAAATTGAACCCCTAAGGGAATGAATGGATGAGATTTTTTATGGAAATATTTTATTATGAAAGCATTTTTTGTATAAATCTATGAACATTTAAATCTGGCATGTAAGTTAGAAATACAAAAAACATGCGTTTGACTATTTTTGGAAATTCAGCTCCTAATGGGGTGAAATAGGGTGAGAAACGTTCTATGAAAGTATTTGATTGCCAAAGCATTTTTAAAGCTAAATCTTTGAAAATAGATGTCTGGCTTCTCGGTTGGAGATGAAAAAGTACGTGTTTCAATGTTTTTGAAAATTCATCCCCTATGGGGGTGAAATAGGGTCAGACTGATTCACTGACTGATCTTCGTCCAGCCCAAACTGCTAGGGATAGAAACTTGTAGTTTGGAGAAGGAGTGGATTTACTGCAGGCATCGCTTTAAAATGGAGTGTCCTAAATTCCACTTCTAAGGGATTGAAATAGGGAATGAAAGGCTTCTTGAAACTATGTCGCTCTTACAAGAATTTTGAAGCTAGGACTACGAAAATTGGTATCTAATGTCTCAGTCAGAAAATAAAAAAATAGGTTTTTCAACATTTTTGGGAAATCAGTCACTAAGGGGGTAAAATAGTGGGTGAAAATATTTTGAAAATAGACAATTAATAAAGAATTACTAAAGGATTTTTGTGGATACATCTATGAGAGCTGGTATTTGACTTCTCGGTTAGAAATAAAAAAAGCCAAAGGTCGTGCAATAGGGGATGAAAATTTTTAAGAAAATATTTCATTACAATAAAAAGCTTTAAAGGTAAATTTCTGAAAATTTGCTTCTCGGTTAGCTATAAAGAACTATTTGTTTGGGGATGAAAGTTTCTATGGAAGTATCTCCACAGGACTGCAAAAGGCATGATTAACCAAGATTTTGGACTTCAACTACAAGAATCACTTTTTGGTCAGAAGTATATTCGGAAAAGCCATAATTAGCGTGAAAATTTTAGAAGATGTTACTGTTTATGAACGTGTTGTTGCTGTGGTCTTCAGTCCAGAGACTGGTTTTCTAAGCTCTCCATGCTACTCTACCCTGTGCAAGCATCTTCATCTCCGAATAACTACTGCAACCTACATCCTTCTGAAACTGCTTAGTGTATTCATCTCTTGGTCTCCCTCTACGATTTTTACCCTCCAAGCTTCCATCCAATACTAAATTGGTGTTCCCTTGATGCCTCAGAACGTGTCCTACCAACCGATCCCTCCTTCTAGTCAAGTTGTGCCACAAATTTCTCTTCTCCCCGATTCTGTTCAGTACCTCCTCATTAGTTATGTGATCTACCCATTTTCAGCATTCTTCTGTAGCACCACATTTAGAAAGCTTCTGTTCTCTTCTTGTCTACACTGTTTATTGTTCATGTTTCACTTCCACTTCCTTACATGGCTACCCTCCACACAAATACTTTCAGGAAAGACTTCCTGACATTTAAACTATATTTGATGTTAACAAATTTCTTTTGCTTGGAAATGCTTTCCTTGCCGTAGCCAGTGTACGTTTCATATCCTCTCTACATCGATCATCATCAGTTATTTTGCTCCCCAAAGAGCAAAACTCCTTTACTACTTTGTCACATTTCCTAAGTATCATATGGTTTAATTCGACTTCATTTCATTACCCTCGTTTTGCTTTTGTTGATGTTCATCTTACATCCTCCTTTCAAGACACTGTCCATTCCGCTCTACTGCTCTTCCAGATCCTTAGCTGCCTCTGACAGAATTACAGTGTCGTCGGCAAACCTCAAAATTTTTATTTCTTCTCCATGGAGTTTAATTCCTATTCCAAATATTGCTTTTGTTTCCTTTACTGCTTGCTCAAAATACAGACTGAATAACATCGCGGATAGGCTGTCTCACTCCCTTCTCAATCACTGCTTTCCTTTCATGCCCCTCGACTCTTATAACTGCCATCTGGTTTCTGTGTAAATTGTAAATAGCATTTCGCTCCCTGTAAGAGCTTTTTCAATCTAAAATGTTGACAAGGCATGTATTTCTCATTTGTAATGAAAAGAAAGTAAACTTAACCTGTAAAGAAAATGCTCTTTCCTGATATACGTTGCTTTTTGATTTAAGGGAAGATCCACCCTCCCCTTTTTGTTGGTGTTCAGTATAACTGCTAAGGCGTCCATATTCTGACAGAAGTTGGGATTAGAGGCTGTGCTCTGAAGAACGGCCTGTGCAACATTTAGTGTACGTAAGGACACGAAGCTGTGAATCTCATCCACATATCACTGAAGAAGTGGAGCTTAGAAACAGAATAACATGTAACAAATTACACATAATTTGCCTAAAGTGGAGGACAACGGTTCAAACCCGCGTCCGGCCATCCTGATTGAGATTTTCCGTTATCTCCTTAAATAGCTTAAGCCAAGTGCCGGGATGGTTTCTTCGAAAGGGCACGAACAACTTCCTTCCCCAACCTTCCCTAATCCGGTGGGACCTATTACCTCGCTGTTTGTTCCCCTTCCCGCGAATTAACCAACCAGCCATGAACTGAAGGAGAGGAACAGTTCCCTCGCTATACTCGGCGTCCTAGTAGGGCAAGAACGCAACGTGAGAAGTTTCTCTCTGCAGGGAGCGTCCGCTGAAATGAACCGTTTGTGGGAGACAAATACGGGTTTGATCGATACTTGAGCTCAATTCTGTACTTTCACTAGCTCTACAGGCTTCATTTCTCCAGTGCAGCTCAGCTTATCTACCCAGACAAATGGCGCAATGATTACGGCAGTGCACGCGTGTTTGGGGGAACGGCTGGTGTAAGGCGAGGTTCGTTTAAACGATAGCCCAACGAACAACGCGAAATCGGCAGTTTTCAAAGAATAATGAAAACCTGAGATTTTTAGCGAGGTAATGCAGAATCTCTGGTTTTTAACGAAATTTTTCGGCAAATAGCAAATTTGCTGTTTCCAGGTAAAAAACATCGTACATCGGAGGACATCATTGACAAATGATAGGTATGAAATATTTAAATTAGATACTAACTTTTTTAGTGAGAGATGATAGTTTAAAGTAATCGGTCGTTTCCCGCGTTAAAAAGTGAGACCGGATATGTTTTGTGTCCGCTCGCTGCCAGCCAGTTTCAAACAATATTTCGCGTAATAGCGTTGTGATAACCATGGTAAAAAGTTGTGTTTCATCAAGTCTAAAGCGCATTTTTGTGACAAAAGTACACTTATTGAACATGTAAAAACACTGTGCGATCTAAATTTCGATTAGACAAAGTATTATATCATTCATCTTGCGGGTAAATGCACGACAAACTCTGCGTCTGTCACAGTGTAAATTCATCTTGTAGCTCGTACTAACTTACAAAAATATTCATTAATTCCACCATAATTGTTTGAATATTGTTTCCAAAAGTCGTTTAATGAGCACCTGCATTCAGGGAAAAATCCGTACAACTGTTTATATAGTCATAATATTCGTTTCGCTACACGTTTTTCAGTCGTGTAGGTGTTTCACATGGATGTTCGAAATTTCCGGCAATACAGCGCTATTGGTATCTTCTCCAAAATAATTGTGAACTCTCGAGTGAGAAGAAATTGGTCTCTTTTCATTCTATCTTAAGTTCGGCGAGGAACACTTGTGCTAAAGCAACTTAGATTGGGAAAACACCGAAGTCTCCTGTGACTCATAACGACAGGGCACAGAAATTTCAAACCCTAGGGGTTTATGCCTCCGATAAACGGCGGAATTTTATGGCGGCATAAAGCTGTTTTTTTAGGAACACGTGCAGAGTGAAAATCATACTGGAAACAAAATTCATTAGTCCAGTTCGCCAGTAAAGCAGCAGTCTTCAGTTGGTAGCAGCTTTGAAGCTACGAGAAATAAGAAAAGTGAGAGTGAATATTTAGCCCAAAATTATTGTGGAAACATTTTTAAAGGCCAATATTCCAGTCCACAGACTGTAAAAGGAAATTGTCTGCACCGGAAGGGCGAATTCTTTGAAGGTGAGCAGCGTTTTTTTAACAGTATAAATACAGTTTGACCTTCACTCTATTAAAAGTTAAAGCACAAAATGTAACAAAGTGTTATTACAATATCAAATTATTTCTAAAAAATCAGACAACTAATAGAACAAATGTTCCTTTTTGGATGCTCGTAACATACCAAACGTAAAAATTGGAAGGGAGACTCTCGAGCTTCACTACAACAACGACAAAAAATGATGTAGCTGAGCAGGTATCAGGAAAACATGTTATATTAACCAATGAGGTCACTGACAGAGGAGGCCGTTGCATTTTTGCTTTGTTGCTGAGAGTTGTTGAAGCGTGGACTAAGCAAAACTTCTACCGGCAAGTATACAGGTTCTCGAGACCGCAAACCTATCGCACTGTGCTCGTAAAATTTTGAGGGTTCTTCGGAAATATAATACACACCACGATAATGTGAAAGCAGCAGTGACGGACAGTACTAGACACACGAACAATTTTTTGACACTTTGATCATGTAACCTTGTTCGTTGCTGGGCCTGTAAACTGGATCTGGCTGCGAACGTTTTTCCGAACACTGCGACAATCAGTTTTAAAGGGTGCTTTCTTAATATCAGGAAAAGGAAAAATTTGTAATTGCAGTTTCTGGAGCAAAGGAAGAGAGCTACAAAAGCATATCCTCTTCCAGTTTTAACACGATGGAACTCACAGCTCCCCACAACCACTTACGTTATCGAATATTTTGAAGACATGAAGACTGTGGTAACATGTGCGAGCTGCCCAATGCTGGCACTGACATAGGAAATTCCCCATTTGGTGTTGGGATGGCCAAGCGGATAGCCCGTCAGAAACTGAACGCAGATCAAGCATGAAAACAGAAAGAAAATGTACTTAACTGTGGAAAAAAAAAACAGAAACAGTGAACGGTCCAAGCACAAGAAGTGCTTTGTCGAGCGTCTTTGCATCGCCAAGACGTCGTGGTTATGTGGTCGCAGTGTTGGATTGGGAATGGGGAGATTCGTGTTCAAATCTCCAAATTCCTTTGTGCTACACCCCTCTCGCTTCCCCCTTTTTTTATAAAAAATTATGGTCATTGACTTGTCTGTTTGGAACCGCGCGACCGCTACGGTCGCTGGTTCGGATCCTGCCTCGGGTATGGTTGTGTGTGGTGTCCTTAGGTTAGTTAGGTTTAAGTAGTTCTAAGTTCTAGTGGACTGATGACCTCAGATGTTAAGTCCCATAGTGCTCAGAGCCATTTGAACCATTTTTTTTAACTTGTCTGTTCGCTGTATTCAAATTTGTGTCTGTGTCGTGGTGTAACGTCCGTTCGCAACAGCGATGTGTAAGGCAGGGACTTCTAAACGTACGTACCTCCTATTTGTTCTACACAAGTACCACATGTTAGACTCTTTTTCCGGCTTTGACTCTTGAATTTCTTTGTTGATACATAGTTCACGCCCATTTATTTGTTGTTTTCTTTCTCGTGACAGTCCTATGTGTCATTTCGCCTGCTCTCACTATTCATCACATTTACTTGCGACGTTAATGTATTCTTACCACATGACTCATATTCTTTAATCAACGTATATTACGACAATTGTCAAGACTACAGAAGGAGTACAGACACGTAAATGACAGGACGGAAAGTTCCTAATTAAAAAAGAAATGGGGCAGGAGGGATATTTGAACACGTATCTTCCTCTTTGCAGTCCAACACCATGTCCACACTACCACGAAAGCAGGGTTCTTGCAGTTCGCTCATTTTTGCACATCTTGAGCTTGGACCGTCCACTATTTTGCTTCTTCTCTCACAAATCAGTACACCTTCTTACTGTTTTCATGCTTGATCGGCCATCTTACTGCTCACCCGTATGACAATACTTGTGCAGGCGAATTTCTTTAGACGACATACCAGACAGTGAATTAATATAATTGTGTTCTTAGAGACTTCAAACTTCGAAATATCCCACTTCGAACGAACTTTATTCAAATTTAAACACCTTGAAGAATATTCCGGTACTGGAGGCGAAGGCATTTTTGATGATGAAACAAATAAGATTTTAAAAAATGAAGGGCAAGAGCTTCGTGTAGAAGTTGAGGAAGGATTTTAGCGCACTGAGTTGCATTTTTAGTCGGGTTTGTCAACTTCCGTAGCCACAGATTCAAACAAATGAGTCTTCAAAAAGCTTGAACCCCATTAATGTAGACAGGGGAAAGATCATGCAGTCTGCCCCTGGAATGACTGGTATCAATATTGCAGAATTTTGCTGAAAAGCAAATGTCCACACAGTAAGGAAACGTTGGCATAAAAAAATGTTTACAGACGACAGGAGTTAAAGACCAGCAGTCTGCATTTGTGACACTGAAGGATATTTCAATTCCGTGTTCCAATGCAGACACTGATAAGGTATTTCCTAACTACATAGATCGGCGGCACAATTTTTGAAAGGTAACCCAGAAATGATGATAGCGCTGTCATTTGGAAAACATTTTGTAATGTCTGGCGGCAAAACTACTTTTCTTAATGTGTTAGTATTTCTTTGTTTATAGGACACAATATAAATGCGTATTTCCACTTTCTCCTCCAGTCAGTCTAATGTAAATAAGTGGGATGCGTCTCGTGTACCATATTTTACGGATTATGAGACGCACTCTTTTCTTCGGAAAATTGCTTATAAAATTCAGGTGCGTCTCATACTCGTAATCAACATAAAAATTTCCTGCGTTTGATTTAAAATTCCCGCCAGTCTTAGTGGCCATATATTCGACGCCGCGGGAAACCTCTCTCTTTCTGGCAACACTGGATTCAACTGGCAGCAGCAGTGTATCTACAACGCGAACATGAGTTACAGGGGTTCACAAGCTTGCTAACACTGTCTCCCTCGCACCCACCTATCACAAACCCAGAACCCTGTCTAGCCGATGAAGCGTCAATGCAGTCTACGGTGACATTGAACTTGAACTGAAAGTGATTTCTAACTGTAACCGTAAGAGTACATTATTTTCGTTCGTAATGCAGAAAAATAAAAGGTGTTCATATGATGTTAGTTATAAATTGAAAGTAATAGTACACTACTGGCCATTAAAATTGCTACACCAAGAAGAAATGCAGATGATAAACGGGTATTCATTGGACAAATATATTTTACCGGAACTGACATGTGAATACATTTTCACGCAATTTGGGTGCATGGATCCTGAGAAATCAGTACTCAGAACCATCACCTCTGGCCTTAATAACGGCCTTGATACGCCTGGGCATTGAGTCAAACACAGCTTGAATGCCGTGTACAGGTACAGTTGCCCATGCAGCTTCAACACGATACCATAGTTCATCAAGAGTAGTGACTGGGGTATTGTGACGAGCCAGTTGCTCGGCCACCATTGACCAGACGTTTTCAATTGGTGAGAGATCTGGAGAATGTGCTGGCCAGGGCAGCAGTCGAACATTTTCTGTATCCAGAAAGGCCCGTACAGGACCTGCAACATGCGGTCGTGCATTATTCTGCTAAAATGTAGGGTTTCGCAGGGATCAAATGAAGTGTAGAGCCACGGGTAGTAAAACATCTGAAATGTAACGTCCATTGTTCAAAGTGCCGTCAATGCGAACAAGAGGTGACCGAGACGTGTAACCAATGGCACCCTATACCATCACGCCGGGTGATATGCCAGTATGACGATGTCGAATATAGGCTTTCAACGTGCGTTCACCGTGATGTCGCCAAGCACAGATGCGACCATCATGATACTGTGAACAGAACCTGGATTTATCCGAAAAAACGACGTTTTGCCATTCGTGTACCTACACTCGTCGTTGAGTACACCATCGCAGGCGCTCCTGTCTGTGATGCAGCATCAAGGGTAACCGCAGCCATGGTCTCCGAGCTGATAGTCCATGCTGATGCAAAAGTCGTCGAACTGTTCTTGCAGATGGTTGTTGTCTTGCAAACGTCCCCATCTGTTGACTCAGGGATCAAGACGTCGCTGCACGATCCGTTACAGTCATGCGGATATGATGCCTGTCATCTAGACTGCTATTGATACGATGCCGTTGGGATCCAGCACGGCGTTCCGTATGACCTTCCTGAACCCACCGATTCCATATTCTGCTAACAGTCATCTGATTTCGACCAACGGGAGCAGCAAGGTCGCGATACGATAAATCGCAATCGCAATCGCGATAGGCTACAATCCGACCTTTATCAAAGTCGGATACGTGATGGTACGCATTTCTCCTCCTTACACGAGTCATCACACCAACGTTTCACCAGATAACGGCGGTCAACTGCTGTTTGTGTATGAGAAATCGTTGGAAACTTTCCTCATGTCAGCACGTTGTAGGTGTCGCCACCGCCGCCAACCTTGTGTGAATGCTCTGAAAAGCTAATCATTTGCATATCACAGCATCTTCTTCCTGTAGGTTATATTTCGCGTCTGTAGCACGTCATCTTTGTGGTGTATCAATTTTAATGGCCAGTAGTGTATATGCAGAAGAACATGGAAATGGAGCAGCTGACCAACATTTCGGCCCTCCACCAACAGAAAAAACCGTACGCGATTGGCGGGCGAGTCAAGAACTGAAAAAAAAGAGGAAGACTAAATGTGCTGATTTAGTACTGCATGCAAAATGGCCAAAACTAGAAGATGACGTATTGAAACTGGTTTAAGGACACCGTCAAAATGGCATTGGAATTAATACAAACATGATGCAAATAGACGCTCGTAAGCTAATGCTGCAGTGGAATTTAACAGACTTGATTTACGCTACAGGTTTATGAAGCGTCATGGGCCCAGCATGCGGACCAAAACCAAAATATTTCAGAAAATGCCACAAGAGCATGAAGAAAAAATATTATCTTTCCATCGCATTATTATTCAACATCGAAAGGAAACCAGCGTGGAACTAAACCAAAGAACTAAGACAAATAGCGAATATGGTTGAAACTCCTCTGACATTTGACGTGCCGAGTAACAGAACTGTAGGCATGAAAGGTACTAAGACTGTAACTAAAGAAATAAGTGGACGTGAGAAATGCATTGATTATTTTCAAGCGCAAGACAATGCCAAAACCTTCTGCAGTACCGCCAAGTATTGTTGTTCACGTACAAGGGCTGGATGGACAAGGCTGGTATGTAACTAAGGATTGAAAAAGTGTGGGAGACAAGGAAGGGTGCTTTATTGAAGAGGTGTTCTCTTCTTGTGCTAGGTATGTTTCGTAGTCATTTGAAAAATTCTGTGGAAGAGAAACTGAGACAGGGAAATAATGAGCTTGCTGTTACTCCAGGAGGACTCTTTACTACGGAAACATCTTTTTGTCTTGGTAAATCACCATTTAATGTGTATACAGGAGAGGAAACCCGAAATGAATTTGTTACTGCGTGAAGTCAAGCCAGGCTCGCCAATCGGGAACGAGAGGGCTGAGAAGAAGACGTCAGCGAATTGCATGCTGAGCGACTCCTCTCCAGGACGACAACGCTACAGCAGCGGTCTCTTATGGGAAGAGAACATAAACGCCGCGCCCGAATCGCTGCGGCCCAGTTCTACAGAAGTTTCAAGACCAGCGACCTGAACAGAAGCATCAAAGCTCGTTACTTACTTGTACATTCTATGTAGTTCAATCTTGGAGTGGTTATACTGAAGAACATTGATTATTTTGCATGTCGCCCTTTGCTTGCTACACATCTACATAGTTCCCAAAGTTAAGTATTGTCATTTACTTTCCGTAATAAAACTCATTAATATGATTTGCTTGAATTGTTGTCTGGCAATCCGAAAAAGCAGGGTTCCTAGATACCCCACAATTGGACAACGACTAGGCAGGACTCAACAGAATTGACGTCGAAGGGAGCTTTAAAACGACCTACAATCAAAAACGTGTGTCAGTGGATAAAATAGTCGTGGTCTAGAATTAGAGAAATTATTATTAAATCTATCATGAAGTGCGGCATAAGTAACACTCTCGATGGCAATGAAGACAATCTTATATATAAAGAGCACAACGATGAAGACGAACAGGAAGGAGAAGAAGAAAGAAGTTCAGTGATTTTAAAGGTCAGCTCATTTTTATAAACTAAGAAAATTTTTATTCTGGCTTTGCAATCTAATAATAGAAATGATAAAAATGTTACATGTTTAAAAATTAAGGCGCGTCTTTTAGTCCATAGCGTCTTATAGTCCGTAAAATACGCTAATAAAACATAGTAGGCTAAATGGTAGGCATAATTTCATTTTCAGCATCATATGGAAAAATGTTTAGATCGCGAAAATTAATAACCGAAAAAAGATACAAGCTCACCAAAACCTGCAAAACATACCACTGATCCGCCATAAAATAAAACAATTTTTCATGTCCCCAGGAACTGCATCCAAACTGCCATCCGCTCATCCAAATTTGGTTTTTCCTTGGTCTCCCCAAAACTCGTAAAGTGAATGGCGGATATTTCCTTCGAAAAAGCTGGGCCAGGTTTCTTTCGCCGTCATTTCCAAACGGAACTAGTGCACAAACCAGTGGCTTACAGATGCTGATTTGTAACGGGGTACACTGTCCTGCTGATACAAGCTACCACCGCCCCTGAATAGCGCACAACGCTGTAGAATGTGTTCACACCCTTCCACATTTAGTGTTTTGTTAAGCGCAATGAGGGGGCCATACCCTAATCACAAAAAACATCTCCATACCGCCACACCACCACCTTCGCACTTCACTGTTGGCTCGACACATGATAGGATACCTCAAGCGTCGCTTAGAATTGAGTGCAGAAGCCTGTGGCTTATGGGAACATGCTCGACCGTTGCACCCCATACTTTGTAACCCCCTGCGCACAGTCATTGTGCTAGGTGTGTTGCTGCTTTGGAAATCACGAGTGACTCCTTCTGCTGATTACATGCGATTCTTACAACCATCCTCCACAATGATCTATTGTACCTGTCCGTACATGAAGTTTGCGTAGAGCTGATATAGTTGCACGTTCCTTCGAGTTTCCACTTCACCCTCACATCGCCAAGGTTCGACTTGGTCAGCTTTGGAAGAGTTGAAACGTCCCTGATGTATTTCTTACTCAGGTGATGTCCAAGTGTAGTTCACCTTCGAAGTCAAACGTGTAGTACACCTTCTAA
Organism: Schistocerca piceifrons; assembly: GCF_021461385.2. Taxonomy (NCBI): domain Eukaryota; kingdom Metazoa; phylum Arthropoda; class Insecta; order Orthoptera; family Acrididae; genus Schistocerca; species Schistocerca piceifrons. The sequence continues at coordinate 354,394,921 of NC_060139.1, forward strand.
GTCAGTGAACTCTCCTGACCGACCAATTACGGTTTCTCTACTGACAACACAGTCCTCCGTGCCTCCTGTTTTACTGGCGGGTTAGCTTCTCGTAACGTCTGATGGTTAATTCGTCTTTACATAGGGATGTCCGGATAATTGTAATGTATGTTTTTGATCGGTGTTAGCACTAAAAGTGGCTATTTCAGTCTGTGCGTAATGGAAGGTTTGAGCCTGAAATGGTTTCATTTATCAGAACTATCTTACCATCAGAATACGCATTCCCACTGTATGCACTAGTTTTATCCTGCATGAAATAACCTTACATCTTTTCGTTATTTGTTAGTTTCCTGAACAAAAGTTGCAGTATGTTGTTCTCATATCTGTCATAAGTTACAGTTTGGCGGAAACAGATCTGTGAAAACTTTCGTGTTGCGTTAGCTGCACGCATACCCCTGTTTTCAAGCATGTTGAGGCTTTTATGTAACTGATGGTGATTTTCGAAACTCCAACGTCGACTGTTCTACCAGTTCACGTATGCCGATAAATGCAGCCATGCTTAATCACGAAGAAAGATTATCTCACGATCAGTATTTTCCAAATGAACAGACTGCAATAACCAGTTGCAACACCGCCGCCGCGCAACAATATCTTCATAGGCCAGACGATACCATACCGTCACTTTGTAAAAGTTTCAATTTTAGTTTGTGCACAGCCCTGTGACCAGATGCTTGTGACACACGAACCTAAAGCACAAGAAGGAGCGAATATCTTCTCAGACTTGAATACAAAGCAGCTTCAAACACGTCTAGTTCCTTTTCAATACCGATAGCTGCCTGGTACAGCTTCCAAACATGGGCCCTGGACGTCACGCGGTGATCGGTGCCTGCGCACGTGAGTAGTGTCCCAGCCCAGCATGCGAGACAGTGCTTATGTACTACGTGAAATTCCCTGCTCATTGCTACAGTACTTTATTCAGTTTATCAGCACAGATTAGGAAAGGAAAGGAAGAAGATTGCAACGTAATATCTGGTTCACATTGTCACTGAAGACGGAGGACTACCATAGTTGGATGAAGATTGGGAAGTAAATGGACCATGGCCTATACCAGTTTTTCGTAATAATTGGTTAGGAAACCCGTGAGATATCTACAAATTTTCATGTGGCTGTGAAGCCTCACACCTATCAAATACGTCTCCATTGTTTCATTCCTCCGCCACGCAACTTGCAGTAAGGTGCAGTAGGAAACCTGGTTACAGCATAGAATACATTTCCGCAACACAACTTGGAGTAAGGTGGCAAGAGATTGGTGTAGGAAACTGGTTACAGCATACAATACATTTCAGTTTTAAAGCAAAAATTATCTGACTGCAATTAGTTTGATGTCGTCGGCCATCTTTCCCAATTTTTTTCCAACTATTTTCATCTCTGCGAAACCGCTAGAATCAATTCTAACTATGTACTTTTTGCATACTCCGATAATTTTTCACTCTACTGCTACAAATTAAGTATTCCTGGTTGTCGTAGCAGACATTCAATTATCCTACTTTATTCTTGCAAAGAACTTTCATAGATTTCTTCCCTGGTCTGTGTCATATTTCAGCAGCTCTCGTTTTTAGCTCTGATAGTAATGTACCTGTCAGTTTCGACACGTGACACACTCCGTTGCAGCGGTAGACTACTTCCGTAATGCTTCGTAGTTAACAGAGACCAAGGTTACTGTTCGTCTTTTCCATTATCTTCTACATCCAGACAGACACATTCACTTAGCAGTTGTGAACTTTAGCGACGATAGATAGTAAAACTGCATCTACTATTTAATGGACATTCGTCTCTTCTTTCTGTATGTTGCCATTTGAGCTCCATAATCCTTTATGCAAAGAACTTTTAAAATAAAAAAATGTGCTAGTACTCTCAACGTTTTAGAAGTGAGTTTCGCTTCACGAACCGAAAACAAAGCTAAGTGCGTGCTAACGAGTTAATGAAACATGCACTCCCTGCAACAGGGTCAATTTGCTAACGTCTTTTGATGTTCACACACCGTTTGACAACGTTGGCTACTGGCGCTACAAAACTTCAGGAAATCTGTTATACAACTTCTTCCGTTTCCAAAACTCGTAAAGCCGTGAATGCTTCTCGGATTATAAGCCGAGTGGCGTCGTCGTCTGGTTGCAACGTTTCAGTGGATTCCGTATCCACATTTTCGCCTGAAGATGATGAATACGGAATCCATTGAAACGTTGCGACGAGACGACGACGCAACTCGGCTGATAACCCGAGAAGATTTCATATCTGAAATACGCCGAGAAAGCCTGCAATCACATAAGTCGTAAAGCTAACCAAATGGTAACAGTTTAATGTTCATCTGCTCGTCATTTATTACAATAACATACAGGAATTTAGTATTGCTATTTTTTGTGGCTAAAATATTCTCCTCGTTGTTCCATAATAAGATGAAATCAATGGAAACCTTGATCAAGAAATCTCATTTTGACGCACAGCATTTACATCATATTATTAGTGAGGAAATGAACCAACTCGTCCAATTTTAGTTACGCATTTTCTGCAGCGGCGTTGCAGTTTCTCAGACTCGGAGTTACAAAGTGTTGAAATTTCCATCAATATTCAGATAGACAGCTTGATAAAACTCCGATTGTTTAATATACGAGGGTTATTCGGAAAGTAAGGAACGATCGGTCACGAAATAGAAACCACAGTGAAAATCCGATGAAGTTTTGCACAGGCGTGTTGGACAGTGTCTCTCGTATGCCCGTCGATCGCGTTACGTCGTTCTTTTTAGTTCTGAGCACACAGGGAGCACATAAAGATACCTAGAACAATAGTGTCTCCCGCCAAGCAAGACGGCATTGTGAGAAACTTCGCCTGAAGCTATGCAGTCAACATTACATAACTATCGTGCAGTTTTCTTCAAGACAATTCTCAGCCGCACTCTGCAGGGGCAATAAAGATGCTCCTGCATCGTTTTCAATTGAAAAATTGTCTCCCTCTGAGTTTCATCCCTAATCACATGAACCACTGGCTATGAAGACATTTTGGCACAGACAACGAGCTGTAGGCCAGCGTAGAGAGTTGGCGGAAAGCACTGGCGGCTGCCTTCTATAACGAGGGTATTGGAAAATTGGTACAACGCTGCGACAAACGTCTAAGTCGGATCGGCGACTATGGAGGTAAGTAGCTGGAAGTTGTAGCTAACTGTTGCAAATAAAACAGTTTTGATTTTCACTGTGGTTTCCATTTCGTGACCTATCGTTCCTTACATTCCGAATCGCCCTGGTATATTCATTTACAAAGATCAAAAGTGTCTGCTGCGTCCGACAGCGTAAATTTTTGACTGTACCCTGTCATGTGTTTTATTAAAAAATATCGCTAATGGGCTTTCTGAAATATTGTTATAAACGATCTTTTTATAAGACACTACACACTAATTTTAAACTGTTCAAATCTTGATTCTTATCGTAAAATAAAGTACAACTAACAGCTAACCTTTGCTTCATGTGTCTTGCCAATTTTTATGTTATTTTGAAAACAAAGAACGTGAGAACTGGACGTACTCTCCACTTCCGCGGATTTTCCACGCATTCAGTTTAAAAGTCCTCCTATTTTTCCACCAAATGTTATTTTGCGTGCATTAAAAGTTATGCTAATATTTTAACCATTAATTCACTCGTGGTTGAGAAGAACTCTTCTAATTTTGAGAAAGAATCTGTTTTCCTGGTTTCTGCTGTTTTAACGTCGTGTCTACACACACATCCTCTCCTCCTCTCTACCCCTATCTGAAAAGGCAGATTTAGTTTTTATAAGTGATGAGACAATTTAACTACTGAGTAAAATGGGCGCTCAAATTGAAGGATTGTGTACGTACCCTGTCACTAGTTAATTTGTGTTTTTGTTCTGTGGTGCTGATACGGAACGACAGGAACAATGTATGGTCTCCACGGAAAAATTTGTGATTCGTTCTGTTAATATATGCCGTTTAATCTTCCTTAGAAATAATATGACTATGAATACGGCGTACCTGATTCTTACGTTTAACTCTCTTTTCTCGAGTATCAGTAGAAAAATCGTATTGTGGAATTTAATGGCGTTCATGTTTCTCTTTTATTTGTTAGGTACTTGGGAATTGTTGCACATATCAACGTTTACTTCTGTAGTTATACTACAGTTATAATTAAGCACACTGAAGTAACAAACTACAATAACCGGTTATGAGGCTCTGAAATGGTATTGTTGTTGGCTTGGCGGAAGAGGCAACAGTTGTGTTGGCAAAAACTCGCGTGTTGCTTGCCAGTGTAATAGAATTTTGAAGTTACTTATGAAGTAGTGTTTACTGGAAAGGCTGTGATTCATACTGGTGAATGATTGTTATTCTCTCACTCGTGCAAAAGCGCTTTCGTCATATATATCAAAATTCAGAAACATTTTGATAAGACGCAATATGTCAGCAGTCGAAGTATAACAGTAACAAACGTCGTGTGTCGTCACACATAACTATCATCTTGTTCTAGAAGAATTGGAAAGAGAACTTGGCAGAAAGGTATATCGAAGTGGAAACCGTCAACACAATAATTAATTCATCCTCCCCAATCTCCCTGAAAACGCCAGTCTTATAAAAATTACGCCGAAGTCAAGATTTTGACGTTTTGGAAGTTCATGGAGTGGTCACTAGTGATGTAACGTTCAGAAACAGCGAATCTGCTCTGTTCTACAATGCACCTACATCGCTTGCCTCATGTATGGTGCATAGTTTGTCCTATACAGAACTTGCGGTATTGAACAGGCCAAACTGTAGACTTTTTTTATTTTTGACAGCGTAGAGTACGACTAAACCGTTAAAAATATGAGAAATACTTGCGTCTTTTCCGATGACGCTTCCTTTTCTAACATGATAGTTTGTCAATTACTGCTGATGCCCTGGTATGTAGGCCGAGAGCAGATGTTATGATTGACGACACAAGTATTGTTCAGGAAACTTTCACTTGCCGCTAATGGCGTTGTATTCCGCTTCTATGTTGGAATAGCCGTAGTTGTAGCAGAGAAATCCACACCCCAACTGTCCTAGCTTAACTGGACGACCCGCCGTGTTATCTCTTGCAGGGGTTACTTACACTAATGAACAGTTGGATTAGGGGCAGCTCCCTAGCGGCGCACAGTCCTGCGACGATAGCCACAAATCACTCTAAGCAAGAGCTTTGGGGAGCCATAGCGATACGTAACCCCTTTGGACAGGCCAAGAACCTACAGACATTAACTGTAGCATTGTCCAAATTCTTGCGAACAGAATTGAGTGTGAACTCTGTAGGACTCCATTCACGTGATGTTGCAATTTAGACAAGTACTCTCACGTCCGTTAAAGCTTCACCGAATAGAAAGTTCCCTAACATACTGAAAGAGCTAACGTAGATTCGAAAAAAAAATCCAAAATGAGATTAACGTAGAACTTAACATCAAAACTGGGATCATATAGCAGACGAAGTGAAGGAATTACGGTACCTTGGAAGCAAAATAATTTACGGGAGAAGAATGTAGGATATAATAAGCAAACTAGCATAGGCCAAGGTTGCATTTCTCGCTGAAGATAGGCTACCAGTGACAAATATAAGCCTTAATTTGAGAATAAATTCGTGTGAATGCACGTCTGGACCACAGCGGTGAATGGAAGTGAATCATGGACTCTGGGAAAAATGAGAAAGAAGAGAACCTAAATATTTATTTGTTTCAGGAGGATGTTGAAAATTAAGTGCAAACGAGGTGGTCCTCAGCGGAATGAGCGATGAAAGGAAAAGCTCAAAACACTGACTGCAAGAAGGAAGGGGATGAATAGAAACTGGAATACGTTCAACAAATAATCTAGATCGTTGGGTGTAAGTGATTTTTTGATACAGAGAATTTGGCACAGATGAGGAAGTCATCGTGGATCGCATCAAACTAGTTAGACAACTGAGGGAAAAAATACTGTCATACCCTTTTTCGTGTGAGGCAGACTCGTTTTTGTAAATTCCTTCCTGCCAGCCCCTAGGGTGTTTTAGACGTCATGATTTTTTAGACACCAACGTGTCACTGTCTCAACTAATCCGCAAAGTTTATGCATATAACAAACGGTGATACACTGCGAATTTGAAAGGTGACACAGAGGTATTTAACCATCTGCTGTCGTTCCTGACGCTGAAAGTATTCAATCGAAAGTACGCCGAATTTTTTATAAAGAAAATCAGATACAAGTGATCGATTTCCAAGGTACAAAAGGTCTACAGATTGATTGTTATGCATGACAAGTTCAGTTTAGGGTAAACCTCGAACACCGTACATGAACAGAGTATCGGAAATAAATCTGCTGGTTCTCAACTCTGCGTCGTTAACGGTAATTCTGTGAACTTCGATAACGTCGTGGTAATATGTTGTATTTTTAGCCGGCCACTGTGGTCGAGCGGTTCTAGGCGGTTCCGTCCGGAACTGCGCTGCTGCTACGGTCGCAGGTTCAAATCCTGCCTCGGGCATGGATGTATGTGTTGTCCTTAGGCTAGTTAGGTTTAAGTAGTTCTAAGTCTAGGGGACTGATGACCACATATGTTAAGTCCCACAGTGCAGAACTTAGCATTACTGGATGCAATCTTGAAGTCGAAGGGTAAAGTGAGCATTACTGCCGTCAACGCTGTTGTGTAGATAAGTAACTTCAAAAATTCTATTACACTGGCAAGCAACACGCGGGTTTTTGCCAACACAACTGTTGCCTCTTCCGCCAAGCCAACAACAATACCATTTCAGAACCTCATAACCGGTTATTGTAGTTTGTTACTTCAGTGTGCTTAATTATAACTGTAGTATAACCACAGAAGTAAACTTTTCAGTACTACACAGTTACGAAGGTAATTGGGGTAGGAAATCAAACGAAATGCAACAACTCAGAAATGACTTTCAGGTTGATCATATCCGTCTACACCCACATCTACACTTATATGATTACTCTGCAAATTCACAATTCAGTGTATGGCAGAGGGTTCTTGGAACCACCTTCAAGCTAGTTGTCTACGGTTCCACTCTCTAACAGCGCGCGGGCAAAACGTGCACTTACGTCTTTCTGTGCGAGCTCTGATTTCTCTTATTTTATCATGATGGTCATTTCTCGCTATGTAGGTGGGAGCCATCAGAATATTTTCGCTTTCGGAGCAGAAAGTTGGCGATTGAAATTTCACCAGAAGACTCTGCCGCAACGAAAAACGCCTTTGTTGTAATGACTGCCACCCTAATTCAAACGTCATGTCCGTTGCACTCTCTCCCCTATTTCGCGATAATACAAAACATTCTGCCCTTCTTTGAACTCTTTTGATGTCCTCCGACAGTCCCATCTGATGCGCATCCCACACAGTGCAACAATACTCCAGAAGACGGCGGGCAAGCGTAGTGTAGGCAGTCTCTTTAGTCAACCTGTTGCATGCTTCACATCTATGAGAATATAGATTAGGAGAACAGTAATTGCAATAATGTTTTCTTATTCACAATGTAGGAGCATGTAGTACAGTACAGTAGTATTTTCAGACGATATGTAGCACTCCTACCTTCTTCCGTTCTTTGGTGTGCATTGTACTCACACAGGGGGTCTCGAGGAGAGAAAATGGAATACTTGAAAGTCGTCTACTATTCGACACTTTTCGTGCCACGTACTCACTTGCGCATCCATAAGCACTTGTCTGTCTCAAAGAACCTATAGTCGCTTATCCGTCTGCTAGAGTAGCTTGCCTTTGGGTGCAAACTGTGAGACATGTCTTAGCAAGTCGCGTAAACTGCGAGGTTAGTCAGTCAGTAGGGAGACTTAGTGGCATTGTCAGCTTACAAGAGGACACACTATGTTGTTCTTCTTGGTGCTATGACGACGTACCGACCCGTTTAGTGAAGACGCATTGTCTTGTGACAGTGAAATGGGCACAAAAATTCAAAGAGCTCCATGCACTATGGGACAACATCTGAGGTCATCAGTCCCCTAGACTTAGAACTACTTAAACCTAACTAACCTAAGGACATCACACACATCCATGCCCGAGGCAGAATTCGAACCTGGGACCGTAGCAGCAGGGCGGTTCCAGACTGAAGCGCCCAGAACCGCTCGGCCACAGCAAACGGGCACACTTAAGCGACATTGTTCTGGATTGTGTTGGTAAGACGATTTGTCTTGAGATAACGAATGGGGACCTTTATGCGACATGGTTCTGTATTATTGCTTACACTCCATTAGCATAAAGTATATTACGTGCTTCTTACGATTTACTCGAGATACACAATCATATGTAACATGGGCAACATTAGGTCTTGTTCAGGTTCACATCTTGGCTAGAACACGTAGGAATCAGTATTCAATTTCTTTTCAGTCACTCAGGCCCACAAAGTGCCAATCTCAGTAACTTTCCACTCATTAAATAATACGATAGGCGTTAATTCGAATATGGGGTCATTTTCTTCGTCTTGTGCATGTGAATGGCCTTGTAAAGACACATAGTTCGCTGAACATGAATGTGAAACGTGAGATTCAAGATTCAGTTTCTAAACCATGTATTGATTGTTAGTGTAATTTCAAATTCTCACGAACTTATTTTCGACTCCTCTGATCTTTATTCCATACAATGAGTTCACAAAAGTCATGGCATAGCAATATATACACACACAGATGGATGAAATGTCGTGTACACAAGATAGGAAAGTGCAGTACATTGGCGGAGCTGACATTTGTACTCAGGTGATTCATGTGAAAAAATGCGTGATGTGATTATAGCCGCACGACGGGAATTAACAGATTTAGCACGCGGGGTGGTAGTTGGGAGCTAGACACATGGGACATTCCATTTCCGAAGTCGCTAGAGTTCAGCACTACGAGATCCACTGTGTCAAGATTATGCCGATAATACCAAACTTCAGGCATTACCCCTCACAACGGACAATGCAGTGACCGACGCCCTTCACTTAACGACCGAGAGCAGCGGCATTTGCGTAGAGTTGACAGTGTCAGCAGACAAGCACCACTGAGCGAAATAACCACAGAAATCAATGTGCGGCGTATGACGAACATATCCGATAGGACAGTGCGGTGAAATATGGCGTCGGTGGTCTCTGGTAGTAGAAGCACGATGCAAGTGCAGCACGACATCGCCTGCAGCGCTTCCCCTGGACCCTAGACGACTGGAAAACCATTGCCTTGTCAGATGAGTCCCGATTTCAGTTGGTAAGAGCTGAGGGTATGGTTCGAGTGTGACCAAGACTCCACGAAACCACGGACCCAAACTGTCAACTAGGCTCTGTGCAAGCTGGTGGTGACTTCATTATGGTGTGGGCTGTGCTTACATGGAATGGAATAGGTCGTCTGGTCCAACTGAACCGATCATTGACTGGAAATGGTTGTTTTCCACTACATGCAGACCATTTGCAGCATTCATGGACTTCTTCCAAAAAACGATGGAATTTTTGTGAATGACAATGCGCCCTGTTATGGGCCACAATTGTTCGCTATTGGTTTGAAGAACAATCTGGCCAGTTAGAGCGAATGGTTTGGCCACCCACATCGCCCGACATGAATCACATCGAACATTATGAAACATAATCGAGGAGTCAGTTCGTGCACAAAATCTTGCACTGGCAATACTTTCGTACACTACTGGCCATTAAAATTGTTACACCAAAAAGCAATGCAGATGATAAACTGTTATTCATTGGACAAATATATTATACTAGAACTGACATGTGATTACATTTTCACCCAATTTGGGTGCATAGATCCTGAGAAATCAGTACCCGGAACAACCACCTCTGGCCATAATAACGGCCTTGATATGCCTGGGCATTGAGTAAAACAGAGCTTGGATGGCGTGTACAGGTACAGTTGCCCACACAGCTTCAATACGATACCACAGTTCATCAAGAGTAGTGACTGGCGTATTGTGACGAGCCAGTTGCTCGGCCGCCATTGAGCAGACGTTTTCAATTGGTGAGAGATCTGGAGAATGTGCTGACCAGGGCAGCAGTCGAACATTTTCTGTATCCAGAAAGGCCCGTACAGGACCTGTAACATGTGGCTGTTCATTATCCTCCTGAAATGTAGGGTTTCGCAGGGATCGAATGGAGGGTAGAGCCACGGGTCGTAACACATCTGAAATGTAACGTCCACTGTTCAGAGTCCCGTCAATGCGAACAAGAGGTGACCGAGACGTGTAACCAATGGCACCGCATGCCATCACGCCGGATGATAACGCCAGAATGACGACGAGAAATACACACTTCCAATGTGCGTCCAGGGCGATGTCGCCAAACACGGATGCGACCATCATTATGCTGTAAACAGAACCTGGATTCATCCGAAAAAATGACATTTTGCCATTCATGCACCCAGGTTTGTCGTTGAGTACACCATCGCAGGGGCTCCTGCCGTGATGCAGCGTCAAGGCCAACCGTAGCCATGGTCTCCGAACTGCTGCAAACGTCGTCGAATGCAGGTGGTTGTTGTCTTTCAAACGTCCCCATCTGTTGACGCAGGGATCGAGACGTGGCTGCACGATCCGTTACAGCCACACGGATGAGATGTCTGTCATCTCGACTGCTAGTGATACGAGGCCGTTGGAATCCAGCACGGAGTTCCGTATTACCCTCCTGAACCCACCGGTTCCATATTCTGCTAACAGTCATTGGATCTCGACCAACGCGGGCAGTAATGTCGCGATATGATAAACCGCAATCGCGATAGGCTACAATCCGACCTTTATCAAAGTCGGAAACGTGATGGTACACATTTCTCCTCCTTACACGAGGCATCACAACAACGTTTCACCAGGCAACGCCGGTCAACTGCTGTTTGTGTATGAGAAATCGGTTGGAAACTTTCCTCATGTCAGCACGTTGTAGGTGTCGCCACCGGCGCCAACCTTGTGTGAATGCTGTGAAAAGCATTTCGCGTCTATAACACGTCATGTTCGTGGTGTAGCAATTTTAATGGCCAGTAGTGTAATTATGGATGACTATAGACGTAACATATTTCAATATTTCTGCAGGGACTTCCAACGACTTTTTGAGTCTATTCCACGTCGAGCTGCTGATCTACGCCGGACAGAAAGAGGTCCGACGCGATATTAGGAGGCGTCCCATGGCGTTTTGCCACCTAAGTGTACAAATACAGAAAACTGCAGCCACTCACAGTTTCGCCGGCCGCGGTGGTCTAGCGGTTCAGGCGCTCAGTCCGGAACCGCGGGACTACTACGGTTGCAGGTTCGAATCCTGCCTCGGGCGTGGATGTGTGTGATGTCCTTAGGTTAGTTAGGTTTAAGAAGTTCTAAGTTCTAGGGGACTGATGACCACAGATGTTAAGTCCCATAGTGCTCAGAGCCATTTTTTGAACTCACAGTTTTGAATACTTTCATTCCATAAACCGATTGTAGAAGCTATTCAGGCTTATTATGGTTCACGTGGAATTTAAATGACTATTTCATAGCATAATGCTGAGTATCAAGAAGATAGAAAATCATTTAGTGTATCGCTGTGAGTAATGTTTATTTCGCGATTTGTCCCCAAAAATAATTCTGTACTTACTGCGAGAGTATGGATGGCTTTGTAATTGGTATCCACTCAGTAGTTTCAACTGTGATTGTCAATTGGTGGCAGATCACTCACTTTTCACTGGATGTGATTATATCACCGTTTGTCAGAAAACATTGCTAGGATCCAGCATGTAGAGTACACTGATGCTTGTTACAGAGATCTTCATACAAAGCTATAACATACTTATTGACATTATCTGGTGTTTTTTTTTTGTGTACAGTGCAGTTGTTGTATGGGCAAATACTTTCACCGGATCTGACGTTATCATGAGTGCCCAAAATAAAATAAGTTATAACAGTTCCAGAGAACTGCAGAAGTTTGTTTGCACATGAACTTACATTTATAATTTCTTTTTCACGATTATCTGTTGTTTTATTTCTGTTCTTACTCTAACGTGAACTGGAATATTTGTGAAACCATATTGTGTTTATTGCAGATTATTGACATTGTCATGAATGTAATTAAGATCTAAGAACAATGATAGAGAGGGGACATGGGGGGGGGGTGTAAGGGGGACAGGTGTTGACAGACAGATTAGATATTCTGAGCTAGTAAGTCCTTGAAATTCTGAAGGAACAATTTGTTTCTGAATTCGGTGTGGTGATTGAGTAGGCAGTCTTACGCTGTCTTTTTGTTGATAAACATCTACATCTACATCTGTACTCCGCAATTCACCTTGCGGTGCGCGGCGGAGGGTATTTTGTGTACCGATGTGATTTGTCCCTTTTCTTGTTCCAGTCGCGTATGGTTCGTGGGAAGAACGATTGCTGGTTAGCCTCCATCTGGTCTCGAATCTCTCTAACATTATATTCATGGTCTCCAGGAATGTCATAATACACCAGCATAAAACATGTTCCAAAATTCTACAACAGACCGACGTTAGAGATACAGGCCTATAGTTTTGTTCGTTTGTTCGATGACCTTCCTTGAAAATGGATATGCCTGTCCTTTTTTCCTAGAATTAGGAACGCCTCACTCCTCAAGAGACCTACGATTGGCAGTCCTTTCGCCTAGTCTGTGTAGAATGGAATCGATATCCTGTCGGACGAAGAAATCAGTTTCTTCAAGAAGGTCAAGTTTCATGCCTTTGTTATCAAGATGAATTACCTGTCGGCCATGGTCTACGCTGTTTGCAAAATGAGTGTTGGGCAATAAGTGTGACAAAGCTGGATTTGTTCACTTTGTTGAGACGGAGTGCATTCATGCCGCTCTTTGAATTCTTCGTCAAGCTTCTACCGGTTTGTCGAGAGTAGAAGCATGGACACGAGCTGCAAATGAGTTTGCATTAACCTGATTTTTTATATTGTTGAGTAGTGGTTTTGGTACTGTCGATGATTCCAAAATAGTTGCCCGATGAGCTACAGTCTTGCAACTGGATGACAATGCAATACTGTCTCGCTTCCGTGTCTGGTGTGTGAGGTATGGAACTTTTCTTCTCTCTGTCTGTCTGTTCGGTTCAGAATTTGCATTCGATTTGAAACTAACTTCTCGATGGACTAGAGACTTGAAACTTTCAGCGTAGCTCAGACGTGGATGACAATGCATTGTTAACTCGCTTCCTATTCTGGTGCGTGCTGGAGCGAAATTCGTGTACCAGTGCTGTTCCTTCGTTTTCCTCTTGCCGTCGCAAATGTTTCGTGGTTAGCACGATTGCTGGTCCCCGTATGAGCGCGATTCTCTCTAATTCTTACCTTCATGGTCTTTTTCGCGATATATACGGTGGTTGAAGCAATATTTTGACAGACTCAGGCGAAGAGAAACGGAAATAAACCTGAAATTTGTCGCATGTCTTTTTCGGAATCTCATCAAAAATGGTTCAAATGGCTCTAAGCACTATGAAACTTAACATCTGAGGTCATCTGGCCACTAGACTTAGAACAAACCTAACTAACGTAGGGACATCACACACATCCATGCCCGAGGCAGGATTCGAAACTGCGACCGTAGCAGCAGCGCGGTTCCCGACTGAAGCGCCTAGAACCGCTCGGCCACAGCGGCCGGCCGCAGTCTCATCAAAATATTTTAAACCGTTGGAAACGTTTGACGCAGATCAAACTGAAAAGCAGAAAATTATTGTTTTAATAAAAAACCTTTTAATATAACACGTTTTTAAAACGAACTAAAACGTATAAAATAATTTCTCCTAGCACCACACAGATTCCTAACCCCACACGGATAGTCATGCAACTTTGCGCTTGTGGATTTTTAGTAACTATGAAATTACTTCTCAAATTTAAAACGAGAAACGTAGAGCGCATGCAGTAGATAATAGTAAGAAGTGTAGAGATTCGCTGTCGTTTGAATAAACATACAACGGCTTATATCATTCATAGTATAATAAAATTGTTAATGAGTTAGGTGATCTACTCATGCATCAGTTATCTATTGCATGTGTTCCACTTTTTTCATTTTAAATTTTATACGTATTGTAGTAGGTATTAAAATTTCAGGAACACAAATTTTCAGGACAGTCCGTATGGGTTCGGGAATGTTTACGGGACTGTGAGAAATCATTTAATGCTTTCTAGTGCACTTCGAAAACGTTTTACATTAAGAAAGTTAGTACTAAAGTTATTATTATGTCATAGTCTTAAATAGGTTGACAAATTGGCGTGATATCTTTCCTAGGAAAAGGTAAAATTATGAAGGTGGTCTTCCTGTTTGTGTTTCTTCATGAATTGGTTGGTTTCAAAATTCAAATGACTCTAAGCACTATCGGACTTAAGATCTGAAGTCATCAGTCCCATAGACTTAGAACTACTTAAACCTAACTAACCTAAGGACATCACACACATCCATGCGCGAGGCAGGATTCGAACCTGCGACCATAGCACCAGTGTGTTGTGTGGATTATTTTATTATTATAGCAGGATTGCACCGAATGCTGGAGGCCACTGATATTATAATTCTTATTTTTTTATATCTTCCGCTTGTTTGGGCACATTAAAATCTAGAGTCTTTGTCTGTCATGGACTCACAGGTTAAGATAGACACTAAGGCGACTAAAGTCATGGAGTAGCGATATGCTCGTATGCATAAGGCGGTAGTATTGCGTGTACAAGACATAAAAGGACAGTGCATTGGTAAAGCAGTCGTTTGTACTCAGTTGATTCATGTTAAGAGGTTTCCGATGTGATTATGGCCGCACGGCGGGAATTAACAGGCTTTGAACACGGAATTGTAATTCGAGGTCGACGTGTGGGATATTCCACTTCGGAAGTCCTTAGGGAATTCAATTTTCTGAGATCCACCATGTCAAGAGTACGCCGAGAATACCAGATTTCGGGTATTGTCTCTAACTAAGGACAACGCAATGGCAGATACCCTTCACTTAACGACCGAGGGCAGCAACGTGTGCGTAGATGCGTCAGTGCTAACAGGCAAACAACTCTGACCGAAAAAAAACACATAAATTATTGTGGGAAGGCCGGCAGTTGTGACCGAGCGGTTCTAGGCGCTTCAGTCTGGATCCGCGCGACCGCTACGGTCGCAGGTTCGAATCCTGCCTCGGGCATGGATGTGTGTGATGTCCTTAGATTAGTTAGGTTTAAGTAGTTCTAAGTTCTAGGGGACTGATGACCTCAGACGTTAAGTCCCATGGTGCTCAGAGCCATTTGAACCATTTTAATGCGGGACGTACGACAAACTTATCCGTTAGGACAGTGCGGCGAAATC
Organism: Schistocerca piceifrons; assembly: GCF_021461385.2. Lineage (NCBI taxonomy): Eukaryota > Metazoa > Arthropoda > Insecta > Orthoptera > Acrididae > Schistocerca > Schistocerca piceifrons. The sequence goes on from NC_060139.1 coordinate 354,410,164, forward strand.
TGACGTCGATGGGCTATGGCAGCAGACATCTGATGCTAGTGCCATCGCTAACAGCAGGACGTCGCTTACAGCGCCTCGGTTTGACCCAAGGCGATTGAAAAACCGTGTTCTGATGGAGCATTTCCATACTGAGTGAAAAATATAAAGTACCGTTTTCTTTTTTTTTAAAAAAAAAAAAGAAAGAAATAGCTTTTGAACGAGCAAATTGGCAAAAAAAGGTTATCATCCCGTTACTGTCTCCCTGGTAACGAACCAACATTTTCTTGGTCCTTTTTTTTATTTCGGTTTCTGGACGAAAAGTTATTTGGGGTGGTGAAGTTGAATTACGCATTCTGTATAAGGTGCTTCGTGAATTAGAGGAGGCGCGCGGCCATATAAGATGTGCGGCGTTCCACGCTGCTTGCCATCTGAGGACACCGGAGGGACCGCTGAGACGTACCGAGGTTGGACAGACGCGTCGCGTCGTAACGGTTCCGTCCGCTGTTTGTCTTGGTCCGTCTGCCTGCGGTCTCTCGCTCTAACCGAATCAGCGGGCCGTGATTCATTGCCACGGCTCCCCAGGCGAGCAAACAGCGCAGCGCGTCTGCGTCAACACTCCAGGATGACAGACTTCAGTCGCCTGCGTTGCTGAATATATTAGCTGCCGTCCATAAAGCAGCGGGCGAGATGGTTGACACTGCTGAGATGACAGAGGCAAATCAGACTGTAACCTATAATAACTAGGTATTGTGGCTGCAACCGAGTTTCCGAGTCAAACAGTTTAAATAAACTCGAGTGTAACCCTAATTGATGATCGCTGTTTAAATAAACCTTAGTGTAGCCCTAATTGATGGTCTATATATAATGTTAGCTCAGTATAATGTTAAATATTAGCTCTCGCGTCGATCAGGCGTTGTTGTTAATATTACACTTAAGTAATAGAGTGACAGAAATGGAGACGCTGGCATCTTAATGCAACTTCTTCAACGCGTCCTACACAACGGAGATGGTAATCGTCACACATCTACACAGTTCAGAGCAGCGGAGTTAATCCATGTGGGAGCAGAGTAGTGAGGTATTATTACATACTTTATGTTAGAAAGCACATTCAAGACAGTCGACAGATACGAAGTTTACTCGTAATTCTTGTATCAAACGCGATATTGAAGCAGGTACGCCGGCCGGAGTGGCCGTGCGGTTCTAGGTGCTACAGTCTGGAACCGCGAGACCGCTACGGCCGCAGGTTCGAATCCTGCCTCGGGCATGGATGTGTGTGATGTCCTTAGGTTAGTTAGGTTTAAGTAGAGGACTAATGACCTCTGAAGTTGAGTCCCATAGTGCTCAGAGCCATTTGAACCATTGAAGCAGGTACGGTTTTTTTTAACTGAACGAATACCTTTCAACGCCAGTCTAAATCTCTTGACTAGACGAGTATACCGGTGTGATGGGCGCTAATGTTGGCGTTTCAAGTTTTCGGAAAAATGTCTGAGAAGTGGAATCCATTTCAGTCGATCGGAATCTGCTATTGAGGAGTAAACTCCGCCGAGTGTGTCTCTCATGCTAGGATCCGTCGTTGTATGCAGCATCACGGTATAAGTGTACATGTGTGGCTGTGTGTGTGTCTGGGTGCACTTTATCATGGGATAAATATATACTTTTATAATTACATATTTTATGATTTTGGTTTGGGGTAGCTTTAAATACTGTGGGCTAGCATGAGACTTTTAATTAACTTATACCGCTACAACACTCGTACGGACATTGGCTGCCCCGAAGTACGTGCGATATAATATTTTTTTAAACACAGCGCGCGACTCACCGCCTTCTAATAAATAGTTTACGTCAGCACTGCTATGTATAAAAGAAAATATGCGTATTCTTACGCAAACTGTAATTATTAATATGGGTCTCAGGGGCTACCGATTATTTATGTACCAAATTACATAAAGATTAACTGAGATATTGCGGAATGTAATGATTTTCAGTATTTCTTGTTCATTATTTGCGAGACAAAACTGGAGAAAATCTCATCTGCCGTTAGGCGGCCAAAATGAAACATACTGAACTCATTGTGCTGTGGATTTTAGTAAATGAAATTTATCACTACCGTCTTTAACTTTGAAATTAATGAAAGATCAAAATTGAGGAGTCTCTCGCATTTACATTTAACATTATGACTTGAAATTTTAATTAAATAATACAGTCAGCGTAATGGCAGACTACATCTTGCTAGGGGAGATGAGCTCCCTGCACTACGAAGTTCTGTAAAAACTTTGTTAATTATAATTAATGGTTGCGATCATGAGAGGTGCCAACTAAGTCAATAATACACACTTTCTAATAACAATTTATATTATATTTTTCAAAAATACAGATAAAACTTCCGTTAATTATCAGACAGCACTACAATGGCGGACTACCGCATTATCTCTGATCTTAATGGCTTATGGTACACAGAGATTATACCAAAAAATACTGTGTCTTGTTAATTACATCGATATTTGTGTTTTGATAATAATAACTTACGTTCTTTACTATTTGCTATACATCGCGCACACGTACACAGTCTTGAAATAATTTATGATTCACATGTCTCATAACAAAAACTTCCATAACAAAAACTTCACCAAATGTCCATTTACGTGACGTACCGTCACAGCAACTTGAAGATAGCCATAACTTACTAAGATTGAATATATTTTCTCTTAGTCGCACTTTGTACGACACACTTGTATCTACGGTTGTTGGTAACGAGAGTATATGCCAACTTCTAGCGTATCAGAGGGGGCTTAGGAAAACTATTTCAAATGTATACATACTCATGTTTAATTCAACAGCTTTTGTGGAAACAAGAAAGCGATGGGAAGTCTTAACGCAACGGCGATGCCTGGCATGAGTACTTGCTGATTTGTACAATACAATAGCCCGGCCTGGTCAGACAGCGTTTCGGTTTCATTATGTTGTTCAGCTATGTTTGAGAAAAATTTTTGGTATAACATTAACGAGAGCTACAGTACTCTACGCCTGTTTTCGAGAGTTTTAGAATACTATTAAAAGCAAGAACATCGTCCTATTAAGAACATTATACCTGCTTCAGTATCCTCCTGCCTAATATCATTTGCCGTAAACCTCATTTAGATATCTTAAACTCTTCATCGAATAAAAGGTGTGCGAGTTTTAGATAATCCACTACACACATATGTACAGACTGTTCAGTTCATCTGAAGACATTGATATATCTCGAAAGCAAGACATCGGATCTAAATAATTTATAATTAATATTTGTTTGTCTCGGAGGGGGACATTCAATGATGCCAAACTCGACCCTTGGCCACCACGTGTGTTGCGGGGCAACTTTTAAACCTTAAATGCGAACCCCCGTTTCTTATTGGAGATTCGTATTCTACGGAAAAAATACACAAAATTTGTCTGAAACTTTTGAATGACGCTTAATCGAAATAATGAAAACGGGTAGAAAATCGTATGTTTCAAAACGCTTGCTATTCAGTTACACTTGAATTAACCCTCACTCCCACCCTTCCATGTCACGAGGGTAGGACAGGCAATTATTTCGTAACTTTTAATGGGAAAACTCATTCTCAACGCTCTTTTCCTCCAACATAACGAAAAGGGGACTACACGACGCGCCATTGTGGCCATATAGCGAACTGCGACTTGTGAGAAAAGGCAGTACAGTGTGATCGGGAAAAGATTCAAGGATTCGATTAACACTAAGCCAAAAACTGTATTTAGGGTTTCCCAATAACATCGTTTGGTAGTTTGTTAGCTTTGGGGTGCTTCATGTAGGTTGATTCTTACAGAGGAGAAGACAGCAACCAGCCACTATTAATACTGCTATTTATTTAAGTAAATAGCGTCGTAACCGGTTTCGAGCTGACAAGTACATCATCAGACGGCTGTTCACGAGATTTGCAAGATACACTTTACATAATCGTCAGTTTTCAATTTTTATAAAGTGTGTCTTGCAAATCTCGTGAACAGCCGTATGATGATGTACTTGTCAGTTCGAAACCGGTAACGGCTCTATTTACATAAATAAATAGCTGTATTAATAGCGCCTGGTTGCTGTCTTCGTCTTTGTAAGAATCAACCTACATTAATTGTACACAGCGACGGTCTCACCATGTCAGTTTTACACAAAAAAAGCATTTGTGGTGCTTTATTAACGTACGTTCCCTTGCCTCTCACATATCAGAGTGTTTTTTTTTTCAATTAGAGTAAATGTTCGAACTTTTGGCTTCAACTTGAATGCACTTATTGATCCTTTCTTCAAATGACTGTGCGTAGGACAGAAGCGTATCTTGGGAATTTCAGCAAAATCAATACTTATACTATCTACCGTGTCTGTTGGCACTTGTTGGTAAACATTATCTTTTAGGTAACCAGACAGAAAGAAATCAGGCGACTAGGCAGACAATTCCCATCCACCGAACATTATAAACATGAACTACTACATGCCATGCTTTAACTGAGTAATGCGCTGGCAGCCGTCGTGTTCAAACCACATACGAGACATGGTACGTAGAAAATCAGCAACTGATAGGCATGATAATTAATTTAGAGGGATCAGCTTCAGTTTTACTAATATTTATTTAAACCACGATCAGTTCGGAGATTTTAAAATTCTATCTTCAGGGCAGGGGCACAGTAGCGGTTGGCTTCCCACCTTCCGGTTGCGCAGTGGCAGGGGTTATCATATACCTGAAGATGAGATTTTAAAATCTAGAAACCGGTCATGTTTTTCAATAAATATTAATACAACTCAAGCGGATCTCTCTACATTAATTATAATGAAACCACATAATTTGCCGAGTGTTCAAAGCAACACCCTCAAGTACTATTGGTAGTTCCTAGTCTAAAAAATTTCGATATCTGATTTTGTTTGAAGCGCCTTCAATACAGTAACGATCAATGAATTTGTTCCCTATGATTCCACACCAACCGTTAACTGACCAAGGACGTTGATGTTCAATTTGATGTAACCAGTAGGCATTTCCTACAAGCCAGTAACGCATATTATGCGGATTAAAGCTACCATGGTTTGTGAATGTAGACTCATCTGATAACAGTACATTAGCAAACAACTTGGGGTTAGTTTGAATTTGTTGTACTACCCATTCACAAAATACTACTCGATTATGAAAACCATCACCATGAAGTTCTTGATACAATGAAATTCGCTTTGGGTTACACTTATAACAATGAAATATGTTGACAATACACGTTGCAAATGCCGAGTGCTCGTCTGTGGGCCATGGTGAACAGCTGCTAGTACAAATATTTCATTACCTTCTCCTGTAACAGACTATCTTCGCTTATTTTTATTGGAGTCTACGTTGCCATCAGAGAAAAAAAAGGTAGGGAGAGAGAGAACTTTCTCTGGAACATTATCCAGATAACGCTCAGCATACACGGCAACATCATCGTCAACATTTCTCCTACATTCGCCATCATTTCAATTTTTTCTTCTGTGGTTGCAAGTCATTGTCCATTATTGGATTCAGGTCCGGTGAACTGGCAGGAGATCTCCTAGAGATCATTCGCCAATATATCGCCCATGAAACGGTGTGGTGGAGGAAACTGTCACACAATCTATACGGCCGGGGTGACCGAGCGGTTCTAGGAGCTAAGTCTGGAACCGCGCGACCGCTACGGCCGCAGTCTCGAATCCTGCCTCGGGCATGGGTGTGTGTGAAGTCCTTAGGTTAGTTAGGTTTAAGTAGCTCTAAGTTGTAGGGGACTGATGACCTCAGAAGTTAAGTCCCATAGTGCTCAGAGCCATCTGAACACAATCTATACAAAATGTAGTTATACTCCAACCTGCACAAATCATAGTCGTTGTCTCTTATCAAGGGCAACGTTCTCCAATAGCGCTGCTAATTCATCCCACAGAAAGCGGTGGTATACAGCAACAGTTAATGTTTCGCAATGTGTACGACCTTATGTATTCCCGCCCATACGATCATCTGTAGGTCATTCTGCAAATCGATACTGTCTTCTGGTGTTACTATTTCGTTGAGGACAACCACATCATCTGCGAACGGTCTTAAAGAGTATCCGACGCTTTCTACTAGATTATGTGTATACATTGTAAACTTTAACGGCCGTATCACACTTTTTGAGGTACTCTGTAAATTACCTTTACAGTTGTCGATTTTGTTCCGTTATACGCTCCTATTTTTTTAACTAACTGGCTGAATAGTACGGTGTTAAAAGCCTTCCTGAAGTCAAGAAACAGCGCTATAGATCTCATGGAAGGACAGAGTAAGCTGAGTTTCGCAACATGTCTGTTTGCGGAATCCAAGTTGATTTTTATAGATTTTCATTCTCCAGAATCCTCATAGTTCTTGAGCATGAAATATGTTAGTAATTCCACAATAGATTAACGCCTGGAGCATAGATCTATAATTGTGTACCATTCTTGAAAACATAATACACTCCTGGAAATGGAAAAAAGAACACATTGACACCGGTGTGTCAGACCCACCATACTTGCTCCGGACACTGCGAGAGGGCTGTACAAGCAATGATCACACGCACGGCACAGCGGACACACCAGGAACCGCGGTGTTGGCCGTCGAATGGCGCTAGCTGCGCAGCATTTGTGCACCGCCGCCGTCAGTGTCAGCCAGTTTGCCGTGGCATACGGAGCTCCATCGCAGTCTTTAACACTGGTAGCATGCCGCGACAGCGTGGACGTGAAACGTATGTGCAGTTGACGGACTTTGAGCGAGGGCGTATAGTGGGCATGCAGGAGGCCGGGTGGACGCACCGCCGAATTGCTCAACACGTGGGGCGTGAGGTCTCCACAGTACATCGATGTTGTCGCCAGTGGTCGGCGGAAGGTGCACGTGCCCGTCGACCCGGGGACCGGACCGCAGCGACGCACGGATGCACGCCAAGACCGTAGGATCCTACACAGTGTCGTAGGGGACCGCACCGCCACTTCCCAGCAAATTAGGGACACTGTTGCTCCTGGGGTATCGGCGAGGACCATTCGCAACCGTCTCCATGAAGCTGGGCTACGGTCCCGCACACCGTTAGGCCGTCTTCCGCTCACGCCCCAACATCGTGCAGCCCGCCTCCAGTGGTGTCGCGACAGGCGTGAATGGAGGGACGAATGGAGACGTGTCGTCTTCAGCGATGAGAGTCGCTTCTGCCTTGGTGCCAATGATGGTCGTATGCATGTTTGGCGCCGTGCAGGTGAGCGCCACAATCAGGACTGCATACGACCGAGGCACACAGGGCCAACACCCGGCATCATGGTGTGGGGAGCGATCTCCTACACTGGCCGTACACCACAGGTGATCGTCGAGGGGACACTGAATAGTGCACGGTACATCCAAACCGTCATCGAACCCATCGTTCTACCATTCCTAGACCGGCAAGGGAACTTGCTGTTCCAACAGGACAATGCACGTCCGCATGTATCCCGTGCCACCCAACGTGCTCTAGAAGGTGTAAGTCAACTACCCTGGCCAGCAAGATCTCCGGATCTGTCCCCCATTGAGCATGTTTGGGACTGGATGAAGCGTCGTCTCACGCGGTCTGCACGTCCAGCACGAACGCTGGTCCAACTGAGGCGCCAGGTGGAAATGGCATGGCAAGCCGTTCCACAGGACTACATCCAGCATCTCTACGATCGTCTCCATGGGAGAATAGCAGCCTGCATTGCTGCGAAAGGTGGATATACACTGTACTAGTGCCGACATTGTGCATGCTCTGTTGCCTGTGTCTACGTGCCTGTGGTTCTGTCAGTGTGACCATGTGATGTATCTGACCCCAGGAATGTGTCAATAAAGTTTCCCCTTCCTGGGACAATGAATTCACGGTGTTCTTATTTCAATTTCCAGGAGTGTATATATTGTAGTGAGCATTTGGTGAAGTTCCGTAGCTACTGCACATTCACTAAGAATTTTTTCTTGTCTGCTAACACTGTTCTATTTCTTAGACTCTTCTCTATTACAAAGTGCCTGATATGAATTGGAGGCCATTACGCGTGTATAAACTCGCGTACCTTTTCTAATGACATCTTTCGATCTTTTAATAATCAACAAGAGCATCTGCGAAGCTCTTGATGTTGTCGCCCATGTGCTGTTAGACGCTATAGCCGCCCCTTCAGCAGCGTTTTTACGTTACCTACTGAAAGTAATTGCTTTTCCACGAGCAACTGGGAAGTTAAAAGTGAACTCCAGCATGGCCGCACATATCTGAGCAAGCTTCATTCAACTCTGTCACTGCAGGTGCCCCAGAAATTCCCCACTAACGACTATTTTTCTCCAGCATTCAAAACATCTCTACCAAGCTCATTTTGTGGTTGTGGAGTGCTTATAGATCTTTGCACCACTTCCGCGATGAGGGCGGTTATGTTCCCTTTCCCTGTGTTTCACTGTAGGGCTAAACTGTGGTTGCTGGACCACGTCTACGTTTGGGAACGCCAGTTTCGCTAAAGCTGTACTAAGTGATTATTGTTCGGATTCTGCTAAGCGCACTGTATTTAAAACATAGCAGGAGGCTCATGGAATGATATGGACACATGAGATCAATTCTCTTACAGTGATCTCGATGCCCTTCCAGATAATTACTGCACATCCATACAGTTATAATGTACCATATGTCTTACCGTGAAGCTGTGTCTCTTACCCTCTCCACAACTGTTAGTTTCTAATACTGACAGAATTCTGTCAGATTCAGTACGTCGAAATCAAATATTTCTCGAGGAAACAGGTCATGCAGGAGGAACACATTTTAATCAAATGGTTCAAATGGCTCTGAGCACTATGGGACTCAACTGCTGTGATCATAAGTCCCCTAGAACTTAGAACTACTTAAACCTAACTAACCTAGGGACATCACACACATCCATGCCCGAGGCAGGATTCGAACCTGCGACCGTAGCGGTCGTGCGGTTCCAGACTGTAGCGCCTTTAACCGCTCGGCCACTCCGGCCGGCTACATTTTAATCTTTCTCGTTTCTGTGCTGTGCTACTATTTTGCTATTTTCTATGTCTGCTGAACATCTTTACGGTCTCCGCGATATAATACAAAAAGAGTAGGCCTTCTTCTAATCGGGAGTTAAATCACACTTCTTGCTCATCTCATCGTACTTGCAGTGGTTTCTGTAGCAATTCTCCGACTCTTATATTCATCAGTGCGCTGCAAGAGACTGTCTTCGCTTTCAGCAGTGAAATCGTTTCCGGAAGACTGAATACAGCGAATATTTCTCTGTAAAGCAGCTGCAAGCCTCTACTATACCCCAGACAGCTGAAGAAGGGCTCAGATAGATTACTCAGAAGTCATCGGCCTGACCTGGAGGGCCACCCTAAATACATCCCCTGACTTTCAGCAAGTGATTTTCATCTTTCTGTTCGATGAAGGAGCGCTCGTGTGAATCCCAGTTTTCATCGAATGACGCGGTCGCGGAGATGGTGCAAGAGGCTGTGCACTGTGCCACAAAATTCCTTTCAGGCTCAGAATTAGGATGTTTGACAAGAAATAGACCAAGCGCCAAGTGCATATAAAGTCAGACATTATGTTACAATGTAGAGGAATGATGTTATCGGTATTTCCAATGTTGATTTCCCAATGAAATTTTGAAAAGCTTCCTTTACTTTTTTACTTACACCCGCATATATTTTTTTTTCCTTTCTTTATTTGGCATTTAATGTTTGTAGTAAACCATACATCTATCCTTGCAAAATAACGTTATTATTCATCCCTTTAATAAAATCTATTCACAATACAAATATAGTATACGTGAAATATATCCGCCGTTGCGAATATGAACAACCATCAGCTGTATAAGGGAATGACGATGATTAAAATTTTATAACGGACTGGAATTCGAACACGGATTTCTCGCTTTACTCGACAGGTCGTCGTAACGGCTTCAGTGATCAGTGCACGACTCATGGCCACTCCCTAACTTCCCCAGGCCGTCCGTCGCTCCTGCGTCACAGCCTGTTCTCGTACACATTTTATGCGATTCACCCACAGTGGATGACACTTTATTTCAGTTGAAAGCCTGATATCGGCGGATAAATACGACGTTGCAGCGCCTGCGTTGTTAAGAATAAGCGCACAGTGTTCCTTTGGACACGAAGTCATGCATTTCCTAAGGAACGTTCCATCGTTCTTCTTAGTAACACAAGCACTGCAGTACCATGTCAATGTATGACATTCATAGAAAATGTGGCCTACTCATCGGACGACTCACGACGTTTGTTCTTTAATGTTATAATCTAATTTTATTTTCTAAGACTGCCACTCTAGGCAGAAACTTTATAACGTTTCTTATAAAAGTCTATTGATACAGATGTGTTGTTCTGCGACGATATTATTATACTTCATAAGTCTCGTTTCCACGTTGTACGTAGGTGTTTGTTGCTAATAATGCCTAATCAGACACATTTTGTGTCTTCTAGATTCATCTGAGGATGATCATTCCTATCTGAAACTACACTACTGGCCATTATATTGCTACACCACAAAGATGACGTGCTAGAAACGCGAAATTTAACCGACAGGAAGAAGATGCTGTGATATGCAAATAATTAGCTTTTCAGAGCATTCACACACGGTTGGCGCCGGTGGCGACACCTACAACGTGCTGACATGAGGAAAGTCTCCAACCGATTTCTCATACACAAACAACAGTTGACCGACGTTGCCTGGTGAAACGTTGTTGTGATGCCTCGTGTAAGAAGGAGAAATGCGTACCATCACGTTTCCGACTTTGATAAAGGTCGGATTATACCCTATCGCGATTGCGGTTTATCGTATCGCGACATTGCTGCTCGCGTTAATCGAGATCCAATTACTGTTAGCAGAATATGGAATCGGTGGGTTCAGGAGGGTAATACGGAACGCCGTGCTGGGCCCAACGGCCTCGTACCACTAGCAGTCGAGATGACAGGCATCTTACCCGCATGGCTGTATCCGATCGTGCAGCCACGTCTCGATCCCTGAGTCAAATGGGGACGGTTGCAAGACAACAACAATCTGCACGAACAGTTCGAAGACCATGGCTGCGGTTACCCTCGACGCTGCATCACAGACAGGAGCGCCTGTTATGGTGTTCTCAACGACAAGCCTGGATGCACGAATGGCAAAACGTCATTTTTTCGGATGAATCTAGGTTCTGTTTACGGCATCATGATGGTCGCATCCGTGTTTGGCGGCATCGCGGTGTACGCACATTGGAAGCGTGTATTCGTCATCGCCATACTGGCGTATCACTCTGCGTGATGGTATGAAGTGCCATTGGTTACTCGTCTCGGTCACCTCTTGTTCGCATTGACGGCACTTTGAACAGTGGACGCTACATTTCAGGTGTGTTACGACCCGTGGCTCTACCCTTCATTCGATCCCTGCGAAACCCTACTTTTCAGCAGGATAATGCACGACCGCATGTTGTAGGTCCTGTGCGGGCCTTCCTGGATACAGAAAATTTTCGACTGGTAGCCTGACCAGCACATTCTCCAGATCTCTCACCAATTGAAAACGTCTGGTCAATGGTGGCCGAGCAACTGGCTCGTCACAATACTCCAGTCACTACTCCTGATGAACTGTGGTATCGTGTTGAAGATGCATGGGCAGCTGTAGGTGTACACGCCATCCAAGCTCTGTATGACTCAATGCCTAGGCGCATTAAGGCCAGAGGTGGTTGTTCTGGGTACTGATGTCTCAGGATCTATGCACCCAAATTGGGTGAAAATGTAATCACATGTCAGTTCTAGTATAATATATTTGTCCAATGAATACCGGTTTATCATCTGCATTTCTTCTTGGAGTAGCAATTTTAATGGCCGGTAGTGTATTTCTCAGATATATTACAACTAAATGCTTCAATTTTAATTATCATGATCGCTCTATGTTCATTGTGACGATGTCACACTTCTACAGCACACAGTCCACATAAATTCTCACAGAATCACATCCAAAGTTCATATTATGTCTTCATATATTTGTAATTTTTGATTAAGTTTGCAATTAACCGAAGGGCATATTGAGAATTTCGAAATAACCACGAGCTAATTTTTTTTTTTGTATGACTCCAACCTGAGGCAATTACTGATTTTTAGTTTATTTTCCTGTTATTGTAAAATTTGGCTTTAGGCTATTTTCAAGTATATTTGTTAGCTGCTTGATCATGAAAAGATCTGCGATTATGAATATTGGCAGTTTAGTGGAAGATCTTGTTGGTAAAATCGATATTGTACTAAAGTACTAAAATAAACCTAAAATTAACAAAAATGGTTCTTTCAAATGGCTCTAAGCACTATGGGACTTAACATCTGAGGTCATCAGTCCCCTAGACTTAGAACTACTTAAAACTAACTTAAGGACATCAGACACATCCATGCCCGAGGCAGGATTCTAACCTGCTACCGCAGCAGCAGCACGGGTCAGGAATGAAGTGTCTATAATCGCTCGACCACAGTCGCCGGCTAAAAATTAACGTCTTTGGTGATTTCTGATTTGTAGCTTTTAGGCCGTGAACCAAGGGCATATTTATCTCAATAACATTTCATCTCTTAATACTAAAGATATCATCAGAGGCTATAAACAGACAGAAGGAGAAACTCGATGGGTTCAAAAAGAAGAAACTGACTATATTACCTTCAGATATTTATTGTATTAATGGGTCTGACGGATTTCTGTGTACGAATGAACTAGATGAACTTGCCAAAGGAGAGAAACTATACAGTTTCACCTTATAGAAAGACAACGGAACCATTATTACACTGCTGGCCAATAAAATTGCTACACCAGGAAGATGACGTGCTACAGACACGAAATTTAACCGACAGGCATAAGATGCTGTGATATGCAAATGATTAGCTTTTCAGAGCATTCACACAAGGTTGGCGCCGGTGGCGACACCTACAACGTGCTGACATGAGGAAAGTTTCCAACCGATTTCTCATACACAAACACCAGTTCACCGGCGTTGCCTGGTGAAACGTTGTTGCGATGCCTCGTGTAAGGAGGAGAAATGCATACCTTCACGTTTCCGACTTTGATAAAGGTCGGATTGTACCCTATCACGATTGTGGTTTATCGTATCGCGACATTGCTGCTCGCGTTGATCGACATCCAATGACTGTTAGCAGAATATGGAATCGGTGGGTTCAGGAGGGTAATACGGAACGCTGTGCTGGATCCCAACGGTCTCGTATCACTAGCAGTCGAGATGACAGGCATCTTATCCGCATGGCTGTAACGGATCGTGCAGCCACGTCTCGATCCCTGAGTCAACAGATGGGGACGCTTGCAAGACAACAACCATCTTCAAGAACCGTTCGACGACATTTGAAGCAGCATGGACTATCAGTTCGGGGACCAGGACTGCGGTTACCCTTGACGCTGCATCACACACAGGAGCGCCTGCGATGGTGTACTCAAAGGTGAACCTGGGTGCACCAATGGCAAAACGTCATTTTTTCGGATGAATCCAGGTTCTGTTTACAGCATCATGATTGGCGTATCCGTGTTTGGCGACATCGCGGTGTACGCACATTGGAAGCGTGTATTCGTCTTCGCCATACTGGCGTATCACCTGGCGTGATGTTATGGGTGCCATTGGTTACACGTCCCGGTCACCTCTTGTTCGCATTTACGGCACTTTGAACAGCGGAAGTTACATTTCATATGTGTTACGACCCGTGGCTCTACCCTTCATTCGATCCCTGCGAAACCCTACACTTCAGCAGGATAAAGCACGACCGCATGTTGCAGGTCCTGTACGGGCCTTTGTGTATACAGAAAATGTTCGACTGCTGCCATGGCCAGCACATTCTTCAGATCTCTCACCAACTGAAGTCATCTGGTCAGTGGTGGCCGAGCAACTGGCTCGTCATAATATGCCACTCACAACTCTTGATGAACTGTGGTGTCGTGTTGAAGCTGCATGGGCAGCTGTAGCTGTGCACGCTATCCAAGCTCTGTTTGACTCAATGCCCAGGTGTATCAAGGCCGTTATTACGGCCAGAGATGATTGTTCTGGGTACTGATGTCTCAGGATCTATGCACCCAAATTACGTGAAAATGTAATCACATGTCAGTTCTAGTATAATATATTTGTCCAATGAATACCCTTTTATCATCTGCATTTCTTCTTGGTGTAGCAATTTTAATGGACAGTAGTGAACGTATATCTAAGTTGGAATCGGTTATTTTTAATCTGATAGAGATATTCTAATCCCCCCAGCAGAGAAGAGACTTGTTAAAGTGGTAATGAGGAAAGAAGACTACCGCAGTAAAGTTCGATACACGTTGGGAGGATAAAAAGCGTAAGGAATCTCTCAAAGCTTCTGTTCTTGAGGCAACGAACACGCTAACAGCACCTGCTTTAGTTTCCCCCATTGACCTGAAGCTTCTCATTCATTCAGTAGCGTTGCCACCAAGATTGTATGATTTAGAAATATTTACATAACTGTCATTGCAAAAAATGGTTCAAATGGCTCTGAGCACTATGGGACTTAACTACTGAGGTCATGAGTCCCCTAGAACTTATAACTGCTTAAACCTAACTAACCTATGGACATCACACACATCCATGCCCGAGGCAGGATTCGAACCTGCTACAGTAGTGGTCGCGCGGTTCCAGACTGTAGCGCCTAGAACCGCTCGGGCACCCGGCCGGCACTTTCACTGCAGTAAACCTATTGTTAGCGTCAGTGACTGCCCAGCCTATGGGACTCCTACACACTGGGCCAATCTTCTACAGCCATTTATAGTAAAAAAAAACTGATACTCATTAACTGTCTGGTCGTTTCATAGAAAAATTAAAATCCTTCAGGTTGAGTCTATGAGAAATTGCGATTTCTGTATTGTATCACTGTTTACTATGTTTTCTCTTAATGACGTGACGTCAAAGTGGAAAAGTATTATCGCAGAAGATATGGTAGATCACTTCAAACATTGTCTCACATAAACTTACTCCCAATGGGACAACAAATTCTATGAGCAAATTAATGGCAGGGCTTTTTGTGAACAAACTTAGTGAAGCTATATCTAATTCTTATTTGGAAGAATTTGGAGAAACTGCCCTTAAGATGGCGAATAAGAAGCCGTCATGTATATTGCGGTACGTTGGTGATATTTTTTGTGTGTGGCGTCATGGATTTCTAAATTTTCTGAAGGCTATTAATTTTAACATAAAATTCACTATGGGGACAGAGAAATAAGCTGAATTTTTATTTTTTGCATGTACAAATACTTAGAAAACTCAATGAAAATTTAGGGCACAAAGCCTATAGAAAGCCTCTTAAATGGATACGTATCCTCAAAAAAAATCCAATGACTATTCTAGGCAGAAAAGAGGAGCGATCAAAACAAAAGCGATGAAAGAATCTGTGAACCACAATACTTGCAGGACGAGCTCAAGTATTAAAAACTATTTTCAAATGAAACTGTTTCATTGACAAAGAGATAAATAGGGTACTACACACTAAAACGTCTGGAGCTCCTAGTGAAAAAGAGTCAACTGTTGAGAGAGTTTTCCTCCCACCGTAAACAACGGTCACAGATCGCATCAGCAGAGTGCCCAAGAAGATTATTCGGACACTGCAAAGTGTTTACACTTGCCGCTTGCCTTGCACACGCGCTCAGGCGCACATATGAACTACAATAAGTAGCATTAACAGCTGACTAAGGAGCTCAAGAGAAATTATCTTCTTGGAAACAAGATTTAGTTAGCAGTAGCAGATGATGTTTCGGTGACAGATAATCACCAAATTCCGATGTATGGTTTTATCACTTTTTACAAAGTACCCATGTACCAATTGTGCGTCAACGGTGGCGCCGTGTTGCAGAAAGTCAATGAGCAGCGGACCCTTGCAGTCAGAGGAAAAGGTCATCATGACTTTCCCGGACCTGGTCTGCCTCTTCTTTCGACTACGCTGCAGAAGTTTACCTCGAAAAGGAGCACACCTGGATGGAATTCATGGTTCCGCATGCAACCGCAAACATTTTTCCATGAGGACATTTACTGTCTTGAGGGATAAAAGTATTAACAGTTACGGCGATTGCTTTTTAATAACAAACAGTGTGCTTCTTCCATCTATCTCGTTTTATTTGACCGCCTCTTATACAAGGCACATAGAAACTCATAAGCATGAAAACAGATTTAATAGCAAAGAAGAAGGATTGTAATTAGGTAAGTTGTGGGCCTTAGTACTGAATAAAGGAAACTGTGCCGACTCTTCCCCATTACAAGCTCCGTTACACACGTCGGTCCTATTCCGCGGTCTCAACCAGCGGTCTGATGATGTCATTAAGCGACCATTGCGTGAATACGTATAAACTATTTGTCCTGTTGAGCTTATTTAGGTTTGATACTGTTATCTAAGTCTTTATAGCCTCTGAAGATGCCTCTAGCACTGAGAAACGAAACGTTAAGCAAAGAAATATGCCTTGGACCACGACCTGAAACTAAATCACCTAGGTTCTTAAGCCTTTCGCTTTATGTAGGCGGCATGGAGTCATTAAAAATTCTTAGTAACTGTGGCCCTATATTCAAGGAAAATCAGCTTTAGGCTAAGTTCCTACGCTCTGATTAATTTGAAAATGTCTTGTACACATCTACATAGAGTCTAAATAATAAACTGAGGCTACTACGTGGGAAATTCAAACAGTAAATTAAATATTAGTATGACAGGGTAAGTCCTTTTATTTAATGCTGCAGTGCTCTCCGTAGTGACACAAGTACGTGACACTACTTTCCAACATGGTCACCAGCTCTCTATGAATAACAGTCGGAACGTTCTACGAATCGTTGAATTGCTCGACGATGGAAAGCGGCCCATTGATCACGGTGCACGGTACCATTCGAGAACCGCTGTGTGAATGTCCTCATCGCTGCAAAATCTCTACCCTCCCCCCCCCCTCCCCCCGCCAGCCATATGTTCTTCCAGCTCGCCGAAAAGATTGCATGTGCAAGATCTGAATTTCTCGATCGGATCGGCATCACCCACGTATGTGGGCCCTTGTTCAGATTTTTGAGTCAATTACAGTACAGCTGAAAGTGGCTTTGCTTTTGGTCCATACATATCGCCAGAATTTCACGGTGGATCTATTCAGACGATAGTCCCATAAGATTCGTAATGTACTTCATCTTTGGAGTACTTTTCCCGTTGTCGAGCCATTTAAGTAGCTGACTGTAATGCACCTGTTCTCTGCACCGCAGCAAAACTGTATCTAAAGGGATTGCGAAACGTGTGTGGTGCATCGTTTCAATTCATACCAAATGTACAGATTACAAATTTACAGGGAGCTCAAATAACTTTTCTATTCCTAACCAAATGAAACACGTCAAAATTCGCGAACGCTGGACCTAGGATCTTACGTTCCAGAATGGGTCCTGACTGATATCGTTTCCCATTGCATGAAGGCGTCTTTTTCGTACACTAATGGCCATTACAATTCCTACACGACGATGATGAGGTGCTACACACGCGAAACTTAACCGACGGGAAGAACATGCTGTGATATACAAATGATTAGCTTTTCAGAGCATTCACACAAGGTTGGCGCCGGTGGCGACTACTACAACATGCTGACATGAGGAAAGTTTCCAACCAGTTTCTCATACACAAACACCAGTTCACCGGCGTTGCCTGGTGAAACGTCGTTGTGATGCCTCGTGTAAGGAGGAGAAATGCGTACCATCACGTATCCAACTTTAATAGAGGTCGGATTTTAGCCTATCGCGATTGCGGTTTATCGTATCGCGACATTGCTGCTCGCGTTGGTCGAGACCCAATGACTGTTAGCAGAATATGGAATCAGTGGGTTGAGGAGGATAATACGGAACGCCGTGCTGGATCCCAACGGCCTCGTATCACTATCAGTCGAGATGACAGGCATCTTATCCGCATGGCTGTAACGGATCGTGCAGCGACGTCTCGATCCCTCAGCCAACAGATGGGGACGTTTGCAAGACAACGACCATCTGCACGAACAATTCGACGACGGTTGCAGCGGCATGGACTATCAGCTCAGAGACCATGGCTGCGGTTACCCTTGACGCTGCATCACAGACAGGAACGCCTGCGATGGTGTACTCAACGACGAACTTGGGTGCACGAATGGATAAACGACATTTTTTCGGATGAATCCAGGTTCTGTTTACAGCATCATGATGGTCGCATCCGTGTTTGGCGACATCGCGGTGAACACACATTTGAAGCGTGTATTCGTCATCGACGTACTGGCGTATCACCCGGCGTGGTAGTATGGTGTGCCATTGGTTACACGTCTCGGTCACCTGTTGTTCACATTGACGGCACTTTGAACAGTGGACGTTACATTTCAGATGTGTTACGACCCGTGGATCTACCCTTCTTTCGATCCCTGCGAAACCCTACATTTCAGCAGGACAACGCACGACCGCATGTTGCAGGTCCTGTACGGGCCTTTCTGGATACAGAAAATGTTCCACTGCTGCCCTGGCCAGTACATTCTCCAGATCTCTCACCAATTGAAAACGTCTGGTCAATGGTGACCGAGCAACTGGCTCGGCGCAATACGCCAGGCACTACTCTTGATGAACTTTGATATCGTGTTGAAGCTGCATGCGCTGCTGTACCTGTACACACCATCCAAGCACTGTTTGACTCAATGTCCAGGCGTATCAAGTCCGTTATTACGGCCAGAGGTGGTTGTTCTGAGTACTGATTTCTCAGGATCTATGCACCCAAATTGCGTGAAAATGTAATCATATGTCAGTTCTAGTATAATATATGTGTCCAATGAATACTCGTTTATCATCTATATTTCTTCTTCTTGTAGCAATTATAAGGCCAGTAGTGTATTTAAACTACACTTAATACGTTTTGAATCAATTCACTTAACAATGTACGTTTTGATCCAATCATGTTTTCAAGTATTGCGATTTGAAACATTCAATTAATTTTACTATCCATTTTATTGTTGGACACAGCCCGTCTCGTAAGAAAATAAAGTCATTAACATGTTGACGGTAGATCGCTGTGTTACAGTCTTGCACTCAATCTTCCTCGTGCAAACAGTCTCAGTCATCGTCCCCATGAGTCAGCCTACTAGTTTCAGTTGATGTCACATCTATGTGTAGTGGCGATACAAAAAAACTGCCAACCTTTTTCCAGTTGTCTGCAAATTTTGTTTTCAACAGTTTACCGACATGGAATTATCAGTGTAATGTCGACCACGCTTTCGTTCATAACGCTTTCCAGTTCTTTGTGGTTTTGGAAATCTAACTTTCATCAAATAACTTGAGTCTGCGATCTTTTTTCACTCTTTGCGGTACGGTGCAAACTTTATTTTTTGCTGCCGCCTGGTAGAATACTGGGATGCTTCCATACCTGATTTTGCCTTCTTTGTAATTACGAGGCGGCTCAAAATTACTTGAATGTGGATCTCGGTTGAATTACATGTGATTAAAAGTATCCGGACACCCCCAAAAACATACGTTTTTCATATTAGGTGCATTGTGCTGCCACCTATTGCCAGGTACTCCATATCAGCGACCTCAGTACTCATTAGACATCGTGTGAGACCAGAAGGAGGCGCTCCGCGGAACTCACGAACTTCGAACGTGGTCAGTTGATTTCGTCACTTGTGTCATACGGCTGTACGTGAGATTTCCCTATCCTAAACATCCCTTGATCCACTGTTTCCGATGTGATAGTGAAGTGGTAACGTGAAGGGACACATACAGCACAAAAGTGTACAGGCCTACCTCGTCTGCTGACTGACAGATACCACCGACATTTTAAGAGGGGCGTATATTTAATAAGCAGAAATCTATCCAGACCATCACATAGGAATTCCAAACTGTATCAGGATCCACTGCAAGTACTATAACAGTTAGGCGGGAGGTGAGAAAACTTGGATTTCGTGGTCGAGCGGCTGTTCATAAGCCATACATCACGCCGGTAAATTCCAAACGACGCCTCACTTGGTGTAAGGAGCGTAAACATTGGACGACAGCGGAAAAACATTGTGTAGAGTGACGAATCGCTGTACACAATGTGGCCATCCGATGGCAGGATGTGGGTACACAATTCCCGGTGAACGTCATCTGCCAGCGTGTGTAGTGCCAACAGTAAAATTCGGAGGCGCTGGTGTTATGGTGTGGTCGTGTTTTTCACGCAGGGGGCTTGCACCCCTTGTTGTTTTGCGTGGCACTATCATAGCACAGCCCTCCATTGACGTTTAGAGCAGCTTGTTACTTCCCATTGCTGAAGAGCAATTCAGGGATGGCGACTGCATCTTTCAACATGATCTAGCACCTGTTCATAATGCACGGCCTGTGGAATAGTGCCTACATGACAATAACGTCCCTGTAGTGGACTGGCCTGCACAGAGACCCGACCTGCACCCTATAGAACACCTTTGGGATGTTTTGGCGCGCCTATTTCGTGCCAGGCCCCACCGGTCCACATCGATACCTCTCCTCAGTGCAGCACTCCGTGAAGAATGGGCTTCCATTCCCGAAGAAACCTTCCACCACCTGATTGAACGTATGCCTGCCGGAGTGGAAGCTGTCATCAGGCCTAAGGGTGGGCCAACACCATACTGAATTCCAGCCTTACTGATGTAGGGTGCCACGAACTTGTAAGCCATTTTCAACCAGGTGTCCGGATACTTTTGATCACATAGTATATGTCTCGTCGCAGCTAAATATAGTGAAGCTGAACCGAAGCATAAAAACATGCTTTTATGGTATCTTTCCCGCACGAATAACACGCCAATACACTGACATTACTACTTTTACTGAACGTGATCACTCGTGAATTACGTCAGGTGTTAATACTTACTGAGCTTTCTTCTCAAGCTGTCTTTTAGTTTTCACAGCTCTAATTCTCACTGCGCTTCCTTTCGATTTCTCTCCCGAGGATAACTAGCCCTACATGGAGGTCGAAGTTGACAGTCATGTAATCAACACCACACTGCTACCTGCAAGATGAAAATAGCGGAAACAGCAAGCAAAGAAGCGGGTGAATAAAGCAGGCTGTGAAACTTGCCATAAATATTATTCGTTTCGAACCGTGGGCTGCGGTGTACATAATACGATTTGCTCCGATTCATGTTTTCAGACGCTAGATCACTTTGGAAAAGTATAGGAAATGAAGCGATCCGACTCAAGAGCCTTAAAGAGCAAACCACAATTTGGTTGGAAATGCATCAAAATGTTTCTTTTTAAAATTCAGTCTTGATCAGAAGGTAGGTGGAGCACTCTTCTCAGCTGCTGTGGTGTCAACTGCTCCACTTACCATCTTCGAAGGATGCCATGGGTCTGAAGATGGTCATGTGATATGATCGAAGCCGGTCACCTATGTTCTTGTGACATACGTGGTGTGATCAAGACTGAATTTTAAAAAGAAAAAATTTAAAAATCTTTGATCACTGTTCCAAAAATGGGCATCAAAATGTATTTTAACTTCAGGTGCATTCAATACGTTTGGAAATGACGGTCCTCGTGTACTCTCTCCTAACAGTGCGCCACTCTTGTTGCGCAGTGGCCTTAGCGTGAGACGACATGTTTAGCTTATTCTCTCAAGTCCCTATGCACAGTTGGACGCCTGATTTCGCCAGTCTAGTCTTGTCTGTGATAGTAATGTCTAGAACATGCGAAGACTGTGTGATTTTTCAGAAGTGCTGCACACTGAGGGCGAGGATGGCTATAGAACACGTGAGGGGATTGGTCGTACCGCGGATGTATTGCGGGGACTTCCTCCCGCGAGAACGTCCTTCCGACAGGTCGCGCGGCTGTTAATTTCGAGCCCGCTGGCGCTCCTAACCATTGTCATCAGGTGCGGCCCACTGGGCGGGAGGCGCGCCGCTGCGCCCTTGCCGCGGCGGAAGTAAAGCCCTCTTTCGCTGCTCGCTTCGTGGTCGCGAGGTCCGTCTGAAGGTCGGAGCGTCTGCTAGCTGTGCTGGCGATGCACGGGGACGCCGACCAGTCGCTAACAAGCAGTACTGAACATCAGCTGAAACTGCTAAAGCTTGACAATCTCGGGGTGCGGTGGATCAATGCCCGTCACGTTCTGTACAGGATTTTCCTGTTAATTAGCTCCACTGGTGACCTAATTAACCAATTTCCCTTCAACAGAGAACTAATTTCTGTGACTGGATTACAGCATAGAGCGCACCTATGCTTAAATTTTTAAAAATGGGGCTATTCCACAGCGTTACGGTCCTACGTCACTCGCCTATCCGTGTAACCGAATTGTAAACGTTAACTTCAAGTAGACCTCACCATAAGAAATGAAGAATAGAGAAAATTTACAAATAGAAACATATTCAAAATTGTAGCCTACTATTGCGGTGCTATTTTTTATTGCGAAACTTTGGGTATAGACACTGTATAACAAATCATACACCTGAAATAAACTTCTAAATTTCTCCGATGTACGTAATTTGATTAAAAGTAAGAGTCGAATCGTGCACCGAGTCCATCTGCAAATTTTGAAATTGGGTAATTTGTGGTAACGTCTTATGGGACCAAACTGCTGAGGTCATCGGTCCTTAAGCTTACGTACTACTTAATCTGACTTAACCTAACTTGGAACACGTGAGACAATACTGACCTTACGGCTTATATTACAAAATAGATTAAAGAAAGGCAAACCTACGTTTCTAGCATTTGTAGACTAAGAGAAAGCTTTTGACAATGTTGACTGGAATACCCTCTTTCAAATTCTAAAGGTGGCAGGGGTAAAATATAGGGAGCTAAAAGCTATTTACAATTTGTACAGAAACCAGATGGCAGTTATAAGAGTTTAGGGGCACGAAAGGGAAGCGGTGGTTGGGAAGGGAGTGAGACAGAGTTGTAGCCTCTCCGCGATGTTATTCAATCTGTACATTGAGCAAGCAGTAAAGAAAACAAAAGAAAAATTCGGAGTCGGTATTAAAATCCATGGAGAAGAAATAAAAACTTTGAGGTTCACCGATGACGTTGTAATTCTGTCAGAGACAGCAAAGGACAAAATCAAAACGAGGATAATGGAATGTAGTCGAATTAAGTCGGGTGATGCTGAGGGAATTAGATTAGTAAATGAGACGTTTAAAGTAGTGAAGGAGTTTTGCTGTGTGGGGAGCAAAATAACTGATGGTGGTCGAAGTAGAGAGGATATAAAATATAGGCTGGCAATGGGAAGGAAAGCGTTTCTGAAGAAGTGAAATTTGTTAATATCGAGTATAGATTTAAGTGTCGGGAAGTCGTTTCTGAAAGCATTTGTACGGAGTGCAACCATGTATGGAAGTGAAACATGGACGATAAATAGTTTTGACAAGAAGGGAATAGATGCTTTCGAAATGTGGTGCTACAGAAAAATGCTGAAGATTAGATGGGCAGATCACATAACTAATGAGGAGGTGTTGAATAGAATTGGGGAGAAGAGGAGTTTGTGGCACAACTTGACAAGAAGAAGGGATCAGTTGGTAGTGCATATTCTGAGGCATCAAGGGATCACAAATTTAGTGCTGGAAGGCAGCGTGGAGGGTAAAAATCGTAGAGGGAGACCAAGAGATGAATACACTAAGCAGATTCAGAAGGATGTATGTTGCAGTAAGTACTGGGAGAGGAAGAAGCTTGCACAGGGTAGAGTAGCATGGAGAGCTGCATCAAACCAGTCTCAGGACTGAAGACCACAACAACAACAACGCTAAGGACAACACAAAGGCACCCATTCCCGAGGGAGGCTCTGAGCACTATAGGACTGAGGTCATCAGTCCCCTAGAACTTAGAACTACTTAAACCTCACTAACCTAAGGACATCACACACATCCATGCCCGAGGCAGGATTCGAACCTGCGACCGCAGCGGTCGCGTGGTTCCGGAATGAAGCGCCTAGAACCGCTCGACCACAGCGGCCGACCCGAGGGAGTGCTCGAACATCCGACGGGGGTAGCCGTGTGGGTCGTGACAAGGCGCCCTAGACCGCGCGGCTACCCCGAGCAGCAGAGCCCATCTGCTGTCAAATTACACCCTCCTTTCTTTATCTTTCAGTTCCTACAAATGCCTCTCACATTCCGTGTCTCTGTCATATACACTCGAGTACACAACTTCCAGAATACGCACCTTCGTTTACACACAGGTTGACATGAGGGAATGGCAATGTGCACTCTTGTCACCTTTGTGACTTTCCTGTAATATCTCCGAATATCGTAGCCTCCCCATCGACGTAAGTGAGACGGCATGCATCTAATGCAATAGTAGCGTGTAGAAATATTAGGATCATAGTCTGAAAGACGGTTTACAGTCACTCGAAGTTCCATGCATTCTAGCAAAGTCGAAACAGTC
The DNA here is from genome assembly GCF_021461385.2 of Schistocerca piceifrons. Classification (NCBI taxonomy): domain Eukaryota; kingdom Metazoa; phylum Arthropoda; class Insecta; order Orthoptera; family Acrididae; genus Schistocerca; species Schistocerca piceifrons. Next base: position 354,434,456 of record NC_060139.1, read on the forward strand.
GTTCCATATTGACAGACATCTATGAACAAAGTACTCTTTCCGAGTTGTGGCTGGAGCTTTAGTTGTTATTGATGTCGTGATCTTCAGAAAGAAGACTGGCTTCATGCAGCTTTCCATGCTACTCTATCCTCTGGTAGCCTCTTCACCTCTCTGTAACTGATAATGTCCACACTGGCTTGAATCTGCTTGGTCAAGTCTTGGTCTCCCAATTAAACACTTCCCCGTTCACAATGAACACACTTCGTTCCATTACCAAACCGACAGTTAATTCCTTAATGGGACGATAAGTGTCCATCAGCCGGTCCCTTCTTTTAGTCAAGTAGCGTCATAAACTGCTTTTTGGCCCGTTACGATTCGGCATCTCCCTGTAAGTTAATTTCTTTACCTATTTAATCTTCAGAATTCCTCCATATCAACACGAAAGCTTCTATTCCCTTCTTGTTTGAACTATTTATCGTCCTCGTTGTCCTTCGGTACCAGCCTACATTGCAGGCAAATCCCGGCAGCGCGGGGTAGGCGAGCGGTCTGGGCGTCTTGTCACGGTCCGCGCCCCCCCCCCCCCCCCCCCCCCCCCCGTTGGAGGTTCGAGTCCTACCTCGGGGATGGGTGTCTGTGTTGTCCATAGCGTAAGTTAGTTTAACTTAGATTAATTAGTGTGTAGCCTTAGGGTCCGATGACCTAAGCAGTTTGGTCCCATACAATCTTTCTACAAATTAACAAAGATTTTCCAGGCAATTATCCCCAGAAAAGACTTCCCAATATTTACGAGGGGCGCTCAATAAGTAATGCAACATATTTTTTTCTCACTTCATTTCGGTTGCAAGACTGTAGAATTTGCTGTGAGACATCGTGAAATATTCCCTCGATAGATGGTGGCACTACACGTATCCTTCGACATGGCGTTTCAAACGTAGGTGCGTTTCAAGCAGAGACCTGTCGTTGAGTTCCTTTTGGAGGAAAATCAGAGCATCGCAGATATTTATAGGCGTTTGCTGAATGTCTACGGAAAACCTGGCAGTGAACAAAAGCAGGATGAGCTGCTGGGGGAGGCGTCTGCCATCATCGCAATAAGGTCGCTCGAACCTGATCTCTTGCTGACCGCCCGTCCACATACAGCTGTGACTCCTGCAGTGTTGGGACATGCGGACACTTTCATTCGAGTTGATCGACGGATCACAATCAAACACCTCGCTGCTCAACTCGGCTTCTTCGTTGGTAGTGCAGACACACTCGTTCACCACTGAAGCATTCAACCCGCTGGGTTCCTCGCTGCCTAACAGAAGACTATAAAGAGCAAAGAAGGACCGTCTGAGCCGAATTGCTTGACCGTTGCGAGACTGATCGTGATCATTTTTTGCCAAACATCGTCACAGGCGATGGAGCATGGGTTCATCACTTACAACCGGAAACAAAACGGCAGTCGATGGAGCGACTTCACACCACCTCTCCTCCGAAGAAAGCCACAGCCTCAACCAGTAAAGTCATTGTGACGGTCTGTCGGAACTTTGAAGATGTAATTCTGATATGATAACGCAAAGCCTCACAAAACTCTGCTCACCCGAGAGGAGCTCGCAGAGAAGTCCAATGGACTGTTCTTGCTCATCTACCCTGCAGCCCAGATCTCGCACCTTCTGACTTCCATCTGTGTGGTCCAATGAAGGATGCACTCTGCGAGAAGCAGTACGTGGATGGAAATGGAAATGAGCGTTTGGCGTCATTGGCCGGGAGGCCCTGTGCGGGACAGGTCCGGCCGCCTTGGTGCGGGTCTTATTACATTCGGCGCCACATTGGGCGACCTGCAGGCCGGATAGGGATGAAATGATGATGAAGACAACACAACACCCAGTCCCTGAGCGGAGAAAATCCCCGACCCAGCGGCGAATCGAACCGAGACCCGTAGGACGGCAATCCGTCACGCTGACCACTCAGCTATCAGGGTGGTCAGCATGTGGATGATGGGGAGGATCTTGATGCAGCAAGACGTTGGATCCAAAGTCGAGATTTTGTTGAAAAACGTGACTGTAGCTAAACGAGTGAGGAATAATATTGTGTATTGGAATCCTGGATAAAAGCAATCTGGTTTCAGAAAAAAATGTGTTACATTACTTATTGAACGCCCCTCGTACATTTTCATTCGATGTTAGTTATTTTCTTTTTTCCAGAATCGCTTGTACTATTATTGAGAATGTCCTCCTTATCTCACGCTGATTTCGCTGCGCAAATAACAAAACATATGTTGATTTTACTGTCGCAGTTCCTTTTGTAATTCTCTCGTTATTGCCTGATTGTATTCGACTACCTTATATTATCCTTGTTTTTCTTTTATTCATTAGACCTCTATTCAAGATAATATCCATTCCGTTCAAATGATCTTCCAAGCCGTCTGCTGTCTGTGATAGAAATGCAGTGTCACTACCAATCCACAAAATTTTTACTTCTTCTATATGAAATTTTATTTTCTTTCCAAACTTCTCCTTAGTTTCCTTTATTTTAGTGCTTGCTCAATGAATAAATTGAATAACATCGAGTGTATGTTACGGAGCACTCTCATTTCCTTTTCGACCAAGAGCTCAATTTCATATCCTTAGACTCATAATTACAGACTTATTTCTGTGTATATTGTAGTTAGTATCTCGCTTTCTGTATTTTATCCCTGCTGCCCTCACAGCTTCATAGTGTATTCCAGTCAATATTGTCAAAATCTTTCTAAAAATATACAAATGCAATGAATGTAGATTTGCATTCCTTCTTGGTCTTCTAAGATACCTCATAGGATCCTTATTACACCACGTGTTCCTACGTTTGTCCGGGGTCCAAAGTGATCTACCACCAGATTAAGTTCTATGAGTTTTTCCATTATTCTGTAAATAATTCGTGTCAGTTCTTTGCAGTCATTATTTTTCTAATTGATGGTTCTATAATATTTTCATCTTTCAGATTCTGCATTGTCTGGAAATGGAGTTATTCTTTTCTTCTTGAATTATAAGGGTATTTCGCATGTCTCATATATTTTGCATATTAGATGCAATAATTTTGTCATTGTAGATTGTCAATAATTTTGTGGGAATGTCGTCGTCTTGTTATTTCTACAATAAACAGTCGTCTACTGCTTGTCCTCTAATGAACGTTGTAACGTATACATAGAAGCAGATAACCACATATCCTAAATTATACCACTCATGCAAGCAACAATTATGAGTACAAAGACGATTGTATTTGTGTCACAGTGCTGCAGTTTATCTCTAATGATACTGAACAAAGCTATTTCTTTGAAAAAGAACTCCGTCTTCAGGCCACAAGTGGCCCATCGGGACCATCCGACCGCCGTGTCATCCTCAGTTGAAGATGTGGATAGGTGCGGCGTGTGATCAGCACACCGTCCTCCCGGTCGTTATGATGGTTTTCTTTGACCGGAGCCGCTACTATTCGGTCGAGTAGCTCCTCAATTGGCATCACGAGGCTGAGTGCACCCCGAAGAATGGTAACAGCGCATGGCAGCTGTATGGCCACCCATCCAAGTGCCGGCCACGCCCGACAGCGCTTAACTTCGGTGATCTCACGGGAACCGGTGTATCCACTGCGGCAAGGCCGATGCCATTTCTTTGAAGCAACTGCCTAAACTTTTGACTATCGCTATCAAAACAGACCGCTCACAACAATGAGCCATGTACTGTCGCAAAAACTGCAATATAAGACTGATTGGAAAAATGGGAGGCTACGGTAATTCCTTCCCACCAGAGACGTTATAGTGTCCACTAGAACATCATAAACTGAGCTAGTCATAAAATATCATAACCACAACCAAAGCCGTCGTTACCCGAAACTGTACACCAACGTGACTTCTTCAATCACAAACAAAGTATATCACTAAGTTTAAAACGTACAATCACATCAACTGTTAGCAGATCTTCTAGGGAGTTTTAAGCGCATCTTCGAGTGTTGCTTTGCAGATGAACTAGTACACGGTCCTGAGAAATGTAATTATCTTGCAATGATTCACTGAAGACCATAGGTTGTACCAAATTATTTGTGAAAATCTTTTTAAAAAACTGTACATTAATGCGATAAGTTCACAACCACGAACTAAAACTGTAATATGCTGCTGGTATCAAGTCAAAGTCAATGGCAATTTGTCCCTATCTCATTGATTAGCAAACAGTTAACAGATAATTCACGAAAAGCTGGAGGTACAGAACGATCTTCTGTTGGTGAGTGGGGAAACCATTAGTCGAAACATCACAGCATGCCTGCTCTCAAATTTCATGTAGCGTAGGCCATGTTTGATTTGCTAATGGCATTTAACAGAATGTGTGAGGAGAGGTTATTTTCTACGTCGGAGGGTTGCTCTCTCGGTTATAAATTGATGAGCACTGTTCATAAAGCTAGCAGGTCCGTCACATACACATTATAACACATTGTGTTGAAATGGTTTTGTTGAAGAGGGCTACACTGAAAGTTTTCACTAGTTTAGTAGCTTCATTGATCCGCCCCGATAGCACAGTGGTCAGCGCGGCGGTCTGTCACGTCAAGCCGCCAGGGTTCGATTCACGGCTAAGTCGAAGATTTTCTCCGCTCAGGGACTGGGTGTTGTGTTGTCCTCATTATCATTTCATCATTATCAGAGGAAGGCAACGGGAAACCATCACTGGAATCACTTACCTAGACGCTCATTCGGTGGACTTCTCTGACGGGGCTTCCCCCATGACCAGACCTGCCGTAAGGCAAAACACAAAGTTTTAAGCTTCATTGACGTGTTGTCTTGCTTCAAGGTTATTCCACTTTGTTTTGCGCAAAATTAACTACTCTGGAAGAAACTTCCTGGCAGATTAAAACTGTGTGCCCGACCGAGACTCGAACTCGGGACCTTTGCCTTTCGCGGGCAAGTGCTCTACCAACTGAGCTACCGGAGCACGACTCACGCCCGGTACTCACAGCTTTACTTCTGCCAGTATCTCGTCTCCTACCTTCCAAACTTTACAGAAGCTCTCCTGCGAACCTTGCAGAACTAGCACTCCTGAAAGAAAGGATATAGCGGAGACATGGCTTAGCCACAGCCTGGGGGATGTTTCCAGAATGAGATTTTCACTCTGCAGCGGAGTGTGCGCTGATATGAAACTTCCTGGCAGATTAAAACTGTGTGCCCGACCGAGACTCGAACTCGGGACCTTTGCCTTTCGCGGGCAAGTGCTCTACCAACTGAGCTACCGAAGCACGACTCACGCCTGGTACTCACAGCTTTACTTCTGCCAGTATCTCGTCTCCTACCTTCCAAACTTTACAGAAGCTCTCCTGCGAACCTTGCAGAACTAGCACTCCTGAAAGAAAGGATATAGCGGAGACATGGCTTAGCCACAGCCTGGGGGATGTTTCCAGAATGAGATTTTCACTCTGCAGCGGAGTGTGCGCTGATATGAAACTTCCTGGCAGATTAAAACAGTGTGCCCGACCGAGACTCGAACTCGGGACCTTTGCCTTTCGCGGGCAAGTGCTCTACCAACTGAGCTACCGGAGCACGACTCACGCCCTGTACTCACAGCTTTACTTCTGCCAGTATCTCGTCTCCTACCTTCCAAACTTTACAGAAGCTCTCCTGCGAACCTTGCAGAACTAGCACTCCTGAAAGAAAGGATATAGCGGAGACATGGCTTAGCCACAGCCTGGGGGATGTTTCCAGAATGAGATTTTCACTCTGCAGCGGAGTGTGCGCTGATATGAAACTTCCTGGCAGATTAAAACTGTGTGCCCGACCGAGACTCGAACTCGGGACCTTTGCCTTTCGCGGGCAAGTGCTCTACAACTGAGCTACCGGAGCACGACTCACGCCCGGTACTCACAGCTTTACTTCTGCCAGTATCTCGTCTCCTACCTTCCAAACTTTACAGAAGCTCTCCTGCGAACCTTGCAGAACTAGCACTCCTGAAAGAAAGGATATAGCGGAGACATGGCTTAGCCACAGCCTGGGGGATGTTTCCAGAATGAGATTTTCACTCTGCAGCGGAGTGTGCGCTGATATGAAACTTCCTGGCAGATTAAAACTGTGTGCCCGACCGAGACTCGAACTCGGGACCTTTGCCTTTCGCGGGCAAGTGCTCTACCAACTGAGCTACCGGAGCACGACTCACGCCCGGTACTCACAGCTTTACTTCTGCCAGTATCTCGTCTCCTACCTTCCAAACTTTACAGAAGCTCTCCTGCGAACCTTGCAGAACTAGCACCCCTGAAAGAAAGGATATAGCGGAGACATGGCTTAGCCACAGCCTGGGGGATGTTTCCAGAATGAGATTTTCACTCTGCAGCGGAGTGTGCGCTGATATGAAACTTCCTGGCAGATTAAAACTGTGTGCCCGACCGAGACTCGAACTCGGGACCTTTGCCTTTCGCGGGCAAGTGCTCTACAACTGAGCTACCGGAGCACGACTCACGCCCGGTACTCACAGCTTTACTTCTGCCAGTATCTCGTCTCCTACCTTCCAAACTTTACAGAAGCTCTCCTGCGAACCTTGCAGAACTAGCACTCCTGAAAGAAAGGATATAGCGGAGACATGGCTTAGCCACAGCCTGGGGGATGTTTCCAGAATGAGATTTTCACTCTGCAGCGGAGTGTGCGCTGATATGAAACTTCCTGGCAGATTAAAACTGTGTGCCCGACCGAGACTCGAACTCGGGACCTTTGCCTTTCGCGGGCAAGTGCTCTACCAACTGAGCTACCGGAGCACGACTCACGCCCGGTACTCACAGCTTTACTTCTGCCAGTATCTCGTCTCCTACCTTCCAAACTTTACAGAAGCTCTCCTGCGAACCTTGCAGAACTAGCACTCCTGAAAGAAAGGATATAGCGGAGACATGGCTTAGCCACAGCCTGGGGGATGTTTCCAGAATGAGATTTTCACTCTGCAGCGGAGTGTGCGCTGATATGAAACTTCCTGGCAGATTAAAACTGTGTGCCCGACCGAGACTCGAACTCGGGACCTTTGCCTTTCGCGGGCAAGTGCTCTACCAACTGAGCTACCGGAGCACGACTCACGCCCGGTACTCACAGCTTTACTTCTGCCAGTATCTCGTCTCCTACCTTCCAAACTTTACAGAAGCTCTCCTGCGAACCTTGCAGAACTAGCACTCCTGAAAGAAAGGATATAGCGGAGACATGGCTTAGCCACAGCCTGGGGGATGTTTCCAGAATGAGATTTTCACTCTGCAGCGGAGTGTGCGCTGATATGAAACTTCCTGGCAGATTAAAACTGTGTGCCCGACCGAGACTCGAACTCGGGACCTTTGCCTTTCGCGGGCAAGTGCTCATATCAGCGCACACTCCGCTGCAGAGTGAAAATCTCATTCTGGAAACATCCCCCAGGCTGTGGCTAAGCCATGTCTCCGCTATATCCTTTCTTTCAGGAGTGCTAGTTCTGCAAGGTTAGCAGGAGAGCTTCTGTAAAGTTTGGAAGGTAGGAGACGAGATACTGGCAGAAGTAAAGCTGTGAGTACCGGGCGTGAGTCGTGCTCCGGTAGCTCAGTTGGTAGAGCACTTGCCCGTGAAAGGCAAAGGTCCCGAGTTCGAGTCTCGGTCGGGCACACAGTTTTAATCTGCCAGGAAGTTTCATATCAGCGCACACTCCGCTGCAGAGTGAAAATCTCATTCTGGAAACATCCCCCAGGCTGTGGCTAAGCCATGTCTCCGCTATATCCTTTCTTTCAGGAGTGCTAGTTCTGCAAGGTTCACAGGAGAGCTTCTGTAAAGTTTGGAAGGTAGGAGACGAGATACTGGCAGAAGTAAAGCTGTGAGTACCGGGCGTGAGTCGTGCTCCGGTAGCTCAGTTGGTAGAGCACTTGCCCGCGAAAGGCAAAGGTCCCGAGTTCGAGTCTCGGTCGGGCACACAGTTTTAATCTGCCAGGAAGTTTCATATCAGCGCACACTCCGCTGCAGAGTGAAAATCTCATTCTGGAAACATCCCCCAGGCTGTGGCTAAGCCATGTCTCCGCTATATCCTTTCTTTCAGGAGTGCTAGTTCTGCAAGGTTCGCAGGAGAGCTTCTGTAAAGTTTGGAAGGTAGGAGACGAGATACTGGCAGAAGTAAAGCTGTGAGTACCGGGCGTGAGTCGTGCTCCGGTAGCTCAGTTGGTAGAGCACTTGCCCGCGAAAGGCAAAGGTCCCGAGTTCGAGTCTCGGTCGGGCACACAGTTTTAATCTGCCAGGAAGTTTCATATCAGCGCACACTCCGCTGCAGAGTGAAAATCTCATTCTGGAAACATCCCCCAGGCTGTGGCTAAGCCATGTCTCCGCTATATCCTTTCTTTCAGGAGTGCTAGTTCTGCAAGGTTCGCAGGAGAGCTTCTGTAAAGTTTGGAAGGTAGGAGACGAGATACTGGCAGAAGTAAAGCTGTGAGTACCGGGCGTGAGTCGTGCTCCGGTAGCTCAGTTGGTAGAGCACTTGCCCGCGAAAGGCAAAGGTCCCGAGTTCGAGTCTCGGTCGGGCACACAGTTTTAATCTGCCAGGAAGTTTCATATCAGCGCACACTCCGCTGCAGAGTGAAAATCTCATTCTACTCTGGAAGATCTTAACTTTTATAAGGGTAGAACACCACACACACTGGACGCATTCGGGAGGACGACGGTTGAATCCCGCGTCCGCCTGGGGAATCTCTCTGGGCCTTGTCGTGGCGCCAGCTCTTCTGTGGGTCGTTCGAAGGCGTGTCGCGATGTCAGGGATGAGCCTGCAGACTGGCGGTGCCATTCGCAACCGTTCAGTGAGAGGTTGCTGTCGGCTGTCATTTACTCGGGGCCTGGCTCTTTCGATAGGCTGTCGAAGGAGTAACATGGTATAAGTGACGGGTAACCCAAGTTTCGAGGGTCGCCTCCATTCACAGCCACCTGGTGAAGGCTGGTTTACAGCATCCGCTGCACGTGGCGTAGCTCCCCCTCCAATTTCGCTGGGCAGTGGAGGCGACAGGTAGACCCCCAGCTATCCCGGCATTCATTCAGCGCTGACAGCAGCCCTCCACTCAGCTGGCAGATCTCCAGGCTGTGCCACCGCACGCATTTTCCTTCAGGCTACTACGTGATCGTTGTTGCCGGCCACAAATTTTTGCCTTGCAGCGTCTCACCGGATGCATCGATTGAGAGTCTAACAGCTCCCAAAATCTGCACAATCCTTGTAGTACTTTTCAGTGCCAATGTTTTACAAAGTTCTATGTGCATAGTTTCTTAGGAACAAAATTAACAACACAAAAATATGTAGCTTGAGTAAATGCATTGAAATAGTATATATAATTCCTTGTGTGATTGTAATAACAAAGAAATGAAAGAGGAAGTATGTGTTATCATACAGACTAAACATGACACCCTTAATATTAATACATGTCTTAAATATATGGTGTGAAGTGTCTCTGGTCTGTGTGTGAGAGTTGTGTTAGTACCATTTCCCGACATGCATTACCCCAATGACAGGCCAGCCTTGCATCCACTCTTCACCCAACATGCTCTTTCCACACAGCACTCAGTATTACCTTATTCGCTTTACCCAGCACCTGTCAACTTTACCTCTAAGTCCTTTCTGCTCTTAGATTGTGACTACGCTACGTACACTCCTCCTGTTCTTGATACTTCTCTCAGCATTGTCACCCAGTGCCAACGTGGTCAGAAACCATGCTCACATTTGTCTGCATAGATGTTCTCTCTCATGACACCCGCACCTGCATTCGCATATCTGAAACTTACAAACGTCGTTAGTTTCCGCTTGCTTGTTACTCTACATGTTACAAAAACGCCTCCAATTTCCCCTTGTTGAATCGCTACTGTAATAAAATACAAAAAGCTAAGTTAGTTTCCCGATGTAGGCCGGTCCTCATCCTCACCAACGATCCCCTTCTTACTGCTGCCCTCCTTTTCCTGAAACTGAGGTACGCCACACCACCATGACTCGCACTGCATGTGCTCATTCCTCATAGTGTGCTTTGCCCATGGCGCTCTCTCTAGGCGCCAGCAAAACACAAAGATCTCGAGAAACACTTCATTACATGACTGGTGATGGCTCAGAATCCCCGTAAACTTAGCGTCTCCATGCGTAGGCAGCTAATGCCACCCATAACACACCTGAATACCGAGACAAATACGCGCAGTGGCATGGCCACAATCTCGTCATCGCTAACAGCGGAAAGCAACGTACACTCGCGTCTTAGGCAGTGCGTAAGATACCGCGGGAAAGGGACAGAAGTACTTTCACAGACCATAGTGATATGGTTGAAGACACTACTACGAGAACTATAAATCTGAATTTGTTATTCATAATGCAGTCGTTTCTTGACTAGAAGAAATAATGACCATTTGTCACAAAGGTAAATGCAGGTTGGACCCTGAGCTTCGTTCAGTCAATATGCGGAAGTTATCATGTCAGAGAGAGGTGTCAGTTAATACGAAGAGTAGTCACTGACGACGAATTTCTTCTCATCCCTGACTTTGATTTTCAAGCAGGCAGTGAACACATTGATATGGTGTTGTAACAACCACACTACCCGTTTTATCATGTTCCTCAAGCAGTCGTACGACAAGCTAATAAATGACATTGATGAATATTTCAGTTTCAGAAAGTCAGTAAAGGAATAACGTGGTCTGTGCTATACAACATGACGTAGAATTTGCTGATCCATTGAAGATCTATGTACAAATTGACTCTAACTCTACTGATATACCATAAAAACCTATTCTATAAATGGTTTCACATGACAGATATAGTGAAGAGATTCCCTCAGTTTCTACTTAGACTTCTGCTACGTTTCCCCTGACACAGGTTGGATGGCCTAATGAGGATATAATGATCTTGTTGGTTTTCTTGCTGTCATCGACTATTGCTCTCCTAGTTGCTTCTTTGCTGCTGTTGTTTTCCAATATCCCGCTGGTACTGGTTTGGATTTCCTTGTTCTCTCCAATTTCCTTTTCGCCTTTCGTTGTAATTATCATTGTAATTACCTGGTCTACCTCTGTTCTCCCACGGTGGCTGGTTACTTTCTCTATAGTTCGAGTTTTGTTGTTCCCTGTGATCGATAATTTCCCTCATTTCCCTCATTTCGTCTGTTGTCGTTCCTTACTGACGATCCTTGTCAGCTGCGGTCATTGTTACTATCTCTTGCGTTTTATTCCTCGTCGACATAGTCAAATTCGCGTAGCGCGCTCTTGAGGGATTCAGTGGACTCGCACCGTCTGATGAGGAGTTGTTGGTGGTGCAGAGGTGATTTGTTATAACAGCGCTTCATAATTTCCTTGAGGCTGTACGGCTCGCCCAAAAACCGATTCTTCTTAAAAAAACTTCACCGGATTACGGAATCCTAACACTTCTAAACCTTTGGCTAACATAATCTCCTGCTTGATTCTTTCCTGGGTGTGTTGCGACCAATACGTGTTAAGGAATGCCTTGCTGAACTACTTTGTACGAGCGACAACTCTCAGCAACCCTGTGCCTATGCTCCACAATCGATCCCTCTAAAAATACACAGATAAATTCCAGCTTTTATTTCGGTGGTGACTGTTCTGGTAGCATTTTAGTGTGCTGGGTTATCCAACGTTTTGAATGAAATGTATTGTTATTCTCTTTATACACTTGGAAATTTTGAATGGATAAGAAATATTTTTGGTCGAATGGTTAGACATTTCCCGCGAACGAAATTTCCCTCGTTTCTGTAGCATGCATCTCCATAAATCGGTGTCCACACGATCTTTTGCACTGTTAAGACCTCCTCTTGTGTTGTCAGATTCACGAAGTAATTGTTCCGTCCGCCGAAGACGTACACAATTGTGTTCTGATTGAGTTTCTGTCATACTCTGCGGCTCCAGCGGCGCGTGTTGTATCGTGCGCCCTATGGCGCCTGGTGTGTTCTCCTGCATCATTCGTCTTTGTGCTGGTGACGCACACCGTAATGTCGTAATCCATGCTCTTCACTCCTTCCCTGATTATGCGGGAGTGTTGCCGTACCAGATTGTGATTATAATTGTGCAACCCGCTGGTGATCTTGCTGGACGTCTTTTGCCAGATCGTTTTGCTCTGAGATGATCAGAGTCTGCTCTTCTTTAATCTCTGACATTTCTGCCTGTTTGTTCTAGATCTGTTCGATGCTCTTCACGTCATAGCTAATTTTTTCTTGCCTTTCCTGGACGATCCTTCTTCCGCGGTTTTGGAGCGTGGCAAGAACCTTTCCGGTTTTGCACATTTCGGTTGAACCTGTTTTACTTGTCCTTTAGCTAAAAAAGGGTCCTTGGGTGCATCCTCGGCTGCTAATCTTGCCGCCCTCGCATTGCGTTTTGCCTCTTTCGCAACCTCTTGTGTCTCTGTCGATGTTTTCTTGACGCATTCTAACCGTTCTATAACACTCGCTACTTACTTCTTAACTTGGTCTATACTTTCAGCAAGCTGTTCAGCTACCATCCATATCTCCTTCGTCTCCTTAGTGACTAATTCCTTCACCTTCTTCATCTCCTTTGAGGTTATCTCCTCGTTCTCCTGCCTCTCTTGTCTCTTTCGCTCCGCTTCCCGCATGAGTAGCATGAGGCCTCAAATTGAGATCCTCCGCTGACACCTCCAGGTCTAAAGGAATGCGATTCCATAGTTCTATGACTTCTTGTTCGTGAGTTTTCTCCGCTACTCTCACTAACTGTACGTCTTGCCATGCCAGCAGATTTTACATGGCTCTCTGTAGCCGTTTCATCTTCGCTCTCGTTGTCTGACTGAATTTCTTCCTCATAATCAGAAAATTCCGTGTTGAAATATCCGCAAGGTCAGCAACTACATTCGACTGAGGGCTCCCCACACCTTCCTCTTGATCAGTGCTACCAGTCTGACGTTAATCAATATGCTATTAAATTCGAATATTCTCACTACTTTGGAGCAAACGTGCCTTGCTTCTAATGAGCATGCATTCTGGTTTCTGCTCCCCAGGGATTTCTGTTGGTTCTCGTCGTAATGTAGTACAATTCTACCCTGAAATTTGCTCCGGCGAGCCACTAATTCTAAATCCATGGAAATGCGCATCAACCCTAGTCTAAGATAAAATGCAATGATCAGAGATTCCACACGTTAACACAGCGCCTTCTCCGACAGGAACAATTAACAAGTGGCACAGAAATCACAACTAGAAATGAATATTAATACAAACAAACAACGCACACAGAATTTACAAATCACCAATGCACTTAGAGCCAGCAATTCTTACGGTTACGCGAAATTGATTTACCTCACTGCACCAGTTGTATTTCAACATGGTAATGCAGAAACCTTGTAACGAAACAGGCTCCCAGGTAGATGCCATTTTCTTTGATTACCGTAAGGCGTTCGATACAGTTCCACACTGTAGCCTGATAAACAAAGTAAGAGCCTACGGAATATCTGACCACCTGTGTGGCTGGATTGAAGAGTTTTTAGCGAACAGAACACAGCATGTTGTTCTCAATGGAGAGACGTCTACAGACGTTAAAGTAACCTCTGTGATGCCACAGTGGAGTGTTATGGGACCATTGCTTTTCACAATATACACTCCTGGAAATGGAAAAAAGAACACATTGACACCGGTGTGTCAGACCCACCATACTTGCTCCGGACACTGCGAGAGGGCTGTACAAGCTATGATCACACGCACAGCTCAGCGGACACACCAGGAACCGCGGTGTTGGCCGTCGAATGGCGCTAGCTGCGCAGCATTTGTGCACCGCCGCCGTCAGTGTCAGCCAGTTTGCCGTGGCATACGGAGCTCCATCGCAGTCTTTAACACTGGTAGCATGCCGCGACAGCGTGGACGTGAACCGTATGTGCAGTTGACGGACTTTGAGCGAGGGCGTATAGTGGGCATGCGGGAGGCCGGGTGGACGTACCGCCGAATTGCTCAACACGTGGGGCGTGAGGTCTCCACAGTACATCGATGTTGTCGCCAGTGGTCGGCGGAAGGTGCACGTGTCCGTCGACCTGGGACCGGACCGCAGCGACGCACGGATGCACGCCAAGACCGTAGGATCCTACGCAGTGCCGTAGGGGACCGCACCGCCACTTCCCAGCAAATTAGGGACACTGTTGCTCCTGGGGTATCGGCGAGGACCATTCGCAACCGTCTCCATGAAGCTGGGCTACGGTCCCGCACACCGTTAGGCCGTCTTCCGCTCACGCCCCAACCTCGTGCAGCCCGCCTCCAGTGGTGTCGCGACAGGCGTGAATGGAGGGACGAATGGAGACGTGTCGTCTTCAGCGATGAGAGTCGCTTCTGCCTTGGTGCCAATGATGGTCGTATGCGTGTTTGGCGCCGTGCAGGTGAGCGCCACAATCAGGACTGCATACGACCGAGGCACACAGGGCCAACATCCGGCATCATTGTGTGGGGAGCGATCTCCTACACTGGCCGTACACCACTGGTGATCGTCGAGGGGACACTGAATAGTGCACGGTACATCCAAACCGTCATCGAACCCATCGTTCTACCATTCCTAGACGGGCAAGGGAACTTGCTCTTCCAACAGGACAATGCACGTCCGCATGTATCCCGTGCCACCCAACGTGCTCTAGAAGGTGTAAGTCAACTACCCTGGCCAGCAAGATCTCCGGATCTGTCCCCCATTGAGCATGTTTGGGAATGGATGAAGCGTCGTCTCACGCTGTCTGCACGTCCAGCACGAACGCTGGTCCAACTGAGGCGCCAGGTGGAAATGGCATGGCAAGCCGTTCCACAGGACTACATCCAGCATCTCTACGATCGTCTCCATAGGAGAATAGCAGCCTGCATTGCTGCGAAAGGTGGATATACACTGTACTAGTGCCGACATTGTGCATGCTCTGTTGCCTGTGTCTATGTGGCTGTGGTTCTGTCAGTGTGATCATGTGATGTATCTGACCCCAGGAATGTGTCAATAAAGTTTCCCCTTCCTGGGACAATGAATTCACGGTGTTCTTATTTCAATTTCCAGGAGTGTATATAAATGACCTAGTAGATAGTGTCGGAAGTTCCATGCGGCTTGTCGGAAGTTCCATGCGGCTTTTCGCGGATGATGCTGTAGTATACAGAGAAGTTGCAGCATTAGAAAATTGCAGCGAAATGCAGAAAGATCTGCAGTGGATAGGCACTTGGTGCAGGGAGTGGCAACTGACCCTTAACATAGACAAACGTAATCTATTGCGAATACATAGAAAGAAGGATCCTTTATTATATGATAGCGGAACAAACACTGGTAGCAGTTACTTCTGTAAAATATCTGTGAGTATGTGTACGGAACGATTTGAAGTGGAATGATCATATAAAATTAACTGTCGGTAAGGCGGGTGCCAGGTTGAGATTCGTTGGGAGAGTCCTTAGAAAATGTAGTCCATCAACAAAGGAGGTGGCTTACAAAACACTTGTTCGATCTATACTTGAGTATTGCTCATCAGTGTGGGATCCGTACCAGGTAGGGTTGACAGAGAAGATCCAAAGGAGAGCGGCACGTTTCGTCACAGTGTTATTCGGTAAGCGTGATAGTGTTACGGAAATGTTTAGCAAACTCAAGTGGCAGACTCTGCAAGAGAGGCGCTCTGCATCGCGGTGTAGCTTACTGTCCAGGTTTCGAGAGGGTACGTTTCTGGATGAGGTATCGAATATATTGCTTCCCCCTACCTATACTTCCCGAGGAGATCACGGAGGCTTTCCGGCAGTCTTTCTTCCAGCGAACCATACACGACTGGAACAGGAAAAGGAGGTAGTGACGGTGGCACGTAAAGTGCCCTCCGCCACACACCGTTGGGCGGATTGCGGAGTATAAATGTAGATATAGATGTAGACGTAAAATTGCATAAGACGGTCACATATGGTGCCATAAATTCAAATCCTAGCAGCGGTCACCAAATTCCAAGACTACACTGGACTTGCGGTATGTTTTGGAGGGCGACAGACGACTATGAGTTATCGCCCTGACACCAATCACTTTAACTAGTAAAACTTCCACTTGTCTACCTACCCCATGCGTCTGCTAAATTTATTTTGCCCTTTGACTGTGTTACTGTTGATAGCCTGCATTAGCGGCTATGGTTATCACATTTGTCAGATTCTAAAAGAATTTGAATGCTGACATAATATTAATGAAATGGCATACCTGTCATTATTTCAGTCAATTGTTGATGGGTGACTAATATAGCAAACATTGAATTGATCTTTTATAGAAGTTGTGGCACAAGTTTACTGATTACAAAATAGGAGCGAAAAATATTTGTTAAGTTTGATGACAAAACAAAACATTAACCGACGGCAGCTGAAATACGCAACATGCAGTTAACACTCCCTGAATGGCGGCTCACTGAATTATTTACTCTGACTCAAAATATCGATAGCGCCATCTGATGTTATCTAAACCTCAATAGAATCTGATAGATTTATTCTACACAGAAGCTATACTACGCTGGTTCAACTGAGAATAAGTGGTGAGATTGTGATCCTGTTTGCCCTTACAAGCCAGAATAGCAATACAATTCCCCTATTGTCAGTGTGTCGCGCTATCTCACGTGACAGTCATGGTCCGAGTGTCTATAGAGCAGCGATGTGCGGTACCTGTAATTCCCTATTGCGGGCTGGAAATATACAGTCGCGGATCGCGATCTTTGATCTGTGGTCTCTCCTTAAGTAATTTTGACGTCTTTGGTCTCTTAAAACAGGCCTTCAAGGGTCGACGATTCCTGTCAGTCGAGGACATTCAGCAGGCAGTTACAGACTTCTGCACTCAGCAGGACACAGTGTTTTACTACATGGGTATCTTCAACTTGGTGAGACAGTGGTATGATTGTCTCAATGCTCATGGTGATTTTGCCTAATTGATGTACCTATTCTGGGCTGTACGGCCTTCAAACAGAAACTTTTTAATTGCTTTTTATATTACTCGAAAAATTATTACTCAATCATATATTAGCGGAGACACTTTATACAGCGTGGTCCATTGATAGTAACCATGCCAAATATCTCGCGAAATAAGCGTCAAACGAAAAGACTACAAAGAACGAAACTGGTGTAGCTTGAAGGGGGAAACCAGATGGCGATGGCGCTATGGTTGGCCCGCTAGATGACGCTGCCATATGTCAAACGGATATCAACTGCGTTTTTTAAATAGGAACCCCAATTTTTGCTACATATTGGTGCAGTACGTAAAGAAATAGGAACGTTTTAGTTGGACCACCTTTTTCGCTTTATGGTAGGTGGCGCTGTAATAGACGCAAACGTATAGGTACGTGGTATCACGCAACAATACGCCAGTGCTGACGGTATTTGTTTCGTGTTACACTGCCCGTGTTAAAATGGACCGTTTACCAATTGCGGAAACGGTCGATATCGTGTTGATGTATGGCTATTGTGATCAAAATCCCCAACGGGCGTGTGCTATGTATGCTGCTCGGTATCCTGGACGACATCATCCAAGTGTCCGGACCGTTCACCGGATGGTTACGTTATTTAAGGAAACAGGAAGTGTTCAGCCACATGTGAAACGTCAACCACGACCTGCAACAAATGAAGATACCCAAGTAGGTGTTTTAGCTGCTGTCGCGGCTAATCCGCACATCAGTGGCAGACAAATTGCGCGAGAACCGAGAATCTCGAAAACGTCGGTGTTGAGAAGGCTACGTCAACATCGATTGCACCCGTACCATATTTCTATGCACCAGGAATTGCATGGCGACGACTTTGAACGTCGTGTACAGTTCTGCCACTGGACACAAAAGAAATTACGGGACGATGACAGATTTTTTGCACACCTTCTATTTAGCGACGAAGCGTCATTCACCAACAGCGGTAACGTAAACCGGCATAATATGCACTATTGGGCAACGGAAAATCCACGACGGCTGCGACAAGTGGAACCTCAGCGACCTTGGCGCGTTAATGTATGGTGCGGCATTATGGGAGGAAGGATAATTGGCCCCCATTTTATCGATGGCACTCTAAATGATGCAATGAATGCTGATTTCCTTCGTAATGTTCTACCGATGTTACTACAAGATGTTGCACTGCATGACGGAATGGCGATGTACTTCCAACATGATGGATGTCCGGCACATAGCTCGCGTGCGGTTGAAGCGGTATTGAATAGCATATTTCATGACAGGTGGATGGGTCGTCGAAACACCATATCATGGCCCGCACGTTCACCGGATCCGACGTCCCCGGATTTCTTTCTGTGGGTAAGGTTGAAGGATATTTGCTATCGTGATCTACCGACAACGCCTGACAACATGTGTCAGCGCATTGTCAATGCATGTGCGAACATTACGGAAGGGCCTCGTGATGACTGAGTGTTGTGTGCTGTCCTTAGGTTAGTTAGGTTTAAGTAGTTCTAAGTACTAGGGGACTGATGACCATAGATGTTAAGTCCCATAGTGCTCAGAGCCATTACGGAAGGCGAACTACTCACTGTTGAGAGGAATGTGGTTACACGTTCTGCCAAATGCATTGAGGTTGACAGACATCATTTTGAGCATTTATTGCATTAATGTGGTATTTACAAGTAATCACGCTATAACAGCATGCGTTCTCAGAAATGATAAGTTCACAAAGGTACATGTATCACATTGGAACAACCGAAATAAAATGTTCAAACGTATCTACGTTCTGTATTTTAATTTAATAAACCTACCTGTTACCAACTGTTCGTCTAAAATTGTGAGCCATATGTTTGTGACTATTACAGCGCCATCTATCACAAAGCGAAAAAAGTGGTCCAACTAAAACATTCATATTTCTTTACGTACTAGACGAATATGTAATAAAAAATGGGTTTCCTATTTTTTAAAAACGCAGTTGATATCTGTTTGACCTATAGCAGCGCCATCTAGCGGGCCAACCATAGTGCCATGTGGTTTCCCCCTTCAAGCTAGACAAGTTTCGTCTTTGTAGTTTATTCGTTTGACGCTTATTTCGTGAGATATTTGGCCCGGTCATGGTCAGTGGACCACCCTGTATAGTCTAATGGCTCTGAGCACTGTGGGACTTAACATCTATGGTCATCAGTCCCCTAGAACTTAGAACTACTGAAACCTAACTAACCTAAGGACATCACACAACATCCAGCCATCACGAGGCAGAGAAAATCCCTGACCCCGCCGGAAATCGAACCCGGGAACCCGGGCGTGGGAAGCGAGAACGCTACCTCACGACCACGAGCTGCGGGCTATAGTCTAATCTCCGTTAGTCATCGACAATGTGGTACGGAATCAAAGAAGTGGCCTACCTGGCCCTGCTCAGCTACCCCTGACAAGTCCCTCCTCTGTACCTGGCGCTGGGCGTCACTGTCACCATGAACTGGCTGTTGAGAACCTGGTTACGCGGTTCACAGGTGGCGTGCCAGGCGCTGCACGTGGCGCTGCAGTACCTGATGCTGGCCAACTACCTGTGGATGTTCTGCGAGGGCCTCCACCTGCACCTGGCGCTGGTCGTCGTCTTTGTCAAGGACGAATCGGCGATGCGCTGGTTCCTGCTCGTGGGCTGGGGACTGCCGCTGCCCATCGCCGCTCTCTACGTGGGGGTCCGTATGTCGCGGCCTGCTGACGTGCTACAGTGAGTAACGGCAATGTGACGCAATACAAAAGCAAAACAGAGCTGTTCGAAGATAAGTAACTTCAGTTCAAACGTGATTAGCCCTTTTCCCGAATGCTAATAGGCAGAGTGATTCCAGACTAGGACACAAGATGGTTGTTCAGATGGAGCCACTGTCCAAGCCTATTCTGCTGTAGCTTTTTGTAGTCCTTACAATCACATACTACTTGGTGAGTGTGGCAGCCATAGCTGTAGAAATGCATTTGAATAAATACATAACTGCGACAGCTGCCTTGAGAAGATTTATTGATCTATTGGTTGGCAATCAGTTTATGACTGTGAAGTCACATCCTCAGGTGTCAAATAAGTGACCTAAAGAAGGCAAAAAACCTTTTGTTAACTTACTTTAGCCGGTTGGAGTGGCCGAGCGGTTCTAGGCGCTACAGTCTGGAACCGCGCAACCGCTACGGTCGCAGGTTCAAATCCTACCCAGGGCATGGATGTGTGTGGTGTCCTTAGGTTAGTTAGGTTTAAGTAGTTCTAAGTTCTAGGGGACTGATGACCGCAGAAGTTAAGTCCCATAGTGGTCAGAGCCATTTGAACCGTTTAACTTACTTTTAAGTACATTATACACTCCTGGAAATGGAAAAAAGAACACATTGACACCGGTGTGTCAGACCCACCATACTTGCTCCTGACACTGCGAGAGGGCGTACAAGCAATGATCACACGCACGGCACAGCGGACACACCAGGAACCGCGGTGTTGGCCGTCGAATGGCGCTAGCTGCGCAGCATTTGTGCACCGCCGCCGTCAGTGTCAGCCAGTTTGCCGTGGCATACGGAGCTCCATCGCAGTTTTTAACACTGGTAGCATGCCGCGACAGCGTGGACGTGAACCGTATGTGCAGTTGACGGACTTTGAGCGAGGGCGTATAGTGGGCATGCGGGAGGCCGGGTGGACGTACCGCCGAATTGCTCAACATGTGGGGCGTGAGGTCTCCACAGTACATCGATGCTGTCGCCAGTGGTCGGCGGAAGGTGCACGTGCCCGTCGACCTGGGACCGGACCGCAGCGACGCACGGATGCACGCCAAGACCGTAGGACCCTACGCAGTGCCGTAGGGGACCGCACCGCCACTTCCCAGCAAATTAGGGACACTGTTGCTCCTGGGGTATCGGCGAGGACCATTCGCAACCGTCTCCATGAAGCTGGGCTACGGTCCCGCACACCGTTAGGCCGTCTTCCGCTCACGCCCCAACATCGTGCAGCCCGCCTCCAGTGGTGTCGCGACAGGCGTGAATGGAGGGACGAATGGAGACGTATCGTCTTCAGCGATGAGAGTCGCTTCTGCCTTGGTGCCAATGATGGTCGTATGCGTGTTTGGCGCCGTGCAGGTGAGCGCCACAATCAGGACTGCATACGACCGAGGCACACAGGGCCAACACCCGGCATCATGGTGTGGGGAGCGATCTCCTACACTGGCCGTACACCACTGGTGATCGTCGAGGGGACACTGAATAGTGCACGGTACATCCAAACCGTCATCGAACCCATCGTTCTACCATTCCTAGACCGGCAAGGGAACTTGCTGTTCCAACAGGACAATGCACGTCCGCATGTATCCCGTGCCACCCAACGTGCTCTAGAAGGTGTAAGTCAGCTACCCTGGCCAGCAAGATCTCCGGATCTGTTCCCCATTGAGCATGTTTGGGACTGGATGAAGCGTCGTCTCACGCGGTCTGCACGTCCAGCACGAACGCTGGTCCAACTGAGGCGCCAGGTGGAAATGGCATGGCAAGCCGTTCCACAGGACTACATCCAGCATCTCTACGATCGTCTCCATGGGAGAATAGCAGCCTGCATTGCTGCGAAAGGTGGATACACACTGTACTAGTGCCGACATTGTGCATGCTCTGTTGCCTGTGTCTATGTGCCTGTGGTTCTGTCAGTGTGATCATGTGATGTATCTGACCCCAGGAATGTGTCAATATAGTTTCCCCTTCCTGGGACAATGAATTCACGGTGTTCTTATTTCAATTTCCAGGAGTGTAAATAACAAAAGAAAGAGCACGGAACTTTTAAGACGTGGAAGCCGTTCCTCAAGAAAACACAGATGTCCCCTATGATCAGGCTGATCACAGCGTAAAAATGAAACCGCCGAGAAAACTTGACAGTGCAAGATGTAATCTAGAGGAAACAGCAATGTTCAGAATCCAGTGAAGTTGTAAAAGAATCCCACTGATACACAATGATACCGAAGGGAAACTGAGAATCCATTATAAGAAGCTCCAGCAATAAATACTGCTTACACTATCAGCTGTGAGGACACACGCAGTTCACTTTATGTAAGAAGTATTTATTTCTGGGGGTTCTTAGAATCGGCTCTCAGTTTCCCTTGGGTATCATTATGCATTATCCGGATTGTTTTATAAATGGATTGATTTCTGAGCATTCCAGTTTCTTCTAAGATTCATCTCGCATGTAATCCATTGTTTTACGCTACGATCATCATGAATGTAGGAGACATCTATGTTTTGTTGAGAGACGGCTTCCACGTCTGGAAAGGTCCGGGACCATTCTTTTGTTATTTATAATGCAATTAAAATTTTGTCTTATAGTTTAGCCGGCGTAGGTTAACAAAAGGTTTTTTTTACATCTTATTTAGCCGACCGCTGTAGCCGAACGGTTCTAGGCGCTTCAGTCCTGACCCGCGCTGCTGCTGCGGTCGCAGGTTCGAATCCTTCCTCGGGCATGGATGTGTGTGATGTCCTTAGGTTAGTTAGGTTTAAGTAGTTCTAAGTCTAGGTGACTGATCACCTCAGATGTTCAGTCCCCTAGTGCTTAGAGCGATTTGAACCATTTTGAACATCTTATTTTGGGCAGTTGTTTGGCACCTAAGCATGTGACTTTATAGTCATGAAACTAATTGGGAACCAACAGGAGATCAATAAATGTAGTCCCTGCAGCTGTTGCGTTTATTTATTTATTTATTTATTTATTCAAATAGCCTTGTATGGCCTACAACTAGGGATGAGCTAAACTATCAGTTACTAGTAATGGCTACAGAATTCCATTTTCAACCAGGAGATAGCTTCCAGAAACCTATTAATTATTTATCAGAATCGAAGTAGGCCATCTTAAATAACGGTACTTGGGGTGACACCACCTTGTTCCCCTACTCTCGCAAGTATGACGCGATTCACACCAGCCACCACCATTGTGTCCTGACCACAACGTCCAGAAGCGATGATTTTCACCTGTTGCAGGTGGGTGGGTTAACACCTATGTCCAAGTGCCATGCAGATGAGAGAAGTCACATGAAGTCTAGTAAGCTTCACCCAGGTGAACCATATACGAGGAGAGACCTTCCGTTATATGGCCGTCAGGTTGTCGCCCTTATTGTTCTCGGATGCATGCCATTCACAGTTCCAATCGCGATAACCAGTTTTCTTGACCACTGAGTTCAAATCCATATAAGGTACTGTTGTTTGGCGCAACTATCCTTCCGTAATGCTCCCCTTAGCAAGGCAGTCGACGTTCCATTATGGAGAATATCTGGACGTCGTTCCTTCCCTTACTTGCAGACATTTCCGTCAGTCTGGTGCATCAGCATGCTCTCCGTTTAACAGTTCCGTAAATTTGGAAATTCGTGGTTAGGTCTTATGGGCCCAAACTGCAGAGGTCATAGGTCCCTAAGCTTACACATTACTTAATCTAACGTAAACAAACTTACGATAAGGACGACACACACACACACACACACACACACACACACACACACACACACACACACACACATGCCCGCGAGAGAGGACTCAGACGGGGTTAGCCGCGCGGACCGTGACAAGACTCCGTAGGCCGCGCGGCTACCCCGCTCGGCTAACAGTTCGGTCTTTACCTATGCCTTCGGTTGACGTCTCCAGTACCTGGACTCACAGCTGCCGACCATATGGCAGCGGGCTTAATCTTATATAGTGAACGTTTGCACATCACAGGTGACACAGTGAACAACTAATGGAATACTCCGTCAAATACAAATTATTTCAGAAAGGCTTGATGCGAGCCTAGAGCTTTTGCTTCTCTCCTGCATCAGCTGAACTTGCTCTGGCCGAGAGCACCTACGATAATGTCAGGATGGGTGTTGCGATACCTCTGTTGTCTTGCAGTTGCTGATCAAGCTTGATGATCAGTATACTCAAAAGAGGTTTTTGTCATGAAGACTCAGTGATGCAATTCTGCAAAACAATAGAGAGCTAGATATTGGTGGGTATGATGTCTCTGTTATTTGTTGTCTATCACTATACAGGGTGTTTCAGAAGTGGTAGTCATTAATTCACAAGTGGAAAGTACAGGAATTAAAAATCTCCAATAAACATGGGTCCACAAATCAAACAGTTGCCGAGGTATCGCATTAATTGGAATTGGGAACCAACTGTAAACGCCGCTGGATACTGCGGTATTTACGTTGGTATCTCAAGGTTTGGAATCGACTGTCTGTCTATTTACGCTTGTGCACCTGCAAAGTACCCACTACTTCAGTTTAACACTATGCGCAACGGATTTATTTGCGGGACCTTTGCATAAATGCCCTAACTGGAAAGCTATGTCAATTCTGCTTGGCCCAATGAATGACTTTCAAACATTTAGTAAAATTATTAAATAAAATTTCTTTTTCAACTGATAATGAAACAAAATAATGAGAGGTTTGTCTATTCTTATAGAAAGAATGTTCCGACTAAAATTTGAATTTTTATAGAACAAATTGGTTTATTCATTAAGCATTTCAGATAATTATAAGAACAAAAAATTCATTTCTTTAAACAAATATTAACGCGGCTGATCTTTACACAGCATGAAATTGCATCAGATTCCACAACGTAATTTAAACGTATCTGACTTTCTCATTAGCAATGTAAAATTTAACGCATCTGACGTTCTACTAAAACTATGGTCTCCTACAGAATGGTATCTCTTATCACCACAAGTCCCCCCTTTTGGATCGGAAGAAAAGGATATTCCATAACTGTATCCATTAATCAATATGCACACACAATTACTGCACCAAGATATGCAAGGGAGAAACGTAAGGATCGAGCTGTTACCGGTTCAGATATTCACCGTACAGTAACTATCTCTACTCAAAATTATTCCACCGAAAACCAAAATTATTACACATAACCTCCGCGCCTATTTGATCATTCACTGTAATAGCCACTATTGTACTGCTGCCTACTCCCGACACAAATTCACCCACTGAATATGAAAACCGTTCCAAACTTACATATATAAAATACACACACTCAAGATGAACTACTTACTTTGTTGCAACCAAAATTCATGGCTACGTTATCAGTTTACTAATCTCTTTCCCCGCTTTGCAATTTTCATTATTCAGAAAATCTCCCCACGTGACTCTACATTCCAATAAACATGAATAAGCAAGCATTATCTTCACTTGGTTTGCTAAAATTTGACACACGCTTTCACACGAGATACCACGTGTCCTTAACAAAGGATCCTCGTTACTAAATCTTTCAAGATTGCAGATATTTAAGAAAATTGAAAATTTATAACAGTACTTGATTTCACACGCATATTTCATGTAATAGCACACTTCCTACATGCATGCTTTAGGTCCCTAGCACTGGTGCGTAAAATTCTTGATCAGCCCCACATGGTATGTGCCAGGTGTAAAACTAAATAAATTGCCACACGCACTTCAATATTTCATTTTTCCTAATAAACTTGCTTGCTCAAACAAATTAGATTAAATTATTCACCGCGAAATTGTTATAAAACCCCAAAGTTGCAAATTACTATCACAAAGGAAAGCAACAATTTTACTTCACCTACTACTGCACAATTCCTACCTAAGTAAATTGCGTTCCCCCAAAATATTAATATTACTTTACGTCTAGCTGCAAAAAAAGGTTGTTCGCCTACTGTGGAACCATTAATCATAAATATAGCACATTTCTCACACTTAAATCGAGCGTGGCTCGACCCATCTTATCAAAGCGTCCTCTCTCGTCCAAGTCTTCAGCAGCAGTCCCGATTCGCACCCACGCTACAGTTCTGCTCGCCTGACAGCTCATCATGGGGGCGGCTCCCAACCAATCATCAGCTGAGAAATTCCCCGGTTTAAAGTTGCCAGTCAAATATCCCTTCTACATAATGGTAAAGATCCCGCACTTCGCTTCCCAAAGACTGAAAAGTGAGTTTTGCACACTATCCAGCCTTCCTACACCTCGCTGTAGCCAAAGGCTGAAGTTTCAGAACTTCCATAATCGTTGCCTATCGACTAGTTGTTCCCTATTGTACACCCGCAATTGCAAAATATCGTTCGATCCTTATTCTCTCCCCAAACTCTCTTCCTGCAGTTATTTTCGTACATTCTTTCTCTCTCTCTCTGCTGGCCAGGGTGTCCTAGCAGTTCTAGGCGCTACAGTCTGGAACCGCGCGACCGCTACGGTCACAGGTTCGAATCCTGGCTCGGGCATGGACGTCTGTGCTGTTTCAGTAGTTCTAAGTTCTAGGGGACTCAAGACCTCAGAAGTTAAGTCCCATGGTGCTCAGTGCCATTTTTTCTCTCTCTCCTGCTGTGGACTCAATAGGATAAGGAAATATAGGAAACAGTGGGCATTCTTAACTTGTTGTTGTTGTTGTTGTTGTGGTCTTCAGTCCTGAGACTGGTTTGATGCAGCTCTCCATGCTACTCTATCCTGTGCAAGCTTCTTCATCTCCCAATACTTACTGCAACCTACATCCTTCTGAATCTGCTTAGTGTATTCATCTCTTGGTCTCCCTCTACGATTTTTGCCCTTCACGCTGCCCTCCAATGCTATATTTGTGATCTCTTGATGCCTCAGAACAAGCCCTACCAACCGATCCCGTCTTCTGGTCAAGTTGTGCCACAAAGTCCTCTTCGCCCCTATTCTATTCAATACCTCCTCATTAGTTACGTGATCTACCCATCTCATCTTCAGCATTCTTCTGTAGCATCACATTTCGAAAGCTTCTATTCTCTTCTTGTCCATCTATTTATCGTCCATGTTTCGCTTCCAGACATGGCTGCACTCCATACAAATACTTTCAGAAACGACTTCCTGACACTTAAATCTATACTCGATGTTAACAAATTTCTCTTCTTCAGAAACTCTTTCCTTGCCATTGCCAGGCCACATTTTATAACCTCTCTGCTTCGACCATCATCAGTTATTTTGCTCCCCAAATAGCAAAACTCCTTTACTACTTTAAGTGTCTCATTTCCTAATCTAATTCCCTCAGCATCACCCGACTTAATTCGACTACATTCCACTACCCACGTTTTGCTTTTGTTGATTTTCGTCTTATACCCTTCTTTCAAGACACTGTTCATTCCGTTCAATTGCTCTTCCAAGTCCTTTGCTGTCTCTGACAGAATTACAATGTCATCGGCGAACCTCAAAGTTTTTATTTCTTCTCCATGGATTTTAATACCTACTCCGAATTTTTCTTTCGTTTTCTTTACTGCTTGCTCAATATACAGATTGAATAACATCAGGGAGAGGCTACAGCCCTGTCTCACTCCGTTCCCAACCACTGCTTCCCTTTCATGCCCCTCGACTCTTATAACTGCCATCTGGTTTCTGTACAGATTGTAAATAGCCTCTCGCTCCCTGTATTTTACCCCTGCCAACTTATAATTTGAAAGAGAGTATTCCAGTCAACATTGTCAAAAGCTTACAAATGCCAGAAACATAGGTTTGCCTTTCCTTAATCTTTCTTCTAACATAAGGCCGTCAGTAGTTCTAATGGAATGTTGTCTACTCCCGGGGCCTCGTTTCGACTCAAGTCTTTCAGCGCTCTTTCAAACTCTTCACGCAGTATCGTATCTCCCATTTCATCTTCATCTATATCCTCTTCCATTTCCATAATATTGTCCTCAAGTACATCGCCCTTGTATAGATCCTCTGTATACTCCTTCCACATTTCTGCTTTCCCTTCTTTGCTTAGAACTGGTTTTCCATCTGAGCTCTTGATATTGTTGGTTCTCTTTTCTCCGAAGGTCTCTTTAATGTTCCTGTAGGCAGTATCTATCTTACCCCTAATGAGATAAGCCTCTACATCCTTACATTTGTCCTCTAGCCATCCCTGCTTAGCAGTTTTGCACTTCCTGTCGATCTCATTTTTGAGACGTTCGTATTCCTTTTTGCCTGCTTCATTTACTGCATTTTTATATTGTCTCCTTTCATCAATTAAATTCAATATTTCTCCTGTTACCCAAGGATTTCTACCAGTCCTCGTCTTTTTGCCTACTTGATCGTCTGCTGCCTTCACTACTTCATCCCTCAAATCTACCCATTCTTCTTATACTGTATTTCTTTACCCCATTCCAGTCAATTGTTCCCTTATGCTCTCCCTGAAACTCTCTACAACCTCTGGTTCTTTCAGTTTATCCAGGTCCCATCTCCTTAAATTCCCACCTTTTTGCTGTTTCTTCAGTTTTAAACTACAGTTCATAACCAATAGATTGTGGCCAGAGGCCACATTTGCCCCTGGAAATGTCTTAGAATTTAAGACCTTTTTCCTAAATCTCTGTCTTACCATTATATAATCTATCTGATACATTCAATCAATAAAAACAGCTAGATTCCTCTGGTCATTCTTTTATAACTTGGTGTTGGTTTGCAGAGACCGACAGTAAGTCTATATTATTACGATCAAAAAATGATGTTATTTGGATCAAACTTGTATTCTCAGAAGAACCCGACTATATGTTGCATTAAGTATTGTTACATTATTAGAAATATATATAAGAGTTGCAATTGCCAAAGACAATGGCCACCTCTCACACCTACTTCCCTTTCCGCTCCGTGCACTGTGCCGTAACGGCCTCACAGTCAGTAACGAGCGTGAAGGCACCATGGAAGAGGTTAGACCAATGAAGAGTAAGCTGCCATGCACTTCATGTATGGCAAAGAGTATGGCAGTGCCCTTGAGGCTACAATACTGTATGAAAAAGCTTTTTCCTCTCCGTACGCATCCCGACGGGCGTACATTTAGCCATTTACATCAGCGCCTTAGAGAAACGGGGAGTTTCGTACGCGAACGTCCGAGTACTTCGAAAAGGAGGAATGCTACCCAAAAAAATGGTTCAAATGGCTCTGAGCACTATGGGACTTTACATCTGAGGTCATTAGTCCCCTAGACTTAAAACTACATAAACCTAACTAACCTAAGGACATCACACACATCCATGCCAGAGACAGGATTCGAACCTGCGACCGTAGCAGCATCGCGGTTCCGGACTGAAGCGCCTAGAACCACTCGGCCACATCAGTCGGCATTGCTACCCAAGAGCGTGTCCTGAGTCATAGCAATGTGTGGCGGATTTTACGTCGGCAAGTACTCTACCCACATCATCTGCAGCGAGTGCAAGCCCTCAATAGCTCAGGTTTTCCTCCTAGAGGGAATTTCTGCCAATAGTTGCAACAAGAGTGTACCCTGAATCTCCTGTTTGGAAGCAGTATTCTGTTAACGGGTGAGACTGGATTTACCCGTGACGGTATTTTTAACTTCCATAACTGTCACATTTAGGCCGAAGTCAGCCCTAATGCAACAAACATACCACGACATCAGCAGCGTTATTCGTTGAACTCTGGGCAGGAGTACTCGGAAACTACATAATTGGCCGCACTTCCTACCACAGAGACTAACCAGATAGCAGTACATGCGGTGTCTGCAGACTGTACTTCCAGATGTACGTGATGATGTCCCACTGAACCAACGTCTGAACATGTGATTCAGGCATGACGTTGCTGCAACACACTTTCCTTTACGAGTGCGCTGGCTTCTACCTCGGACGTATGGTCAACATAGGATAGGTAGAGGAGGGCCTGTGCCATGGCCTACAAGGTCTCCGGATTTAAATCCCACAGATTTCTGTGTCTCTCTTCAGAGACGAGTTCAATGTTGCATTCAGACGCATGGACAACATTTCGAGCACCTACTTTAACGTTTAGAGATGCCATATGCTCATAGAGACTGATGAACCGCAACATAAAATGTGTTGTATCTCGTCAACGGTTGATTTATGGACCCATATTTATAGGAGCTTTTTAGCTACTATTGGCACGTACTTTTCATGTGTGAATTATTGACCATCACTTTTTAAACACCCTGTAGTTACCATTGTGTTACAAGACAGTGTTTCACTTGAAGCTAAGAGAAGTGACTGCCGCATTCTCACTGCGCATGCGCGTGCTTGTCTGTGTGTGTGTGTGTGTGTGTGTGTGTGTGTGTGTGTGTGCGTGTGCGTGTGTACTGACACCATATGGTCTGTGTACGAAGGTGCTAGATGCCTGGGAGTGTCGTGCAGAGGATGCCGAAGGTGTCAGCACACAACCCGCTGAGGGCAATGTGTCGCGCCCGCCGCTCACTGAGGTGTTGTGTGGCCAGGTGCTGGATGCACGACAGCACGGCGCAGTGGGTGCTGACGGTGCCGGTGTGCCTGTCGCTGGTGGCGAGCGCCGTCTTCCTGGTGAACGTGGTGCGCGTGCTGCTCACCAAGCTGCACACGCACTCGGCCAACCCTGCCCCAGTGGGGCTGCGCAAGGCGGCGCGCGCCGCCGCCATCCTGGTGCCGCTGTTCGGCCTGCAGCACGTGCTGCTGCCGTTCCGGCCGGCGCCGCACGAGACGGGCGAGCGCGCCTACCAGCTCATATCAGCCGTGCTCGTCTCGCTACAGGTACGCAGCCCACTGCCTCCACAGGGGCCTAACACTGAAGTACCAGTCTTGTGCTACATAAAATACGAGGGGTGCTCAATAAGTAATACAACACATTTTTGTCTGGAAGCAAGTTGGTTTTATTAAGTATTCCAATATACCACATTATTCATCACATTTTTTTGGCTACAGAACCCTAATTATCAGCACTATCTCGCCTCAATGTGACGTCCTTTTGTCATCTTACTGAGAGGGCCTGTATGTCAGCACGGTACCACTCTACATCTACATTTATACTCCGCATGCCACTCAACGTTCTGTGGAGGAGGGCACTTTACGTGCCACTGTCATTACCTCCCTTTCCTGTTCCAGTCGCGTATGGTTCGCGGGAAGAATGACTGTCTGAAAGCCTCCGTGCGCGCTCGAATCTCTCTGATTTTACATTCGTGATCTCCTCGGGAGGTATAAGTGGGGGGAAGCAATATATTCGATACCTCATCCAGAAACGCACTCTCTCGAAATCTGGACAGCAAGCTACACCGCGATGCAGAGCGCCTTTCTTGCAGAGTCTGCCACTTTGCTAAACATCTCCGTAACGCTATCACGCTTACCAAATAACCCTGTGACGAAACGCGCCGCTCTTCTTTGGATCTTCTCTATCTCCTCTGCCAACCCGACCTGCTACGGATCCCTCACTGATGAACAATACTCAAATGTAGGTCGAACGAGTGTTTTGTAAGCCATCTCCTTTGTTGATGGACTACATTTTCTAAGGATTTTCCCAATGAATCTCAACCTGGCACCCGCGTTACCAACAATTATTTTATATGATCATTCCACTTCAAATCATTCCGTATATTACATTTGTCTATGTTAAGAGTCAGTTGCCACTCCCTGCACCAAGTGCCTATCCACTGCAGATCTTCTTGCATTTCGCTGCAATTTTCTAATGCTGCAACTTCTGTGTATACTACAGCATCATCTGCAAAAAGCTACATGGAACTTCCGAAACTATCTACTAGGTCATTTGTATATATTGTGAAAATCAATGGTCCCATAACACTCCCCTGTGGCACGCCAGAGGTTACTTTAACGTCTGTAGACGTCTCTCCATTCAGAACAACATGCTGTGTTCTGTTTGCTAAAAACTCTTCAATCCAGCCACACAGCTGGTCTGACATTCCGTAGGCTCTTACTTTGTTCATCAGGCGACAGTGCGGAACTGTATCGAACGCCTTCCGGAAGTCAAGAAAAATGGCATCTACCTGGGAGCCTGTATTTAATATTTTCTAGGTCTCATTAACAAATTAAGCGAGTTGGGTCTCACACGATCATTGTTTCCAGAATACATGTTGATTCCTACAGAGTAACTTCTGAGTTTCCAGAAATGACATGATACGCGAGCAAAAAACGTGTTCGAAAATTCTACAACAGATCGATGTCAGAGATATAGGCCTATAGTTTTGCGCATCTGCTCGACGACCCTTCTTGAAAACTGGAACTACCCGTGCTCTTTTCCAATCATTTGGAACCTTTCGTTCCTCTAGGGACTTGCGGTACACGGTTGTTAGAAGGGGGCAAGTTCTTTCGCGTACTCTTTGTAGAATCGAATTGGTATCCCGTCAGGTCCAGTGGACTTTCCTTAGTTGAGTGATTTCAGTTCCTTTACTATTCCTTGGACACTTATTTCGATGTCAGCCATTTATTCGTTCGTGCGAGGATTTAGAGAAGGAACTGCAGTGCTGTCTTCCTCTGTGAAACAGCTTTGGAAAAACGTGTTTAGTATTTCAGCTTTACGCGTGTCATCCTCTGGTCGACTTAGGAATCAACGTCTTGCTGGATCAGTAACCGCCCTATCATCCACGTACGGCTTTCTGCTGAGTGCATCAGCCATTGCGCCAATCAGATGGAAGTCAAGAGGTATGAGATCTAGGCTGTAGGGTGGATGAGGAATAACAGACTAATGAAGATTTGTGAGCTCCTCTCGGGTGAGCAGACTTCTGCGAGGCCTTGCTTTCTCATAACAAAATTACTCTTTCAGAGTCCCAGGAGGTTGCGGCTTTCTTTGGAGGAGAGGTGGGGTGGCGCAGCTCCACATACTGCCGTTTTGTTTCCGGTTAGAAATGATGAACCCATGTTTCATTGCCTGTGACGATGTTTAGCAAAAACGTCTCACAATCAGCCTCGTAAAACAACCAATTAGGCACAGGTGGACCTTCGTTGCCCGTTTCAATCTTCTGTTAGGCGGATTGATACTTCAAGTGGTGGGAGTGTGCCAGAAATACCAATGGAGACGTCCAGTTGAGCAGCGAGGTTTCTGGCTGTAAGCCGTCGATCATCTCGGATGAGAGTCTTTTTTGATGCAATAATTTACCAACAGCCGTATGTACTGTAGAAATTTATTTTATTTTATGATGTGCTACCAGTTTCGGCATTACATTGATGCCATCTTCAGGCCCCACTCGTCATAGTCGAAAAATCGCTATACACGGAAGGAGCCATATAACTGGATCCGTGAATCAAATCGTTATGCAACAGCTCTTGGTGGCCAGGCGAGACAGACTCAATCTGTGTCCCCTGGCCACCAAGAACTGTTGCAGGACGATTATATGGCTCCTTCGATGTATAGCGATTTTGCGTCTATGACGAGTGGGGCCTGAAGATGGCATCAATGTAATGCCGAAACTGGTAGCACACAGAAGTTCATAAAATAAAATAAATTTCTACAGTACATACGGCTGTTGGTAAATTATTGCATCAAGTAGATCATGCCAGCCGTCCTCCCACGATCCATAATGGATCAACGAAGATCAGATGAGAGTGTCCGCACGTTCCAAAATTGCAGGAGTCACAGCTGGGAGTGACCAGCCAGCAGGCAGGTGATCGGAATAGTTTGCATGACCTTGTTGCGATGATGACAGACGCCTTTCCCAACTACTCGCCTGCTTTTGTTCACTGCCAGGTCTCTGTAGGCATTCAGCATGCGCCTCTGAACGTCTGCCATTTTCCGGTTTTCCACCAACGAAACTCAAAGACAGCTCTCAGCCTGGAACGCATCTCCGTTACAGACACCACTTTGAAGGCCACGTATCGCGCCGCCACGTACCGGAATTTCATGAAACTATAGGAGGTGGAGCGGGAATTTTCCCCTATGTCCAAAAACTAATTATGCATTTTTTCAACCGAAATCGCCCGAGAAAAAGGTGTTTCATTAAGTTTTGAACGCTCCTCGTACACTATATGTTCAAAAGTATCCGGACACTTGTCTGTAATGCGGAATTGACCGCTGGATGACAACAGAGGCGGTCTCATCAGTATAAAAGTAAGCAAAGTGTATTGTGTTGTCCGAAGAGACGCAGTAACGGTAAAATTGGTCTCTCAGAAGCGCTCAGTGACCTAGCTGGACGTCATCACAGACATTTCAGACCTTCTAAAATTGCCCAGTTCTACTGCTCGTTATGCGATGGTGAAGTGGAAACCCAAAGGAATAGCTACAGCTAAAACAAGACTAGGTAAATCTCACGTACTAGTGCACAGAGATCATCGAGCATGAGGAGGGTGGATGTACAAAATCCAGTAAAGTGCGAGTACGACTCGTCCACCGTGGATTACACACAAACTTTTTACTTATGTGTACAGATAGTTCACCCACCCTGCAAGTCGAGACTCTCGACGATTTTAGCCTGTTGTCGATAGCTGGCACGATACACGTCTGTCTACCGGTTCCTGGGAAAAAGGGGTGGTAGCGGACGAACAGACAATCGGATAAGAAACGACAAAAATATATCTTTTGTCTAATATAATTACAAATCAACCATTTTCGGATTTTTTCCCTTCTTTACTGTGAAACGTTGCTACTTGACAAATTTCATGATTCTACTAACGCGTCATCTCTGGTAAGTCGTTCAACGCCGTTGCAAAAGCAGCCTTCTGTTTTTGTTGGAGGAGTTTTGAACTATACGTCATGAGAATGATATTGGTTGTGGGTGGATAACAGCCGTAATTGTACATTATGATAATGTTAAGGATAAGCTTGGCCTTTAATCGTTCATCGAGCGGGACTTCATTGCTTATCGCACATTACAGATGTCAGAAGTTTTTAATAGGAACATCAGAACATCTTACTTCAGTTCCAGTATGTCTTGAGATGTAAGCACTCACAATGTCCGTAAGGCTAATGAGACCAAGTCTATTTTTGAGCCGGTCGTAGTGGCCAAGCGGTTCTAGGCGCTACAGTCTGGAACCGCGCGACTGCTACGGTCGCAGGTTCGAATACTGCCTCGGGCATGGATGTGTGTGATGTCCTTAGGTTAGTTAGGTTTAAGTAGTTCTAAGTTCTAGGGGACTGATGACCTCAGAAGTTAAGTCCCATAGTGCTCAGAGCCATTTGAACCATTCTATTTTTGTATAGTTTAAAGGTGATGGTGTATGTGCAAAAGTAAAAATTGTAGCTGATTTTATAATGTATTATAAGAATTGTAATACGGTTTCCTATTCGGTTCGATGAGTCTTTTTGCGACTATCTAAATATGTTGTATAAATGGCCATATCTCTTGATTCCATAACTTAGGATCTTAATTTTTTTACACCGCCATGGTACCGTAGGCCATCTTGTGTGATATAAATCTGAAGCTGATACATGAACTCGTTCCTGAGGAAAGGGATCTTAAGAAACGGATAACAGAAGTGATCTTGTAAAGGTTCCGTTTTTACGGGATGACAGTACACGTTGTCATAAGACAGCATCTGTGAGACAATATCTCGTGAACAATAACATTCCTGAAATGCACTGGCCTTTCCAATGGAAACCTTTTGTATGAGTTAGAAGGTCA
Source organism: Schistocerca piceifrons (assembly GCF_021461385.2). Lineage (NCBI taxonomy): Eukaryota > Metazoa > Arthropoda > Insecta > Orthoptera > Acrididae > Schistocerca > Schistocerca piceifrons. The sequence continues at coordinate 354,469,508 of NC_060139.1, forward strand.
GCTTCGTTCCTTATCCCAGCGTCCAAGCACTACTACCTTCTCTCGAATCGGCTTTTGAGGAAGAATGGGATGCCATTCCTCCACAGTGAAACAACCCACAATTAAATTAATAGTGTTATTAGTGTTCTAAAAATGTAACAAACGTCTCTGGGCACTATGGGACTTAACTTCTAAGGTCATCAGTCCCACAGAACTTAGAACTACTTAAACCTAACTAACCTAAGGACATCACACACATCCATGCCCAAGGCAGGATTCGTACCTGCTACCGTAGCGGTCGCGCGGTTCCAGACTGTAGCGCCTAGAACCGCTCGGCCACCTCGGCCGGTTAAAAATTTAAGAGCCTAAACTTTACTGTTAATGATTTTATCCGAATGGATAACTGCTAATCCGTTTGACCGCTTCGCGAGTGGTTTCAATCGTTTGTCGCTGCTCAGTTACGCTGTATTCCAAGGACAGAGATTTTTTATTAAGTAGCGAAACGTTTGTAAGGTAAAAGGTTATATATTCACTTTAAACGCAATTGGAGGCACTCACTTCCACCTTTGTACATTTCTACCCATGTTTAAGCTCAACACAGTTCAAATACGCTCTAACATCGTCACACGTTGTGAAAATCTGCACATGCTATCCTTCCACTGCAATCCATTGGCCGGCGCGGTAGACGTGAACGCTTAATATTGGCGTTCCATATTTATAATCATTTCTTGGTAAACACTTGTCACTAGCCAGTATAATTCGGTTTGTTCGATGTCAACCCAGGGCGACAGGGACACGCTCTCAGCCGCTACAATATGATTCCTCCCGCTGCACCATTACAGACGACACATCTTTACTGGCTCAACTGCGAGTCACTGATTTACAACAATAGCATTCGGTGGACGCACTCGGCATTTGACTATCGGTTCTTCGTTTATCCTCGACCTGTACAAGTAAAATACGCTTATCTTTGAGTAAGGAAGCTTGGATCCCTTACAACAGACAGACACATCACTGAAAATATCTCCAGCAGAATTCAAGGTGTCATTAAGATGAAGGACAGCCACACCTCATATTAATATCCACAATAGGCGATAAAAAGTTCATTTTGTAAAAAGTACGTTTCACTGAATCCATTTCCAAACAGTTGTTCAAGCACCTACTTAAAATGAGAGTGACAAAAACTAATTACAGTGACCGAGAAACTAGCAATTACTTTTGTGAAATCGGAGTGGTGCGTGACGCACGCATACTCGGGTGGTGGGCAACGGGGTAGCTTACACCTTCTCCCCTAGAAAAAAAAATAATAATAATTTTCACAAACCGAAATCTGATAGTGCCCTTCCACACAGATCGAAGTATCAGTTGGGTATCAGTCTGAAGAAAGGCGGCACGTGTATTGCATACTGACTAGTACAGGTAGCAAATGTAGTCAGAATCATTTTTCCTGAAATCTCAAAACTATGTCGCCGTTCACCGCGAAACCTACCCAAGTTACCGCCACCTCCCCGTCCCTCACCATCACAAATCCTGGGCCTGGCTACGCTCTTCGCATGCTCATACCTATCTAAATTGCGCAAGGAGCAAGTAAAACACATCCATCATTCTAGAAAATGAATTTCAGCTCTTATTGCGTTGCATAAGGCAGAATAGGCGTCAAGATGTGGCACAACTCACAGTGAAGATCAGTGTTGGGGTAGGCACATGTGATTCATATCATATACACTGCCCGATAAAAAAGTGTAGCACCCAGAACACATGGTCGGATATGAATGTAACTTCGTACACCTACACACCATCGGCATATATGTAAACCATTAGAACTGTAATTCTTTGTGGCACGTACACGGCCACCGGAATGCATTGGTGTTGTTCGTGTTTGGTGTTGTTATCAGGACTGGTAGTATGTATAACGGGCGTGAACATCGTCAGATGCTGAGTGATTTCTATGAAGGACACGCAAATGCCTCGTAACCGTCTGAAACAGAGCTATAAGCACCTGACAGATCTTGAAAGTGGCCTCATTGTCTGTCTCCATTTGGCCAGTTGGTCGAGCTGTGCATTATCTAGATTCGTGGGGCATTCGGATGTAACAGTGACGCGACTGTGGACAGTAAGGGAAAGTGAGGGCAGCCATACTCATCGTCAAGGATCCGCTCAACCACATATGACCACTACAAGGGGGGATGGCATTATTGTCCATGAAACACATTGTAACCGCTTCACATCTGTTGACAGGGGAATATATAGTCATGTCACATACTGTGCATCCACTAAAATAATGCGAAAGGCCCTGGCTGAAACTGAGAGTTTGGATGTAGTGTCCGTTTGATTTTGGGTCAAAGTGGCTCGGACAAAAATGTTCAGCGTAATGCACCTGTGTGTTACCGTACGCCTGATAAACAGTATTATCACTGACTTACTCAACATGTACCATATCTATGGGCCCCATAAAAAAATAAGTTCAAAAAATGGTTCAAATGGCTCTGAGCACTATGGGACTTAACTTCTGAGGTCATCAGTCACCTAGAACTTAGAACTACTTAAACCTAATTAACCTAAGGACATCAGACACATCCATGCCCGAGGCAGGATTCGAACCTGCGACCGTAGCGGTCGTGCGCTTCTAGACTGAAGCGCCTAGAACCGCTCGGCCACAGCGGTCGGCTGTGTTGTACATTCCACACCTACTGCTATGCAAAGACTCTCCTGCTTCAATGCCTTGAGTATCGCATTTATGTCTTTACAGAAGCCAGAAATCCCGTTTTTGGTGACGCTCCCTACATTCCTTTTCCGGAGAAGGAACCAGTAGAGCTGCATTGTTGAACGTAATCCGAGGAACCTGCACCAGAAAAAAAAACTGCGCAGTTCCGTTCTACGCACGGACTGAGAGTTGCGATCCTAATGGCCTACTGCAACCAGCACTATTCGCTATGTCCAATAGCCGTCGGATAACAGCTGCCTGTGGTATCTTGCAACTGCCTTCGCTCTTCTCTTTCCAACAGCTGCCTAAAGACGTCTGTGGAAAGAAAAGCATTCTGTCTCTTTTCGGCTTCATTGCAGAGATCGTACTGGTATTGGAGTCTTTCTGTTCGCCCTCTATAGTAGAGCATCCTTGTGCAGTTGTTCCTCTCTCCTCCGTGAACACCTTTATTGCTTATTTACCTCTTGATGAATATTCGGACGTCGACGACCGAAACTTTAAAATGTAATCACCTGATTTCATATCAAATATTAATTTGTAGCTTTTCATTTCTTTCATGTTTCTGAAAGTTATGGCGCACCGACTTTTACTATAAATAAATCTCTACGAAGTTTCACTTTTTGTTGGTTAGAGAATAAGAGAAGGACGAAAAGGGTGAAAATGCATAACTGACACTATATCACTTACATTACTGATAAATTTAAATGCCTCCCACAGCTTTTAGAGAATTGGTCTAAAGTGAAATCTATGCTTAATGGCGATGATACTACAATATTTAGTAACTTGTATTCTTTTTTCTATCTTCTCAGTATTTACAACAACGATATAGCCCACCAATGCACGTTACATAGTTGAAATTGTCTGAAATACATAGAATTATCACGCTAAAAGGGAATTTCTAGGACTTGTAGTGATTATTGATTTGACCTGAGCTTAGAGACAAGTGTAACTTTTCGACTGCTGCTTAGTCCCCGGTTTCATTCCCAGAAAATGTTTAGAATGGAATAAAATTCTTCGATAAAGGTGACCGAAGACATCCCATGTAAGAAATAACCCTCAATGCGCCAACGACATTGTGAAGAGAGCCGACGAGCGGATAAAGATGCAGGGCACTCTCTTGCCCTTGGGATGCGAAAACAGCTGATGAGTGCGGAACAGTCAGTAATGATATTCGGCATGAGTATATAAAAGGCAATGGTAACCACTTCATTAAAGACAGATTATGTGTATTCAAGGAAATGTGGCCTGTAACGCAAAAGAAGTGTCGTGATGACCTTTCGATTGGTAAAAGTTTCCGGGATAGTCCTAAATTCAGATATCTGGAGCCCTAGTTCCAAAGAAAGGACAACCACGAGAAACAGACTGAAGAAACAACGAAAGAGTAGCATTCTACGAGATAGAATGCCACACGTCTGAATATGGTGAGGAAACCAGAACATCTGAAAAGGGAAATGCAGAGCATCAGTATAGACGTACTAAGGAACTGTGAAGTAAAATGTAAAGAAATAAAGAAGACACGAATTTATATAATGGGAGTAAGATCAGTTATAAATCGGAAGTTAGGGCATAGCGTGAGTTGCTGTGAACAGTTGAGTGATTGGTTTATTCTTGTCAGAATCGAGAACAAACTAACATCAGTTACACTAGTCTAGGTATAAATGCCGACGTCATAAGCAGGAGATTGTAAGACAGAGTGTACAAGGGCACTGAACGTTAACTCAATATATAGAGGGAGACGTAAATCTAATAATGGCTCTGAGCACTATGGTACTTAACAGCTGTGGTCATCAGTCCCCTAGAACTTAGAACTACTTAAACCTAACTAACCTAAGGACATCACACACATCCATGCCCGAGGCAGGATTCGAACCTGCGACCGTAGCAGTCGCGCGGTTCCGGACTGCGCGCCTAGAACCGCGAGACCACCGCGGCCGGCAAATCTAATAATCGTAGGGGGTTTGGATGATATAACAGGAGAAGAGATATGAGACAGAATTGCTGGAGAATAAGTGTTCGGTGGTAGAAATGAAAGATGAAAAAAGCTACTTAAGTTCTGAAGCAAATTTCAGCACACAGTTTGAGAATAACAAGACAAGGAGATTAAAGAAATGGCAGTTACTTTACATGGGTACGGGCGGATTAAATCTGGTTTACATAATGGTCAGACATAGATTCGAAAATCAGAGTACTGGAGTACTGAGGAATGGTAAAGTGCATTTCAAGCTCTTTAGACTGTCGATAACGCAATACTGTGTACCACAGTTTCAGTTAAATTGAAGAGTAACTGAAATCCGTAAAAAGGGACAATCACAGAAGTTGGAGATACAAATGTAGGTATCATAAATTTAAAGGCGGAAAACCGTGGGTAGCAGAAGAAGTGATAAATTTAAAAATCAGTAAAATAAAGACATACAGCATTACAAGTCACGTAGAACATCAGTATGACGTGCAGGAAAGTTAATGCGAAATAGATGCAGAGAAAACGTGAAGATATCGAAAAGAACTGAGTGTCTAAAGGAGAGACGCAGCTTATAAAAAAGTCAGAATAGCTGCCTGTGAAATTAAAACTAAAGGCGTCAACATTAAAAGTGCGAAAGAAATTCCATTTTTTCATGCTGAGGAGAAATTAGGAGTGCTAGAAAGATACTGACAGAAGTGGAGCTCTGAACACAATTCGTGAGTTTGGCCTGGGTAGCTCAATCAGGAAAAGCATTGCCCATGAAGTCATGGTTCCGGGTTCAAGTCCCCGTCCTGTGCAGAGCTTCAGTTGGTTGACTTGGGGGAGGGGACCAAACAGCGAGGTCATCGGTCCCATTGGGTGAATGCCCTTTCAAAGGAATCATCCCGACATTTGCCTAAAGCGATTTAGGGAAATAACGGAAAACCTAAATTAGGATGGCCGGAAGCGGGTTTGAACTGTCGTCCTCCCGAATGCGAGTCCAGTGTGGTAACCACTGCGCCACCTCGCTCGGTGCACGGTTTCGACCTGCCAGGAAGTTTCGTAATAGCGCATTCTCTGATGCAGACTGAAATATTAATTGTGGAAGTATTATTTTGTTCCTGTGTCTGTTTTCTCCGGTTTGGACACCATGCACCGAACGATTGAGATGCGCCTTGTATTTATTTCGGTGATGCCAAGTTGCGACATAAACACACTGCGTCATTAATATAACTGCTGCTATAGTATTACTGTCTGTGCATAAATGTGTATATTTTTTCACTATTTGTAATGATGATAAATCTTTCTATGTGTACTTTCTATATGATAAATTGCTAATTATATTACTGATTAATGCATAGGAATTGATTGGTAAAAATATATCATTAGGGAAGGATGAGCTGGAGAGAAATCGGTCTGCGTGCATGAGGTGGTTAGCGAGCCAGAGTAAAAGGTCTAACGGCTAGTAGTGAGCGCGCAAACAGAGGGATGGCTACCAAACAGTCGTTAGTCTTTGCACTGTCAACACCGTGGAGTGGGAGCGAGGCCAAATTATCTGCAGGTTCACTGTAAATGAGTTACGAATGGACGCATTACCATCTTATTCAAGCATGGAATGTTTATACAACGCTCTATAACCTTTGAAAGTGGAGATGCTGTATATCTGTATTACAGCAGTTTGTGTGATAACCGACGCTTTCCCCTTACCAACTGATGCAATCACCGCTGCAGCTCAACGCATCGTCGCCTCCACGTAATTAGGCATAGGAAAACTGAAGGGTTAAAACTGATACCCGTATTTCAATTCCGAATAACCGGTATTCTGGTATTTCATTTATGTCGGTTATAACAGGTGGTTTTTTTTTTTATTTTTTGCTAACAACCAAGTAAAAAACCGAAATATCAGTTAACGATAATAGCAGTACTAACATATTTCATTTTTAATTAAACCATATTTTAAAAAATTAGATAATTTTTATTCATAAAACTAGCTTTTGTTTGAAATATTGCGTTATTTTGGAAAATGTGTAGAGCGATCAGTGCCGTTTTAATAATAATGCCAACAGAGACGAGCAACAAACTCGTGACACAAGAATTGGTACTGCATTGCTGAGACAATAACATCCAGGTTGCCGTCTGACACGGCTTGAGGTACGCGTGTACGTTCAGTGTGTGAGACTTACCACCACTGCTCTATACGGTAGTTTCTCGCTGTCGTCGCCAGACATCCATTATACTGCACAATGACATCAACCCCTGTATGGTAATATTTTTATGAAGTGAGTGGTAATGAATCACGGTGCTCCATTTGCTTAACAAATTACAAGTCTGACTACGATTTCTATGAAATAATAAAAAAGAAAGGAAATTATGTTAACAATAATCAATTAAAAACTTAACAATTTATTCATGTTATACAAAAAAATATATATTGTACCGGATCTGCCGCCTGTGTCTACATAATATGCCTTCATCTGCGAGTAGCAGTTGAAAACCGATAAATCAATACGAAAAATAGAGTTCTTCTAATTCAATTTTCACCATTTAGCACTAACTGTTCGTAATGCCCGGATAGTGTATGATCTCTGATTATAACTTTATTTTTAACAGAGTTTCAAAAATTAAAATCAATAGGAGAATACTGTTGGTTTTTTGTAGTGTTCGAACACTTATCAGTTCTCAAGACAAGCAGCGAACTGTGGACAGATTAAATTTTCTATTACACACATCAAAAAAGTTTTGCATCACCTCGGTTCGGAGGGTTCCGGATCCTGTATAGAAAATTGAAATAGAGATCAACATAAACATCATTTCCGCCCTTTTTATTGCTCATGAAAACCACACATTGCATGTTGTACCACCATACAGCGAGACATTCAGAGGTGGTGGTCCAGATTGCTGTACACACCGGTACCCCTAATACCTAGTAGCAAGTCCTCTTGCACTGATGCATCCCTGTATTCGTCGTGGCATACTATCCACAAGTTCATCAAGGCACTGTTGGTCCAGACTGTCCCACTCCTCAACGACGATTCGGCGTAGATCCCCCAGAGTGGTTGTTTGGTCACGTCGTCCGTAAACAGCCCTTTTCATTCTATCCCAGGCATATTCGATAGGGTTCATATCTGGAGAACATGCCGGCCACTCTAGTCAAGCGATGTCGTTGTCCTGAAGGACGTCATTCACAAGATGTGCACGATGGGGGCGCGAACTGTCGTCCATGAAGACGACTGCCTCGCTAATATGCTGCCGATAAGATTGCACTATCGGTCGGAGGATGGCATTCACGTACCGTACAGCCGTTATGGCGCCTTCCACGACCACCAGCGGCGTATGTTGGCCCCACATAATGCCACCCCAAAACAGCAGAGGACCTCCACCTCGCTGCACGGATACCTCCAAACACGTCTCCCACAGTTTTCTGGTTGAAGGCATATGCGACACTAATCGGTGAAAAGAACGTGATGCCAATCCTGAGCGGTCCATTCAGCACGTTGTTGGGCCCATCTGTACCGCGCTGCATGGTGTCGTGGTTGCAAAGGTGGACCACGTCATGGGTGTCGGAAGTGAAGTTGCGCATCATGCAGCTTATTGTGCACAGTTTGAGTCGTAATATAACGTCCTGTGGCTGCACGTAAAGCATTATTCAACATGGTGGCTTTGCTGTGAGGGTTCCTCCGAGCCATAATCCGTTGGTAGCGGTCATCCACTGCAGCAGTAGCCCTTGGGCGGCCTGAGCAAGGCATGTCATCAACAGTTCCTGTCTGATTAAAACTGTGTGCCCGACCGAGACTCGAACTCGGGACTTTTGCCTTTCGCGGGCAAGTGCTCTACCATCTGAGCTACCGAAGCATGACTCACGCCCGGCACTCACAGCTTTACTTCTGCCAGTATCTCGTCTCCTACCTTCCAAACTTTACAGAAGTTCTCCTGCAAACCTTGCAGAACTAGAACTCCTGAAAGAAAGGATACTGCGGAGACATGGCTTAGCCACAGCCTGGGGGATGTTTCCAGAATGAGATTTTCACTCTGCAGTCACTTCTGCCTGTATCCGGGAAAGGCAAAGTTCCCGAGTTCGAGTCTCGGTCGGGCACACAGTTTTAATCTGCCAGGAAGTTTCATATCAGCGCACACACCGCTGCAGAATGAAAATCTCATTCTGGAAACATCCCTCAGGCTGTGGCTAAGCCATGTCTCCGCAGTATCCCTTCTTTCAGGAGTGCTAGTTCTGCAAGGTTCGCAGGAGAGCTTCTGTAAAGTTTGGAAGGTAGAAGACGAGATACTGGCAGAAGTAAAGCTTTGAGTGCCGGGCGTGAGTCGTGCTTCGGTAGCTCAGATGGTAGAGCACTTGCCCGCGAAAGTCAAAGGTCCCGAGTTCGAGTCTCGGTCGGGCACACAGTTTTAATCTGCCACGAAGTTTCATACCAGCGCACACTCCGCTGCAGAGTGAAAATCTCATTCTGGAAACATCCCCCAGGCTGTGGCTAAGCCATGTCTCCGCAGTATCCATTCCTTCAGGAGTGCTAGTTCTGCAAGGTTCGCAGGAGAGCTTCTGTAAAGTTTCGAAGGTAGGAGACGAGATACTGGCAGAAGTAAAGCTGTGAGTGCCGGGCGTGAGTCGTGCTTCGGTAGCTCAGATGGTAGAGCACTTGCCCGCGAAAGGCAAAGGTCCCAAGTTCGAGTCTAGGTCGGGCACACAGTTTCAATCTGCCAGGAAGTTTCATATCAGCGCACACTCCGCTGCAGAGTGAAAATCTCATTCTGGAAGCATCCCCCAGGCTGTGGCTAAGCCATGTCTCCGCAGTATCCTTTTTTTCAGGAGTGCTAGTTCTGCAAGGTTCGCAGGAGAGCTTCTGTAAAGTTTGGAAGGTAGAAGACGAGATACTGGCAGAAGTAAAGCTGTGAGTGCCGGGCGTGAGTCGTGCTTCGATAGCTCAGATGGTAGAGCACTTGCCCTGAAAGGCAAGGATGTCGAGTTCGAGTCTCGGTCGGTCACACAGTTTTAATCTGCCAGGAAGTTTCATATCAGCGCACACTCCGCTGCAGAGTGAAAATCTCATTCTGAAAGTTCCTGTCTCTTTGTATCTCCTCCATGTGCGAACAACTTCGCTATGGTTCACTCCGATATGCCTGGACACTTCCCTTCTTGAGAACCCTTCCTGACACAAAGGAACAATGCGGACGCGATCAAACCGCGTTATTGACCGTCTAGGCATGGTTGCACTACAGACAAAACGAGCCGTGTACCTCCTTCCTGGTAAAATGACTGGAATCGATCGGCTGTTGGCCACCTCCGTCTAATAAGCGCTGCTCATACATGGGTGTTTATATCTTTGGGTGGATTTAGTGACATCTGTGAGCAGTCAAAGGCACTATGTCTGTGATACAATATCCACAGTCAAGGTCTATCTACAGGTTTTTGGGGAACCAGGCTGATGCAAAACTTTTTTTTTATGTGTGTGTTTGCCTACTTAATTTAATATTTTGACATCTATGGGTCCTGAAACTGAGTCGGTCAAAATTTTTCAACCTATGTTTCATTCGTACTTTTATCACAGGAAATAATGGGAATAAAAAACCAAAAACCGGTTATTTCAGAAACTAGTTATTTTGTGCCGTTTTAACTGTCGGGTTAAAATAACGTGGAAAAATCCAATATAACCGAAAACGATTGTTTCAGTGATAAACGCTCCCTACACTTAACCTACTGTTTCTTTACACATGTAAAAAAGCATGAATCAGTATATTCTTTAACGTGGTCTAATAGATTTGTCAAATTTAATCATCGTATGATACGAGAAAGTTATTGACCTTAGTCATATAACCAGCACTAGGATGCTTTTTTTCCTTATCCTTGAAGTTATCTAAGTGTCCATAGTGTCAAATCTAATCACAAAAGGACTATATGATTTTGTTAATAAGAGCAACTTTGGTTCATGATGTGGGTTCCTGTAGTCATGTCCTAGTTCATCAACCACGGGCAACGTATGAGTGGCCAAGTAAGTGGTCCCGACAGTCGGGATACCAGTTACTTTGGAATAAGGCTGGGCATCTCGGACATATTCTGAGTCGTAGTCACCTTTGAGCTCATACGGCAAAGACTACCAAATCCACCGGTTAGTCCCTCAACCGTTAGGGGTAAAACTCAATGGGACTCGGGGCAAGTAAGGCTAGCAACCTGCTTCCCTGGTACTTTAAATATGATGCTGGCAACAATCAGAGAAAAACGCCTCAGACCTTTGGAGGTCACGGAGTCCCACCTCTAACTGACAAACCAGGGACTCCTAAGATACGACTTGGCAAACAAACGGTAATGAGATGGGGAGCTATTAATATCAATGGGGGCTACTCTGGGAAGAAGGTAGAGCTGGAAGAGGCTGCAAGTAAGATGGAGCTGGACGTTTTAGCTGTTAGTGACATTCGGGTAAGGGGTGAGACAGAAAAGGAAGTGGGAGAATACAAAGTCTACCTGTCAGGAGTCAAAGCAGGAATAGCACAATGGGGTGTAGGGCTTTACATCAGGAAAGAAATGGAACGCGAAACAACTCTTGGATTTCTGTGCCAGTATGGGCATAGTAATCACAAACTCCTTTTTTAAACGTAAGGTATGTAAACGAACGACTGATGTGGATAGATTTGACAGTGTCTATCAAGAAAATTAGGATTGTGTCAGTATATTAGCATTGTGAAGGGACAGATCAAGATAAGATGGTTAGTTTTTATGAGGCACTCAGTGATGTAGTTGTTAGAGTAAAGGACAAGGACAGTGTACTGCTCATGGGTGATTTTAATGCCAGGATTGGAAATCGAACAGAAGGGTATGAAAAGGTTATGGGTAAATTTGGAGAGGATATGGAGGCCAACAGGAACGGGAAACAACTCTTGGATTTCTGTGCCAGTATGGGCATAGTAATCACAAACTCCTTTTTTAAACATAAGAACATTCACTGGTAAACTTGGGAAGGCAGGGGAACCAGATCTGTCATTGACTATATAATAACAGATCAGGAATTCAGGAAGGCTGTGAGGGACACACGTGTATTCAGGGGATTTTTTGATGACACTGATCATTATTTAATCTGCAGTGAAATTGGGATTGTGAGGCCGAAAGTGCAGGAGGTCAGGTCCATATGTAGGAGGATAAGAGTGGAGAAACTTCAGGATAAGGAAATCAGGCACAAGTAGATATCAGTGATCTCAGAAAGGTACCAGTTAGTTGAATGTAGTCAATTACAGTCATTAGAAAAGGAATGGACAAGGTACAGGGACACAGTACTAGAAGTGGCTAAAGAATGTCTTGGAACAGTAGTGTGTAAAGCTAGGATGAAGCAAACAGCTTGGTGGAATGACACAGTCAAGGCAGCCTGTAAAAGGAAAAAGAAGGCGTATCAAAAATGGCTACATACTAGAACTCAGGTAGACAGAGAAAGTTATGTTGAAGAAAGAAACAAAGCCAAACAGATAATTGCAGCATCCAAGAAGAAATCATGGGAAGACTTTGGAAACAGGTTGGAGACTTTGGGTCAAGCTGCTGGAAAACCGTTCTGGAGTGTAATTAGCAGTCTTCGAAAGGGAGGTAAGAAGGAAATGACAAATATTTTGGACAGGTCAGGAAAACTGCTGGTGAATCCTGTGGATTCCTTGGGCAGATGGAGGGAATATTTTGAAGAGTTGCTCAATGTATGTGAAAATACGATCAGTAATGTTTTAGATTTCAAGGTACAATGGGATCGGAATGATGGTGGAAATAGGATCACATTTGAGGAAGTGGAGGAAATGGTCAATAGATTGCAGTGCAATAAATCAGCTGGGGTGGGTGAAATTAAGTCGGAACTCATCAAATACAGTGGAATGTCAGGTCCTAAATGGCTACACAGGGTAACTGAAATGGCCTGGGAGTCGGGACAGGTTCCATCAGACTGGACAAAAGCAGTAATCACACCAATCTTTAAACATGGAAACAGAAAAGATTGTAACAACTACAGAGGTATCTCTCTAATCAGCGTTGTGGGTAAAATCTTCACCGGTATTGTTGAAAGGAAAGTGCGAGTATTAGTTGAGGACCAATTGGATGAAAATCAGTGTGGGTTTAGGCCTCTTAGAGATTGTCAGGACCAGATCTTTAGCTTACGGCAAATAATGGAGAAGTGTTATGAGTGGAACAGGGAATTGTATCTGTCCTTTATACACTCCTGGAAATGGAAAAAAGAACACATTGACACCGGTGTGTCAGACCCACCATACTTGCTCCGGACACTGCGAGAGGGCTGTACAAGCAATGATCACACGCATGGCACAGCGGACACACCAGGAACCGCGGTGTTGGCCGTCGAATGGCGCTAGCCGCGCAGCATTTGTGCACCGCCGCCGTCGGTGTCAGCCAGTTTGCCGTGGCATACGGAGCTCCATCGCAGTCTTTAACACTGGTAGCATGCCGCGACAGCGTGGACGTGAACCGTATGTGCAGTTGACGGACTTTGAGCGAGGGCGTATAGTGGGCATGCGGGAGGCCGGGTGGACGTACCGCCGAATTGCTCAACACGTGGGGCGTGAGGTCTCCACAGTACACCGATGTTGTCGCCGGTGGTCGGCGGAAGGTGCACGTCCCCGTCGACCTGGGACCGGACCGCAGCGACGCACGGATGCACGCCAAGACCGTAGGATCCTACGCAGTGCCGTAGGGGACCGCACCGCCACTTCCCAGCAAATTAGGGTCACTGTTGCTCCTGGGGTATCGGCGAGGACCATTCGCAACCGTCTCCATGAAGCTGGGCTACGGTCCCGCACACCGTTAGGCCGTCTTCCACTCACGCCCCAACATCGTGCAGCCCGCCTCCAGTGGTGTCGCGACAGGCGTCAATGGAGGGACGTATGGAGACGTGTCGTCTTCAGCGATGAGAGTCGCTTCTGCCTTGGTGCCAATGATGGTCGTATGCGTGTTTGGCGCCGTGCAGGTGAGCGCCACAATCAGGACTGCATACGACCGAGGCACACAGGGCCAACACCCGGCATCATGGTGTGGGGAGCGATCTCCTACACTGGCCGTATACCACTGGTGATCGTCGAGGGGACACTGAATAGTGCACGGTACATCCAAACCGTCATCGAACCCATCGTTCTACCATTCCTAGACCGGCAAGGGAACTTGCTGTTCCAACAGGACAATGCACGTCCGCATGTATCCCGTGCCACCCAACATGCTCTAGAAGGTGTAAGTCAACTACCCTGGCCAGCAAGATCTCCGGATCTGTCCCCCATTGAGCATGTTTGGGACTGGATGAAGCGTCGTCTCACGCGGTCTGCACGTCCAGCACGAACGCTGGTCCAACTGAGGCGCCAGGTGGAAATGGCATGGCAAGCCGTTCTACAGGACTACATCCAGCATCTCTACGATCGTCTCCATGGGAGAATAGCAGCCTGCATTGCTGCGAAAGGTGGATATACACTGTACTAGTGCCGACATTGTGCATGCTCTGTTGCCTGTGTCTATGTGCCTGTGTTTCTGTCAGTGTGATCATGTGATGTATCTGACCCCAGGAATGTGTCAATAAAGTTCCCCCTTCCTGGGACAATGAATTCACGGTGTTCTTATTTCAATTTCCAGGAGTGTAGATCTAGAAAAGGCATTTGACCGGGTTCCTAGGAGGAAGTTATTGTCTGTTCTACGAGATTATGGAATAGGAGGCAAACTTTTGCAAGCAATTAAAGGTCTTTGTATGGATAGTCAGGCAGCAGTTAGAGTTGACGGTAAATTGAGTTCATGGTTCAGAGTAGTTTCAGGGGTAAGACAAGCCTGCAACCTGTCTCCACTGTTGTTCATATTATTTATGGATCATGTGTTGAAAACAGTAGACTGGCTGGGTGAGATTAAGATATGTGAACACAAAATAAGCAGTCTTGCATATGCGGATGACTTAGTTGTGATGGCAGATTCGATTGAAAGTTTGCAAAGTAATATTTCAGAGCTAGATCAGAAATGTAAGGACTATGGTATGAAGATTAGCATCTCCAAAACGAAAGTAATGTCAGTGGGAAAGAGATATAAACGGATTTAGTGCCAAATAGGAGGAACAAAGTTAGAACAGGTGGACGGTTTCAAGTACTTAGTATGCATATTCTCACAGGATGGCAACATAGTGAAAGAACTGGAAGCGAGGTGTAGCAAAGCTAATGCAGTGAGCGCTCAGCTACGATCTACTATCTTCTGCAAGGAGGAAGTCAGTACCAAGACTAAGTTATCTGTGCACCGTCTAATGTTTCGACCAGCATTGTTGTATGGGAGCGAAAGCTGGGTGGATTCAGGTTACGTTATCAATAAGGTTGAAGTTACGGATATGAAAGTAGCTAGGATGATTGCAGGTACTAGTAGATGGAAACAATGGCAGGAGGGTGTCCACAATGAGGAAATCAAAGAAAAACTGGGAATGAACTCTATAGATGTAGCAGTCAGGGCGAACAGGCTTAGATGGTGGGGTCATGTTACACGCATGGGAGAAGCAAGGTTACCCAAGAGACTCATGGGTTCAGTAGTAGAGGGTAGGAGGAGTCGGGGCAGACCAAGGAGCAGGTACCTGGATTCGGTTAAGAATGATTTTGAAGTAATAGGCTTAACATCAGAAGAGGCATCAATGTTAGCACTGAATAGGGGATCATGGAGGAATTTTATAAGGGGGACTATGCTCCAGACTGAACGCTGAAAGGCATAATCAGTCTTAAATGATGATGATGATGATGATGATAGCAACTGAAGTGATTTAAATATGAGTAAAAGCACTCTTCACGTTAAACAAAGATTTTCTTTCTTAAATTGCGTAATACGAACTGTAAATTTATTAATTGAACAAAATAACTAACTTGCTATTTCATTATGTTCTGAAATCATTCTTGAATGCGCAGTTGATACAAAGGTTGAACTTCGTGAAACGCATTGCTGCTTTAAGACCATTCTAAATCAATGTTATCATGTGTTATCCTATCGACAGGGCCCCCATGTTATAGAAGTAGGTAAACTTCTCTCTTGATTACATATCGTCAGAGAGACATACTTTCAGAGTTAAGCGGTCCAGTAAAACATGTTTTGTGATGGAGAGGTATGCTGGTATGTTAATACCTCATTGTAGTGAGCCATACACAAGCGATTGTTAGTGACTGATTTGGCGAACTGCTCTCAGTCCTAGAAGGTTCCATTTCATCTAATAAATCACCGAAGCCTAACAATTGTTAACTCTTATTTCAAATTTAAATGTCCGAATTGGATTGGTGACGTAATTTTACCTCGTTAGGATTAATTACAACTCCTAAGTAAACCTATTTTCAGTTACTGCCTTCTAATCTATAGGCCTATTCCCCTGTACAAAATAACGTGTTTTGGAAAAGAAAATAATTGGCCGATTGGTTAAAATCGTTTAGTTTCACGGTAAGGGTCACAAATACTGTAAAAGAGAGTCGCCAACTTACTCCTATTATAAGAGATATTATAAAGTGTCGTTCTTACTGTTGCTGTTGTAGCCTTCAGTGCGAAGACAAGTTTGATTCAGTTACTGGAACCTACATCCATTTGAATCTATTTACTGCAGTCACATCGTGGTCTCTTTCCACATTCTCTTCACCCCATACTTTATCAAAATGTACCATGAATCTCATTTCTCCTCAGTTAGATTCAGTACAACCTCATTAGTTATTCGATCTACCACTCTAATCTTCAGCATTCGTGACATCAAATTTCAAACGATTGCGTTTTCTTGTTGTCTACACTGCTTATCATCATTTCACTTCCATACAATGGTACACTCAAAACGAATACCTTCAAGAAAGACTTCCTAACACTTAAATTTACATTCTACGTTAGCAAATTTCTGTTTTTTGTAAACCCTGTTCTTGCTAATGTCAGTCTACTTTTTACGTCCCTTCTGCTTCGGCCATCGTCAGTTATTTTGTAACTCATCTCCTATTCTGCTGCTGTTAGTGTCTCATTTCTGGATTAATTCCCTCAGGATCGCCAAATTTATTAGACTAACTTCCATTACCCATATTTTACTTTTGTTAATGTTCGTCTAATTATCTCTTTTTAACGCAATATCTAGTCCGTTAAACTGATCTTTCAAGTCCCTTGCCGTTTCTGACAGAATTATAGTGTCATCGGCAAACCTCATAGTTTTTATTTCATCCCTTTCTAAATTTCAGCTTTGTGTCCTTTATTGCTCGCTTATTGCACACAATGAGTAACGTTGGGGATGGTCTACATAACTGTCTCATCCCTTCTCAACTATTTCTTCCCTTTCATGCCCTTTTACTGCAGTATCTGCAGTCTGGCTTATATACAACTTGCTCATAATCTTTCGCTTTTTTCATCCTTATACCTTCATAATACCACAGAGTGTACTCCAATCAACAGGGTCAAAAGTTTTGTCTGAATCTACAATTGGTGTAAACAGAGGATTCACTCTCTTCAACTTAGCTTCTAGGATACATTGTAGGATTAGTGTTGGTTAGTGCGTTCTTCCATATCTAGTGGACCCACACAGATCTTCCCCGAGGTCGATTTCTACCGGTCTTTCAATTTTGTGTAAACAGCTCCTGTCAGTATTTTGTAACAGACGGTTACTAAACTGAGGGTTCGGTAATATTCCCATCTGTCAGCACCTGTCTTCTTGAAGTGTAAATATATCGCCCATCATCTACATCCTGCATACCTGGTGGAGTAATTATGTTATTCTCATACTACTACTCCTCCTTCTTCTTCTTTGACTTTCCCCATTAAAGATTAGCAGTTCTCTACTTCCAGCAGTCTCGGCTACTTCATTCAAAAGCTGTCAACTCCTTCTCCTCCATTGCTCTATTAATATTTAATTCCCATGACAAAGATTTAGATTAGATTAGATTAATTATTCATTCCATAGACCCACAAAAGACGGGATCCTCCTGGGTGTGGAAGATGTCAGATAAACACATTACAAAAATGTAATTAGAAAAACTTGAGTTTCATTAATTTTAATGATCCTCAGTCAATGAACAGTAAAATTATGTACATGAATTAAAATTAAACTTCTAATATTTACAGGTTTAATACTTACATCAGCTTTCATTAAATCCATCATTCGTACAGTAGCTAGTTACTTGGCTATTTCAACCAAGTATTGTCAAAAATTAAAGTAAATTATTCATTTCAATGAGCCTCAGTTAAGAACACTCAAACTATGTACAAGATTTAGAAATAAATTTCCCTGTTTACAGACTTAAGACTTACATCTGCTTTCCATGCATCCATCATTCACACAGTAGGTAGTTACTTGGCGGTTACAACCAAGTGTTGTCAAAAATTAAAGTATAATAAATTTTAATTAAAATTGTCTACTGCACTTGTTGAGAAAATCATGGATGGAATAGAAGGAGTTAGCCACCAAAAATTCTTTTAAATTATGTTTAAATTGTGCCTTGTCTGAAACTAAACTCTTAATGGTTGCTGGTAACTTATTGAAAATATGCGTTGATGAATACTGGACTCCTTTCTGGGAAAGAGTAAGTGATTTTAAATCTTATTGTATATTATTCTTATTCCTAGTATTGATACTGAGTACTAAGCAGTTAGCTGGAAAAAGAGATGTATTATTTACGACAAAACTTCATTAAGGAATAAATATGCTGAGAGGCTGTGGTTAGTATGCCCATTTCTCTGAATAGGTTTCGACACGATGTTCTTGGATTTACACTACATATTACTCTTATTATACGCTTCTGTACTCTAAAAAAGGTGGCCGTCTTCATTTAGTTCCTGTCGGAGCCATTATTAACATCCTCTTAGGACACCTGTCACTGCTCAAACCACTGAAGACTGTCATCCTCCAGTCTGTTTGTTGTGGACTGCGTAGCTTCAATTTTCCCCTATATTTTGAATGCTTTACTGTTATCTTCATGGGTGAGCAGCAGGCATTCTTTCACGAAATATAATCCCACTGTCCTGGTCTTTCCGTTCTTTTATTCCTAAATGGCCACATTTCTGCACCATATATTCTCAATAATACTATGGAATATCCTTTTATTGGTCTGATGACTAATGTTATCACTCCAAATGAGTCCACGTAGGGACTGGTCACTCTTTTACCCATCTTTCTCACAGGTGCCGTACCTGGAATTTCATAAATAGGGTGAACAAGAACTCCACAGATAAACTTTCAGGGTTGATAGTACAGACTAAATGTATGTCTAGTGGATATGGATCTGGAATGTTTATATCAAGAGCTATGGACGCTGGTTCATCTTCACCACTGAGAGGGGCGTCTCTCCTAGAGAAAGCTTTTTGCTTTCCATATTTTTAGAGATGCAGTATGGACCAAAAGAAGAAAAAAATGTCAAGTAAACATGGGCTCTAAAGTGCTTACTCTACGATCTATGAGCGCTTGTTTAGTAGAAGTATTTCACACTATCGAAGATGAACAAATGTTCATAGCTCTTAAAGGTATGCATTTTAAAGTTCATATTTGTAGAGGTGACACAGTTGTTAACACACTGGACTCGCATTCTGGAGGGCGACGGTTCAAATACTCGTCCAGCCATAGTGATTTAGGCTTTCCGTTATTTCTCTAAATCGCTTGAGGCAAATGGCAGGATGGTGCCTTTGTGAAGGGCACGGCCGTCTTTCTTCCCGTCCTTTCGCGATCCGAGCTTTTGCTCCGTCTCCAATAAACTCGCCGTCGACGGCACGTAAAACTCAAAATATTCCTTCATTTTCAATGAATATTATAGAACCTAAATATTTAAGATTTGTACGTTTTTTTAAATTTTTTTCATCTTCGTGAACTAAATCCGTTGTTTATTTACCAATACGCAGGTACTCTCTCTATTCGAAATTAAGTTTTAGACACAATATTGAGTATTAATTCTGCAATTTATCCAGAATGTGTTCTATATTCATAACCCTGTTTGTGAAATTACGTGAGCATCTGACGATTGCTTCAGGGATTTATTTATTTATTCTTCACAGTTACAGCCTAGTGTCTGAAAAACTAAAATAAGCCATACGAATATTATTTTCTTGGATAATAATAATTTTATATTTTAACTCTATTTACTTCTGATATTTAATTTTTTGTAATACTGCAACTATTTCTACAACTACATAATTACAATAAAATCCTTAATCAGTGCAAAATGATATAGAAAAGATATCCGATTGGTGTGAAAAGTGGCAGTTGACCCTAAATAACGAAAAGTGTGAGGTCATCCACATGAGTGCTAAAACGAACTCGTTAAACTTCGGTTACACGATAAATCAGTCTAATCTAAAAGTTGTAAGTTCAACTAAATACCTAGGTATTACTATTACGAACAACTTCAATTGGAAGGAACACACAGAAAAAGTTGTGGGGAAGGCTAACCAAAGACTGCGTTTTATTGGCAGGACACTTAGAAAATGTAACAGACCTACTAAGGAGACTGCCTACTCTACGCTTGTCCGTCCTCTTTTAGAATACTGTTGCGTGATGTGGGACCCTTACCAGACAGGACCGACGGAGTACATCGAAAAAGTTCAAAGAAAGGCAGCACGTTTTGTACTATCCCGAAATATGTGAGAGAGTGACACAGAAATGATACAGGATTTGGGCTGAACATCATTAAAACAAAGGCCTTTTTCTTTGTGACGGAATCTTCTGACGAAATTCCAATCACCAACTTCCTCCTCCGAATGCGAAAATATTTTGTTGACACTGACCTACATAGGGAGGAACGATCACCAAGATAAAATAAGGGAAATCAGAGCTCGTACAGAAAGATATAGGTGTTCATTCTTTTCGCGCGCTATACGAGAGAGGAATAATAGAGATTTGTGAAGGTGGTTCTATGAACCCTCTGCCAGGAACTTAAATGTGATTTGCAGAGTATCCATGTAGATGTAGATGTAGATGACCCATCTACTAACACTACTATAAGCACTAGAGAATCTGTTCTGTGATTGTACATTCAACCTGTAGATGGTTGTTTCCTCAACTGGATCCGCTCTCACACTATTTCGGCCTACACTCATTGTCTCCTGGATTCCTTGAGCGTCGGTCAGCACGACAGCAACGTTTCCACTAACAAGCGATTCCACTAATCACTGTTACGTCTTGAAATCCACACTTCCATGACCACTTACACCAACGCAGTGTACATTCTTGAGAAACTATTAAATTCGTTGGTCGCCGACCCCAGCTGTCGTCTCCTCGTCTGCAGAGTATGTGATCTTGCTGGGACCACAACAAGTGGACGTATAGTTGAATGCCTTTCTGGATGCTGCAGCGGCAAAATTGTCGGAGATGCGCCAGCTCAACTCGCTCCTTAGTGCTGCTTTGGGATCCAACATCCTTAATGCCTCACGCCCATTACGCGCCACATCTTCGTAGAACGCCCAGTGTTCTGGTGTACCCATATTGCCGCAGGCGCAGCTATATCAGTCTTTTGATTTTCTATAAATACGTAGCAGTCAGGTAATTTATCGATCCAATCGACAGGCTAAGAAATCTCATTTTTAGTCTTTCCTTGATGTCAGGGGGAAATTAATATGGTCTCCTGCCTGTGCTTGAAGTGTCCCATTAATTTTTGCTACAGTTTTAAGAAGCGATCTTTTATCAACCTTTTCGTATCGGCCTCAGTTCCAAGCATCTTTCGTACTTACATTTGACTGCCTTTCTTTTACCAGTAAAAGTCTTCGCTTTTCCTCATTTCCATGGGTATATTCCTAGAATTAGAATTCGGGGTAACGCATTAGGCGCCCGTCAACCTTAATAGCACTCCTCGTTGAACTTTTCTCACTAATTAAGCGGGCTACACTATCTCAATCTATGAGCCCAAAAGCTCGCACCATATCCTGCGATTGATGGTAATAGAGATTGGTGGTACGTCCTGATTGTTTTCAAGGAAGCCGAAATTACCTATTTGCAATGATTATAATTGATTCATCACGTTCGTGCCTTTCCTGCCTGCTTCCTGTATATGATGTGCAAAGGCACGACATCCAGAAATACTCCTGACTATCTCGTGAATGAGCTTCTCGTAATCGTTACATTATTAAATTTTATTTTAAGGTTTCTTGCTAGGTTTCATTTCAGTAGTAACTTCGTTGTTTTGTGAGGCAGCCCTCAAGTTCATGATGTCTTCTGAAGTCACCACTTAACGACGTACAGCACGTCATCTGCAGATGATATCAGTCTGCTTATGTCCGCGCCGTCTGTAACATCTGTAATATGGACTCCAATAAAGCATTTGAAAACTCTGGTCCACACGTTGATCTCTGCGTACAGCCATTTGTTATTGTCTTCGTTTTTTTCTGTCCCGGGTATATTAAAAAAGAATATCACCCGTGGCAATAATCTCTCAGGCACTTGTACAGCGCTTCTGGACACTCGAACTTCCTAAGACGACCAAAGAAAGACGACCACTATAGGTTATCGAAAGCGCCAGCAATATCCATCATCATCGTTAGAGCGGACGTAGAATGAGTATATGTCGCTAGCGAAATCGCCTATAGTCATTTCCACAAGAAAGTGTACGCCGTTATCTGTATGAAGTAAAAGACACCTTTACAAATATATGTTTATATGTAGATATATGTTATTACTAATTGCACATCTACCTAATAATTAATCCAATCGCCACCATTATAGATTATAGTTGGGCTCTTTTTTGGCATGCTTTTCATGAGATTTTCTGCCTATTCTCTCGGTAACGATCTGCATATCGTCCTAATTTTATATGACAGCTGCTTCAAAGTATATATTGGCTTCCCTTTAAGCTTCATCTTAATATAAGACCAAACATATTCAATCGGATTTGCATTCGGCAAGATCGCAGGACAGTCCATCGTGGACACCTCATTGTCTTGTTTCCGCGGTTTATACAGACGGCTGCGATGTTTCTGATCATTATCCTCTTGAAGCACCAACTTTGCCTCGTTTGAAACAAATATCTGCATAATGGATCTCGGAAGGCATTTTTGATAAATATTGTACATTTTTTCAGCGTTTAAATTGGCTGTAAATGAGTGCAAATAGCCAAAACTCCGTTTAGATAAATATCCCAAAAAAAAGGTTCAAATGGCTCTAAGCATTATGGGACTTACCATCTGAGGTCATCAGTCCCCTAGACTTAGAACTACTTAAACCTAACTAACCTAAGGACACCACGCATCCATTCCCGAGGCAGGATTCGAACCTGCGACCGTAGCACCAGCACGGTTCCGGACTGAAGCGCCTAGAACCGCTCGGCCACAACAGCCGGCAAACATCCCCAAACATGCACTTTTAACGGGTGCTTGACAGTCCGTTGGAGCAAATTTTCACGCTTCGTACGAAAAAGGAGACCAGGCCCAAAAATGGTGAGTTACAAGGAACATTGCTCGTGACGCTTTAGGTATTTTGCACTGATTGTAAAATGCAAGCGACAGAACAAAATATTTAACTCTCACGCTGTTTATCTACACACTGTGCAAAATCACATTGAGTACAGATTCGAGAACATTACCGGAGATGACACTGCGAACGTTACATTTAAAATTATGGCGTACACTTTCTTGTGGAACTGATTGTATTAACTGTGTCTTCAGTTGACTTGGCACTTCTAAACTCCCACTGCTGAAGGCTCATACCGTATAGCAGTCTATGATCTCGTAATCTCTTGCATAAGACATGTCCGAAAGAACAGACACAATATCCATATAAGTATATAGTTCTGGCAATAGCGGCCATGACCTTCCTTTTCTGTGCAGATGCACACATATTCCCCGAACTCTTACGGGACTTGGTAAGAATGTCTTCCACGAGTAATGAGTGTGTTGGGGTGGGACACTACGAAAGCAGTGTGTGGACATACAAGGTGAGAATGTGGGTCTCACGGGAGGCGTGTGCGAGATAGTCCCTGCAGTCGCGCTATCCTCTGTGCCCACGGTGGCTCTGATGGATAGAACGTCTGCCATGTAAGCAGGAGATCCCGGGTTCGAGTCCCGGTCGGGGCAGATATTTTCACCTTTCCCCGTTGATATGTATCAATTAATATAATTCTAATTACTTGCATAATACTTTCTCCGCAAGGGAACTCAGTTATTCGTCGGTAATGCCGTCTGCTGCATGTGTCGTATTGGGTTTAGTTCAGTCGCATTTTCTCGTGTCGTCATTCGATGACGGATCGACAGGTCGCTGGACCGTTCAATACTGTCCTGTTTGTGTCTGTGTGCTGTCGCAGGGCCTGTGCGTGTCGTGCCTGTTCTGCTTCGCGAACGTGGACGTGCACGGCGCGTTGCGTCCGCTGCTGTGCCGGCTGTGGGGGCGGCAGCGAGCAGCCTCGATGCACACGCAGAGCCGCGACGTCTGCGTCTGACGCCGCCGGCCAGCGCGCCGACACCGCATCTGACGCCAGGCCGGGGGCGGCGCCGGCGGCGGGGGCGGCGCCAGCCACGGTCGCAGCCGCAGCCTCCGTTCTCCGGAGCCGCCGCCGCCTCCGCCTCTGCTGCGCCACGCCGTCAGCGTCGTCTGACGCCGAGGCGCCTGCCTGGGACGTAGCAGACAGACATTCTTGTAGCTCGACAGGGGCTTCTGGTGCGCTGGCAAGTGACTGCGTCTTGTGATTCCTTAGGACAGACAGACAATAAACATCTCTGACAGTGCATTGTCATCGTTCCCGCTTATGTAACGTTAGGAATATATAGACAGGTAGCTGATCAAGATGAATTTCGCTACAACTTGAAACTGTTTGTGTTCACAGACTTATGTTCTTCGCTTGTGCTGCTGTTCGGCTAAGACACGTGTGAGCGTCTCAGGAACCATCTCAGAGTTTCAACTTTACAGGCGCTCTGTTTCTTTTGCAAACAACCGAGACGTTATGAAACTGTTGCACTGCTTCCGGATCGCGTCTGAAATGGATCATCTTACGATTTCCGTTCACTCACTGTCAAATCGTATTGCAGTTTCCCACCCAGACCTTAAGACAATTTATGAAAATCTTAGACAGTCTAGCTATTGTGTACGTCCAGTATTCTCAAATCAGGGGCCGCGACCGCAGCGGAATCGCGTCAGTCTTCAGCAATCACTTAATCATTGGAAGAAACTAGTTTTAGGAATGTTTTAGTCTTCCAACGGCTGTAAAAAAGAACGACCTCTGAAACGGTGCTCGGAGTTAAAAAATAATATAATCCTCTTTTTGTATCAGTTAGATTGTGAATATTTCAATTTCTGACACTATCCAATTTGACTTTTCAAATTATGCAATCTGACATTTATACAAGGTGATTCAGCTGCCCCTACCGATGTCGTTTTATGCAACCCGCAATGTTATATCTGGCCTTCAAAACCACACTAAAGATAGTCATACTCTCTCGCTTGCTACACGTAAACTGTTTATTATACAGAAAAATTAACAAAAACTTTTTGTAGGGACTTTTATATAGTTAAATTTTGTACTGGGTCACGTTTTCTCTAGAGGCCGTAGTATTCGAGTTATCCAAGAAAAACCTACAAAAGTAAGCTTCAAACGCATCCCCACTCCCACACTCAGACTTCATCAGTTACGATATCTAGTATGTAGTTCATGGCACTCCCTCCTACCACTGTACAAAATATTGTTGTTTCGCTATCAACTTAGTCGAGTCACTTACAAATTGTAAAACTGACTTCAATTATTATTGGTTCCTCCGTCTTAAGGATGCTGCAATTAAGTAAAGAGAATTTTACACCAGATGCTTTTCGCTTTTGTTTACAAAGCATCTTCTGTGGTAATTGGTGTTTCTGCCTCTTGTTACATATTTACCAAACCATAGCTTCTTCCCTCGTAGTTAGCAGAGGCTGATGACGAAAGAAACTTCGCTACACATATACACTGGGCAGTTTTTGACCTTTTGCACTTTTTCTTACACTGCATTTGGGTTATTTATACTTACCCTTACTTTTGAAAATAGGACTGAAGTTACGTGTGTTCTCACTCCTGGTTTGTCAGGATCTGCCTTTCTGGATTAGGACTCATTACATTCTTCCTGAAGTCTGAGGGTATTTCGGCTGTCTAGTAAGTCCTGCATGCTGTCAAGGCCAGCTCACCGAAAGGACTCAATAACGCGTAGGGAATGTCGTCTACTCCATGGTCCTTGTTTCGGCTTAGATGTTTCAGTGCTCTATCAAATTCTTCTCGTAATTTCTTATCTCCCAACTTCATTTACTGTCTCTTCTCTATGTAATACTGTCTCTGAGTCAACTTTCCTTGTAAAAAGATCGTCTATATATTCCTGCCACTTCAGCATTCCCTTCTTTACTTAGAACAGGATTGCCATCATTTGATGCATAAACAAAACATAACGTAAGCAGTCACTATTTTTTTATTTACTACCTTTTTCGGAGGCTTTGCTCTATCTTCAGACGGCAACTCCAGTATTTACCTCTGCTGTAATACTTCTGCGAAACCAGCAATGTCTGCATATTTGCAATCCAGTGTATCTTCCATGTGTACTTCCTTCAAGTTCGCTGCATTAGAGTTCGTAAACAGCGAATGTGTTAAATTCAAATGCAAAGCTCTCGAGAAAAGCACAGAATGAAGATGCCCTGTACTATAGATATTCGGATATCGCTGGTTCCCGGAAGCAACCCACCCTAAGTGAAGAATTGAACTTCCACCTGATGATGGCGCAAACGCTCCGAAACACGTCGTAAACAAAGAACTTAAAATGTTTTGACTGGTTAGATTGTATTTAAATTTTGACTTTAAAGAGTCACAGGAACAGCCTACCAAACATGTGTGTATAAATATCTTTTGGTTTCTTTGAAAAGTAGTTTTCAGGAGTTTTTCTATCAGAACCAAAAAATAATCAGATTGGTTTCAGAATCCCTTTCTCATTTCAATGGAACACGTAAAATACATGTAACTAAAATCAAAAATTTTATTGATTGGCGACTCCATAGTGTCTATGACCAGATAATGGGTATACATGGAAGGAGAGACAGCATTGGTCGTATATTTTTGTTTATTATCGCAAAATCGATTTTCGGTCACTTAGTGACCATCTTCAGCACTGTAATTATAACTTAAATTAGTAAGCACTGGTGTCAATAAGCTTACGGTGATCACATAGACTATGTGATAATTTGAGATGGACCTGACATTACACCCTTTTATCATCCTTGTCTTCCTTGTTATATTGCCACCTAGACGATTGCCTGCATCAAGGAATGAGGAGGAGCGCAAGGCAAGTTGAAGCTTTGGATTATTCCGCAATGAGATATCGTGTGGTTCGAATTGGATAACGCTGTGCGCGAATTGCAAGCGTCTGGGTTCGAACTTCAGTGGTGAAAACCGTTTTAGGTTATTGTAATTAATTTTCAGCTAGTTCACAAGTTAAGGAATATGATAGTCAAGTTACTAATAATTTTTTGATACCAGAACGACTTTTTAACCTAGACTGTAAGGGTGAATTAATACAGCAAGTTGCATTTCACTTTTTCAGAACCAGATACGTGTCAGTTTCATTATTGCTTTTATATGAAGCAGCAGGTGTTGCCGGGTTCAAAGGGTGGGACAGCTTGATAGAATCCTGGGTTCATTAAAGCCTCGGCCATCTAGCTGCACGTTACAGTCACGATTGTGTCTCCAGCTACAGTGAGATCATTGATTGCTTACTTTTGCTAGGTCGTTCTTCTTCCATAACTGCCGCGCTAGTCTTCCGCTGTGAAAATCTGTGAGCAGCGTTGATGTCATGCACTGACATTGTATACTATAAATACTAATAATGCATCTTCATGCAGTTCACAAAGTTATGTTAGTTGACAAGTAAAGTACATAGTCAACTCTATAAGAATGAACTAACACTGGATACAATAGCTGGACTGAATTATGATCAGTTAATCTTAAATTTGGACAGAGTACAAGATGATGCATTATGTTTCCCATGATTGACAAAAAATATTAAAATTATTGTAGCTACTTTAGTAACTATGATATAATAAAGTACTGTAACTGTGGAGCTCTGGTCTGACCAGATTATGTGAATAAAAAAAATTAAAAAAGGAAGATTCCGTTACGTTTCGCTACTCACGAAGTTGAAGAATGTACACATGTCAGAAACATTTATAGAGAAACTGAGATTAGTTCCGACACTTCTGTACGGGAGGAAATTTTAAAACATGTCATTCCTTAACCAACTCACACTTAAGATCACGTAAGCCACGTATGTTAGTTCTATGATTATATCTTATTAGTTTTCAGTCTAGCGTGTAGTGAAATTAATGACACCACCAGCCGGACTTGCATTTCGCACAAGAATGTCAGAACAGTGGTTGAAAATCCTCGACATCTTGCATTGTTATTAGTATATATAGTGCAAATGTTCTATTTCTATCATTGCAGGATATTGCTACTGTCAAAAAGAATCAGGTGCCCGGCTGTAAAATCGCCAATACAGAAGCCAGTACAGCATTTGTCGTACGCTGAAATATAGTCTGTTTTCCATGTTTACGCTATATAGCCTGCTAAATGTATTCACATCTTTTTGAGTGCTTACTTGTCCACTCTGATGAAGCCGTACTTCACTGTAACAAAGCGAAGTCCAAAGGATCTCAAGAGCTAACTTTTCCATTCTTTGGAAGCTTTACACGTATGGCAGATTTTTTCGTCTCGTACGCAGAATACAACTGGTTTTTTGGGGACATTCAACGCTATCCACTGTGTTGTTTAAGAAGGTTGCCCGTTGACTTTTCAGTCAATTTCTGGGCGTGTTACCTTCGACATGCTGCGTCTTTCATAGACTTTAATTCGAAATGCACCTAATGAGATTTCAATTCAATACAGCTTATCCTGTTATTCGTATGACATTTAATGAACAGTTTCCGAGGTATGGAAGAAGCTAAGCAGTCACTGGAAGGTTCCGCTACATGCTTTTCTACATTGTATCACATCAGTATCAACAGCATTAAGTGAATACCGTAAAGCGTCGTAGTTGTACCTATTGCAGTAGAACTATCTGCATAAATATACTGGAACCAGACGAATACCCAGCTGTAAGATTGCAATTTTATAACACCACATATTATTTAATGCAAAGACATATTTCAATAGCAACATCGAACATAATACGCAAGCAACACGATAGAATTTGTGTTGATTATCTAAATATAGTGTGTTTCTTCCTTTTAACCTATAACAATTTCAGTAAGGTGTCTCTCTGATGACGCAATCCTTGCCTAACTGTTCCGAGCACTTATCCTCCCATTCCCTGTTCTATGACCTCGAATTTCACAGAAGACGGCAAATTACCCAAATAATATCTTTGTTGCTCTTTCTTGCCACCAGAGCAACCATCTAGTTCGCAGGAAATTGGAGAAGGGGAACCAGAGAGGGTGATACCAAAATTTATGTGGATATCTAGAAAATTTTAAAGAACAGATTATTCGTCCCGTTACATTCTTGGTGCCTTTATCTCCCACATTGCTGCATGTGCATACTAGTTGAATTTGACTAAAAGTTTAGCCCCGAAGTTCAATGGTCTAGGAGAGACTAGTTGACTTCTCAACAGTTTCAAAAGATAGAGACAAATAATTCTGAAAATGTTAAATACTCAAGGATAAAAGCAAGAAATTTGGAACCAGGTTCTAAAGCAGAACAGCATACTGAAGTAGATGAGCATCGTTTGATTGTAACTGTTACTAGTCATCTAGAAGCATATTTCCAACAGATGATTCAAAAATCCAGTATACATGTTAAAAGTATTGTAAACATTTAAAAATAGTTTATACTCTTTTTCATTTTGGTACATAATAATTATTGTATCATCCGTCGAAACTACGTAATATTACAATTTATATGATTCTTAGGTGAGGGAGAGAGGCACCAAATTCGTTACCCAGGAAGAACACCAACATGCCTGCACCCACCCTTCTGCATCACATCGCCCTAACGACCCTTCCTCCTCCATGTCTGTGTTGTAGGAAAAGCTACACCCACCTACAACAAGGAGTTGTTATTAACACGTTATTTTGAATTTGACCCAATTTTGAAGTGCCAATGGTAATCCTCAGTTAGTATATTAAACTAATGTGACAAGTCCTTGCAATTAGATATAGTAGGCTTACTTATATATCGCTATCATCGTTTCAGATTCGACGCTTCCGATGAATTTCATAAGGTGACATTCTGTTGCTGTATCTAGAAGTTTCTACTAGTTATCAGTTGGACCAGATGTATCGTGCGCTGATTTTTCATGAAATAGCGAAATTATTACTCCATATGCAGAATAGTAGATGTGTGATCTATTAGTAAATGCAAAAGTATTTAAGAGTGAATGCAGTGAGTGCTGAACTATAATAGAACTCATTAACATCACCCAGATATAATGAGAGGCAAATGTGGATGGATGATGCTTATGTCAGCATCAGGCCTACGTCCTCTCTTTTTTGGTGTACTTTGGAAAGCAGAAAATACGTAGATCCTGAACTGAAAATTAATTCGAGCTGTGAGTGAACTACATAAGCTAAGAAACATTCAAATTTCCTATATTTGAATTGTTCAGGTACTGAGCAAGAAAGACGTTGTGCTAACCTTCTCAAAATATGGCGAAGGTGTAGTATTCTTTTGTAGGAGAGCAAAATTATCCTATATGTTTTCTTCCTTTAATCTTTTCAAAGGGAGAAGACGGATGCCGCAAATGACCTACATGTTTCTCTATTTTCTCTGCTTGTGTTACAGTCATGGTAATAACAGTGACGTATTTTCTACAGTGGGGGTAAATTACGCTTACAGTGTTGGTTTTCATTGTAATAAACGTAAAACTAAATATTTGTCTATTTAAATGAATGTATTTGATTTCAAACAATTCATAATAAAAATCTGTCTGTGTCAGATATTTTGTTTTATCCCTTTCAAGGTCCTTTCCTGTCTTTTCGCTAAGGCATTGATTGGAACTGTTCAGGCTGTACACGTTGCATCCCACACATTTATTCGCCTAGCGTCCTCAGCTGCACAAACACATGCGTTCCTAACGAGAATCCATCGCTGATGACGTACAGTCCAGTACAAGACCATAGTTACACAAGTATAACACATATTGACGCATTGTTTACCGCATGCTGTCCATGACATACAGAATCTGAAGACGGCCAATGTGGTATGAAGAGGGTTGTGGTTGTAATCGTATTCTGTGATTGCGTCTAAAATAAATGTAAATGTATATTACAAACATTTGACGCTTCATCCAAGTAAGTGTTTAAACAATAGGCAGAAAATGAGGTGTAACTCTGTCTTCATGGTAAAAAGTAACATCCATATATCGCTATGCTGACATTTTAGAAAGAATGAAGACAGTGATCTTTTGATCAAATGTAATGACCCCAGTCATTTTCAAGTTGTCACCCTACCGAGAATCGAGCCCTTGCACTTGTCTCTTATTTTAATAATCGAGATACGCCTCAGAGGCTAAATGACAGTTTCTATCTACCACAACTTCCCTTCTTCCAATTTAAGATTCAACGTGTATTTGCCCACACCTTCTGTACTACTGCTTGGTAAAATTTAAATACAGTGGGATTCCTGGTTCAGATATGTTCCTGGCAATGAAAACTATATTTACATGAATTTAAATGAAAGTTACTATAATTTGTCATTTATTTAGCGGTTGTCAACTTGTTCGCCATCATGTCTAATACATTGTAAGCAACTATTAATATTTTTTCAGGATAAATTTCACTCATGAGTTGCAAATCAATTTTATTGTGCTTTTCCGGTTTCTACATATTAATTTGTCATCTTCAGAACCTTAGTTAAGCCAAGGTCAATATCCTCTTCATGGAAGGATAATGCCATGGTACGTTCAGAAACGTACGTATTGTGTGTGATTATTTTAAACACTGTTTTGACAATTTACAATAACTGAATCACATCTATGTATATGCTAAACTAAGCGTCTGAAGATGAATAATTTGTCAAAACCGGTAGAGTGTAATAAAATTTATTTGCAACTGACGACTGAAATTTATCCCGAAAAAATAACCCTACAGCTGCTAAAAGTTACAGCCGTGAATAAAATATTACAACACGTAAAGCATGTACACGAAATTCACGGGGAATGTATAAACTCATTTCCTGTATTTCATTCTTGGGGTCACTGATGTTAATTTTCCTGTTGTACACACGCTTCTTGACCATTCCCCACAAGCAAAAAACACACGGTACAACTCCGGCGATCGTGCGCGTTGGTCCACCACGACCGATCCGTCTACCGAGAAATATTTGCTCACGATATTCACAAACAGTGCACGCGTAATGCGGTGGTGCCCCATCGGTTGGAAGAAACTCACGCGTCGGAGTTGTAGCGAAATTTCATCGGTGGCATACTCTTGCAACATCATGAAGTACACGACTTTGCTCATTGTAGGTGTACCCAAGAAATGATTTCTCCAGTGTCGGTCATAGCACACCCAATATTCGCCATAGGGAAGCCACGTTCATCTTTTCGAATTTAAAGGGAATTTCCACTGCCCGAAAAAATGGTGTAATAACTGTTAACATATCCACTTGTATTAAAATCAGCTTCTTTTGAATCCAGTACCTTCCAAATGTCATTACTGAATATTTGTTAGTTCAGCCAAAGTCTGACAGCATTGAACTCTAAAGCGTTCTTGCTCAGCTGTTGGTGACTGAACAATCTGAAAGTGACAGGGCCACATCTAAAGTCATATTTCAAGATATACCACACGGTTGATTGGGAATTGCAGTTTCAAAACAGCACTGGCTGGCTGACTTCGATGGTCCCTCCACTACACTTTGCTACTCGACATCAGGATCTTGGACGATCTATACTTGTCTGACGCTGAGCCAGTTTCCACAAACCTTTGATGACTGTGCGAACTGTTAAACGGCTTAGTGGATTAAGTGCAAACCCGTCCTGAAACATTCGACTGTCTGCAGTCGGTGAACCATACACTTTCATCAAACACGCTGCAAATGTTCTGTCTTTAATGTCAGTCATACAGACACTATGGAACCTTACCTGTAAGAAAGAAATACATTTACGGTGGTAGCATTTATAGTTTGATATCCTATAAGATAAAGTTTAATTATTGTACTCAATTTGAATATAACACATATTTGGTGCATGCTTAATAGATCCCATTTGAGTGGTAACAACTTTGGATAATCCTGTATTTAGAAGAAATAACTAGAAATGAATTTATCTCAAAGAACAGCTGTTGTCTTATGATGAACAGTGATGATAGTCTGACTATTTAAATTTAAAGTAAATGGCAGCTTTGTCATATCGCCCAACCAATTTTTAGTAAAAGATCAGTGTTGATAAACTATTGAAATAGGAAGGATCATAATTTGCACATACACACACGCACACACACACACACACACACACACACACATACACACACACACACACACACACACACACACACACACAAATCTTACTTAAAATGTTACTGATGGGTTGTAATAAAACGTCAGAACTACATAGATGGTTGATCACTGTGAACCAATGAATGTAAACGACTTAAGCAGAAAGCGAGCAGCCGTGTCCATATCCTTGTTGCTAAATGTGTTCAGTTGTTGTTTAACTTACTCGTTTTTACCATAATGCTTATTTTTAACGTGATAAGTAGCATACATATAATTATTCAACAAGCAGAGAGTCAAGCTGGGATTCAAGATGTAATCCACATCACAGTCGTTCAAAATTATCCAAATCAAGATACAGTAAATGATTACCACAGTTTGATATTCAGTTGCCTCATCACCCACTCTTCAGTTATTGCACAGCACGCTAGATGATCATGGCTGAATGTGTACAATAATATGTACCACTTAAATATCATACCACTTGCTAATTAGCCACTTTCATATTACCATTAAAGGGTATATGCATTTGCCATGCTTGCCAACACTACAGTACCTTTACCAGTATCTTTTTACAGCATTATCAAGTTGAGTCAGTGCTATTTGAGAAAAGTGTATGGCACCAGGTAGGTGAGCAATACTGTTCACATGGTCAGTACATGTGAGGCAGCAAGGAATTTCGCTATCACAGTTTTCAATGGCACGATCAACAGGTAGACGTTAGTGACGACTTCTACTGAATCATCATGCCTGAATCTGTAAGTATGAAATAAAAATAAAAATGAAAAATGTGATCTGGAAGATATATGAAAGCACGCACTGTGAAGAAGTACTTCTCTTTATTTGTTCATTCCTTCACATGTACAATTTCATTAGGACATGAAGTTATCAATAACTGCTTATTAATCAAGTTTATTATCCATAACTTTCATGTCCTTCCACTGCAGTACTCTGACTATTTACATATTTATATTAGAGCCGTTTATATCTGGCTTGCAAAAAATTCAAATTAATAGTATGTATACCAACATTTGTAGCAAACTTAGGGATTAAAAAAAAGGTAAAGTCTGTGGTACAAGCCAGTGTCCAGGCTATTGGCTTGACTGTACATAGAGTACATGATCACCACAGTTTGATATTCAGTTGCCTCATCAACCACTCTTCAGTTATTGCACAGCACGATAGATGATCATGACTGGATGTGTGCAATAATATGTACCACTTAAATATCATACCACTTGCAAATTAACCAGTTTCATATCTCCATTTAAGGGTATATGCATTTTCCATGGTTGCCAACAGTACAGTACCTTTGCTAGTATCTCTTTACGGCATTATCAAGTTGAGTCAGTACTTGTGTTGATGCGTCTTCCGACGACGACGGTTGTAGGTTGCTTGCCTTCAGACGCTTCTAGCCCGATGGAGCATAAAGCGTGATTCATCTGACCGTCGTGAATTCCTTGGTGCTCTCCTACTGGATGTCACAAGTGCTGTAACGTCCCCTTAGAAAAATTAATGAATTACTGTGCTGATAAACCCCTACGTTATTTGATTTTCAAGCAGCTGAGCAAAACTGAACGTACTCAGACATTCACTAAAGTGACACACAATATTTTTAGCGCAATGCAATCTGACTTTCAGTAATCCCTACAAAAGAATGGCCCTGACTAACAGTAACCTATACCTTTCATGAATTCTTACCTCACAAAAATCTTCGTTACTCGAACTACTGCAATACAGCGAGCGCCAATACTGCCAGCTAAATAAAAGATTCTAACTACTGAAGGCACTAGCTACTGATAGGCATAGTTAGCAAATGAAAGATTTTGATAGAGAACAAACAATGTATTTACCTTAATAGTGTTCAAAAGTCATTATATATATATATATATATATATATATATATATATATATATATATATATATATCAGTTAATGACTTCCAGTCTTACAAATTTACTGTCTCTGTCCAGATCATCCGCTCTCAAAACTCCACCATCTCATTCCCCACATCCACCACTGCTGGCGGCTCACCTCCAACTGCTCAACGCTACGCGCTGTTAACATCCAGCTGCCCAACACTACAATAGCAAACAACAATGTAAACCAGACACAGACTGCTCACAGCACAGCCAGTGATTTTCATACAGAGCGCTACGTGGCGTTACCAATAAAGAAACCTAACCAGCCTATTTACAGTGCCTTTGGTTCAGTATGGCACGAGGAACTTTCGTATGAGCTGTAAACACTTGTAATTTCCTCCCCGTACGTGCGTCTCATACACAGCTACCTGCAAGACAGGACATTTCATGTCAGGATCGGTTCAGGCCACTCTACTCGCCGACGAATTAGAGCTGGCGTGCCGTAAGGTTCAGTTTTGGGCCCCTTGTTCTACATTCTCTATACCGCGGACGTGTCAAGTGCTCCAAACGTTCACCTCGCATTATATACTGACGACACATTACTATACGCCAAAAGCCGAAACATCGATTTAGTATTCAACCGCCTACAACGTTCCACTGATGATCTCTCTGACTGGGTCACCAAATTGCGTCTTGCGTCCTACGCTAACAGAACGCAGGCTATCATCCTCACAAGGCAGACCCCATCCAGTGGTCTGACCAGGCTCGGTACCTCGGCGTCAACATCGATCAGCGACTTACTTGGAATCTCTATATCGGTGATATTAGGAAAAAGGCAACGTGGCGCCTCCACAATCCTTACCCAGTGCTCTGGAGATCCTCATTGTCCCCTCACGTCGGCATCGCACTGTACAAATCCCTCATTCGTCCACTTGAATATGCTGCAGTCGTCTGGGGCAATGCCACTGACACCTGCATACGACAATTGCAATGGGTGCGAAACCGTGCATTACGAGCTGCAGTCCGCCACCCCCAAGGGTATGCCACAGGCCTTCTCCATCAATTCTAGGGCGCTCTTCTTCGCCGCGAGCGCTACCGTGAAACAGCGAGGCAATTCTATGAACACTGTGTTGCTTCCAAATATGAACACACCCGTGCCCTTGGTGATAAGCTGCACTGGAGGCGCCGCATGCGATGGCCTCATCTAGTCCGGCTCTAAGTCTACCGTCCCTGCTACCAGTGGTGTCCTTAGTCAGCTGACACGCAACGACACTTGCTCCATATGGGTGTTCCTGTCTTGTTCGCACTCACGGCACCAGCCAAGACACGTTGACTGCAACAGCAATCATGGTTAGTCCGATGAAACCCGAAGTCCGACCGTCAAGAACTCCACAACAGCAGCGCCCTACGCATGTAGAAGAAGCACTCCAGTGTCGGAACTACCCACACCTGTGGATCACGGCATCCTGTTGACGGACGAGTGCAGCAGTAGCGCCCTTGTAACCATAGGAGTCATGCACAGACGTCTCAGCCGCGGTACCCTCTGCAGGAAGTGGAAAGAAGAGGAGTGTCACGACCATGTGCACGTGAACTGTGATCCTGTTCATGGAAAAATCTCAAATGACGAAAGTCCCACATCGCCTCTGATCTGAGAGTGAGCTTCTGAAGTAAGACTGTCGCACCCTATGTTGGGTTACGGCAGTGTCATTCTTTTCCATTCTTTTGCAGCTTGCAGGACGCACCCATGGAACTGCATAGGGGTGCGCTCAAGAACAAAATTTCCAGCGAGCTGCGGGCTGAATACCAGGAATTGGGGGTATAGTGTGACAAACTCAGAGCTCAACTGAAGCAAAGCACTGACATTTTTCCACAGACGTTAGTTCGTAGGAAACGAGGCTGGATGGACGTACGAAAGGAAAATAATAAAAAACGGTGCTTGGAATGGTGGATAACAAGAATATTTAGGAGATGAGTGACACCACTGGGCAAGTGCAACTGATGGCATGCACTACGAAAATCCGGTTCTAGGCACTTCAGTCCGAAACCACACGGCTGCTACGGTCGCAGGCTCGAATCCTGCCTCGGTCATGGATGTGTGTGATGTCCTTAGGTTAGTTAGGTTTAAGTAGTTCTAATTTTAGGGGACTGATGACCTCAGCTGTTAAGTCCCATAGTGCTTAGAGCCATTTCAACCATTTTTGAACAACTAAAATCACAGTAAAGCGAGATACTACACACTTGTCGTATTTATACCGGAGTGTTCTGAATAACTCCAAAATGGTACGTGAGTTAATCACAGAGTTAGCTCAGGACACCCGGGGTACAATGAAAACAGTAAACAGTGATCTGGAGGAATACAGAATCGGCTGAGCTAACTGGACAGTAAAATAGCGGTGGTGAGATTATTACAGGGAATAGGACATAGACTCAACGATTCGAGAATGGCTGTGGAGTGAAAGAAGCAGTTTATCATGCGGTGAATAGGTAACTGAGTTCGATACTATTACCATCGTAACAATTCTTGACAGGGTTGCACTTCGCGGTAAAAAGTTCTT
Source organism: Schistocerca piceifrons (assembly GCF_021461385.2). Taxonomy (NCBI): domain Eukaryota; kingdom Metazoa; phylum Arthropoda; class Insecta; order Orthoptera; family Acrididae; genus Schistocerca; species Schistocerca piceifrons. The sequence continues at coordinate 354,506,881 of NC_060139.1, forward strand.
GCGGAATTACAATAAGTGACTGTGGTGTCAGAAAGATCTTAGCGATGTTTTACCACATAGCAGCTGTGGAAGTGAGCACAGACAGATAGAGTTATGCATGATGGTCTGACTGCCAGTGGCAGGAATTAACGTGCAGTATCAGTGTTGTACGGTTCATCCCTACCCATTATGATGAGGAACAAGGGGTAAATGGCTATAAATGGAGTGTCTATGGCTATAAGTGAAGTGTCTGAAGGAAAGCACCACCATGCCTCCAGCTGGAGAAGTGCGGACTGACGCACAGACATGAAATGTGAAATTGTTTCTACGAAAAGCAGAGACAAAGAAATACCGGAAAGAGATGTTGGCACCACAACCTCATTTTCAGATGGTAGGAGCACATTCGATCTACTTAGATTTTTCACTGGACACTGTGACATGAATTGCCACGAGAGTGGAAAACCTCAAGGACGGATAACGTTCTATTTGGGCAATAATGGTATTTTGGGAAACGGCACAACTTATAACACAGCCGGGACGAACATCCACTTCCCAGCTATATTCAAGAACAGGACTGTACTCCAACTAACCCACTTAGCTTTGTGATGGCCAGGGAAACCGTTGGAAGTACTGTCAATGCAAACTCTAACCTACCTTAACAACACCCTGAATCCTGATCCCATACACTCTTTAGATACTCTTACAGCATCTCAGCAAGGGAAAATTTACATGGGACAAATGTTTCAAAACAGTCTGCAATATCACGGGAGTCGGTGCCTAAATCTGGCAACCATAATCATTATGGCGACTAGTCCGGTCATGTTTCTGATTGCAACGTCAGATACCTATCAGGTGGTTAACTACACTACCGGCCATTAAAACTGCTACACCACGAAGATGACCTGCTACAGACGTGAAATTTAACCGACAGGAAGAAGATGCTGTGATATGCAAATGATCAGCTTTTCAGAGCATTCACACAAGGTTGGCGTCGGTGGTGACACCTACAACGTGCTGACATGAGGAAAGTTGAAAGCGATTTCTCATACACAAACAGCAGTTGACCGGCGTTGCCTGGTGAAACGTTGTTGTGATGCCTCGTGTAAAGAGGAGAAACGCGTACCATCACGTTTCCAACTTTGATAGAGGTTGGTTTGTAGCCTATCGCGATTGCGGTTTATCGTATCGCAAATATTGCTGCTCGCGTCGGTCGAAATCCAATGACTGTTAGCAGAATATGGAATCGGTGGGTTCAGGAGGGTAATACCGAACGCCGTGCTGAATCCCAACGGCCTCGCATCACTAGCAGTCGAGATGACAGGCATCTTATCCGCATGGCTGTAAGGGAACGTGCAGCCACGTCTCTATCGCTGAGTCAACAGCTGGGGACGTTTGCAAGATAACAACCATCTGCATGAACAGTTCGACGACATTTACAGCAGCATGGACTATCAGCTCGGAGACCATGGCTGCGGTTACCCTTGACGCTGCATCACAGACAGGAGCGCCTGCGATGGTGTACTCAACGACGAACCTGGGTGCACGAATGGCAAAACGTCATTTTTTCGGATCTATCCAGGTTCTGTTTACAGCATCATGAGGGTCGCATCCGTGTTTGGCACATCGCGGTGAACGCACATTTGAAGCGTGTATTCGTCATCGCCATACTGGCGTATCACCCGGCGTGATGGTATGGGGAGCCATTGGTTACAGGTCTCGGTCACCTCTTGTTCGCACTGACGGCACTCTGAACTGTGGACGTTACATTTCAGATGTGTTACGATCCGTGGCTCCACCCTTCATTAGATCCCTGTGAAACCCTGATTTCAGCATGATAATGCACGACCGCATGTTGCCGATCCTGTACGGGCCTTTCTGGATGCAGAAAATGTTCGACTGCTGCACTGGTCAGCACATTCTCCAGATCTCTCACCAATTGAAAACGTCTGGTCAATGGTGGCCGAGCAACTGGCTCGTCACAATACGCCAGTCACTACTCTTGATGAACTGTGGTATCGTGTTGAAGCTGCATGGGCATCTGTACTTGTACACGTCATCCAATCTCTGTTTGACTCAATGCCCAGGCGTATCAAGCCGTTATTAAGGCCAGAGGTGGTTGTTCTGGGTTCTGATTTCTCAGGATCTATGCACCTAAATTGCGTGAAAATGTAGTCACATGTCAGTTCTAGTATAATATATTTGTCCAATGAATACCCGTTTATCATCTGCATTTCTTCTTAGTGTAGCAATTGTAATGGCCAGTAGTGTATTGTATGCGACTGTTAGACGCAGTAAGAAACGAGCAATTGTAATGGCCAGCAGTGTTATATAACACGAGAAACAACGACTAAGAAGAATTTGAAATTTGCTTTAGTTGTAAAGACGAATTTTTGAATGATAAGCTGGTTCAATCACATTAATGTGACCATCGCCTACGTTCGACATGAGCGTACAATAACGACTCACAGATGGTAGCCGGTAGCGCTAGCACTGGACGTTATACGAGACGTGTCGGAGGGACGCGGATAGCAGTGCAGTCGTTGACCGCCCAGATGAACCAAGGGGCTATCAACAGCGTCCCCTCAACGACCATGCAGCGAACGTTGCTGAAATGAAATGATCATATGGCATTGATGGCTGGGACTCCCCACCTGGGCAAGTTTGGCTGCTGAGTTGCAAGTCTTTTCAATTGGGCTACTTGCGTGTCGATGACTATGAAATAATCATGAGGACAACACAACATCCAGTCTCCGAGCAGCGTAACTCTCTGATCCGGCTGGGAATCGAAGCCGGGCCCGTTGCATGGCATTGAGACGCGCTGACCGCTCATTTAAGTGGGTGGACAGAGTACTTTGCTGCGTATGGGTCTCTGCAGGCTGCCTGGGTCATGCATCCGTGCTGACTGCTCTTCATCGGCGACGAAGACTGTAATTTGCACGCCAGTACCGCAACTGGATGCCACTGAGTGGCGACGTGTGACCTTTTCAGATGAATCACGCAGCTTCTCCCTAGTGCTCAATTTGGCTTTCGTCGAGGACACTAAACTACTCGTCAGCTCCTCAGCTTCGTCGAAGAAACAGTGGAAACCGCCGATCGTCGTGTTCCAGTAGACGACGCTTATAAAGCCTTTCAAACACTTAAGAGATCGCAGGCAGTAGACTTATTGGCCAATAGCTCGAGGGAGACCGAGCTATCGCCCAATAAGTCTACTGGATCCCAGATCTTTACCCGGTCTGGGGATAGCGACAATCTCGGCGTGTTTCGAAGGTGCTGGATAAGTCCCCGTTTCCAGTATGTTGTTAAAGATGTCAGCAATATATGCCGAATCAGCAGGTGGGAGCGGCTTTAGCATGGCGTTAGTAATTAGGTCTGTGCCAGATTACGAGGATAATGGTAGTCCCTAATACATTAACGGAAATGCAGGTTTTCCAATTGGATCTCTCAATCTCTGCTATTCTTTTATTTAATCCTAACATAGTTTTTCGTTCATTCACACAGTATCCTGTCCCTTTTGCTTGCTGCTGCTGCCATGGTTAGGCAAATAGAGATAAACTGACCGCGCGTTGGCCTGTCTCCGAAGACAGATCACAGAGTCTCCATCACAGGCATCCTGTACGTTGATCTCTCTTGAATCAGTTTTGACACATATTTTAGCCTTGTCTTTGACTGAATCTTCTCTATCATCTGTCACGACAAACCTTTCTTTAAAATGCTACTTGGGAAGTTTTTTCCTTGATCACTCGGCAATACTGACGGTATTCCACAATTGCGTATTATTCTCTGCGCTAACACTCGTGCTATTGTCCCAGCATCCTGTCGTGTTACTCGTATAGGCTCTGCTACGACGAATTTCATGAGGACATCCTGAAACGTAAAGATGTATCTTCTCCCTTTCTCCGTTACGTGAAGCTGTTCAACTTCGTCGATATCACAACCAGTGGATATATGGTAAAGTATTTGGGTCAGCACGAATGGCATCTTTACCTAATTCTGCGTAGCCTTGTTCTCCTGACAACTCTCACAACTTTGAATGTCTTTCTTCGTACCTCTCTATGAAGTCCCCGTTGAATATGTCCATATCTTAGGCTGATTCCTTGGTGTTCTCCTGTCGGTGGATTGTGAAATTGCTTCATAATAGCTAGCTCCTCCTCTTCAATAATCAGTGGCTGCTAATCGTCTTGTTCTTCCTCTTCAATATCTTGCACATTCGTAATGACAGTAGCTGAGTTTCCTTGTATCAGTGACAGTCCGTCCTTCTCCTGCTGTCGTTTGCGATCCCTTTTTGTATATTATCTCAGTCGTATTCTACCAGTTTAATCCTGAATGTCTTTAGTCTTGACGATGGTTCACTTATACCTGCCAACCATTTCAAGGGTTTGTGATTAGCACATACAATGAATTTTCTTCCAAACATATAAGGTAGATAGTGATTCGCTGCCAACGCTATAGCTACGAGATCTCACTCGATCGTACTATATTCTTTCTAGGTGCTGTGCAGCGTTCTGGAGCAATGACTACTGGCAAATCCTGTCCCAATCTCCTTGATTCAACAAGGCACCGATCGACTGCTTGCGAGAGTCTGTTGTAATTATGAACTGGTCAGTAAAACTGGGATACTGTAACATCAGGGGACTAACTAGTTACTCTTTCAGTTCCCAGACAGCAGCTTTCTGCTGAGTCAACCAATCGTAGTTTGGGTCTTTCTTCAATAATTCGTGTAACGGTTTCGCTATCAGATTGAAGTTCTGATAAAATGATGATAAATTACACAACCCCTGGAAAACTCTTTAATTGCTTCATGGTAGTGGATCTTGGATGTTCTTTTATCACGCTCACCTTCTGTGGGTCAAGTTTCAATCCTACAGTTGTGTAAGTGTCCTAAGTAAGTTACCTCTTTCTGTCGGAACTCATACTTGTAAACTTGAAATTTCAAGTGGTGTAATCGGAACCCTTCAAACACTTCTCCGAGCCTGGAATTATGCTTTTCTAACGCAACTCCAGACACGACCACATAATCTAAATATACGAGGTGCAGCTAGAAAAAAACAGGACTGATGCTGGAAAAAACATTTATTTACAATTATTTACAATTTCATGTTATCTCCTTCAGTGTACTCTCCTCCTCGGTCTCTACACCGCTCCATACGAATTTTCCACTGTTCATAGCAATGCTGCAGATCATTTTCGGTAAGTCCATACATTACTTCCGTCGCTTTTTCTTTTACTGCTTCAACAGTCTCAAATCTAGTTCCTTTCAAAGCTGACTTGACTTTAGGGAAAAGAAAAAAGTCACAGGGGGCCAAATCAGGTGAGTAGGGTGGGTGATCTAAGATGGGAATGTTGTGTTTTGCCAAAAACGTCTTCACTGACAACGCACTGTGAGCTGGGGCATTGTCTTGGTGAAGGATCCACGACTTTTTTCTCCACATATCGTTCCGTTTTCTCCGTATTCGCTCACGTAGGGTAGCCAGGACGCTAATGTAGTAATGCTGATTCACTGTTTGTCCCTCTGGTACCCAATCAATGTGCACAATCCCTTTGATGTCAAAAAAAAAACAATCATCATTGCCTTGAATTTCGATTTTGACATTCGTGCTTTTTTTTGTCGTGGAGAACCAGGAGTTTTCCAATGCATCGATTGGCGTTTAGTTTCGGGATTGTGAGTAAAAAACCACGATTCATCGCAAGTAATAACATTTTGTAAGAAGGTGGGATCACTTTCAATGTTTTCCAGGATGTCAGAACAAATCATTCTTCGGCGTTCCTTCTGTTCAATTGTGAGACACTTTGGAACCATTTTTGAACACACTTTGTTCATGTTGAAACTTTCATGAAGAATCTGCCTAACACTTTCCTTGTCAACTTCTGTTAACTCAGACACTGCTCTGATTGTTAAACGGCGATCTTGTCGAACAAGTTTACCGATTTTTTCAATGTTTGCATCAGTTTTTTGCTGACAATGGTCTGCCAGTGCGAGTGTCATCACTGGTGTCTTCGCGGCCATCTTTAAATCGTTTAAACCACTCAAACACTTGTGTTCGCGATAAACAATCATCGCCGTACACTTGTTGTAACATTACAAACGTTTCACTTGCAGATTTTCCTAGTTTGAAACAAAATTTGATGTTAACAAGCTGTTCTTTCTGTACACTCAATATTTTCCGACGCACAGACAAAACGTCAACTACTTAAAACAGACGCCACGGGCAGACTGAGTGCAGGAGGCAGATGAAACTCGAGCAGTAGGCGGAGCGAGAGTCACGTGACAGGCCACGTGACTTTCAGCCTTATTGAATTCGTTTTATTGTTTCACCAGTACTAGTCCGGTTTTTTTCTAGCCACACCTCGTACAAATATCTCGTGTCCTAAAGTCCTGTTACTACTGTGTTCATCAGTCTCTGAAGAGTAGCACCATTATCTTTTATTACCATCGGTAATCTTTCGTATTCATAATGCCCCTTTGGAATAGAGAAGGCTGTTTTCTTTCGATAATCCTCATTCAACAGTATCTGGTGGTAACCCTGATGGTAAAGTACTTGACTTTTCCTAATCTATATAAAATCTCATCATTACAAGGTAGCGGAAATACAGTGCTAATACAAATGTCGTTCAATCTCCAGTAGGTTGCAACTATTGTGCTCTTTCACTTCCCTGGGGTGTCTACCTTCTTCGGAATCTTCAGTGACGGAAAATTCCACTCATTTGTGCTCCGCGTATTGATATACTCCCTCAACATCGGACCTAGCTCGTTTCGGAAGGCTTCCTTTTGTGCCTCTAGCAGTCGATACGGTTAGTTATTTGTCACTGCATCTTGCGCCTCTGTTTTCAACTTAATCTCATGCTTCACCATCACAGTGCATGTTAATTTACCTCCAGGCTGATGAAACAGGTGATATTCAATACACAGTTCAATAAACGGAGTCCTTTCTTCTTTGTTTAAGTGATCCACTCGCATCATTTCCTTCAAACAGCTGAAACCCAACATTGTTTCTTGGTCTACTGCAACTATATTACGTATGCGTCGTTCCTCGCCTTCTCCCACGTCAGGTACTGCTTCTATCTTCAATTTGGGACATTCCACTATAACTTCTTCTTCTGTGGTATTCAGAATACCCTGCGCGTTCACCAAGGCTGTAGGCAAATGCTTTCAATTTTTCAACTGCTGTTTCTCCACTATTCCTTCGGTGAGTTCTGTGTTCTGCACTTTAATCCTTAAAATCTTTTCTTCTCCTGGGCTTTTTCGTACAACACGTCATAGGCTCCCTTTCCTTTCCGTCTGCTGGTCATCTTTGATCCCACTTTCTTTACGTCCGGCGCCCTATCGCTTTCTATCTCTTCTGGTTCTACACTTTGGAGGCCTCTCTTCTCTCTCGGCTCCGGCTCCGATCCTGCGTAAATTCCTACTGATACCTCTGGTGTCGCATTTGCCATCGCAAGCCATTTCTTTCAGCACGGTTGTTTCTAGTCCTCAAGATTTGTTCCTTCGGCTCCAGTTCCGTACGTAACCGCACCTGTCTGCCACGGACCCATTGTTTTTGCTGCGTAATCTTTGATTAATCTTAAACTCTCGCAGAAGTCTCTGACTAAAATTCCTTCATACGGGACATCTAATTCGTCCTCCACTGCACGAAACTTCCATTTAACGCACACATCGTCGTCTGTACTCAGCGTTAATATCGCGGCTCCACGCGGCTCTGTTACTTCTTTTATGATACTTCTAAGTTTCATTCTTTCATCGACGTTACTGTCCACCGTATCCTTCAATGCTGATTCCTTTACTAAGCTGAGCGAAACTATCTACCAGGAAACTTCTGCCTTCCACGCTTCCCTGAGAGTATCTTACATTCACAAAATCACTGCTGCTCTCGAAGTCTACTGAGAATAACTTTTCGGCGTTACTCGACTGCATACTCATGCCGTTTTTTCATTTCCCGTTTTCTTAATCTTCGTATCTGTTAACCTAACATTGGCATTACGCTCTCGGGGCAAAGTGTCCTGGTTCTTTACAAACGTAATATATCACGGGTCTCGCATCAAACGGTCCTGGATGCCCTTGAAGATAGCATCGACAACACCCCTTCGGTCGCAGGATTCCAGTATCCCTGTAACAATCACGGCATAGAGTTTCCTCTATCTTTCCCGGCGGTGGTGGCCGATTGTGCGCCAGTTTCTCTACTTCACTATAATTCGGCTGAATGGCGTCTATTTTCATGATGTGTTTCTCAATAGTGCAGTTCCTCATATGATGACCTCCTCTCTTACACCTAAAACAATAATCTCTCGGATAACTGGTTTAAGCGAAATTTTCTTTACGAGATATGATGGATGTTTCTTCTGCTAATGCTAGATCTACTGTTTGGGCTAACTTTAAATCTCTCCTCTTGCTCTCAAGACTGTTATTATCCTCTCATCTTCAACTACGTGTGAGGACACTGTTCGTGTCAGCTTCCCAATTAGTGCAAGGCTACACGGAACACCTCTTTCGCTCATCACTCCCTGGACAGCTTCTCGAAATTGATGCTGCAATGCGTCAATGCGACTGACCCATTCGGCCATACTTTCCACCCTATTTTCTTTCTACTAGAAAATAATAACTATGCATGGTAATCCACAGTCAGTTTGGCTCATAGCTCTCCAATAAAATTCCTTTCACATCTGCCCAAGTTGTTGTCAAACCGATTACAGGTAGTTTACTTCAAGCTGCACCCACAATCCCAGTTTTAACACTTCAGTCTGGAACCGCGCGACCGCTGCGGTCGCAGGTTCGAAGGCTGCCTCGGGCATATACACTCCTGGAAATTGAAATAAGAACACCGTGAATTCATTGTCCCAGGAAGGGGAAACTTTATTGACACATTCCTGGGGTCAGATACATCACATGATCACACTGACAGAACCACAGGCACATAGACACAGGCAACAGAGCATGCACAATGTCGGCACTAGTACAGTGTATATCCACCTTTCGCAGCAATGCAGGCTGCTATTCTCCCATGGAGACGATCGTAGAGATGCTGGATGTAGTCCTGTGGAACGGCTTGCCATGCCATTTCCACCTGGCGCCTCAGTTGGACCAGCGTTCGTGCTGGACGTGCAGACCGCGTGAGACGACGCTTCATCCAGTCCCAAACATGCTCAATGGGAGACAGATCCGGAGATCTTGCTGGCCAGGGTAGTTGACTTACACCTTCTAGAGCACGTTGGGTGGCACGGGATACATGCAGACGTGCATTGTCCTGTTGGAACAGCAAGTTCCCTTGCCGGTCTAGGAATGGTAGAACGATGGGTTCGATGACGGTTTGGATGTACCGTGCACTATTCAGTGTCCCCTCGACGATCACCAGTGGTGTACGGCCAGTGTAGGAGATCGCTCCCCACACCATGATGCCGGGTGTTGGCCCTGTGTGCCTCGGTCGTATGCAGTCCTGATTGTGGCGCTCACCTGCACGGCGCCAAACACGCATACGACCATCATTGGCACCAAGGCAGAAGCGACTCTCATCGCTGAAGACGACACGTCTCCATTCGTCCCTCCATTCACGCCTGTCGCGACACCACTGGAGGCGGGCTGCACGATGTTGGGGCGTGAGCGGAAGCCGGCCTAACGGTGTGCGGGACCGTAGCCCAGCTTCATGGAGACGGTTGCGAATGGTCCTCGCCGATACCCCAGGAGCAACAGTGTCCCTAATTTACTGGGAAGTGGCGGTGTGGTCCCCTACGGCACTGCGTAGGATCCTACAGTCTTGGCGTGCATCCGTGCGTCGCTGCGGTCCGGTCCCAGGTCGACGGGCACGTGCACCTTCCGCCGACCACTGGCGACAACATCGATGTACTGTGGAGACCTCACGCCCCACGTGTTGAGCAATTCGGCGGTACGTCCACCCGGCCTCCTGCATGCCCACTATATGCCCTCGCTCAAAGTCCGTCAACTGCACATACGGTTCACGTCCACGCTGTCGCGGCATGCTACCAGTGTTAAAGACTGCGATGGAGCTCCGTTTGCCATGGCAAACTGGCTGACATTGACGGCGGCGGTGCACAAATGCTGCGCAGCTAGCGCCATTCGACGGCCAACACCGCGGTTCCTGGTGTGTCCGCTGTGCCGTGCGTGTGATCATTGCTTGTACAGCCCTCTCGCAGTGTCCGGAGCAAGTATGGTGGGTCTGACACACCGGTGTCAAGGTGTTCTTTTTTCCATTTCCAGGAGTGTATGTGTGTGATGTCCTTAGGTTAGTTAGGTTTAAGTAGTTCTAAGTTCTAGGGGACTGATGACCTCAGATGTTAAGCCCCATAGTGCTCAGAGCCATTTTGAACCAGTTTTAACAAATAGTAAAAGCACACTGTGACTATGGCTTGGCGTTAGTTCAAATGCGAGGACATAGTTGTCCGCGAATTCCGTAAGTTCATCCTTATTTCAGTCAAAAGCTATCGGGATTAACTTAAATGCATCAGAAAAGACGATACGCTGAGTAGGGACCTCACCACCTTCCAGATAAATATTAGGCGTTTTTAGCCCTTTTTCCCATCTGTAGACCTCGTTTCCATTCTGTGCTGTGACCCACTCACTGCGTTTGTGGCTCAGGTGGCGCCGATGTGTTGACGATTCGATAAGGTGTAAGGTTGGAATTCGGTGCGATCAGTACACACGTGCCGTTGATTCGAGTGCTGGTGTTCCCGACCTTGTTTGTCTTAACTACTACGAGGGCATCCCGTTTTGTCTACTGCTGCGGGCTGCTTATTGTGGTCTCGTAATTTTTCGATACGGAACGGTGACTTCTTCTGTACTTCTTCTTCTTGTCTCGCTCCTGCTGTACACTAAAAGAGACGGCTCTTCCTGTTCGCTGCAATTGATCTACCTCGAAAGCACAAGCCGATTCGTCCTAAAACGGGCTTGCTAGTTCTCCTAAGAAAAAATTTTATCTTCCATACTCAAGGTACCTTACTTCTTAGTAACGGTACTCAATCAGGATTCGAATTCAGTATTCCACATCCGACACCACTTTTACGAGTGTGGTTTGATAAGTATGGTAAAAATGTAAGAAAAATGTTTCTTTCATGAACAACTCTTCTCACTTCTAGACATAATCCCGTTTGAGAGATATATCTTACTCCAGCGATCCACTTTTTCATCCCATCGGAAAAATAGTGTCAAAGTTTGCAAAATACTCGTTGACTGCCACTATCACTTTCTCATTAGATGAAAATGTCTTCCCAGTAAGCCAATGTTTCAAGCTAAGTAACAAGGAGAAGCCACTTGGGGCTGCGTCTGGTGAATAGGGTTGATGAGGAGCCAATTCAGAGCCCAGTTTATACACTTTCGCCATTGTCATCGCTGATGTGTGAGGTGGTCGATTATTCTGGTGAAACAGCACTTTTTTACATGCCAACCTCGGTCTTTTTTCAGCCAACACAAGTTTCAAACGATCCAACAATGGTTCAAATGGCTCTCAGCACTATGCCACTTAACTTCTGAGGTCATCAGTCACCTAGAACTTAGAACTAATTAAACCTAACTAACCTAAGGACATCACACACATCCATGCCCGAGGCAGGATTCGAACCTGCGACCGAAGCGGTCCCTCGGTTCCATACTGTAGCGCCTAGAACCGCACGGCCACTCCGGCCGGCAATGATCCAACACTGAAGCATAGTAGAGTCCAGTTATAGTTTTGCCTTTTTCCAATTAATCTATTACGGTTATTCCTTGAGAATCGCAATATACAGTGGCTATCACCTTACCATCTGACAAAATGGTCTTTCCCTTCTTTGGTGCACTTTCACTAAGCTTTGTCCATTGTTTTGACTGCTCTTTTGACTCTGTTTACGATATCTGGATACATCATTGGACACCAGTCACAAATCGGCACAAAATGTCTTGCGGACTACAATTAAACATCGTCAGACATTGTGTTGAAATGTGCCGAATGCGCTTTTGGGCGACTGTGAGCAATCGCGACATCCACCTCGCACACCGCTTCTTCATAGCCCATTATCCGTGTAGGATATTGTGCAATAGCTTAGTTGACATGCCCACAGTCTCAGCAGTCTCACGAATTTTTATTCTGCGATCTTGCTTGGCCACATCATAGATTTTGTCACTGGTTTACTTCGTGGTGCCATCAATTGGACGGCTGGAGCGCGCTTCGTCTTCGGCGCTTGTTCGACCACGTTTGAATTCATTAGTCCAAAAATAAGTGGCCTACAATGATGGTACAGAGTCCACGCGAAATTCATCCAGATCTATTTTGATCTGTGTGTCAGTCCAACCCTTCAAATGAAAATATTTAATAACAGCACGAAACTCGATTTTCTGCGTTTTCAATTGCAGTCGAAACACTGACCAATTCAGACAGCTGTCAACAACGAACTGCAGGCTGTACACTGTTGAAATTATTTATGCTATCCTTGTAATAATAAAGTTTACCAACCGTGAAAGCACAAAAATGTTCTGTTCTTTCATGAAAGTTTACCCGACTTATAAACCACCTTAGTATAGGTTGTAACCCCACATGGGTCGCGACATGCTTACTTGGAAAACTCACTTTCGGATCAGAGATGATGCAGGATTTTTGCTCATCCGTTTCTTGGTGCACCAGCGCCTGTGTACAGGAGCGAAACAGTGTTTGGGTCAAGCTCAGATTTTTTAGGTCTCTGTGGTTGGAGACAGTACAGGAAGACTTGGATAGCAGGCTAGTCTGCTTTTTATTGCTTCTTCACGTGTTAGCAAATAACTTGCAGGAGAGAACATACAGTGCTACTGCCTCTAATTTGCAGTAAAAATTGAGTTTAACTATGAAATCTAATAATAAGAAAACTTGAAGTTACGTAAATGAGTTATTGAAAATCCTATCTTCGCCGGCAGCGTTATAAGAAGGCTGGGGCCAAGCAATGGAATTATGCCGTTTTGATCTATCATAATTAATGTGCATGACAGCCAAGAATAATTGCCACATTATGACTTTCTTGAGTGGATTTCTGAAATGACCCACAGTTTGATTGGAGAAAAATTTGTTTCGCAACTTAATGTTTATTTGACCGCGAACAGAGATCATGTTTTCCCTTCGGAAACGTTTTAACGATGCAACTGTAAATGGTTATCACTCACAAAATGGCGCATACAAGGACCGTGAACCAAACGATAAGTCTCCGTATATAAATATTTCACTTTCTCTGACTGGTATGCTTTTACCACACTTTTCACTGAAATGTACATTAAATAACGTAGTCTATACGCAGTGGATTTTTTTTTAAATGTTAACATCTACATCTACATTTATACTCCGCAAGCCACCCAACGGTGTGTGGCGGAGGGCACTTTACGTGCCACTGTCATTACCTACCTTTCCTGTTCCAGTCGCGTGTGGTTCGCGGGAAGAACGACTGTCTGAAAGCCTCCGTGCGCGCTCTAATTTCTCTAATTTTACATTCGTGATCTCCTCGGGAGGTATAAGTAGGGGGAAGCAATATATTCGATACCTAATCCAGAAACACACCCTCTCGAAACCTGGCGAGCAAGCTACACCGCGATGCAGAGCGCCTCTCTTGCAGAGTCTGCCACTTGAGTTTGTTAAACATCTCCGTAACGCTATCACGGTTACCAAATAACCCTGTTACGAAACGCGCCGCTCTTCTTTGGATCTTCTCTATCTCCTCCGTTAACCCGATCTGGTACGGAACCCACACTGATGAACAATACTCAAGTATAGGTCGAACGAGTGTTTTGTAAGCCACCTCCTTTGTTGATGGACTACATTTTCTAAGGACTCTCTCAATGAATCTCAACCTGGTACCCGCCTTACCAACAATTAATTTTATATGATCATTCCACTTCAAATCGTTCCGTACGCATACTCCAAGATATTTCACAGAAGTAACTGCTACCAGTGTTTGTTCCGCTATCCTATAATCATACAATAAAGGGTCCTTCTTTCTATGTATTCGCAATACATTACATTTGTCTATGTTAAGGGTCAGTTGACACTCCCTGTACCAAGTGCCTATCCGCTGTAGATCTTCCTGCATTTCGCTACAATTTTCTAATGCTGCAACTTCTCTGTATACTACAGCATCACCTGCGAAAAGCCGCATGGAACTTCCGACACTATCTACTAGGTCATTTATATATATTGTGAAAAGCAGTGATCCTATAACATTCCCAGAGGTTACTTTAACGTCTGTAGACGTCTCTCCATTGATAACAACATGCTGTGTTCTGTTTGCTAAAAACTCTTCAATCCAGCCACACAGCTGGTCTGATATTCCGTAGGCTCTTACTTTGTTTATCAGGCGACAGTGCGGAACTGTATCGAACGCCTTCCGGAAGTCAAGAAAAATAGCATCTATCTGGGAGCCTGTATCTAATATTTTCTGGGTCTCATGAACAAATAAAGCGAGTTGGGTCTCACACGATCGCTGTTTCCGGAATCCATGTTGATTCCTACATAGTAGATTCTGGGTTTCCAAAAACGACATGATACTCGAGCAAAAAACATGTTCTAAAATTCTACAACAGATCGACGTCAGAGATATAGGTCTATAGTTTTGCGCATCTGCTCGACGACCCTTCTTGAAAACTGGAACTACCTGTGCTCTTTTCCAATCATTTGGAACCTTCCGTTCCTCTAGAGACTTGCGGTACACGGCTGTTAGAAGGGGAGCAAGTTCTTTCGCGTACTCTGTGTAGAATCGAATTGGTATCTCGTCAGGTCCAGTGGACTTTCCTCTGTTGAGTGATTCCAGTTGCTTTTCTATTCCTTGGACACTTATTTCGATGTCAGCCATTTTTTCGTTTGTGCGAGGATTTAGAGAAGGAACTGCAGTGCGGTCTTCCTCTGTGAAACAGCTTTGGAAAAAGGTGTTTAGTATTTCAGCTTTACGCGTGTCATCCTCTGTTTCAATGCCATCATCATCCCGGAGTGTCTGGATATGCTGTTTCGAGCCACTTACTGATTTAACGTAAGACCAGAACTTCCTAGGATTTTCTGTCAAGTCGGTACATAGAATTTTACTTTCGAATTCACTGAACGCTTCACGCATAGCCCTCCTTACGCTAACTTTGGCATCGTTTAGCTTCTGTTTGTCTGAGAGGTTTTGGCTGCGTTTACACTTGGAGTGACGCTCTCTTTGCTTTCCCAGTAGTTTCCGAACTTTGTTGTTGTACCACGGTGGGTTTTTCCCGTCCCTCACAGTTTTACTCGGCACGTACCTGTCTAAAACGCATTTCACGGTTGCCTTGAACTTATTCCATAAACACTCAACATTGTCAGTGTCGGAACAGAAATTTTCGTTTTGATCTGTTAGGTAGTCTGAAATCTGCCTTCTATTACTCTTGCTAAACAGATAAACCTTCCTCCCTTTTTTTATATTCCTACTAACTTCCATATTCATGGATGCTGCAATGGCCTTATGATCACTGATTCCCTGTTCTGTACATACAGAGTCGAAAAGTTCGGGTCTGTTTGTTATCAGTAGGTCCAAGATGTTATCTCCACGAGTCGGTTCTCTGTTTAATTGCTCGAGGTAATTTTCGGATAAATAGCTTTTACGAGACTTACATGAACTGATACAGCACAGCAATAATCTCGTGTCGGTAATGATAACAGAGACAATAGCGTAAGTAAGATAAGAAAAGCGAGTAAGCTAGCAAGAGCGCAAGAGCAAGAGCGACCAGAACCCAAGAGCATGAATCTTCACACTACTACACGTCTTTATACAGTACTTTAATATTACTATCTTTGCGTATATTTTCATCTTGGTAATAGTTACAAGTTTCATGCACCGCTGCATTACATTTGTCAGAATAAAATCAGATGTTATTTCACTTAAGTGTAATAGATGCTCTCACTTAATAATGTCCACCCATGGTAGCTGAGTGGTCAACGCGACGGAATGTCATACCTAACAGCCCAGGTTCGATTCTCGGCTGCGCCGGTGATTTTCTCCGCTCAGGGAGTGGGTGTTGTGTTGTTCTTATCATTGTCATTTCATCCCCATCGACACACAAGTCGCCGCAGTTGCGTAAACTTGAAAGACTTACACCAGGCAAACGGTCTACCCGACGGGAAGCCCTAGCCACAAGGCATTTCCATTTACTTAATAATTATTTCTCTTGATATGGGAAAAATTCTTTAAGACTGGCTGTGACACCACACACCGACACTAGTTTACAAAAACATATATGAGGCTTGCTAGAATACGATTTGTTAAGATGCCAAATTCTCTTGTTGTTGTAACCCAACACTTAGTCACATGTACTCGTCACAACGAAAGTGACGCTGAGTCATAGGTACATATAGACAAATGTACGATGGAAATTAGCAATCACAATACACGGATACGTAGAGACAAGCTTCTGCAAGTCCTTCTAAGTGTACAAGATTAACTGAAGACATTGCTCATTCACGTTGTATCTGCTGTAGGCTCGTCCATCCGAGGCTGCTGTCGCTGGCTCACCTCTGTTCGCTAGGACTCTCGAACACTGCCGCGCTAAGCGTTTGTGAGCCTCTATATACGGCGTTTGGGGCTGTCTGCGTATTGATGATACACGTGACTACATGGATTTTTACCTACAATTCACAATCAGTGAGTGTGGTTCAAATGGCTCTGAGCACTATGGGACTTGACTTCTGAGGTCATCAGTACCCTATAACTCAGACCTACTCAAACCTAACCAACCGAAGGACATCACACACATCCATGCCCGAGGCAGGATTCGAACCTGCGACAGTAGCGCAGTGAGTGTAAAATCAGTGGTTTCCCAATGACTGTGACCTCTTGATGGACTCACAAAACTGGTTTGCACTGTACGTCCCTACCTAATTTACGAGTCTTGGAGCTAAAATTAACACTTACAAGGGAACCTCCCCATCGCACCCCCCTCAGATTTAGTTATATGTTGGCACAGTGGATAGGCCTTGAAAAACTGAACACAGATCAATCGAGAAAACAGGAAGAAGTTGTGTGGAACTATGAAAAAAATAAGCAAAATATACAAACTGAGTAGTCCATGCGCATCATAAGCAACTTCATGGAGACTGTAGGCTCAGCAGCGCCGTGGTCCCGTGGTTAGCGTGAGCAGCTGCGGAGTGAGTGGTCCTAGGTTCAAGTCAAGTCTGCCTTCGGCAGGGCAACAGAGCGGACACGTACGTGTTGACTTCGTGCGGCGCGCGAGCTCGCCTTGTTTACTTTCTGACGGCCGTTGCTTCAGTGCCGGCTTACCTTGTACGATCCATGGCGAACCGTTACCGTAAATCAACACTCCGATTTACTTTCCGCAACGATTATGCCCGACCCAAAGCACTCGAGGTGGAGCGTTTTCTGCGAGAGGAAATGAAGATCCCGGCGACCGATATTATCGGCATACATTTGTCCATCGTGAGCAGCACGGTCTATGTGAAAATCATTAACGACGCGAACTACGTGAGACCAAACAGGGGCTCCGCTTCTATCACGCTGATGGCAATGTGGGGGAGGTAACCGTCGACCACGCAGGCTTAGGTATGCGAACGATACGCATTTTCGATTTGCCATTCGAACTTCCAGCTGAGGAAGTCGTCGCGGCACTACGCCCATACGGCATAGTCCATGGCCACACTGCGGAGAAGTGGACACAGTTTCGGACGTATCCTGTCCTAAACGGGGTCCGACAGGTCACCATAGATCTCCGCAGCCACGTCCCGTCCTACTTACAGATTGGCGGATGCCGTGCAATAATTATATACGACGGCCAGCCTCGGAGCTGTTCCGGGTGCGGCAAAGAAGGCCACCTTAGATCCGAATGCCTACAACGGCGTATTACGCAACTTCCAGCTGCCGAGGAACCACCCACGTCGCAACCTACGGTGCTACCGGTGACCTATGCCGCTGCTCTAGCTTCTCCTACCGCTTTGCAACGTCGCCCGGTCACCGCAAACAACGCCACCAACGAGCCCGACCTGACACCGACGGAGAGCGCCTCGGACGACCCGCCGTCTCGGCCGGCCATCGGCGCCGCTCCGAAGATGCCGGCGCAACCAGACGCTGACCCTGGCCTCGAAAACACGATGGAGATCGACTCACTCATCGTTCCTACAGCGGCCTTTCTGCCAGAACGACGCGACTCCCTTGCGTCGTCTGACACGGAGGGTCGCACAAGGAAACAATGTTCCCCGAAACGTCGCAAGCGAAGACGTAGCACCGTTTCCGGCCAAGAGGAGACGTTGCAAGTCGAGGAGGACGTAACCATCGACCAGCACGAGGCCTCAAAACCCGCTACTGCTGACGAAGACGTCATGAGCGCGGAGACATCTATCGGTGTGCCTGCGCCCCGTGCTGACGCTGAACTAAATCATGAACGTGACACAGGCGACACTACACCACGCACAATTACAACATCCTCTGCAGACAAAATGGACGATACACCAGTTTCCGCTTCCACGGCGTGGCACGAGGAGGAGGTCCAGGAGCCGGACCCGTTACGGGACCCTGCGCCGTCACGGCCGCACCACTAATCATACTCTCCCCAGACTCCCCTGCGGGCCAGCGGGATAATGTTCCGCTGCGACGCCCACACCCTTGCGCGGACAGCGGAGTGGACCAGCCTCCAGCAATCCGACACCAGGCCTACCGCATAGCAACCATCAACACCAACAACATCCGTTCCAGGGTGAAAATCCGCCTTATGCAGGAGATGTTCTGGGCTTCGGATATTGATTTCGCCCTTCTGCAGGAAGTTCACTTGGCTAGTCTCCCGGATATCAATGGCTATACCGCCCACGCCTCCGCGAGTGATCCTATGGGCCGCGGGGTGGCCATCTACGTCCGCCACGGGATTTCTGTGACCGATGTCGCTTTCCTTCCATCAGCTCGGGGCATGGCACTGACTGCCATGGGGACACGCATCATTAATGTCTACGCTCCCTCAGGCACCGACCGACGGCATGAAAGAGCCCAGTTTTATTCCGAGGAAATCGCTCCCCTGTTTTTAGGGCGCTATGACCATTGCCTACTAGGAGGTGATTTTAACTGCGTTCTGCATCCTAAATATCAGATTCCCCACTATACTACATGCCAGGAGCTACGTATAGTGGTGCGAGACCTCCTGCTTCACGATACCTGGGAAGTTCAACACGGCGACCTTTCTGGCCATACCTCTCTTACAAGTCATTCCGCAAGCCGACTAGACAGGATATATGTCTCACAAACTCTTAGATCTGCGATACGGGGCGCCGAACGATGGCCGCTGGCGTTTTCCGACGATTGCGCTTACATCTGTACGGTCCTCCTTCCGCCACAATCAGTATGGCGCAGCCGTGCGCCATGGAAACTCAATACCTCACACTTGCATGACCTGGCGTGTCGCCAACAAGTCACTGAAACGTGGACAGCCTGCGAACGACGCCTTCCCCGCTACCACTCGACATTGACATGGTGGTTGGACCGTGCCAAGCCGGCGATCCGGAGGACACTGATGAGATACGGGAAGGACATGGCCGACTGGCATCGCACCACTGTTTAATTCTATTACGCGATTCTCCGAGATCTGGATGCTCAACCGCCAACCCCGGACAACCAGTTGGAACGGCAAAGAACTAAGGCGAAGATAATTGCGCTGGCACGCCGGAAACTGCAAGGAGTCGTGGTACGGACGCTGCGCCACGATCACGCGGATTTAGAAATTCCATCCATGCATGATATAGTGCCCGACAAACGAAGGCGTCGTCGGCAGATCATCAGCACTCTGACCACGCCTCATGGAACGCAGGTGACCACTCAGAATGACATCGTCCACGCATTCGTCGAGCACTACCGTCGTACTTATAGTGATTAAGACGCTGAAACTGCAGCAGACGACTCCCTTTTGCATTACGTCACGCGCACCCTCCCCCACACGGAGGCGGATGCTTTGACAGTGCCGGTCGCGCTAGACGAAGTCAACCACGCCATCGCCAAGGGTGCAGTCAACAGGTCGTCCGGCTTTGACGGCTTACCGATTGAGTTTTACCGTACCTTTCGGGACCTCATGGCACCACGGTGGACGACTATGTATCAAGAACTGATGACATCTGACCAAGCAGTCCCACCTGCCTTTGCTGAGGGCATCATTATACCGGTCCACAAACCAGCCCGAGGTTCGATGGTCACGAGTTACAGACCGCTCACCCTATTCAATGCCGATTACAAGATTTTCGCGCGCTTACTGGCAATGCGGCTCCGAACTACACTCCCTCATATCCTCTCGCCAGAGCAAACGACGCCTGGCGGACAGGTTAACATACAGACTGCCACAGGGGAATGCCGCGACTTAATTGCGATAGCGGCGGCCTGCAGACTCCGGGCAGCGGTCGTCGCTATAGACTTCGACAGCGCCTTCGATAAAGTGCGTCATCGTTTCTTGTTTTCGGTGGCAGCCCGAATGGGCATCCCCCCTCCGTTTCTCGACGTCATCCGGCGTCTTTACGACAGTGCCAGTTCACGTGTCCAAGTCAATGGACGTTTAGCAGGGCCGGTACCTATCTGCCGTTCGATACGGCAGGGGTGCCCCCTCTCTACCCTCCTGTATGCCATTGCCCTTGAGCCCCTTGTTGGTGGCTTGACGACCAAGCTCTCTGGCCTCACCCTACGCCGACACACTTTTCGCTGTCGGGCATATGCTGATGACCTCCTCCTCCTCATTCGCTCCGGCTCTGAGATTCGGGAAGTCCTCGAATTGATTACCCGTTATGGGGCTGTCGCTGGCAGTGCCATGAATGTCGCCAAATCTTCTGTAATGCACATTGGACGAGGCCTCCAGGAGGGTGAAGTTGCACCCCTGCCGCTTGTGCAGACTTTCCGGTACCTGGGCATTACCTTTACCCCCACGGTAACACGCACAGCAGCAACGAATTTCCGTCGCCTGTTACACGTCATCTGCAACGACGTCCGCCAGAACCTCTTGCGCCGCCAGGACACACTTCAACGGGTTGAGTTTATTAATCTTTATGTGGCATCAAAATTGGTTCACATCGCGCAAGTTCTCCCTCTGCCAACTGCAATTGGGCGCAACCTTCAGGCGGCTTTTGGCTATTATCTCACGGCTGGTTCAATGTTTAAAGTCCGTTATGAGACACTCACCCTGCCCTCACGGTATGGTGGCGTCGGGCTCGTCAATGTCCGTATGCGAGCTGCAGCCTTGTACATGAGTACCATGAGAAAACAGTGGATGGGCCAGGGTACATCTCTAACACGCAGCCTGCTTGAAGTGCTCCTACCTGCTTCCACCCCACCACCGGTGTCTGTCGGCCATATCGTGCCTTATTTGTCCCATATTTCGACCTTCTTCGTCGACTACAGTTACGTACATACCAGTCTCCCAGATACACGCCCACCTAGGACTAAGGATTTTTACAGCCTGTTGCTGCGCTGTGTTCCCCGGAATGTGATGGAGACCAAACATCCCTCCATCCAGTGGCCCATAGTGTGGACTACCGTCCACCAGCCCTTCTTCCCTACGAACGTCCGGGCACTGTGGTATCACATAGTCAACAGGAAATTTGCCACGAAGCAGCGCCTGCGCGACATTGGCTTGTCAGAATCCCCTCTTTGTCTCCTTTGCCAGCAACTGGACACTGATGAACACCGTCTGACATGCGCCTCGTCGCAAGATGTATGGCGCTTCGTGCAGCAAATCATTGCCTGCTATCTCCGGGTGCCACCAGACACAATCGAACCTCGAATGTTTCTATACCCGGAGGACCGACATTTTCCCGCCGCCAAATGTCATGCTATTACGTGGGTCAATGGATGGGCGGTCGCTTATCTCTTTCATGAGGGACCTAAATCCCGCCTCGACTTTTGGACCTATTTACGAACAGCCCATGCAGCTCTCGAAAACTCGCCACGTTACCGAACATTATTTGCTAACTATCTTCGAGCGGTCTTTGTTAGACCTCCACTGAGTTGGGGGGTGCCTGGCTCTGGGGGCACCCCCCCTCCTCCCCCGGCGGTGTCTGAGTTTCAACCGCCTACGATCTATTCTACTTCTGACCTCCGCGGATGGGAGAGCGCATCGCAGATTGCGCGGACTTTATTTCTTTTTGCTTTTCTTTTTTCCTTTCTTTTTCTTTAACCAGAATTTATATTTCTTTTCTCTTTTCGCCGATGTGTTTCCATAATTTCATGATATTAGTGAATCTTACAAAAACACATGCAAATAAATAAATAACAACGCCTTCCACTACTGTTGATTCCTGTGTCTCCTATTTCCCTAAGCACCACAGGCTCGGTGGTGGTGAGGGGGCCACTGTGGCCAGGCCTCGGGTTTCGACCCCTGCCCACTTTGCCCCCACCGTCGCCTCTAAAAAAAAAAAAAAAAAAAATTGGATAGAGCGTCTGCCATGTAAGCAGGAGATCCCGGGTTCGAGTAAAAAAAAAAAAGCCTTCCCTCAAATGAAAAATTTACTTCTTTTTTTCGCAAAGTTATGATCTGTCCGTTCGTTCATTGACGTCTCTGTTCACTGTAATAAGTTTAGTGTTTCTGTTTTGCGTCCGCACCGCAAAACCGTGCGATTAGTAGACGAAAGGACGTGCCTCTCCAATGGGAACCGATAACATTTGATAGGAAGGTCATAAGTCAACCGATTCCTCCACAGGAAAACACGTCTGATATATTCTATACGACACTGGTGACGGCGTGTGCGTCACATAATTGTCTGAAAATAAAAAATTAAAATTTTCACTCGAGGGAAGATTTGAAGCAAGGACCTTCCGATCTGCAGCTGCTCACGCTAACCACGGGACCACGGCGCTTCTGAAATGAGGTTGTCCTTGATGTTGCCTATGTTGCACATGGACTACTCAGTTTGTATATTTTGCCGGCCGCGGTGGTCTAGCGGTTCTGGCGCTGCAGTCCGGAACCGCGGGACTGCTACGGTCGCAGGTTCGAATCCTGCCTCGGGCATGGGTGTGTGTGATGTCCTTAGGTTAGTTAGGTTTAAGTAGTTCTAAGTTCTAGGGGACTTATGACCTAAGATGTTGAGTCCCATAGTGCTCAGAGCCATTTGAACAATTTTTTTGTATATTTTCCTTATTTTTTTCGTAGTTCCACACAACTTCTTCCTGTTTTCTCGATTGATCTGTATTCAGTTTTTCAAGGCCTATCCACTGTGCCAACTTATAACTAAATCTGACGGGGGTGCGATGGGGAGGTTCCCTTGTTAGATGATTTTTTTCCAGGTAACCCCTCATGATTTGGTCATTACAACACATGCATTAAACAAGTCTTGCCAATAACACAACAAAACCCAAATATTACACCTTATCATTCGACCGGGGATGCATTTTGTGCATCAAGCTTATTCCCTGCCATACGCTTTGCGATTTTTTACTCGTTTTCATGAGCCGTGACTCCATTGTCGGGGCTTGTGGCAATGCTTCCACCAATCCTTTAAAAGGTTTTACCCTACGTACATGGACAATAAATGTTTTACATTGTGAACGAAACACACACAACACTACTGTATTATTATAGAATATTACACCAGTGTTGTGTGTTTTTCATGGTATCAAAGTGGAAGAGACGTTTTGATGATTAATATCACCTCTTCGTGCACAGGGTACACAGTCTTTACATACTGCTTGACATCACGCTTTCCTGTTCTCCACCAGAACTTTTCCGCTACTCGTCTGTCCATTATTCAACATCCTCCGTGACCTGGCAACACCTGATCATGCTCTTGTCACAATACTTCGTCAAGCGACGCCAGAACCAGTACGTGTTGTCTGTATTTCGTCGGTCTGGCGAGTAAGCCCTCATGTGTCACAAACTGTAGTTGTGACCTGAATGCCTGACAGTATTTGTCGGCTGTTTCTACTCTCTTCCACTCTGTTACACTTTTCCTAGCGCCTTCAGCATTACAAACTTCTTACTCAATGTATCTGCATTTATGTATTTCTTACCCGGTTTATGGATCACCTCACATTCAAGCTCACTGCATTTGAGTGCCCATCACATTAACCTACACGAAGGGTCTTTCAGTCCCAACAGACATTTTTATTATGTCTCGTCTGTTGCAGCCTTAAACTTCTGGCCATATAAATGACAATGATATCATGCTATCCCATGCACAGGTTGTAACAGATATTTTTATATATGGTACCTTAATACGTACAAAAATCAGTGTGTTGGTTGTTTCTACTCTGTGTCAATCTACCCGCAACACGCTGTAAACTTTATGACTGATGCTTTTGAATGGTTGTAACTGTATCTCTAAGTGGACTATGCCTGTTGGTATAAACGAACCATTTGTGTCTATATGTTCACACTTCAACACCTGACATGCTGCCCAGGGGAAAATAAGCATTAAGCTTGCCACACACACTTGGAGCACGAGCCAACCTTAAAAGCATAATGCTTGTAGTAGCTATAATTTTTAGCCTGCAAGTGATGTAAATTTACGGATGTAATGTTGTTCTGCACACAGTCCTTAGTCAGCAATAGTAATATCTACACTTACATCGTTACACCCTGTATAACTGCCAACATATCCTAAGTGGAGTAGTTACAGTCCACTCTTTTCAGCTGCCTTGGCGCATGTGCTACTTAGTGCTTCTGCCTATCGATATACTGGCTCAAAATACAACCAACCGCCTCATTGCTGGCGTCACATGAAAGGTTAAATTCTCTCTCAAAGTCAGGAAAGACCAGTACACGATCAGAAACTAATGTTGCCTTCAACGTTTCAAACATGGTTTGATATTCCACTAAACGCTGGAATATCTTATCCTTTCATAATAACCGATTTAATGGTTTGTGATCTGATGCAAAATTCTTTAGAGGTTTGTGAGAATAATTGCATAAACCCAGGACTTACTGTTGTTTTTTTGCGATCTGTGGCACTGTGAATTTCCAGATTGCCTCTGTTAGGTGTGCATCAGTTTGAACATCTTTTCTGCTAATCACAAGGTAGTTTGCTCAAGTTTGCACAAAATGGTAATTGTCTACACAAAACACCAGTTTCGCTGATCGTAGCCTGCTGAATACATCTTCCAAGCACTTCATATGCTCTGGCATATCCTTTGAGAACACGGTGATGTCATCCAAATATACCACGCAAGTTTTAGCATTAAACCACGTAGGACCCCATTTAAGTACATCTGGAACGTGGCTGGTGAGTTTCTCAGCTCGGACAGCGTCCTTCTATAAGGTCCTCCATGAAGGCGGTCTTTTGTATGTTTCTTGGACTACCTCTGACTAGTGATGCCTGCTTCTTAGATCCACGGCTATTAAGTACTAAAGTTTCCGTAATTTTCTGGATAGGATGTACATCCATGGCAGTTTTCATATTCAGGTAGTTGCAATCTCAAAAGAATCTCTATCTAGTATCAGCTAGCGACTTTTTCGGAATGATGACAACTCCTGCCCCCAATGAGCTATCACCGTACTCTGTTTACCTTCCACCAACTGCTGTGTCATAAGCCCTCCATTATGGGTCAGTGATACTCTGCTATGCAGTACGGCTTTCTGTAAACTGGACATATTACTTGTAGGTGTATGGTGCCGGGTAACTGGTGTTACATTCACGGTACACTCGTGAAATGGTCGTACGGGAAAATCCCCATTTCATCGCTGCTTTGGAGATGCTGTGTCCCATTTGTCGTGCGCCGACTGTAACACCGCGTTCAAACTCATTTAAATCTTGATAATCTTCCATTGCTGCAGCAGCAACCGATCTAACAACTGCTCCATATCCTGCCTGTTTACATATCTCTGTATTTGAATACGCGTACTATACCAGTTTCTTGGGCGCTTCAGTGTCTACCAAGGCAACGGCCTTGCCCCAGTGGATACACCTGTTCTCATCAGATCACCGAAGTTAAGCGCAGCCGGGCGTGACCGGCACTTGTGTGGGTGACCATCTGGGCTGCCACGCGCTGTTGTCATTTTTCGGGGTGCGCTCAGCCTCGTGATGCCAACTGAGGACCTACTCGACTGAATAGGAGCGGTTCCGGTCAAAGAAAACCATCATAACGACCGGGAGTGTGGTGTGCTGACCACACGCCCCTCCTACCCGCATCCTCAGCTAAGGATGACACGGTGGTCGGATGGCCCCGATGAGCTACTAATGGCCTGAAGACAGAGTGCTTTTTTTTCAGTGAATGTCTGTAAATTTGTTACATTCACTGGTTCATTTTGTCTTGTTACAGTATAAATACCTCTAACAAATGTGTTTGAGAGTAAGTATTAGTAAGTATTATTTTGACCCTAACGTGAAACATTGTGGATTAGCACTATCGGCCGGCCGGAGTGGCTGAGCGGTTCTAGGCGCTTCAGTCTGGAACCGTGCGACCGCTACTGCTCAGAGCCATTTGATTAGCACAATCTTTGACCTGTTTTATTCTTCTACAGATGTTTCTGGGTGTATTTATTTTTAGGAAGGAACGTAGTTTACAGCTACTAAAAGAAAAGTTCCAAGCAGACGACAATGTCAATGAAGGTGGAACATCAAGTCAATGTAGACTTTTTAAACCTTTCTTTTTTTTTAAAAAAAAAAAAAAAAAAAAGGTAAGAGGCAGTTCTGTACTGAAGACCATCAGGCGAATAATGAAGATAATGAAGATCCAAACATGCGTTATTAGTGTTGTGACTACACGAAGGAAAAACTCACATACTTTTTTCCTGGGTGTTTTCATAAACTGAATTGTAGTTTATTTATATGAGATGTTATGGTTACCTTTTGTTTTGTTTTCTAAACCTTGAACCACTACAGGAAATCTGACATTGTTACTTTTTTCTATAGTATACCGATTTCTGATACAAGATAGTAAGTCACATCTTTGCTGTCAAAACACTTCCAAGTATGTTTTTTTTTTTTTGTTTGTTTTTTTTTTTTTTTTTTTTTTTTGCGACAGTGCTAACTCGCAATATTGGGGACAATCTTACAAGTTGTAAACAGTTTTCTAGAATGAGATTTTCACTCTGCAGCGGAGTGTGCGCTGATATGAAACTTCCTGGCAGATTAAAACTGTGTGCCTGACCGAGACTCGAACTCGGCACCTTTGCTTTTCGCGGGCAAGTGCTCTACCATCTGAGCTACCGAAGCACGACTCATGGCTGGTCCTCACAGCTTTACTTCTGCCAATATCTCGTCTCCTACCTTCCAAACTTTACAGAAGCTCTCCTGCGAACCTTGCAGAACTAGCACTCCTGAAAGAAAGGATACTGCGGAGACATGGCTTAGACACAGACTGGGGGCAAAGGTCCCGATTTAGAGTCTTGGTCGGACACACAGTTTTAATCTGCCAGGAAGTTTCAGTTTTCTAGAACCGCAATTTTACTCACATTGCAGGAAACAGTGTAACAATTTGTAGAACAAGTTACAAATAAGTACATTGTGATATTCGATTTCCATATGAAATGAAACATGCACCACACAGTAAGTTAAAACTATGCTTTCGCTTGTGCAATTACCGACTCCTTCAATTCTTCTCTCTAATAAGTAACATCACACAACATCAAAAAATACATCATAGGTAGAGTGACATGTATGAAGAAAGCGATCTTTAATAAAATACCTATTAATGTG
This sequence comes from Schistocerca piceifrons, assembly GCF_021461385.2. NCBI lineage: Eukaryota > Metazoa > Arthropoda > Insecta > Orthoptera > Acrididae > Schistocerca > Schistocerca piceifrons. Next base: position 354,534,399 of record NC_060139.1, read on the forward strand.
GAAATACGTATTAATATGGAAATGTATGTACAGTGTAGAACTATGAAAGTGAAACAGATACATGGGAAGTCTGGAGAAGAAAACACTGAAAATATTTGAAATTTGATGCCATTGAAGAACGTTAAAAATTAAGTGGACAAATTAAGTGCGAAAAAAGTATACGTGAGAAAAGAAGAAGACCCTCAAGCAGTTCAGTGGGCATCTGCTACGGTATTTGTATATACACTCCTGGAAATTGAAATAAGAACACCGTGAATTCATTGTCCCAGGAAGGGGAAACTTTATTGACACATTCCTGGGGTCAGATACATCACATGATCACACTGACAGAACCACGGGCACATAGACACAGGCAACAGAGCATGCACAATGTCGGCACTAGTACAGTGTATATCCACCTTTCGCAGCAATGCAGGCTGCTATTCTCCCATGGAGACGATCGTAGAGATGTTGGATTTAGTCCTGTGGAACAGCTTGCCATGCCATTTCCACCTGGCGCCTCAGTTGGACCAGCGTTCGTGCTGGACGTGCAGACCGCGTGAGACGACGCTTCATCCAGTCCCAAACATGCTCAATGGGGGACAGATCCGGAGATCTTGCTGGCCAGGGTAGTTGACTTACACCTTCTAGAGCACGTTGGGTGGCACGGGATACATGCGGACGTGCATTGTCCTGTTGGAACAGCAAGTTCCCTTGCCGGTCTAGGAAAGGTAGAACGGTGGGTTCGATGACGGTTTGGATGTACCGTGCACTATTCAGTGTCCCCTCGACGATCACCAGTGGTGTACGGCCAGTGTAGGAGATCGCTCCCCACACCATGATGCCGGGTGTTGGCCCTGTGTGCCTTGGTCGTATGCAGTCCTGATTGTGGCGCTCACCTGCACGGCGCCAAACACGCATACGACCATCATTGGCACCAAGGCAGAAGCGACTCTCATCGCTGAAGACGACACGTCTCCATTCGTCCCTCCATTCACGCCTGTCGCGACACCACTGGAGGCGGGCTGCGCGATGTTGGGGCGTGAGCGGAAGACGGCCTAACGGTGTGTGGGACCGTAGCCCAGCTTCATGGAGACGGTTGCGAATGGTCCTCGCCGATACCCCAGGAGCAACAGTGTCCCTAATTTGCTGGGAAGTGGCGGTGTGGTCCCCTACGGCACTGCGTAGGATCCTACGGTCTTGGCGTGCATCCGTGCGTCGCTGTGGTCTGGTCCCTGGTCGACGGGCACGTGCACCTTCCGCCGACCACTGGCGACAACATCGATGTACTGTGGAGACCTCACGCCCCACGTGTTGAGCAATTCGGCGGTACGTCCACCCGGCCTCCCGCATGCCCACTATACGCCCTCGCTCGAAGTCCGTCAACTGCACATACGGTTCACGTCCACGCTGTCGCGGCATGCTACCAGTGTTAAAGACTGCGATGGAGCTCCGTATGCCACGGCAAACTGGCTGACACTGACGGCGGCGGTGCACAAATGCTGCGCAGCTAGCGCCATTCGACGGCCAACACCGCGGTTCCTGGTGTGTCCGCTGTGCCGTGCGTGTGATCATTGCTTGTACAGCCCTCTTGCAGTGTCTGGAGCAAGTATGGTGGATCTGACACACCGGTGTCAATGTGTTCTTTTTTCCATTTCCAGGAGTGTAGTTGATTAGGCGCTCCAAAGAACAATAAGAGTGAACAAAGCCAAGAACACATGTTGAATGCAGTAGCTAAAAAGAGGTGGAAAGATCATCGCAAGGTAAGAAAACAAATAGAGGATGGCATCAAAGTACTCGAGGATTAAAAATGTAAACAAAAACAACCTCTCGATGGAACTGTAGCCTGCTAAGTTGATTGTTCTTTAATTTCAGTGCACAAAAAGGAAAACAGAAGTATTAAAAATGGTTCAAATGTCTCTAAGCTCTGTGGTACTTAACATGTGAGGTCATCAGTCCCCTAGACTTAGAACTACTTAAACCTAACAAACCTAAAGACATCACGCACATCCACGTCCGAGGCAGGATTCGAACCTGCGACCATAGCAGCCACCTGGCTCCGGACTGAAGCGCCTAGAACCGCTCGGCCACAGCGGCCGGCACAGAAGTAATACCCTTAATTACAGGCCCTATTAGTGACATCGATGTACAGAAAAATTTTGAAACATATACTGCATTTGAACATAATCGAATACATCAAAGAAAATGATTTTACGTCACGTAACCAGCTCGGATTCAGAAAATGTCGTTCTTGTGAAACACTACTGGTTCTGTATTGACACGAAGTAATGAATGCTATCGGCAGGGGACCTCAGAAACGTTCCATATTCCTAGGTATCCAAAAGGCTTTTTATAGCGATCCTCATAAGCACCTTCTAATCTAATTCCATGTCTATGGAGTACTGTCTCACTTGTGCGACTGGATTCGAGATTTTCTGTCAGAAAGGTCATAGTTCTTAGTAACTGAACAGGAGTGACATGCAGTGTTCCCCAACAAATATAATCAATATAAACGATGTAATCTACACAAACGGTTTAGTAGACGATGTGAGGAGCGTTCTTATATTGTTTACAGGTGATGCTGTCGTTTTCTGTATAGTGAAGTCATCAGAAGATCAAAACGAATTGCAAAATAATTTAGATATGATATCTGTATGGTGCGAAAAGCGACCATAGCTGTAAACAATAATAACTGTGAAGCACTCCATATGAGTATTAAAAAAGCGTTAAATTTTGCTTACAGAATAAACATACAAATTTAAATGCTGTCGATTCAACTAAATACCCTGGGAACACACGTGAATTGGCAGCTTCGTAAAGTCAATCTGCACATGTGTGCTTTACACAGAGAAAGTACTACGTACATCCCTCAGAATTACTATTATTATTCACGTATGGGGCCAGCAGGACCACGCGAGGTACAATCCATCAGTGTCACGTTTGACGTTTGGCCTTTCTTTGAGCCCAAATTTGTTTCATTCTTTCAGAATGAAGTCTCTTTCTTTCATCAGACAACGGTGTTCAAGTCCGTTTTCTAATTTCCCTCTGACCAACTTTCCGATCAAATATCTTTTGTCTCAAAGTTTTCCTGTCTGTAAGGTCTGCCTGAGTTATACCGGCTGCTTTAAGATCCTCCTTAATCGCAGCAATCTATTTCATTGGCTCAGTTTTGGCCTCGCTTCTGTTTTCGCAGAATTCTACTATTTGTTTTGTCAACCTAGTGAGTGCCATGCTTTTAATGTACCCATAAAATTTAATTCTTAGTTTTCTCTCTATATTCTTCTATATCCTTATTACTTCTCAGCCTATAAGTTTCTCCATCAGTAGTTTTAGGGCCTAATATTTTCCTAATAATCTTTCTTTCTTTCTTTCTTTTGCATTTCTTCAATATCCCTCTTCCCATTTAAAGTTAAAGTTTCTGCTCCAGAAAGACATTCGGGTTTGATTACAGTGCTGTAATGTCTTAGTTTTCTGAATTTAGAAAGTTATCTTTTTATTACAATAATTTTGTGTTAATCTGAATGCAGTTGCCATCTTTTGACAGCGAACTTCTGTTGCAGCTTTTTCCAAACCGTTTTCTTGCATGATTTCTCCCGAGTATTTAAACTGAGATACCCTTCCTATTTTTCCATATTTCGTGTTCAAAAACTTTGGTGCTTGTTTGTTGCATGTCATGTATTCCGTTTTTTCGAGTGATATTTGTAGTCCTACCTCTCCCGAGACTTCTTTATGAATTTCGGTTTGTTTTTGAGCTGTGGTAACATCCCTAGTTAAAACTGCCAGATCATCTACAAAGGTGAGGCAGTCTAAATATCACTCCTACCTATTTTGTTGGTCTATATTTTGAATCGACTTTCGCTCTCGCCATTCTGTAATTACCTTTTCCAAAACAAAGTTAAACAGTAATGGAGAGAGTCCATTTCCCTGTCTAACGCCAGTTTTTATTTCAAATGGCTCGGAAATCTCTCCCATGAATTTAACTTTAGAGCTAGTGTCGGTAACGTTTTCTTAATCAGTGTTAGAGTTTTATTGGAAAAGAGATTCATGATCAACTGAGTCGTAAGCCTTTTAAAATCCACAAATGTACATACAGTATTGTTACTAGAAATCCTTTGATGTCTGAGAATTAGTTTTAAAGCAAGAATTTGTTCAGGACAGGATCTGTTTGGTCTAAAGCCTGCTCGGTATTCACCAATTTTAGGTTCTAACTGTTCTTCGGCTCGATCAAGTAAACACTGCGAGAGAATTTTGTATGTGACTGGGAGGAGAGAGATTCCTCGGTGATTGTTAATATCGGTCCTATCCCCTTTCTTATTCAATGGATGAATTAGGGCAGTTTTCCAATCCTCAGGTATTTTCTTGTTTGTCAGATATGTCCTATTGGTTGAGTTTATAGCATTAGGGCCAGATGATTGTAGTGATTCTGAGATTATATCGTCTTCTCCGGATGCTATATTGTTTTTAAGTCTCTTAATTTGTTTAGTTATTTCGATTCCATCAGGTGCTTTAGAGTTAGGGTTGGTGTTATTAATTTGCTGTGATTGGAATTTATTCGCTGGTTCTGGACAGTTCAGTAGTTTCAAAATAATTAGCACGTACCTTTCAAATTTCCTGGTTGTTAAGAGCCAAGCTGCCATATTCATTTTTGAAACAAAGGCTTTGAGGTTGGTAACCACTTAGTTTTGTTTTGAATTTTTTATAAAAGTTTCTTGTATTGTTCTTTCGAAAACCTTTTCCGATTTCCAAAAGGGGTGCAATTCGTAGTTTCTTTTAGTCTGTCGTATTATTTAGATGTTTCCTTTCTCACAGTTAGAAAGGTGATGAGCTTTTTTCAGTTTTATTACTATTCCAACCTCTCAATGCCTCACGCCTACACTTAACTGCTGTTTCACAATCCGCGTTCCACCAAGGGTGTTTTTGTTTCTTTCGAAGCGGAATTAAATTTTGCGCTGTTTTGATGTACTTTTCTTTTAAGCTTCGCCAATTGTTGGATTGTTTTTTGTCAAGTTCACTTGTTAGACTTGGGATTATTTTAGCGGTGTCAAATTTTGGAATAACAATTTTTGTTTTGAAGAGTTTCTGAGGCTGAAGTTTTACTTTTATTCGCGTTAAATAATGGTCAGAATCGATATTAGTTCCTATCCTAACTTGGACATTTAAAATTTGATTGTAGTTAGGGTATGAAATTGCTACATAATCGATTTGAAAGTATCCAATAAAGGTATTGGGCCCCCCTTCCCAGGTTATTTTGTTCAGAATGGTTCTTTTTAAAATGTGCTGAAACGATTTTAAGGTTAAAATTTTTCCATATTTCAACAAGTCTTTGGCCATTTTGGTTTTTCCATTGATGCGCAGAAAATCCACCCACCGTTTTCTTATATTTTTTCTCTTTACCTAATTCAGCATTAAAATAACCCATTAAAATTTTAGCATGGTTTGAGGGAATTTTCGAGATGATACTTTCTAATGTTTCCCAAGCTTCATTAACTTCAGCACGTTTTTTACGGTTATCCTCATTGACTAGAATATGGACATTAATTAAAGCGTATGCTTTATTTTCGCATTTAAGAGAAATTGTCATTAGTCTATTATTTATAGGTTTTACCTCCGTTACAGAGTTTAAAATATTTTTGGTGACTGCAAAAGCAACTCCCAGATGGGGCGCATTATTAACTATTCTTTTATCAGTTTTACTTTTAAAAAGACGATAATTGCCGAAACCCATGGTGTTATTGTCCGTCATTCGTGTTTCTTGAAGTGCCAAAATTTGAACTTTCTGTTCTTTTAATGTATCTCCCAACTTATGAAGTTTACCTGGTTGCAAAAGTGTTTGTATGTTAAGTGTTGCAAAAAAAAAAAGTATTTGTTTTGGTTTTAACTTGACCAGAGGACTCCGACTTCCTCTGCTGAATCACATTGCATTTTAACCTGGCCGCTCCAGAATCCGAAAGACTAGTTGCGCCAGTAATATCGGCGGTGGACTGACCGTCTGGGGTATAATTGTGATTATCAAAATGCTCCGTGATGATTGCACCTGGTATGGAGTGGGTTAAGTAGACTCATTGGGTGAACTCAGAATGTTAAGACTGGAAGGGTTAGTTCCATAATATGAATTTCAGCCCCACCACTGGTGAACAGACCACTTCGCCGCTTGCTACAACACAGACGCAAAGTGGATTTGGTATTGTTTCTCCATTAGGTTCGTTGGGAGTTAGGATTGCTCTGCCGCCTTTGAGACCGTTGACCGGGCTTCACCTGTAACCGTAGGCAGGGGCCCCCACAGAGTGCTACCATTCGGAGCCAGATGGACCCAGGTTTTTTTTGCGAGGTGTTACTCCTTTCCCATCTCCTTCCTCATCACTTGCGAGATGAGGCCCCGTGCTTGGGACCGGCAGTGGTGGACTTCCCTCGGAATTATTAAAGAAATTTCTAGCAATCCATTTGTACGAAATTCTGTATAGCTTTTTGTAACGGTAATAGTTAACGACTATGAATTTCAGCTTCATACCTACAGTAATTTCTGAAATACGCAGAACCACTTAAAACACATCATTTACGACAATCCATGTAAATAACTTCCTAACTTGATGATGATTTATATAAAAATCGGTGATGAACTTCAACTTAATGCTTTTCACTACTCACACAACAAACAGCCATCTGGTTAAAACGCTAAAATTTGCTAATATTCCAAGATGCTACTCCAGGCGGGAGTAAAAATAACGGTGCGCAACGGAAAAATAATAAACGCTAAAATGAAGATCTGGCCCTGTCTCACTAACCCCTGAAGCTGATCTTAGGATCTCTTAATACACTTTAACATATAAATTACAACTTAAACATAAATGAATGATTAAGGCAACTAATACACTCCTGGAAATGGAAAAAAGAACACATTGACACCGGTGTGTCAGACCCACCATACTTGCTCCGGACACTGCGAGAGGGCTGTACAAGCAATGATCACACGCACGGCACAGCGGACACACCAGGAACCGCGGTGTTGGCCTTCGAATGGCGCTAGCTGCGCAGCATTTGTGCACCGCCGCCGTCAGTGTCAGCCAGTTTGCCGTGGCATACGGAGCTCCATCGCAGTCTTTAACACTGGTAGCATGCCACGACAGCGTGGACGTGAACCGTATGTGCAGTTGACGGACTTTGAGCGAGGGCGTATAGTGGGCATGCGGGAGGCCGGGTGGACGTACCGCCGAATTGCTCAACACGTGGGGCGTGAGGTCTCCACAGTACATCGATGTTGTCGCCAGTGGTCGGCGGAAGGTGCACGTGCCCGTCGACCTGGGACCGGACCGCAGCGACGCACGGATGCACGCCAAGACCGTAGGATCCTACGCAGTGCCGTAGGGGACCGCACCGCCACTTCCCAGCAAATTAGGGACACTGTTGCTCCTGGGGTATCGGCGAGGACCATTCGCAACCGTCTCCATGAAGCTGGGCTACGGTCCCGCACACCGTTAGGCCGGCTTCCGCTCACGCCCCAACATCGTGCAGCCCGCCTCCAGTGGTGTCGCGACAGGCGTGAATGGAGGGACGAATGGAGACGTGTCGTCTTCAGCGATGAGAGTCGCTTCTGCTTGGTGCCAATGATGGTCGTATGCGTGTTTGGCGCCGTGCAGGTGAGCGCCACAATCAGGACTGCATACGACCGAGGCACACAGGGCCAACACCCGGCATCATGGTGTGGGGAGCGATCTCCTACACTGACCGTACACCACTGGTGATCGTCGAGGGGACACTGAATAGTGCACGGTACATCCAAACCGTCATCGAACCCATCGTTCTACCATTCCTAGACCGGCAAGGGAACTTGCTGTTCCAACAGGACAATGCACGTCCGCATGTATCCCGTGCCACCCAACGTGCTCTAGAAGGTGTAAGTCAACTACCCTGGCCAGCAAGATCTCCGGATCTGTCCCCCATTGAGCATGTTTGGGACTGGATGAAGCGTCGTCTCACGCGGTCTGCACGTCCAGCACGAACGTTGGTCCAACTGAGGCGCCAGGTGGAAATGGCATGGCAAGCCGTTCCACAGGACTACATCCAGCATCTCTACGATCGTCTCCATGGGAGAATAGCAGCCTGCATTGCTGCGAAAGGTGGATATACACTGTACTAGTGCCGACATTGTGCATGCTCTGTTGCCTGTGTCTATGTGCCTGTGGTTCTGTCAGTGTGATCATGTGATGTATCTGACCCCAGGAATGTGTCAATAAAGTTTCCCCTTCCTGGGACAATGAATTCACGGTGTTCTTATTTCAATTTCCAGGAGTGTAGTACTAAATGATAAACGTTGTTTCTACTTATTTAATTATTGTAGATTTTAAAAAAACTATTCATAACAAAGTTTACATTTCCTAAGTAAAATTACTAATCGATTGACGAACTGTGCCCCTTATTATGACTGCGCGATCTAAGTTCAATAACGCGAAATGACTGACATCATCTGCGTACCAAACACCAGAAGACACTACTTGCAAAGATGATCTACAGTGGTGCGGAATCTCAGTAGAAATAAACTAACGTGATCACAGCTATCTAGCTTTTATAGCCCTAATAAGTCAAAGCAATTTGCGATATCACAGTATGTACTGCGTCCGGTGAGTCGAAGTAATGGTTCTCGTACTCGTCTGCGACGATGGAAGAACTCCAGCCACAAATAAACTCTTTCAAACACTACGACGGCAGAAGGCGGCCCTCTGACTAATATACCCTAAGAATGTCTTCTCCTCTCTGTGTTCTACAGACGAGAAACGCGAACTCCCAGCCACAAGGACGGAGTTCAAATAACGTCTCAACGCAAGTATAGGCAGATGAGGTGATCGCACTTACTGAACGCTGCGTACTCAACCTGGAGGTGAAGTCCAGAATCGTATAGGTTCGCAACAGTACAGTGCCTAACTGTTTTTGCTATAAATTCTCCTGAGAGCAAAGCCAGCAAGTCCGTCTGTACCAACAAAGCTGATACCGCGCGGCCGTCACACATGGGCGCTCACAACGGAAGAACTCTTCTCTCCACCGCTGGCTTCCCAGCAAGGCTCAGCTCCCCACCATCATAATTCCGAGAACGAATCGTATTCCCAAAACCACAAAATACTCTCCTTCTCTCAACCATATTTAAGTCTTTTGTCGTCCAGCGCGGAAAGTTTGCGAGGAAAAACCTATACTCGTACGATGGTACACTTCTGAGTAAAAATCCTTGAAAATAACCCAGCCTGCGTGGTTTACGAGGTGCCGTTTCTTCGTTCCTCTCAGCTGCGTCCAAGATTTTCAGCGTTCGGAAATATTATCCGGTTATCCTTCCTGCCCTACTACAATAGCAGCCAGCCATCACCCTATTGTGCTCCAGAGCTCAGGTGCCACGACGTCTGTCTAGCTACTTCCTGTGTTTAAGCAGGACCAACACCTGTGCGGGCCTTCCACCCAGAGCTTGAGTTCTGCCGGCCGTTTCATCTCCACTGGCGTTCCAACCTCTACTAGTATAGGCAATCATTCATTACGCCATTTTTATAAAAAGACACTCCGTCACCTTTCATGCAATAAGCGTTAACAATTATTTACAATGTGTACGTGACAATGTCAGTCTCCTTTAAATATTCATATGTACGATGTACAAACTATCAAATGATATCTCTTTGTGGTTGTAGTTCACGGCAAAGTATGTGGATGAGTGCTTGTAAGGTACTAAATTATAGCCACCTTATAATATTTGCAGATTCAGACTGCCATCATTCTTTCATCTGTTGAATGACGTGACCGTCACATTTTGCTGAGCAGTATTTAATTATTTTTGTGCTCATTTTTTGAACTCTGGAAGAAAGCTTCAGAACATGTGGTTACGAGATAAGCGAGCCCAGGTGTTTACTCCATGGGCTGGCTTGATCACGTGCCAATCACAGAGGCTCTACAAAAGCGAAATGGGTCCCTAGGGTACTGCACTTCACAGAAGTGGTTACGATAAGTCACTGCTCCACTCTTTGATGGTAAATGCGGTTTTCTGCTTTGAAGGCATTTGCCAGTAAGAAACTTCAGGTCCACAGAGTATAACTACACATGACAAATTCAACACCCTATATGAAGATCGAAGAACGAGCCACCATGGGACTCCTTGGTTACCGTGAGAAAACTCGTTGCCTTTCCCTCCAAATCTTGTTATCCAATCAACAGAGTCTTGCCTGCCACCGTGCCTGGGCGCGAAGGCCTAAACTAATGAATGGAACAAGTTAGCAGCCGATACAAATCTCTTGCCTGTTAAGCTGCGTTCTGTAAGCCAAGAATCGCAAATTTCAGCAGGAATCCACTGTAATCACATAGATAAAGCGAAATTCTCGCTGGCCATTGTGACTGTGACTGGATGTCCGTCCCTCCAAGTAGAGTTTTTCAAGAAGTTGGGAGTTAGGTTAAGAGGGGGAGAATTTTGGACTCCTGTCGTGAGGAAGAGGTCTGGAGCACTCGTGGTCCAGAGGTCTTTTGGTGCACCCTTTTTCTCCCACCTTCTCGGCTGTCCTTATACGGTGCTGACTGGCACGTTCTGGCGCCCATTTTTGTTTAAGTGTCACATTTCTATTGGCGCTATCCACATCCTGAGCAGCTCACAGTTTGGGGGATATGCTCCGCAACTTGAGATGCCTGATTAACTGTATTGTTTCGTAGGCCTTAGACTCTTTTACTTTGCATTTGCGAGCTGCACAGACTAGGAAATCCTGTAGCATTTCCCAGCCAGTCCTCCATATAGGAGAGGTACCCCCTCATTCTGCTAACGGAACATTCATTATCAAACTGAGCTTCTAGACAGCTTCCTGTTTCAGTATTTTAGGCGATTTTGTGCCAGTCAACATTATTAGACTTAATAGTCATTTTGTTGAAAACTTGTTCTCCATCATTTTAATATGGGATACGTCGATATTTTATTTAAGGTGGCAGAATAAATGAAGGTCAATTTCGCACCTTACATAAGAGTTTTATACATCGTATCGGGAAGGTGAATATAACACCTAACGTACCTTGGCGGCAATGAGCAGATTTGCCTGTAAGTATGTAATGCAAAAGGGATGACACTCAATCGACAGTAATAACACACACTTCCCATATAATGCATGTCAATGAGCAGAAGGTGAAACGAGCAGTGAGAGGAAACGTTTCGTGTGGAAGCCAGCGCGGGCAGAAGCAGAGGCATTAATGGAAAGCTCTTAAGGGGAGCGTCCCGCGACGGATCAGCGACGGGTGACGTATACTACAGAGAGAGTAGTAGGCCAGCAGAAGTAGGCCAGAAAGAAGCTTTAGAAAACTGTGTTTCGGAATTCCAAATGGATACGAACAAAACCAGTGACGCAGTTGATCACGTGAACAGCAAATGGTGCACATGTGAGTGGGCATGAAACGTCCGACTGGCGGAAATGAACTAGGAAAGAGTAAAGTGCCGAGATTTTAACGCAGTTCAATGATAGAGCCCTTGCGATGGATAGAGAGAGTTTCCACAAAACAAGAGGAACGCTCCTATTGGTCGAAAAAGTCCGTGACAAGGAGAACGAAAGAACCCAGGTGGGGAGAGATTTCGGCTATGAGAAAGACGAGAGCGAAATTTTAGCGGACTCTTCTCTGAACTGGAGTCAAGTGCAGAACAGGGCACATAACGCTCTGTACAAAGCACAGGATAAATTTGAGTGAACACTGCTTTCACTGCAGCTGACATTCAGCTAGATATTAGCTGAAGCGTCGTTGAGCTCCAACTGTGGAGAAACGAACCAGTCAGTTAGTTGTTCTTGCAAGGATTGAGAGGGCATTTTAATATGCACGCTGCTTCAGCCATGCGGGTGCATATCGCCATATTCCAAGACTGGGGATGAGTACATGTTTTCTCGCATCATGTGAAACATAGTGGCCGGCCGGGGTGGCCGAGCGGTTCTAGGCGCTACAGTCTGGAACCGCGCGACCGCTACGGTCGCAGGTCCGAATCCTGTCTCCGGCATGGATGTGTGTAATGTCCTTAGGTTAATTAGGTTTAAGTAGTTCTAGGTTCTAGGGGACTGATGACCTCAGAAGTTAAGTCGCATAGAGCTCCGAGCCATTCTTTTTTTTTTTTTAACATAGGGAGAGTTTCTGCTGAAAAAAATATCATCAAAGGCTCAATTAGATTTTATAGGGATTTCAATGGGCGGGAGCAGCCATGCAGATGACAACTCATCGAAGGTAAGGTAAATACCGCGCGCAAGGGCATAAACTTCTTGGTTGACGAGCTTTCATCGACTGTAAACTCGAGCGACCTTGGGTAATCTTTTGCTGAACTTGTCTCAAAACTAACCATCTTCCATAGACTTGATTGACATCCCAAATACTACCGAACTTTGAACAAGAATTGGATGATTTATCATAGTACTGGGCAACATCATGACATAGTCACAAGGATAATTTCGTAAAGAAACTTCTAGTTAAAATTTTCCATTGTTGTGTTTAGGATTATTTCAGTTTCTGAGGACAAGATGCGTTCGTTTGACAAATGTCGTAACGTTGTCACATGGTAAGCTGCGTAAATGCGTGAATTTCTGTGATAAGTTTGCAACATTAAACCAAAGTTATTTACAGCTTACACAGTTGTTGTTGATCAGACACGAACCATAAAGAGTAAACAAATGACGGGCCAGGTTCATTTAATGTCGACCTTGGTCGAGGAAACTCATAACTGATACAGTTAAACCTACACAGAACCACTCCGGATCTGTGGAGAAATAGCTGTTAAACAACAGGGCATCACCTATTAACTGTAAAATATTAATAAGCATACTTTCAAAAACAATTAATTTGGAAAAGTTGGTCAAGTAACAACATGACCTGAACTCCATCACATGAATGCGCGTTGTATGTGGCGATTTCTTTCTGTCCGTTCGTTTGTCATTAACAACGTTTAACAACGTGTCATCTTCCGACGTGAGAAGAGCCGCAGCTAGAGAGATAATGCTGTTTTTCTGGCTGCGTTAGGGTACGGTTGGGGATATTTTGAGAGGATTTGGAGTACATCACTGAAGACGGGTATCGGAGGAAGCTAAATGAAAAAGTAAGTTGGTTAATTGTAAGGAAGTTTAAGCGTAATCCTCGATTAAGTACAACTAATTTCATAATACTGCGAGATGGAGTTAAGTAAGTATTAATAAGCGAATCAGCTTTTCCGAGGGTTGCCTGGGAAGAAAGATACAACCGGAGAGTGGCATGGAAAAAGTCATACGTGAAGAAGATTAACCGCGGCAAAAGGTTCCACTTTGCAAGGGACCACATTAACACAGGATCGAAGTGGCGGAGAGATATTGTGTGTACTTACATGAAAATATATAAAATATTTACAGAAGACGTAAGACGATGTGGCGAAAGCCTAGGGAGGAGCCGCAGACCAAATATTTGCATGTTGTTGTAAAATACGACGGAATAACTGATTTGGTATTCGCATTTGCTATTTGCATTTCCTAATCTGGCGCGGGAGAGATTACTTTCATTCCCAGTACGTTGAACCATAAGGGACATCCTGAAGTAAAATCTGCACAGGTGTGTAGAAAAGTTGGAATTAGATCCACTTTCAGATAATTCCGTGAGCTGAGACACACTTCATGTTTTGTCAAATAACAGTTTCTTTATAAATTTGTACATAATTTTCAGACACCACCTCATTCGCCAGACATTATCCCCATACAGACCTTATGAGACGAATTCAGTGTAAGGACAAAGACTGCTAACAACCTGAAAGAAGTTGAAGAAAGAATAGTAACTAATTGAGTCTGGGTACACCGCGAAAATCGTTGAAAAATGTAAGAGACTTTGAAAGCGGTTATACAGCAGAATGAAATCAGACGAATTATATTGAGTTCCACTATTATTCCTGTATTCAACAACAGTTATGTTGTGACCAAAAATTAAAGATACTATAGTGTGAAGCTGTGAAATATTACTCAATAAAATATTGTCTTACTAGAGGGCCCGCCTTAAATAAAACACAATTTTTATTTTTATTCCCAAGACACGTTTTGCTGAAGTTTCAGCATCATCAGTGGCCTTTTACTATCTCCTACAAAACAGGATAAAAGTTTTTTACTACTTGTACACATGTAAACTTGAGTTTTTAAATCAGTATTTATATATTTGAAAAACGGACAAAATTTTGTTTATATACCTTGTTACCACATGTTGTGGATTTCCTGCATTGTATGTTATATAATGCAGTTGTTTTGTTTCACGGATTGTCATCTGTAACCGCATAGAACTTAATGTAGAACATTTATTTACTTATTAAATTATGACTGGGAATGTTATCTCTATGCCTACCATTACCTTATATATTGTGGAAGATGATGATGTGTTTCACTTACTTTTACTGTTTTCCCCTTTACCTTCACTGTGAAGGCGTGCACTAAGCAACTTTCAGTGTCATCGGTTACAAACTACAGAAACGAGATGGCGGACAGCTGAACAGTTGAACGTTTTCTGGGTCGGAGCTTTGAATCTGTGTATCTGTCATTTTGTGAGTGTGTGTGTGTGTTTATTACTTTTTGTTGCAGGGTTGTTGCTGCATTTGAGAATTTTCAAGTCAGTGTTTCATGTCCATAAGGTTTTCAGCAAATGTGGAATGACAGCTGTTACTTTTAATGCTCTTCTGTGTTCTGTGTATCTGGTATGGGCATGAAACTGAAACTTACTGTGTGTAGATCTTCACAGTGTAGATAATGAGAAATCAGCAAAAGTAAGTGAAACACTTTGCTGACACATAAGCACAGGCGTGCGCGCGCACCACACACACACACACACACACACACACACACACGCACACACACACAGATACACACTATCTTCCACAAGGTATTAGTTAACGGTAGGCATAACCATAATATGCCCAGTCGTAAATTTTCGAAATAAATAAGTGTTCTACGGTAAGTTCTATATGGTTACAGATGATAAACTGTGAAACAAACAATTGTATTAAACAACATAAAATGTAGTAAATCCACAGTATGTGGTAACAAGTTATATACACAAATTTTTTTCTGTTTTTCAAATATGTAAAGACTACCCTAACAACTCAAATTTATCTGTGTACGAGTAGTACAAAGCATTTTTTCTGTTTCGTAGAAGATAACAATGAACCCACTGGTGATGCTAACTCTAGCGAAACGTATCTGGGGAATGAAAATAAAAATTGTGTCTCTCATAACGCGGACCCTCTCGAAAAGCAAAACTATTTGTAAGCAAACGAACAGAAGAGCGCCAACCTCAGTATGATAATTGTCTTATTATTTTACTCCATAAATTACGAACAGAAGAGCGCCAACCTCAGTATGATGATTGTCTTATCATTTTACTCCATAAATTATATGCCATAGTCTACGTTTAATAAGAGAATGCATTTCTCATTTATTAAAACTCCTTGTGTTTCTTAAACGTGTGTTTCAATTAAAAAATGCTATTAAAATTAGTAAAGTGAGCAAATATGAATAATCACCTCTGTATCACGTTGTTCTACCAAGCAATGACGGAAGAATCCATTAACAGAAACTTCGGGCTCGTGACCACAATAATAAACATCCCGTGCTGTGGTCACATTCGTGGCCCAGTGCCCTCTCATCGCCGTATACGACGCAATTTTCCTACCGGTTACGCATTCCCATCACTGCTGCGTCCGCTCAAAGCGAAACATCACGTTGTGACAGACCCATTTCCCAGACAGCTACCATCCTGTCGCGTACGACAGACAGCGCATATGCAGTACGTATTCCACGTCGACGAGGTTTACTGGTACTTCCATTCAGCTGTCCAGTTTTTAAAGGACCTCCATCGTGTACGTTTGGCGTAGAATTGGCATCCAGCTACCAAAAAGATGGCGATGCAGCGTTATTTACTTCCGGTTGACAGTCTGTTCTACACATCATCATTGGGGCTATACTTTTTGGCCGGCCGTGGTGGCCGTGCGGTTCTAGGCGCTGCAGTCCGGAACCGCGGGACTGCTACGGTCGCAGGTTCGAATCCTGCCTCGGGCATGGATGTGTGTGACGTCCTTAGGTTAGTTATGTTTAAGTAGTTCTAAGTTCTAGGGGACTGATGACCTAAGATGTTAAGTCCCATAGTGCTCAGAGCCATTTGAA
Organism: Schistocerca piceifrons; assembly: GCF_021461385.2. Classification (NCBI taxonomy): domain Eukaryota; kingdom Metazoa; phylum Arthropoda; class Insecta; order Orthoptera; family Acrididae; genus Schistocerca; species Schistocerca piceifrons. The sequence continues at coordinate 354,550,511 of NC_060139.1, forward strand.
CCATTTATACTTTTTGCCTTTTTTTCCTCAAATTTTCTACCTTTTAATTCCTTCTATCTCTTCCCTCTAGCTGACTTCTTTAGAGAATCAAATACTGGAGTAGTAGCAGAGATGGGGGATAGATAGCACCGTCTTTTACCGTTTTTCCTGTAAAACGTACTGCTTAAGTGGCCAATGCTGCTGATAGTTTATGTTTTCTAAGTGTATGCTAAATAAGTAAAATAATTATGCAATCAAACAACTAATCCACCTTGTATTGTGTTAAACCGGGGATCTAGAAACAAAGGAGAGGCTTCGTCCTGCAGTATCCTTCAGTGGTTCACAACCCTACAACAGGCCACAGCAGTCCACCCACCCCACCGCCGTCCCACACCTGACCCAGGTTTATAATTGAGTCGGAATAAGGGGAACCAGCCCGCATTCGCCGACATAGGTGGAAAACACCCTCAAAAACCATGCACAGGCAGGTCGGCACACCGGGAGGATTCGTGCCAGGGACTGACACGGCTTCCCGCTCGGGAAGCAGGGCATAAGACCGCGCGGCTAGCAGGGCTGGCTACTAACCCACCTTACTCCAGATGTGGGGTTAGTTGGCATTTCCGTTTGGGTTACGGTAACATAGAACGACTGTCGATGGGGTGTGAGCGGAAAAAAGTAAGTTAGTAACTGCAAATCTTTTATTTCAATACAAAACTTATAAAAAAAGTGATGTGCGAGTTAATCATCAGTATTAATGCTGAAGAAAGTAAAAAAAATATATATGTACCAAGAAAAGAGGCATAAAAAATCAAAAAGAACAAGAAAGTCTTTACATGAACCAAGAAAACAATTCGTGTGCTGACTTCAATTGGTGGTTTTAATTTTTGCAAAATTTTGTTGCGGTTTGCCCCAACGTATCAGGAATGTACACCCATATCGAAAAAAAACATTCTTTTCTTTCACCATTGTGGGAACATATAATTCTTAGCCCTCTATTTTCATTTTCTTTCCAGGATATAACTGATTACCCATACTTCACCCTCATTATGTAATCCACGTGATGTAGTTCCGAATCATCTCTCCGAACTACATTCATGGTATTTTATTTGGAGCTGGCGTGGGTGGGCAATCTCGAGATCGTGAAGACTTCGGCTCGTAGTCTTCTTCAGTGCCTGTACCTAACGGGAATCTTAGGATACCAGTACAGTACACTAAATATGATATATTACCTTTTCACATTCATTTTTTAGATTCATTTAGAAATGACCGTTTCATATCCTCCTTTATTTAGTTGCTGCTCTTGTATCCTCATTGTCTAAAACAGGATTACTAAATGGCACTTTTTTCCTTTACGATCTGTCTGCTACCAGCGCAGTGTTTGCAGAAATGTCTTCCAAAATAGAAGTGAACTTCCTTTCCTGACACGGACGGGCTTCTTTTATAGTCCTGCTTTCGGAAAAGAATGAATATATTCAGGTGTTACAACGCGCATCGATGATTATGTGTGGATTAGACGTATCACTGGTAGATGAGGGTACTGTAGGGAGTAGTAAGGTCACTCACAACATCTGAGTAGGATGATTCGCCCTTTTAGACATAGTTTCGTATTTCTTGTGGCACACATTTAACTAAATTAATCTGAAACTAATTATTACCACATCAACAGATGTCTATCTACAAATAAAATGTGAGTGAGGGAATCTGACATACGTCACATGTTCTGTGCCAACACTCCCCTAAGTTAAGATGCCAATTTAGCCAAACAGGGCTTTTTAGACGGGATGGATGACTCTGTGTTTCACCAAAAGTATATTAAACAGTTTAGTCCTTTAGTACAACTGTTATTAACACCTGTACACATCGCAACTGTTTAATGCAGCTCGATGTGTTCAAAAGCTTTACAGAACAGCAAAAACTTTCTGTGAGAAAAATATTCACTTTGCTAAAAATCATGAACCTTGCGGTCTACATCTGCTTCTACATGACTGCTCTGTAATTCACAATTAAGTGACTGGCGGAGGATTTATAAAACCACCTTCAAGCTATTTCTCTACCGTTTCACTAACAGCGCGAGGGAGAAACATACACTTCAACCTTTCCGTGCGAGCTCTAATTTCGCTTATTTTATAATGATGATCATTCCTCCCTGTGTAGGTGGGCGTCAGCAAAATATTTTCACATTCTGAGGAAAAAGTTGGCAATTGAAATTTCATGAGAGGAACCTGCCGCAACGAAAAATGTCTTTGTTTTAGTAATTGTCACCTCAATTCACTTATCATATCCGGGGCGCTCTCTCCCCCATTTCACGATATTACAAAACGAGCTGCTCTACTTTGAACTCTTTCAATATCCTCCATCGATCCTATCTGATGCGGATCCCACACCACAGCAATACTCCAGAAGAGGATGTACAAGCGTAGTGTAGACAGTCTCTTTAACAGATCTGTTGCACTTTCTCAGTGTTCTGCCTATAAATCGTAGTCATTGGTATGCTTTCCCCACAACATTACTAACTGATCGTTCCAGCTTAAGTTATTTTTAGTTGTAATCCCTAATATTTAGTTGAATTTCCACCCTGTAGATTTGTGTGATTTATCGTGAACCGAAATTTAGCGGGTTCCTCTTGGTGCTCATGTGGATGACTTCACACTTTGCATTGTTTAGAATCAACTTGCACTTTTTGCACCATATAGATGTCATATCTAAATCGTTTTGCAATTTGTTTTGATTATCTGCTGACTTTAAAAGACGGTAAACGGCAGCATCATCTGCAATCAGTCTAAGATCCTTCTTCTCTTGCAGTTCTCAACATACAAAAATTGCAATGGAAGATATGTCTTCAGACCTGATTTCTCCTACGTTACAACTATCTGGTACACACCCTTCTTTGGAGATGTGTGACTCTTTCTAAACTTTCCGCAACAAGTATTAGTTTTCCATTCATCTTCCCTACAACTTTTCACTTGCTGTCCTCCATAAATTCATATGCCATACCTTGCATTTGTTTATATTTTCGAAGATTGTTATTCCAAGTAAAAAGTTTTTCTAGATGTAGAATCCGTTATCCAGAGTTATTATAGTATGATGATCAGTACATATGTCTGCATATGATAAGTACATATATCTGCATCCAAATAGATTCTCTCCAATCTACTGGGAAGAGGATGACAGAGGGAACTTCCCATTGTGGAATGTATTAAGCTTTCTTGAAGTTACATTCGCGCATGGAGGGGGAAAAGACACATTGCTTAAAATCCTCTGTGCGAGATGTAATTGGACCAATTTTATCTTCGTGTTTATTGCTAGAACTACACGCGGGAGGTTGAAGTTTATTCCCAGATTCCTCACTTAATATTCTTTCTCGAAACTTTGTAAGTACGCTTTCGAGCGAAAGTCCCGTCTGCCTTCAAGCGTCTGCTGTTTCTGGTTTTTCATCTTCCCAGTAACACCCTTCAGTCAACAAGTTCTGTGGCAATGGTGCTGTAGTTCTTTGTACATCCCTACAAATTGTTACACCCAGGTATTTGTGTGAGTCAACAGGTCCACGTTACTACTCGTTTATGTAGTCGTAGTATACTACAGGGGATAGCAAAAATAATTTGAACTCCTATACTTACTTGGGAATGGTTTATTAATAAGAGGTTGGATCCCCATTTGTCAGTAATACAGCTGCTATTCTTCTTGGAATACAGGCATGTAATGATTGCATGCTCTCCAGTGGAATGTTATGCCACTCTTCGATCGGAACCTCTTCTAACTCCTGTAGTGATGAAGGAGGCGGAAATCTGCTCCGGAGTCTGCGTTCGAATACCATCCACAGGGGTTCGATAATGTTCAAGTCCGGGGACTGTGCTGGCCCGGGAAGACACTACAGTTCAGTTGCATGTTCCTCATACCACGACTGTACTCTCCTGGCTGTGTGAATCAATGGATTATCGTCGTGAAATATGGCATCATTATGGTGAACAAAATTTGAATCATGGGGTGCACCTGATCACCTAATATGTGCGCATAGTCGTTAGCTGTAATACGGCCTTTGAGAGTAATGATGGGACCAGCAGAATACCACGATATGGCTGGCCACACCATCACATTTCCACCTCCAAGCTTAACCGTTGGAATCAAGCAGTCAGGATGGTAGGCTTCAAAAAATGGTTCAAAGGGCTCTGAGCACTATGGGACTCAACATCTTAGGTCATAAGTCCCCTAGAAATTAGAACTACTTAAACCTAACTAACCTAAGGACATCACACACACCCATGCCCGAGGCAGGATTCGAACCTGCGACCGTAGCAGTCCCGCAGTTCCGGACTGCAGCGCCAGAACCGCACGGCCACCGTGGCCGGCGATGGTAGGCTTCTTTTGGCGTTCTCTAGACGTAAACCAGGCCCGATGTTGGAAATAACTCGCCGGACCATATGACGTGTTTCAACTGATCAGCCGTCCAGGACTTATGCTCCTGACACCTTGCTTACGCTTCTTTGCGTTGGTTCTCGTCACTAACGATTTCGGTATAGCAGCTCGCCCATGAATATTCGTTTTATGTAGTTCTCGGCGGGCAGTGTCGATAGGTACGGGTTCTCGAAGATGGCTACTGAGCTCTGCAGTCACTTTAGCCACCGTAGTTTTGTGTTTTTTTTATACAATTCGTATCAGCGTACGACGATCTCTGTCATTTACTGTGATTTTCACCCACTTTTAAGTTTACACGATGATGTCTTTCCATGTTTTGTGTAGGCTGTCATGACTGTTGAAACAGTTGCTCTTGAAACATTCAATAAGTTGGCTGTCTTGGTTACTGATGCTCCAGCTAATCGGGCCCCCACACCTGCCCTCTTTGGAACTCTGTTAAGTCTTTCATTGCACGTCTTCCTCGACCTCTGAATGCAAATATGAAGTGTGCACCACCCGTAAACAACCTGCACTGATGCCTAGTCCGTACTGAATACGGACAGTCCAGCGTGACACGTGCCTTACCTGCGTTGTTGACCGCCAAACACAACCATCCCGTTACTACCACTGTTGACATTATTTTGCCTATCCCCTGTACATTGGTGTGCAAAAGCTAAGGACGAAAGTATCTTCCCCGCGATGTATGACTACCAAGTAACAGAGCTCGTTAAAACTTGGACCAGTTATAGAAATAAGTACTACAGTACAATACAGAAGGTAACTGAAAGAAATACGCAGAGGGACGAACAGGAATGACGCTTTTACTCAAAGACAATAATTTCACTGAGGTCCCCGCGATTTATTATGGTGCCCAGGACACTAGGAAAGGCGGACAGATTTCTTAATAGAATGAGTGACCACCATGAACGGCAATTCATGCTCTGCAACGTGCTCCCACGCTAGCGGCAAGGCTGGTAAGGATCTCTTGTGGTAGAGCTTCCTCCATTCTCATACCACCGCAGGTAGTCGTTGGAACATGTGCAGCACGTTGCTCCAACGTATCCCTCAAGTGCTCGATGCGATTTTATTCGGAGGAACGAGCAGTCGAATCCGTTCGCCGAATATCAACTCGTTCCAAGAGTCAGGGCCGAATGCATGCTTGAAAAAACGCACATTAGGAAGGAGCTACATTATCACAATAACTCTGACTGGTGAGTGTACCCTTTCAAAGGTTTTGGAGGTCAGTACGCCCATGGAACATTGCGCGTCCCTTCAACATAACATCTGTACCACCAAAACGATCATATTCGTCAGTTTTGCGGGGTGCGTCACGTGTCCCCACCTCTTGCCATATGAGGATACGTAATGCACGCGAGACCACTGTAGAACATGATCATTTTGGTAGTCAGGCTTCATGGTGTTGGCAGACATACTGTTGCACGGGCCTAATGACTTCCAAATCTTTTAACACGACACACTCGCTGGTCAACGTTATTGTGAACTGTGCTGCTTTCCCACAAGCGTCTCTTCAGAGATGCATTCGGCCTTGACTTCATTTTGATGCACGACAACGTGCGACCGCATCAGTATGCGCAATTGGAGAAGCTCTTGGAATGATAGGATATACAGTGAATGGGCTTTCCTGCTCGTCATCTCAATTTAAATCCCGTCGATCATGTGTGAGATCCGTTGGGGAAATGATTGCAACAGGTCCACATGCAACAACGGCCACGCTAAGTTGTTTATCATGCTCATGGAGGATTGGAGCACTCTACCAGAACATGGACTGTGCAGCTGATCCCGGCGGAGGTTCGAGTCCTCCCTCGGGCATGGGTGTGTGTGTTTGTCCTTGGGATGATTTAGGTTAAGTAGTGTGTAAGCTTAGGGACTGGTGACCTTAGCAGTCAAGTCCCATATGATTTCACACACATTTGAACACTACCAGAAGAACTCCTTACCAGCAGTGTGGGCAGGATAGGAGTACGTTGCAGAGCTTGCACTACCGTCCGTGGCAATTACTCAGCCTTTTAAGAACCATGCCCCACCTTTTGTAATGTCCAGGGGATCATTCTAATTCCTGTTCATGTGACTGCGTATTTCTTTCATTTACCTTCTGTACTATACCGTACCAATTTTTTATCGAGCACTGTTAGTTGGCAATGACACATCACGCGCAAATTACCTTACACCTTAACATATGCACACCAGTGTATGTTTTGAATTCTATAAAGTGTGAAATTTCATATTTCTAAGCATTTAAAGCAAGCTTCCAATCTTTGCATCGTTTTGAAATCTTACCAGGATCTGAATGCCTGCACGGTTTTTTTTTCCCGACAGTATTTCATTCCAGATATTAGTATCATTGCGAGGCTCGCGCGGAGTGGACACCTCCTTTATCTGGCGGTTCCCAGTCATCGTCTAATGGTTCACTCTGCTACCGACCAGTATCAGCTCCCTTGCATCTGACCCTAATGCATTTTCAATTTCTTTTAACACTTGTGTTTTATGAGCTTGCTCAGTAATGGAGGACGTCGTTACCTGCAGCCATCGGCGTTTTTATAACGTCTAAGGCACGAGCACTTGTCGCTGCCCCCCGCAACGAAATGCGCCACAGATAGAAACAGAGAACTCGTATCAGGCATGAGCAGGATTCAAAGCTCCGTTTAATCTTCCTGATTTAGGTCTGTAGTTCTTTCGCTAAATGGGTCCAGGCATATATCCACACAGACCCATTAACAAGGCCACATATCAATTTAATCCTTGTCCTTCTTCAAGTGAAAAAGTGCTCCCTCTCTAAACGTTACAACATTGACGCGTTAAACCTTCTACATCTACATCTACATTTATACTCCGCAAGCCACCCAACGGTGTGTGGCGGAGTGCACTTTACGTGCCACTGTCATTACCTACCTTTCCTGTTCCAGTCGCGTATGGTTCGCGGGAAGAACGACTGTCTGAAAGCCTCTGTGCGCGCTCTAATCTCTCTAATTTTACATTCGTGATCTCCTCGGGAGGTATAAGTAGGGGGAAGCAATATATTCGATACCTCATCCAGAAACGCACCCTCTCGAAACCTGGCGAGCAAGCTACACCGCGATGCAGAGCGCCTCTCTTGCAGAGTCTGCCACTTGAGTTTGTTAAACATCTCCGTAACGCTATCACGGTTACCAAATAACCCTGTGACGAAACGCGCCGTTCATCTTTGGATCTTCTCTATCTCCTCCGTCAACCCGATCTGGTACGGATCCCACACTGATGAGCAATACTCAAGTATAGGTCGAACGAGTGTTTTGTAAGCCACCTCCTTTGTTGTTCATTCATACCCCTCACTGCAAATGTCTCTACACTAATCCATACTCATTAAACAGTAAAAATGGATGTACGTGTACAAGTATTTTTACATGTTCCACATCTCCTCCTAAACGACCGGACCGATTTCAGCCAAACTTGTACACTGTCAGGCAACAATCGCTGTGTCGATAAGAATCACCTACTTACTATAGTTCAGAAGATATGACGTCATAAACAAAGAGATGCTTACAAGACTGCCGCCACTAGGTCTATTCGCAATAGATTTTGCAGACAGTATCCACATACGCCGCTAAATGTGCCTACAAAATTATATTATGTTGCTGCCATAGTTCAGGAGACATGACGTCATGAACACTGAAATGTGTTGAAAACTCGCATTGTGCAGGACGTTTAAACTTATTACCTCTTTGTTGCTAACGGTATCTGCGACACATTTCATAGACTCGCTAGCGTACGATGCTGTACTATAAACGAACATTCACAAAAATTTCTTCCTCATATTAAGGCCTACGTTTGATACCAGATGACATGTCTTGGCCAAGAACGTCCTCTTTGCCTGTGCTAGACTGCTTTTTATGACCTCCTGTCTTCGGCCGTCATGGTTGGTTATTTTGCTCCCATGGTAGAAGAATTCCTTAACTTCGTCTACTTCGAGATCACCAATTTTAATGTTCAGGTTTTCGTTACTTTCATTTGTACTACTCTAGTTACTTTTTTCTTTTTCCTGTTTACTTTCATTCCACATTCTGTTCTCGTTAGACTGTTTATTCATTTCTGCTACTTCTAATTACATTTTTCTTTTTCAGGTTTACTTTCAATCCATATTCTCTGCTCCATAGACTGTTTATTCCATTCAACTGATCCTGTAAATCTTCTTCCAAAATGGTTCAAATGGCTCTAAGCACTATGGGACTTAACATTTGAGGTCATCAGTTCCCTATACTTAGAACTACTTCAACCTAACTAACCTAAGGACATCAAGGACATCACACACATCCATGCACGAGGCAGGCTTCGAAATGTGACCGTAGGAGGCGCGCGGTCGCGGTTCCAGACTGAAGCGCCTAGAATCGTAATTTTTCCCAGAATCCGAAGGTACGCCACCAGTCTTGCAGATTCTACATACAAACTAGAATAGTCGTCTGTTTGCCGTTTCCACTAATGTGATCTATCCCTTCTGCATTATTTGATCGCAAGTCTCCCAGAGCTCTTTTAAATTCTGATTGTAATACTGGATCACCTGTCTATTCCTTATCGACTATAAGTCAGTCTTCTACCAAGACACCAGACAAGTCTTCCTCCTCATAGAGATCTTCGATGTACTTTTTCCACCTATCGCTCTATCCCCTGCGTTTAACGTTGAAATTCCCGCTGCATTCTAAATCTTACAGCTCTTGCATTTAATTTCACAGAAGACTATTTTGACTTTTGTACATGCTGAGTCAGTCATTCCAACGATCATTTCTTCTTGGATTACCTCACCCTTTTCCTGCAGCCATTTCACATTGGCTGCCCTACTCTCCCTAAGTATTTCATTCCTAAGCAGTTTTTAGTGCTGGATTCTTGTCTTTCTGAACGCTTTTGTACTTCCCTCTTTCGTTAATCAACTGAAGTATTTCTTCTGTTACCGAAGGTTTCTTCGGGAGTTACTTTCCTTGTACACTACTGGCCATTACAATTGCTACACCAACAAGAAATTCAGATGATAAACGGGTATTCATTGGACAAATACATTATACTAGAACTGACATGTGATTACATTTCCACGCAATTTGGGTGCGTAGCTCCCGAGAAATCAGTACCCAGAACAACCACCTCTGGCCGTAATAACGGCCTTGATACGCCTGGGTACTGAGTCAAACAGAGCTTAGATGCCGTGTCCAGGTACAGCTGCCCATGCAGCTTCAACATGATACCACAGTTCATCAACAGTAGTGACTGGCGTATTGTGACGAGCCAGTTGCTTGGCCACCATTGACCAGACGTTTTCAATTGATGGAAGATCTGGAGAATGTGCTGGCCAGGGCAGCAGTCGAACATATTCTGTATCCAGAAAGGCCCATACAGGACCTGCAACATGCGATCGTGCATTATCCTGCTGAAAGGTAGGGTTTTGCAGGGATCGAATGAAGGGTAGTTTCGCAGGGATCGAATGAAGGGTAGAGCCACGGGTCGTAACACATCTGAAACGTAACGTCCACAGTTCAAAGTGCCGTCAATGCGAACAAGAGGTGACCGAGACGTGTAACCAGTAGCACCCCATGCCGGGTGATACGCCAGTATGGCGATGACGAATACACGCTTTCAACGTGCGTTCACAGCGATGTCGCCAAACACGGATGCGACCGTCATGATGCTGTAGACAGAACCTGAATTTATCCGAAAAAATGACGTTTTGCCATTCGTGCACCCAAGTTCTTCGTTGAGTGCACCATCGCAGGCGCTCCTGTCTGTGATGCAGCGTCAAGGGTAACCGTAGGCATGGACTCCGAGTTGACAGTCCATGCTGCTGCAAACATCGTCGAACTGTTTGTGCAGATGTTTGTTGTCTTCCAAACGTCCCCATCTGTTGACTCAGGGATCGAGACGTGGCAGCACGATCCGTTACAGCCATGCGGATAAGATGCCTGTCATCTCGACTGCTAGTGATACGAGGCCATTGGGATCCAGCACGGCGTTCCGTATTACCCTCCTGAACCCACCGATTCCATATTCTGGTAACAGTCATTGGATCTCGACCAACGGGAGCAGCAATGTCGCGATACGATAAACCGCAATTGCGGTAGGCTACAATCCGACCTTTATCAAAGTCGGGAACGTGATGGTACGCATTTCTCCTCCTTACACGAGGCATCACAACAACGTCTCACCTGGCAACGCCGGTCAACTGCTGTTTGTGTGTGTGAGAAATCGGTTGGAAACTTTCCTCATGTCAGCACGTTGTAGGTGTCGCCACCGGCGCCAACCTTGTGTGAATGCTCTGAAAAGCTGATCATTTGCATATCACAGCATCTTCTTCCTGTCGTTTAAATTTCGCGTCTGCAGCACGTCATCTTCGTGGTGTAGCAATTTTAATGGCCAGTAGTGTACATATTGTAAGATGGCAAGAACTCTGCCCCTTACATGAAGTCATTAAAGATCCCCTAACTCACGTTGAGCGAACAGTAGGGCTGAACAAAAATGACTGGCAAGGCACAATGCATCTTGTAGAGGGTATAGTATGGACGTATTGGAATAATTAATGTCGGGTGATGGTTTTAAAGTAATTCACACGACATGAAAACTTTGTGGGAACGAGTCGATTTACTGGACGCTAGTTTACCCCAGGGAAGCATTTAGAGTGACCGTGGCCGGCTGGGGAATGGCTAAGGCAAGCGACAATAGGCAGCTTAGGGCAGCTCAAGCTCTGAGAAAGCGGTAACGCGGCGCGGCCTCCAGCCGCCTTAAGATGAGTGACAGTGCTGCTGCACCGGGAAACAGACGGAGAGCTTGTACGCCTGTTGATAAACGTCCGTCGTCCCGTTTTCTGTGAAACATGCGAGAAAGCCGCGCAAAGCTACGGTGGAGCGGTCAACAGAGGTCAAAATATGCGTGTTCGTGACTATAGCAACTTCACGCTGAATTCACGGTCCACAGAGCCTGAAGTAAATCAGGTGAAGAGCGACAGCATGATATACGCTGGCCTCCGATGGGAACATAGGACCAAGGAATTTTTAAGTACTCTCCTGGGAGTCAGAATTCCGGAAAACTTGGTGTTTGTGCAGACGCTAACCTTGATGGGTGGCCTGGGGGGAGCTAAATGGAAGAAGTTGAGAGGAAGGGAAATTTTGTGGGAATTTGTTCACTTCGCAGAGCATGCATTGGTCGGCCCTGGGAAGCGACGCATAATTAACGCGACTTGCGCTGCAATTGGCGTAAGTGATTTTGCTGGATGGGAAACCGAGGTGAAGAGTGGACTCTCTGTTGATCTGTTAGTCAATTAGTTGGGGTGAACACACGCCAAAACCAGCTAAGTGACGGGTGGGGTGTTACAATATGTATCTACATTCTTAGCGAACTTAAAACGCGTCTCGTCGTTCCTCAGTACTTGAGTATCCCGCTTCTTTCCACAATGATTCTTCCGGTCTGTCCTCTAAACTTCAGTCCACTTTTTATCACTGGTAAATTATGGTCTGACTTGTGAGTATATATCTACTAGGTACGCCTAGAGGTCTTCCGTTACCAGCTTGCCTAGAGTGCGGACGTGGCGTTCTTTACTCAGCTTGACTGAGAAAGAGTGAGCATCTCTGCAGTTTAGGACTTAGCAAATGGAACGATTGAGTTTGGAGATAAAAGTTTTGGTTCAGCTGTGTACTGATCAAGATAGCTAGGAGTGAATAGACGAGCGCAGCCTTGCAGCACCACGAGGTCGGCCGACGTCCACACAACGACTCCGCTCCGCCACGCTGTATTCGGCGATATTGCGCCCGCTCCGGCCACTGATTAATTTGTTGGATCACATCGGCAAAGTTTCCACGAGGGTTTCATGGGCCGTGTATTGTAGAATTCTTCTCGCACTTCGCATTACGCCTGGGTCAGTCGATAGGAATTACTTTTTATTTATCGCGCTTTACTCCACGCAAACTCAATTTATTACCACTGCCTGTTAGGAGAGTCATGTAATGTGATGATTGAAGGTCATGAGTTAAAAATAAATCTGTGCTAATCGACTGCAACTGTTTTCAACCAAGTAGTTGAAATCCCAAGTCACTTTCTTAATTAATTTTATGTTCACATTTGCATCTGGTGTTCAATAGCTGAATGTAACATCAATGTGCACCCCTTTTTAATTATAAAGGTATCAATTCTGAACCAATTAATGTCAACACTGCCACCGCAGTTCAATCAGTAGTCACAAGGCCAAATTACTTTTTTTGCGTTATTCGATATTGCGGCAGTTTTGCACTCTCTGTTGATCTGTTAGTCAATTAGTTGGGGTGAACACACGCCAAAACCAGCTAAGTGATGGGTGGGGTGTTACAATATGTATCTACATTCTTAGCGAACTTAAAACGCGTCTCGTCGTTCCTCAGTACTTGAGTATCCCACTTCTTTCCACAATGATTCTTCCGGTCTGTCCTCTAAACTTCAGTCCACTTTTTATCACTGGTAAATTATGGTCTGACTTGTGAGTATATATCTACTAGGTACGCCTACAGTCTAATACCCAATTTAGCAATCTCTGCCTGACCATTATATAATCCAGCTGGCATCTTCCCGTGTCTCCGTGTCTATTCCAAAAATACCATCTCCTCTTGTGAATCTTTAACAGCCCCGGATCTACGATATTTCCGAACCGGGGCAGAAATCTGATAGCCCCCCCCCCCCCCCCCTCTCTCTGCTCCACATCGAGCCTTTCAGATAGGACGTGAAAAATTTAAATAAAATCTTTTCAAAAATATGCTCATTTTCTAGCGCAAATCTTTCTGAGGAATTTTATGTATAAAACATTTATGTTCGAGGAAATGTAAGGCATCTTATTTGGTCTTAAGTATGCCAAAGAGCAGTACCACACCTCTTCACACAATAATCTTCTGTCGCAAGTCACTATAGTGCGCTCTGTGGAATTCAAACTTGTATATTTTACAAGGGAAGCCATCCAACCTTTATTCAGGACAGTGGAAATTAAAATGTCTTGATGTGCCTCTCCTTCTTCCAGTCGACCGGTTCGATATCCTACTCACTTTAACCCGGCTTGAGTGAGATCGGGTATGTCATACCCGAGGTGTTCTGAAGCGCTGATTATTGAATGTCATTGTGCCATACAACTCTTGCTGTCACAGTGGTAAGGGAGAGGAAGCAAGATGCAATGTTGAGTTTACTGTTACGCCAGCATCAGAGGGAGATATACGTGTGAAAGGTGGCTAGGGTATGTCACACCCGACCTCGTAGTCGGTGTTACATTTTTGAGCTGCCAGCAAGTTTGTGATATATGTAGTTATCTACAGTATTCTTTCATTTATTTTTAAATTTATTTCTCAAGATGTCTTATGAAAATATAAACGTCGGCTACAAGACCTACTAGAAGAAGTTTTAGAAAACTGTTCAAATGCTAGTTCCTGTGACTCCGAGAGCGAAGGTGGGATTTAGAAAGTTTCTCACCGAAGCGAAGAAAGTGATTCGGAGCAATAGGGCATTTTGGCTGAATCGGAAGAGCCAAAATCTGCGTTAGCGGCTCCTAGTCAGTCACCTGATGTACGTGGGATTTCTTATACGTCCAAACATGGTACAAAATGGATAAAGGATTGTCCTAGGCAATGAGTTCGTATTCGTTTAGAGAATATTATTACCAATTCCCCAGGAGTAAATGGTGCTGGAAAACATGCCAAAACAGAGACTGAATGTTGGAGTCTTTTTGTATGACTCTGAGCACTATGGGACTTAACATCTGAGATCATCAGTCCCCTAGAACTTAGAACTACTTAAACCTAACTAATCTAAGGACATCACACACATCCACGCCCGACGCATAATTGGAACCTGCAGCCGTAGTGGTAGCGCGGTTCCAGACTGAAGCGCCTAGAACCGCTCGGCCACATCGGACGGCTCTTTTTATAACAAGCAATATGTTGAATACTATACTTACGCATGCAAATAATCAAATAAGGAATATCAGCAGAAAATATCCAAAAAATAAAGAGCAGTAGCACATGAACGATGAAACTTTGGAGGATTTGAAGGCATATATTGGACTTATGCATATAGAGGGCCTAAATCGCTCAAATAGAGGAAACAGAACGATTTGTGGCGTACAGATGGTAGTGGAGTTGTAATCTTTCGGACTACAATGTCACTACAGAGGTTTTACTTTCTCCAAAATTGTTTGAAATTCGATAATAAGAACATCCAGGACGAAAGGGAAAAGACTAACAATCTGGCTGCTATAAGAGATATTTTTGATGATTTTGTTGAAAATATTCAACAACACTATATGCCGTCTGAGAACCTTACTATTGATGAGATGTTGCTGTCTTCCCGAGGGAGATGTCCTTTTCGTGTATACAGGCCAAACAAACCAGACAAATACGGCATAAAAATATATGCTCTTATAGATGCGATGAGGTTCTATATCCTCAAATCGGAAGTATATTCGGGAAAACAACCATCAGGACCTTACCAGCTTAGTAATAAAGAATAGGATATTGTAAACCGTTTAGTGGAACCAATACCGAAAACAAATAGAAATTTGACGTTCGATAATTGGTTTACTAGTTACCCCCTTATGACCCATCTCTTGAAAGAACATTCATTGACTTCTGTCGGCACAGTACCTAAAAATAAGACAATTGTACCCGAGATTTTCAAAAAAGAAACAGAAGTATATAGTTCTCGATTTGGGTTCCAGAATGACGTTACACTGGTGTCCTACATACCTAAAAAAAGGAAGTTGTGCTGGTTCCATCAACTTTACACCATGATAAAAACATATACCAATCGACAGGTGATAAAAGAAAACCAAAAATGATTACTTATTACAATGCAACCAAAGCTGGTGTCCATGTCGCAGATAAACTGAGTGTCACTTATGATGTCGTTCGCTACATCAAACGTTGGCCTATGACAATTTTTTTATGGTATACTTAACATGGCTGCCATAAATGCCATCACAGTCTACAGAGAAAATAACAATGGTGACAAAATTTAGGTTTGAATCTGATAAATGAGTCTTCGCATTAGACAAGAAAACGTACGTCTTCCAAGGGAAATTCGAAAAAGGATTGCTGATCAACTGGGAGAAACTTCATCGCCAGTTCCAAAATACTGAAAACAAAGGACAGGAAAGCAAAACATTGTTGGTCGAAGTGTGAGAAGCCAATATGTATGGAGCACGCGATTTTTATGTGCGGAGAATGTGCTGATTTGTAGGTATAATGTTGGTACTAAGCCAATTAATCTCATAAGACCTTTTATTTTATATTGCTGTTTTATAATTATAAGATAATATCGTTGTGTTAATTAATCAAAGTAACTGTAATTTAGTTCGAATTTTGTATGAAAAGATGCTAAGCTTCTGAAACTTGTACTTTTTTTGAGAAAATATAGACACCATTACTTCACCCAAAAAAAAAAAAGATTTTATATCTTAAACACAGTATTTCACTTACTCGACTTGTTTAACAGACAACATTATTAATATCCCAATTTAAAAAAAGTTTAATACACGATTATAGTATCAAAAATTCGACATCAAAGTTTCGGGAATCTCATACCCACCTCATGGCTGATGTAACAATTTCTCACCTCATTCACTACGGGTTAAAAAAAATCACAATTAATATTAGGTGGGATTAACTGTGACATGAAGATTAAGAACTCTTCAGAAAATTTGCAGTCTTTGTTGCCTATTAGCTGATAACTTTCTCTTTTGTATGACATAAAATTAAATGTAGGACGCATAAAAGCAGTGAAGACGAAGGGACAAGCAAGACAGTACACATTTCTTCAATCCTTAGGTCCCAGCATTGTTTTTCTCTCTAATCTTGCTACAGCTTTACATGCCGTGCTTTACTTTTTGCAAAAGAATCTATTAACTCATCAAAGTTCGTCAAACGTTTTGCCACATCAAAAATCAAAATGTCGTTGTCTAATACCGAAAAATCTGTTAATACGAGTCGTACCCAAGACAGGTGTGGTTTCTCGAATTGACTTTGTCTATTTTGTCGTTCTCTACCAGATAAAACGAAATAGTCTTTCTAACATTGCAGCAGTTGTAAAACACGCCCAAATAAGCGGCACTGTTTTGGCACAAAAGGCCATTTTCATCTAGCTCATTTACATAAATAATACGACTGAATATAGTTCACGAAGTACCGATATCAAATTCCTATTAGTCCCACTACAAATAAAATGTTTTATGTCAGAAAATAGTTTCACACTTCATTCGTATGCTCCAATTTCTAAAGCATGAGATCGAAGAGTAGTAGTAGTACGAAATTTTTATATTAATTTGGAATCGTCATATTCTTCCATACAGTTTGTGTGATGTCTCCCTTTCTTCTCCTTCCTCGTTGTAACAAATGATATCGTCATCACTAATTCACTAACTGTTCCCGACATTGTCAAAACTTATTCACTGGTTAACTTCGCTAGCCCTGTGAGAATCACCGATTCAGTTATCCCGCGTTTATTCTCCGGTCAGGCGTTGTTAAGTGTTCGTACAACGCGTTTATCGCGCTATTGCGAGAATAGAACTTAAGCGGCTGCTAAGTGGAGACTGTACAACTGCCCCTTAGTAGTGTAGCGATCAACCATATAAACAAACAGCGTTTGGCCTTCAACAGTGTGTTCAAAGATGGGCAAAAGCCAACTGGGATGCGTTTCAAAATCATATGAGCAATAGATAGACCAACGTGCGCAGGATGTTAGGCGCTTCGTGAAAACGATTTTTCCCTCCAAGAATATGACTTTGGTGCCCCTGTAATTGTCGCCCAGGGCAGATACTCCAGTTTGCCTCGCCCTACATCCGAGCCTGCCCGAACAGGCAGACACGCGAGGGTAGCTGATGTTATTGCACATACAGTAGCTTACTTATGGTCACTCATCTAACGAAACTACTGATATACGAGCACAGCCACAGGTAACAAGCAATTCAATGGAAATTTTCTATATTGTCCTACGAATTTTTTATTATGTCACAAACACTGACGCCCCTCAGTCGGTAATTTTCCGGCTTCAGTATTAAAATTACATTAACGAGATATGAAAGATGCAAATCCTTACAGGCATGTCGTATCACACTTTAAGGAAGAAATAAGTCAATAAAGGGCTGTAAAGGGAATGATTTGAAGAGTCATATGTTGAATGAAGTAGGCAACGGCCTTGCCGCGGTGGCTACACCGGTTCCCGTGAGATCACCGAAGTTAAGCGCTGTCGGGCGTGGTCGGTACTTGTATGGGTGACCATCCAGGCCGCCATGAGCTGTTGCCATTTTTCGGAGTGCACTCAGCCTCGTGATGCCAATTGAGGAGCTACTCGACCCAATAGTAGCGGTTTCGGTCAAGAATACCATCATAACGACCGGGAGAGTGGTGTGCTGGGATGGCACTGCGGTCGGATGGTCCCGGTAGGCCACTCGTGGCCTGAAGACGCTTTTATATGTTGAATGAAGTAGGAATCAAAATTGTGGCACTAAGATCTTACCACTTCATGAAAGAGAATAGGCATGGCGGAACTGCGTCAGAAAGGAAAATGCTTGCAAATAATGAATATCAATGAGGTTGTATTGCGGCTGTATGTGAAGCTGGATGACCCTTCCCAAGAAGTGCCCAGTATATCCACTAGATGTAAAGAGTAACAGTGTGAGTAAAGTGGTCCATATAGTGAAAGGACATACACTCCTTGTCCTGATTGCCGATGATAATTATGTACAAATTCACTCTTGGATAATGACATCAGTCTAATGGCCTCGCTGCAGTAGTAACACCAGTTCCCATCAGGTCACTGAAGATAAGCGCTGTTGGGCTTGGCTAGCACTTGGATGGGTCACTGTCCAGGTCTGCCAAGTGCTTTTGGCAAGCGGGGTGAGCTCAGCCATTGTGAGGCCAATTCAGGAGATACTTGATTGAGAAGTAGCGACACCAGTCATGAAAACTGACAATGGCTGGGAGAGCGGTTTGCTAACCACTTGCCCCTCCATATGCACACCTGTTGACACCTAAGGGCTGAAAATGACACAGTGGCCATTCGGTACCATTGGGTGTTCACGGCTTGTATCGACAGTGTCTGTTTCTTTCATGACATCAGACGAGCAGACACTGCTGATCGAAAAGCGATTTCAGTACAAATAGAGATTAATGTCACATTCAGAATATCGGCTAGGAACACAAGGAATGGTTTGTAGCAAGCTGGGGTATGAGTTAAGCTGCCACTCGGCATGCTCGCTCACAGCTTCATAACCGTGCATCCCAACTCCAATGACATAACGGACCATACATCTGGAGGAAAGAATATGACATTCACTCCGCGTATGATGTCCTTTATGAGCTTTATTAGGAAGCATTAGGATGTATTGAAAGTTTTGGTAAATTCTGAATCGTATATCGATAGTTTATGGTTCTACGATAATAATAACGTTAATAATAATAATAATAATAACGTACGCTGTAGAACATGTGGGCTATATCATGTGAGTAAGTCATTATGTAGGATCAATCCTTCACTTCTTCCTTTTCTCGTTAATTTCTCCAACTTTTAGGTTGAATTTGTCTGCCTTGGCGTCCTAGTTATGAAGAAGGAGCTATATGGACGATACACTGTACAGATAATCAACATACGGGGAAAAAGAGTTGTACAGATTGTCAAAATGTTATTTCACCTTCAGCTTTACTGTACAGTCCCACATCAGTCACCAATTACATCAGAGTCGTTCTCTGCACCCCTTGTACACTCCTGGAAATTGAAATAAGAACACCGTGAATTCATTGTCCCAGGAAGGGGAAACTTTATTGACACATTCCTGGGGTCAGATACATCACATGATCACACTGACAGAACCACAGACACATAGACACAGGCAACAGAGCATGCACAATGTCGGCACTAGTACAGTGTATATCCACCTTTCGCAGCAATGCAGGCTGCTATTCTCCCATGGAGACGATCGTAGAGATGCTGGATGTAGTCCTGTGGAACGGCTTGCCATGCCATTTCCACCTGGCGCCTCAGTTGGACCAGCGTTCGTGCTGGACGTGCAGACCGCGTGAGACGACGCTTCATCCAGTCCCAAACATGCTCAATGGGGGACAGATCCGGAGATCGTGCTGGCCAGGGTAGTTGACTTACACCTTCTAGAGCACGTTGGGTGGCACGGGATACATGCGGACGTGCATTGTTCTGTTGGAACAGCAAGTTCCCTTGCCGGTCTAGGAATGGTAGAACGATGGGTTCGATGACGGTTTGGATGTACCGTGCACTATTCAGTGTCCCCTCGACGATCACCAATGGTGTACGGCCAGTGTAGGAGATCGCTCCCCACACCATGATGCCGGGTGTTGGCCCTGTGTGCCTCGGTCGTATGCAGTCCTGATTGTGGCGCTCACCTGCACGGCGCCAAACACGCATACGACCATCATTGGCACCAAGGCAGAAGCGACTCTCATCGCTGAAGACGACACGTCTCCATTCGTCCCTCCATTCACGCCTGTCGCGACACCACTGGAGGCGGGCTGCACGATGTTGGGGCGTGAGCGGAAGACGGCCTAACGGTGTGCGGGACCGTAGCCCAGCTTCATGGAGACGGTTGCGAATGGTCCTCGCCGATACCCCAGGAGCAACAGTGTCCCTAATTTGCTGGGAAGTGGCGGTGCGGTCCCCTACGGCACTGCGTAGGATCCTACGGTCTTGGGGTGCATCCGTGCGTCGCTGCGGTCCGGTCCCAGGTCGACGGGCACGTGCACCTTCCGCCGACCACTGGCGACAACATCGATGTACTGTGGAGACCTCACGCCCCACGTGTTGAGCAATTCGGCGGTACGTCCACCCGGCCTCCCGCATGCCCACTATACGCCCTCGCTCAAAGTCCGTCAACTGCACATACGGTTCACGTCCACGCTGTCGCGGCATGCTACCAGTGTTAAAGACTGCGATGGAGCTCCGTATGCCACGGCAAACTGGCTGACATTGACGGTGGCGGTGCACAAATGCTGCGCAGCTAGCGCCATTCGACGGCCAACACCGCGGTTCCTGGTGTGTCCGCTGTGCCGTGCGTGTGATCATTGCTTGTACAGCCCTCTCGCAGTGTCCGGAGCAAGTATGGTGGGTCTGACACACCGGTGTCAATGTGTTCTTTTTTCCATTTCCAGGAGTGTATTATGTGAGCAAGCCCTCCAAGATACCTGACCTAGACCTTACTGAGCATATTCAGGTTCAGTCTTGAGGGATATTCTTTACTTGTACACTATTCTAAGAATTCTTCGCCGGGTCTTCAGCGACTGGAAAAACGGCTGCAATGACAGGCAACTGTAATGGAGATTCTCATGAAAGGGGGTCGCAATCGTCCACAAAAAATTTTTTAACAGCGGATACACCACAATACAAGAAATCCACTCCAGTTTAATGCCGACCAACAACAAACAGTCAGCATACATAATAGTCATAATTACACCCTTACCATGTCACACAGAAGCTAACATTCCACATGTGGAACTCTACTTGTTGCACACAACAGCTCACAGTGAACAGCATGAGTGCAGGAACCACCTCACTGAACGTCTAAAATATATTGAAAGAGCACTCGGAATGATGAGCTGCACATTGGTGCACGCAGATGGCATGACACGTATAAATAAAAAACTAAATGCATTCCACTTGCTAACAGACACTGTCGAAACAGGTGGTGAAAGTGTTCTAAGTCAAGGGGAGTTTTATCTGGAACAAAGCGGTGTCTCTGATACATCTGCCACCCACCCCCCTCCTCCGATGATCAAGTCCATTTAGTTCACCTCCAACATGAACAACACAACCAATGTCGTCCCTGCCTCTTCCTCTTCCTAGAAATAAAAGAAAAAGCTCTCCTGTTTACACTCCATTGATACCCTCCTGAAATCGGTTACATCCACCTAATTACATCCTTTCTGACTAACTGTTCATCCTATGTAACAACATCCACCTAGAATTTTCTATCCAGACACACGTGTGCCCCAAGCATTCTTCCTATCACAGCTCCTTTATCTCCTTCACACAAATGGTGTCCCACAACACCAGCACCGGTGTATCTACTCCGATATGCTAATAATACTCCCTTCCTTCCAGTTCAGTCTACTCACCACTGAGCCCAACGAACACTCCATCTCAACAACTTCACCTCCTGGTGCAACCACTGATTCCTTTCCATCAGCCCTTCAAACATCCGTGTAACAACGGTAGGAGAAACCAATCAGGCAGTCCGTCCCAGAGACCTTTACCTAAAAATCGACAAACGTCTAATTCATGTAGCTGAAAAGCTGAAAATCTTAGACTCACAATAAAGCAAAAACTGAACTCAAACTCGAACTCTCACCTACTAATCATCCAAAAGGAAGCCCTAGTAGACTAAAACTACTAATTTGTAGATCGACTTAATGCGACTTTCGTAATCCTTACATACAAAGTCCAATTCGTATCTATTCCAATGTGGCAGGCACTTCCACTCCTCCCGAGTTTTATCATTCTTCCCAGACTCTGAAACAACATGCATGCACTCCACCTCACATTCTGCAAGCGACTATGTTCTCGCACTTGTATACTGCATTGGCTTATAAATTTCACAAACTTTCTGAAGCTCCTGAGAATTTCGCGACACCTACACTTCCCAAAACCCTATATTTTACCCCCACCATTGGTAACCCTGGCGTTCTATGGCCCCTTTATCAATACATCTGACCTTCCCTTCATCTCAATACACTCCATGTCCCTTCCAAACGTAAACTCTTTCGCCTTTACTTCTCAAACCCTGAAGCCATCCCTGAAATCTACCCTTCCTTCCAAAAATACCATATCCTACCCATCCCAAATTATGGCTCTAATCCACACTATCTTTGCTCAATTGGCATCCCACTCATCTCTTAACACTTACATACCAGCTATAAGTTCCTTCCTACACTGCCGCTTGTGAAAAGTGCAACACCGAGAAGGAATTATCCGGATAGCACCATACCATGGAAGTGGCGACGGGTGTGCAAGCAATACGTGATACGATTTTCAGCGAGATGGGGTACACGTAAGCCGAGCAGAGCCCTCTCGTGTCAGTCCAACAGGGTGCAGAGCTGTCACACAGGATGGAAACAATGCAGTGAGTACCAGTATGCCTCGTCGACGACAAAGGCAGCCTTATCGGCATTTGAGCAAGTTCGAACGGGGCGGGATGACCAGTCTCCTGGGAACGGAGCTGTCATACCGTGACATTTCGGCTCGCACAGGGCATGCTGCTACGACAGTGATACGTATGTGGAAGCAGTGGATAGAGGAAGGTCGTATGCAGCGACGAGCGGGAACTGCACCATGGAACATGACCACAGCACAGGATGACCGTCATCTTGTCCACATGGCCATTACGGACAGTACAGCGTCATTCACAGTGTTGGTTCGTCGCTGGAGCACTGCATCAGGTGTGAACTTGTCTGCATCCACGGTTCGTCGCCGTCTTCTGCAGGTTGGGCTGGTTGCACGCATGCCGTTACGTCGGTTTCCATTGTCCAGAAACCACAATCTCCTCCGACTGCAATGGGCACGTGAACACCGTCACTGGGGTGCTGAGTGGCAACATGTAATCTTTTCGGATGAGTCCCGCTTCCACGTCTCCAACAGTGATAGCCGCATACGCGTCCGGCGGTACCGTGGTCAGCGCAACCTGGAGGGCTGCATTGCGGAGCGGACAAACACCAGGTGTTATGATTTGGGGCGCCATTGGTTACAACAACCGATCTCGCCTCGTACATATTGCGGACACTTTGAACAGGAACCGGTACTTAACGGAGATTGTGGGACCTGAGGTACTCCACCTGCTTCAGGCATATTCACAGGCCATATTTCAACAGGACAATGCCCCGTCACATACTGCGAGGAATGTACAGACCTTCTTCGAAGAGCGACAGGTGCCATTGCTTCCCTGGCCTGCACGTTCGCCAGACATGTCACGCATCGAACATGTCTGGGATATGGTTGGTCAGCTCCTGGTGCGTCACGGTCCTCCAGTTACTGGTGTCACATATTTGTGGGCTCTGATAAAAACTGCGTTGAGGGAAATCCCTCAGGAACGTATTCAGAACCTTATTGATTCAATGCCACGACGAATAGCAGCTCTAACTGCAGCGCATGGTGGCCACACGACGTACTTTATAGTAGGGCTCAAAGGACATGTACAGATTTGGAAAGGTAATCATTTGTCATGTACTTAACCTGTGGTATTAAATTAATTGAATTCATGCGTTTCCTTCTTGGTGTTGCAATTTCCACAAATGGTAGTGTATATAGACATCCCACATCCTCTTCCATGTAAATTACTCTTCAATACTACCCACACCTCAATCCATAAAAATAGTAGTCAGGTGCGCCTGTGGTAATGAAGAGAATGTACAGCACATCAGAATCACCGTGTCATAATTCCCACCTTCTTTAGATTTTTCAACTTTTTATATTAAAATTGTAAACTACACTTTACCATATCAAAGGTATTTGGACACCTATTAATTGAGATTAATATAAGACGTGTCCACCATTCGATCGGCCGCTGTGGCGGAGCGCTTCTAGGCACTTCAGTCCGGAACAGCGCTGCTGCTGCGGTCGCAGGTTCGAATCCTACCTCGGGCGTGGATGTGTGTGATGTTCTTAGGTTAGTTAGGTTTAAGTAGTTCTAAGTCTAGGGGACTGATGATCTCAGATGTTAAGTCCCATAATACTTAGAGCCATTTCAACCATTTGTCCACCATTCGCCATTATCGTGTCTTGAGCTCTGCTGAGGAAACTTTCGATGAGGTGTCTGTAAGTCTGTAGAGGAATGGCAAGCCACTCTTCCTCAACAGCCGAAACTACATAGGTACCGATTTTGGACGATGTAGTCTGGAGTGAAGCCGTTTTTCTGACTCATCCAAACGGTGTTCTATTGAGTTCACGTCAGGACTCAGGGTGGAAAGTCCATTTCAGGAATGTTACTGCGTACGCCCCACAAATTCTGCTTTATCACAGAGCGCATTGTCATACTGATACAGTCATCGTCTCCGAACAGTTCCTACACTGTTTGCATACGCAATGCTGTAAAATGTGTTCATGTCCTGCTGAACTTAGCGCCTACTTAAATGCAATAAGTGGATCACATCCTAACTATGAAAAATACACCCATACCGTACCACCACCTCCTCCATACTTCACTGTTGGCACTACGCAGTACCGAGCGAGGTGGCGCAGTAGTTAGCACACTGGACTCGCATTCGGGAGGACGACGGTTCACTTCCGTCTCCGGCCATCCTGATTTAGGTTTTCCGTGATTTCCCTAAATCGCTTCAGGAAAATGCCGGGATGGTTCCTTTGAAAGGGCACGGCCGATTTCCTTCCCCATCCTTCCCTCACCCGAGCTTGCGCTCCGTCTCTAATGACCTCGTTGTCGACGGGACGTTAAACACTAATCTCCTCCTCCTCCTCCACTACGCAGTCTCCAGGCATTCGACAAATCCACACCCTTTCATCAGAGTGCCACAGGATATAGCGTAATACAGTACTTCAAATGACTCGTTTACGATCATCTACAGTCCAGTGGTGCCGCTCTTTAGATCACCTCAAGTGCCGCTTAAAACTGCCTACAGAAATCTGTGCCTTATGAGGAACTGCTGCCGGCCGCAGTGGCCGAGCGGTTCTAGGCGCTTCAGACTTGATCCGCGAGACCGCTATGGTCGCAGGTTCGAATCCTGCCTCGGGCATGGATGTGTGTCATGTCCTTAGGTTAGTTAGGTTTAAGTAGTTCTAAGTTCTAGGGGACTGAAGACCTCAGATGTTAAGTCCCGCAGTGTGCAGAGCCATTTGAACCATTTGAGGAACTGCTAGACCACTGTATCCCATTCTTTTAACTCTCACAGCACAGTCATTGTGCCATCTGGAGTCTGGTAGCATTTTGGAACTCACGAGTGATTCCTTCCGCTGCTCTCAGGCTACTTTTTACAACCATCTTCGTGAATGATCGGCGGTCTCTGGCCGCCAGTGCATGAGATCTGCCTGGTGATGATGATGAGGATGATGACGATAGAAAGGGTTGTATGGGCACACGACGGGAAGGTCTTCAGCGCCCGCTCAGTAACAGATTGAGGCGGGTGTCAAGAAAATACTCAGAACAGTAAGATAAAACAGAATGTAAAACACAGGTAACAAGCTTGAAAAAATATGTGCCTACCCACACCGAAGCGTGGGACGAAGCATGCAGTCAGCAGTAAAACATGGATAATATAGGAAGAAAGTTGTAGACGAAGCTAAAACAATATAGCAGATGGAAGTGGCTGGCTGACGGAAAGGAAAAACGGGAGCAGCCAGCCACTTTGGAATACACTAAAACCTCCAGCCTAAAAGTCTAGGCCAGAGTCCAGACACGTCACAAAACTTAAAAACCCTAGACGCACACGTCTCATCATTAGCTAAAATACAGGTCAGATCCCCATCAGCTTGTGCTTCTGCCCTTGCATCACGGTATAAAATGCAGTCTGTTAAAATGTGGCGTGCAGAGATGTGCACCGCACAAGCATCACAAAACGGGGGATCCTCCCGCCGTAATAGAAAGCTATGTGTGAGAGGACAGTGCCCAGTCCGAATACGCGTTAGGGTCACTTCTTCCCGCCTGAGCAACCTGCAGGAGGAACGCCACGGCCGATTTGTTGACTTCACCAACCGCAGTTTATTGGCCGTCACCACCAGCCATTCTTCCTCCCACAACTCCAGGCACTTCTTGTGGAGTGCAGAAATGACATAGTGCAAGGGAATAGGACACTGGACCACATCTTTACAGGCCTCCTTGGCAGCCCGATCGGCCTGTTCATTGCCCCATATGCCGACATGACCAGGCACCCAGCAGAAGGACACCTCCTTACCCCGCCGTTGGAGCAAGTACAGTTGGTCATATATCAGCTGGACCATCTCCTCAGTTGGGTACAGATTCTGAAAGGATTGTAAGGCACTAAGAGAATCGGAGCAGAGTAGAAATCCATTGCCCCGAACACGATTCATCCGCTCCAGTGCCTTCAGGATCGCGTGGAGCTGCGCTGCGAAAACGATATATTCATCAGGAAGGCGAATCCGTGTAACATGACCAGGGAACTCTACAGAACTGCCAGTTCTCCTGTTTGGAGCCATCAGTGTAAACGACGGTAAAACGGTGGTGCGCACCTAAAATGTTAAAAAACTGAGAGTAGAATGTAAAATCTGGTGTACTATCTTTCTTCAAATTAGTCAAATCTAATATAAGTCTGGGTCTCCGGAGGACCAAGGTGGAAATCTGCTCCAACCGCGACGGAAAAGATGAAGATCAGCCATATCCATCGCAGAGAGGCAATCCTGTGCGCGAATCCCATAGGGAGGCGTCGCTCGTTGTCTGTTATGAAATTGCCGTTCCAGAGGATGCTGAGCAACGTTATGGTATGCAGGTGTGTATGGTGTGGACAAAGTTTTATACGCCTGGCGCACCGTAAGTAGCCGCCGCCGCATATGAAGTGGCGGTTCGATAGCCTCTGCAGAGGGGCTTCGTATGGGGCTAGTTCTGAATGCCCCAGTGGTCAACCGAAGCCCTTCATGGTGCACAGCGTCCAACATCTTTAAGTAAGAAGGCCTCGCACACCCATACACCGTGCACCCATAGTCGAGCCGAGATCGCACGAACGCCCTGTAAAACTGGAGCAGACAAGTCCTGTCAGCTCCCCAGCTCTGCCTGGTCTTGGTTTAACTGTTTTTGTTCCTTAGCGTTTCCATTACACGGTCACATCATCAATGGCCCACTTGGGCAGCTTTATAAGAGTTTAAATGTCCCAGATTGATTTGTTACTCAGATGACATTCAGTGACTAGTCCACGTTCGAAATCAATGAACTGTTCTGACGGTCGCATTCTGGTTCTCTACTGACAACACACTATTCCCTACCTCATTTTATATTGGCGCATCCTCCTTTCGTGACACCTTATGGTCAATTCTGCATTAGATAGTTGTGTCCGGATATTTACGAACAGACAGTATACAATGCAACTACAAAACTTCGGTGCCAGACCAACCCCAATTACAGAAATATCAGTAACTATTTAATTTAAAAAAATGTTATCATCTCTCACTGGTGAAAGGTACATGAAGCTACTTGTTCACCTGCAGCATCCCGATGGCCATATGGCGATCAATAACTTCAGCAAAACTTGACCTGAACTTTGTCTTGTTGAGAACGCATTAGAAGACATCTGTTTGACTTGGTAAAAATTTTATAAAGTCAATATCGCAAAAAAAAATTCTTTGTTTGCTAACAACCTGTTTCGACAGATTTTGCTGTCATCTTCAGGTCTGTAACATATGCACGGAATATATCTCATGTCATCTGTTATAACGTAATATTTCAGACAAAAGTTTTACTTTGGCATTACAAGAAACGAAAATGGAACTGTACAGTTCTGAAGATATGTAAATGCACAGTTCCATTTCTGTTTCTTGTAATGCCAAAGTAAAAGTTCTGTCTCAAAAATTATGTCATAACTCATGATGTGGGATATATTTCATGTATGCTCACTATATTACAGGCTTGAAGATGATATCAAAGTCTGTAAAACTGCGATCTTTAGAAAGTTTTTACCTTCAGGAAAACATTACACTTTCTCATCGGTCCTGAACTCATCATCATCATCATTTAAGACTAATTATGCCTTTCAGTGTTCAGTCTGGAGCATAGTCCCCCTTATAAAATTCCTCCATGATCCCCTATTCAGTGCTAACATTGATGCCTCTTCTGATGTTAAGCCTATTACTTCAAAATCATTCTTAACCGAATCCAGGTACCTTCTCCTTGGTCTACCCCGACTCCTCCTAACCTCTACTGCTGAACACATGAGTCTCTTGGGTAACCTTGCTTCACCCATGCGTGTAACATGACCCTGTTCGCCCTGACTGCTACATCTATAGAGTTCACTCCCAGTTTTTCTTTGATTTCCTCATTGTGGACACCCTCCTGCCACTGTTCCCATCTACTAGTACCTGCAATCATCCTAGCGACTTTCATATCCGTAACCTCAACCTTATTGATAAGGTAACCTGAATCCACCCGGCTTTCGCTCCCATACAACAAAGTTGGTCGAAAGATTGAACGGTGCACAGATAAATTAGTCTTGGTACTGACTTCCTTCTTGCAGAACAGTTCTTTCACTATGTTACCATCCTGTGAGAATATGCATCCTAAGTACTTGAAACCGTCCACCTGTTCTAACTTTGTTCCTCCTATTTGGCACTCAATCCGTTTATATCTCTTTCCCACTGACATTACTTTCGTTTTGAAGATGCTAATCTTCATACCATAGTCCTTACATTTCTGATCTAGCTCTGAAATATTACTTTGCAAACTTTCAATAGAATCTGCCATCACAACTAAGTCATCCGCATATGCGAGACTGCTTCTTTTATGTTCACATATCTTAATCTCACCCAGCCAGTCTATTGTTATCAACATATGATCCATAAATAATATGAATAACAGTGGAGACATGTTGTATCCTTGTCTTATCCCTGAAGCTACTCTGAACCATGAACTCAATTTACCGTCAACTCTAACTGCTGCCTCACTATCTATGTAAAGATCTTTGATTGCTTGCAAAAGTTTGCCTCCTATTCCATAATCTCGTAGAACAGACAATAACTTCCTCCTAGGAACCCGGTCATATGCCTTTTCTAGATCTATAAAGCATAGGTACATTTCCCTGTTCCACTCATAACACTTCTCCATTATTTGCCGTAAGCTAAAGATCTGGTCCTGACAACCTCTAAGCGGCCTAAACCCACACTGATTTTCATCCAGTTGGTTCTCAACTAGTACTCGTACTTTCCTTTCAACAGTACCTGAGAAGATTTTACCCACAACGCTGATTAAAGAGATACCTCTGTAGTTGTTACAATCTTTTCTGTTTCCATGTTTAAAGATTGGTGTGATTACTGCTTTCGTCCAGTCTGATGGAACCTGTCCCGACTCCCACGCCATTTTAATTATCCTGTGTAGCCATTTAAGACCTGACATTCCACTGTATTTGATGAGTTCTGACTTAATTTCATCCACCCCAACCGCTTTATTGCACTGCAATCTATTGACCATTTTCTCCACTTCCTCAAATCTGATCCTATTTCCATCATCAATCCTATCCCATTGTACATCAAACGGTGCCAGAAAAATTTGAAGAACTATCCATGGGCATGAACGTTCTTGTATTCCGCCCTCTATGGCCTCCATCCCCCCCCCCTTTCCCGCTTCAAAGAGCACACACTAAATGCTACTGAATATTTAGGGGGGAGGAGGGTGCGTGCCTCGGACCCAGCTCCTACTAACATACAAGAGGGGTAGTTGAGTGTTCAAAAAGAGCTCCTGAATGCAAATGGTGTGTCGTAGATGCATTCCAGGGTGAATCACCGCCGTTACCAGAGATATGTGTTACTAAAAAGAAACGGTCAGTTGCGGTGTTTAAGGTCACGTTACGTCGCCGGAACCGTCAATGGTAGTAGGTGGCTATTGGAGAGCGGAAGCGGCGGAGAGGAGGTCGGGGCTCGCGGCGCGGAACGCTGAATGGGCCGCCGCCGCGACCTGCGTGGGCGTGCGTGACGGGCGGCGGGGGCGGGCCGCGGCGGCACGCGAGGACGCCGTACATAAGGCGCGCCGCACCGCCGCCGGCGCCACTGACGCGCACGTAGACACCGACGACATGTGGACCCCTCTCCGCCTCTCCGCCTGTGCGGCCCTCCTGCTGCTCCTGGTCGCTGCTGCCCAAGCCTGGGACGTCAACATGGTGAGTACCTGATTACCGAAAACTACACTACTGGTCATTAAAATTGCTGCACCAAGAAGAAATGCAAATTCATTCCACAAATATATTATACTAGAACTGACATGTGATTACATTTTCATGCAATTTGGGTGCATAGATCCTGAGAAATCAGTACCCGCAACAACCACCTCTGTCCGTAATCACGGCCTTCATACGGCTGGGCATTGAGTAGTTCATCAAGAGTAGAGACTGGCGTATTGTGGCGAGCCAGTTGCTCGGCCACCATTGACCAGATGTTTTCAATTGGTGATGAATCTGGAGAATGTGCTGGCCAGGGCAGCAGTCGAACATTTTCTGTATCCAGAAAGGCCTGTACAGGACCTGCAACATGCGGTCGTCCTTTATCCTACTGAAATGTGGGGTTCCACAGCGATCGTAGCGTAGAGCCACGGGTCGTAACACATCTGAAATGTCCACTGTTCAAAGTGCCGTCAATGCGAAAAAGAGGTGACCGAGACGTGTAACCAATGGCACCCCATACCATCACGCCGGGTGATACGCCAGTATGGCGATGACAAATACACGCTTCTAATGTGCGTTCACCGCGATGTCGCCAAACACGGATGCGACCATCATGATGCTGTAAACAGAACCTAGATTCATCCGAAAAAATGACGTTTTGCCATTCGTGCACCCAGCTTCGTCGTTGAGGACACCATCGCAGGCGCTCCTGTCTGTGATGCAGCGTCAAGGGTAACCGCAGCCATGGTCTCCGAGCTGATAGTCCATGCTGCTGCAAACGTCGTCGAACTGTTAGTGCCGATCGTTGTTGTCTTGCAAACGTCCCTATCTGTTGACTCAGGGATCGAGACGTGGCTGCACGATCCCTTACAGCCATGTGGATAAGATGCCTGTCATCTCGACTGCTGGTGATACGAGGCCGTTGGGATCCAGCACGGCGTTCCGTATTACCCTCCTCAATCCACCTATTCCATATTCTGCTAACAGTCATTGGATCTCGACCACCTCGAGCAGCAATGCCGCGATACGATAAACCAAAATCGCGATAGGCGACAATCCGACCTTTATCAAAGTGGGAAACGTGATGGTACGCATTTGTCCTCGTTACACGAGCCATCACAACAACATTTCCCCCGGCAACGCCGGTCAGCTGCTGTTTGTGTATGAGAATTCGGTTGGAAACGTTTCTCATGTCAGCACGTTGTAGGTGTCGCCACCGGCGCCAACCTTGTGTGAATGCTCTGAAAAGCTAATCATTTGCATATCACAGCATCTTCTTCCTGTCGGTTAAATTTCGCGTCTGTAGCACGTCATCTTCGTGGTGTAGCAATTTTAATGGCCAGTAGTGTACCTCCCGAGTCGGACGCCCAGTAGGGACAACTCGTCATTCGATAGCAGCAAAAAATGGTTCAAATAGCTCTAAGCACTATGGGACTCAACTGCTGTGGTCATAAGTCCCCTAGAACTTAGAACTACTTAAACCTAACTAACCTAAGGACATCACACACATCCATGCCCGAGGCAGGATTCGAACCTGCGACCGTAGCGGTCGTGCGGTTCCAGACTGTAGCGCCTTTAACCGCTCGGCCACTCCGGCCGGCCGATAGCAGCACTTTTCCGCGTTGTGTTTCCTAGGTATTTCTTCACCAAACAGGGTGAGTTCGAACTCTATCGACAAACTCTCTCAAGCTGACCTGCGATGTTTACTGTGTCTTTTGAATCGAGGAACGCGTCGTCTCCAAAAGTTTGTTCTAGGAACGCAAGGTTAGAATATCCGGTAGTAAAGACCACATTTTAGGCCAAAAATTGGCATACATGTCATTCATGAACCTATCCATCTTTTGATCTGCAGCTCCCTGTATTGGCCATCTTTGCATTTAAAATTTTCGGGATTTGAGGTCCACCAGTTTGGCAAAACACCGTTTTTCTCAGTACCCAAACATATTTTGGCACCACTGTGCCACCATCAGTGGGTTTTATTAAATTTTAACATGTATTTTCTGGACCATTTCTGTGTTAATTATTACAGGTAGCTTGTCATCTGCAACCATACGATGTTGATGAGAAAGTTTCTTCTTTTTTTTTTTTGCTGAGAGTTAACCTATCTTCTAGAGTGTAATTTAGTGTTTCGCGGTGTGTTCGCGCCTATTTTCGTATTTACTTACGTTTTCGTGTGGCAAGCACTTCCGTTCTCCGCATCATGCTGAGATGTTGTGATGCATACGTAGCTATAACAAGTATTTTCCACAAATAACGTAGTATGAAATAATGAAAAGTATCATATTTTTAACGAAATGCGGTAAAACCGTCTCTGTGTTCCAACACACTTAATATATTTGATGTACCTAAAATTAAACGCAGTTTTAACAGTAAATATAACAATATTAATAATCTCATTTAGTAATTCCAGTAAGTAAGCATATGAAATACCTCGCAGTTCGCAAGTAACTATTTTCCAGTTACGTGCATTGGCATTTCAGTCTCAGTTCGTCTTCTCTCCAAACTGGACAGGCTAGAAACTTTCCGTACATAGAATTTGTTCGTACGAACGGCAAATATTCTCACTAGCTGATAATCGTGATGATGCGTGAGGCGCACTTCTCGGTAACGTCTATCATTCGTTTCCTGTAGCCATCCTCTAACTGTAGATGACCTTCACAGAAGGAAGAGATACTAGAAATTGCACCGCCATGTTAACCAGCATATCCAAAGAACCGTTTCGTTCCACCTTTTATTTTGCAGTGATGCACTCAGCAGATTTTATGATACTATAAAGTGCAGTGGATGGGAACTGGAAATTCAGATCTTCTGATGGAGTGATAGTACCATTACAGTCTGACGACAGCATAAGGAGTCTACATCATTCACGAGTGGCGCACTGAAAGAACGGCACTGTACGAGCTCTAATTTCTCTGATTTTCCCGTTGTGGTCAATGTGCAGCATTTATGAGGAATGAAATTGTATGTCACCTCACCATTCTTGGAATGTACCTTCCTGAAATTTTAACAGTAACCTTCTCCGTGGTGCAAAACACCTCCCTATAGTTTACTGAACATCTCTGTAATGTTCCTGGGCTTACTATAGGAGCCCGTCGCAAAAAGTGCTGCTCTTCTTTGGATCATCTCCATCTATTAATCTTACCTGGTGCAAGGCCCACACTGATAAACATTACTCAAGAATAGGTCTATCTAGTGTTTCGTGAGCCACTTCTTTCACGGATGAATTAGATCTGGTGATGTACCCTTCTTGTAGACAAAATAATCGTTCACAAACAGCCTCGCAGGGCTTCTGGCATTATCCAACACGTTATTTATACATATTTATGTCTTTATAACGCTCTGTTGTGGTACTTGCTTAGTTAATTTTATATCTAATGACTTCCCAACATTAAGAACCACGTGGTGAGTGCAATCTTGAATCAAGACGTATATCTGACCCATATCTGGCAAGCTTGTATTTTGTTCACTAAACAACAATACGAAATTGTATCAAATGCAAGGAACACGGATCAACTTGGGCACCATTGCCTATGGTCCTCTGCATCTCACAGACAAAGAGAGCGAGCTAAATTTCAGAAGGTACCTGTTTACGGAATACACGTTAACTACTACAGAGAGATTTTCATTCTCCAAAATGATCACATTATTTGAACATAAATTGGATCCCATAACTATATATAACACAAAGATGTCAGCGGCACATGCCTTTAGACATGTACATCCCTCTGAATACTCTTCTTAAAAATGGGAATGACTTGCAATTTATTTGCAATCGTTTGATATCCTCATTGCTCCAGCTATCTTCTATACACTGTTGGTATAAAGGAAGCAAGTTCTTTCGCATAATCTGAATAGCTATGTTATCAGCTCCTGATACACTTCCACTGATGGACGATTGCAGTTGATTTACTACTCCAATATCTGTCAATATCTGTTAGTTCCATGTTTGTGATCTCATTGGAACAAGGAGCCGTATAACAGTTTTCTACAGTGCAGACATAGAAACAAGGATCGCCAGTGTTCAAAAGAAATTCAGAATATTGGGAACGAATATTGATCTAGGTATTGACAAAATTATGAAATACGCAGGAAATTAGAAGCAATCTTATTTTATGAGGGCTGAATGAAAAGTAATATCTCCACATTCGTTAATTTGGTTTGGATGGGGATATTTTAACAAATCAAATGCAGAAATAATCCTTAGAATGTGATCTTTAATTACCAATATTCACTTTTCCACATAATCACTAGCCAATTAGATACATTTCTGCCAACAATGAACAAGTTTTCTGAAGTCATCACGGAAGAAGTCGACACTCTGCTTCCGCAACCACAGTCTCAGTTCTCTCAACGTCTTCATCAGAAGCGTAATGATGTCCCTGCGGATCATCTTTCATTATCGGGAACAGATGAAAGTCAGACGGTGCTAAATCAATCTGTCAAAATCTGGCCTATGAAACTCGGTGGTTGCTGTCACAGGACAGCCAACTCTTCGTTTGTCATTCAGGTCAGATGTTCCAGCCTCAATAACTCGCCCAACGATGCACAGTACTCACATCAACACAATCACCATAAACTGCTTTCATTCCCTGATGCATCATCTCCTTTGGGGTGACACCTTCTGCTGTCAATAATTCAATGACTACACGTTGCTTAAATCGCATTGACCGACCGCCTGGGCAGGGTTCCATACTTTACACTGTAACAACACAACCGTTCAATGCTAAGGCTTCCCACCAGCTGGAGCTGTAGAGAAAAGACTACGGAACAAGCCAGTGCCTGCTGCATACCAATGCTGCCAACTGTTGAAGAGTTAAGAAGGTGGAGGCGTTACTTTTCAGTCAACCCTCGTACTTTATCGCAAGTCTCTCATACTGTGAACGGTTCTAAGTGAGTTTAGGCACAGCTTTTTGTTAGCCCAATAATATAAATGATAAGCAAACTGGTAGACTATTATCATTAACCTGTAACTGTTGTAGGAACACGAACATATTCTGGATTCGAAAAGCGATTTTGTCTAATAGAAAACGACGTTTTGAATTCTGCCTATTAGAAAATCCTGAATCCAGTCACAAATCTGATCCGATAAATAGGATGTTCGTATTTTGCTCACTAAGCGAAAGTGCTGAAATGTATCGAATACCTTCCAGAAATCAAGGAACACGACATCCACCTGGGCACCATTATCTATCATCAATATGTAGTTTCACGATCCCAAAATACGTTCTGAGTTCAAAAAAATTAGTACTGATTTCGTGCGCTTCATGTGAGATGCAAATAGCGATTTTTGCATATGACATGCAAACCATGGTCAAAAACGAACGAGCGTACTCGTATTCTGTGATCTATATTTGCAAGTATACGTTCTGCGCCTTTCCACACTGTCGTCTGTTAACAACAGGTGAAGGACACGCCAAGTATCTTCAGAAAAACGTCAGTGACACTAGAAACTCTTAAATAAAAGATCGTAATATGCCCTTCGATATTCAAGGTCATCCAAAACAAAAGTAGCGTCAGGAGTGCCTCATAGAAACGTTTTGAAACTGATTTAGTTCTCATTATGCATGGTGAGCTACGTCAGGGCATCAGAATAGCACAGGCACTCTTAGTGACAGACAGAAGTGCTTCAGACCTAAATTGCTGAAGGCGAAGAATCGCATGACGTACTGTTGACAGTTCATGCTTGAGTAGACGGATAGAAGGTATACGTCAGTCACCTTTGTTATTTTAAAAGGAACTATGCCGTACTTGGGTTCCAAATATCATTTACTAATGTGATACGGTCAGTGATACTTCACAACCCTGACGAAAAATTGCAGAATAAAAAGGAGTTCAAAACTGAAACCCTTTTGTAGTTCTTGCGAAAGGCTGAGAGACGCACCATCCGAATGCTATAACACTTTCGGTAGAAAGTCAGTCCCCTCGACAATTAAGTTGTAGATGTACTGCGGACACCGTTGGAAGTGCCAACTGAGAGCTCTGTTTCCTGCCAACAACTTGATTGATGTCCTGCCGCCCTTCACACCATAAGCAGAAAAGAAGGTTCAGCATAGCGAACAGAGATATTTTTTAGCCTCTACAGATGTGTAATGATGATTATCCGGTATCCACATGACGACCTGATATGACAGCGGGGCCTGAAGACGGTGAACATCGAAATCGATTGCAAATAAAATAAGATCTATAACTGCAGCTGGCGCTCCACGATCTGTCGAAAGACAGATTTACAGAGGTTGTACCGAAAGAAGTGCAATCGGTACCGCTAATTAGTGTAGTTACATAGAGAAGCTCTTATTACAACTTGTGGTAGTCGAGAAAAAAAGAACTGTCAACAGCACGTCATGTGATTCTTCGCTTTCAGCAATTACGGTCTGAAACACTCCTGTCTGTCACTAAGAGGGCCTCTGCTAAATCAGCATTGGTCTGAAACTGTATCACAATCACTCAGTTATAGTGTAAGTAGGCTGTTTAGGTTTTTTTATCGGTAACGCCACCTTTGTATAAAAATCACTGGCTGTGCTGTGTGCAGTCTGTGGCTAGTTTGCATTGTTGTCTGCCATTGTAGTGTTGGGCAGCGGCAGCTGGATGTGAACAGCGCGTAGCGTTGCGCAGTTGGAGGTGAGCCGCCAGAAGTGGTGGATGTGGGGAGAGAGATGGCGGAGTTTTGAAATTTGTCATGAACTGCTATATATATATATATATATATATATATATATATATATATATATATATATATATATATATATATATATATATATGATATTAAGGTAAATACATTGTTTGTTCTCTATTAATATCTTTCATTTGCTAACTATCCCTATCAGTAGTTAGTGCCTTCCATAGTTTGAATCTTTTATTTAGCTGGCATTAGTGGCGCTTGCTGTGTTGCAGTTGTTCGAGTAACCAAGATTTTTGTGAGGTAAGCGATTTGTGAAACGCATAGGTTAATGTTAGTCAGGGCCATTTTTTTTGTAGGGATTTTTGAAAGTCAGATTGCGTTGCGCTAAAAAAAATATTGTGTATCAGTTTAAGGACAGTCATGTATAATTCTTCAAAGGGGACGTTTCAATAGCATCAGTTTCTTTTTTCTTTCTTGGCTATTCGCATATAAAAAATGCAATACTTATGACTACCGATGCTACCCCTAGTCCATTGATTTAGGGTCAAAATTGTACAGTCAGTAGATGATACAGGTACTAAACTAAGTATTTAGAGATGACGAACCAATAGTCGGAGATGAGCATTTCGTGTTGTATCAGGTATTGAATAAGCAGTATGCGTGAGACACGTGATTTTACATGCTCACATTTCATAACGTGTGCCTCCGCAGCAGAACGGTTGCAAACGAGCAATTAATTTATGGTACAAAGAATGAAAGCAACTTCTATGGAAAAGGCTTTTGAACAAAAACTTATAAAAAAGTGGATTATGTACCACCCTCTTAAGAAGAAGAAGAAGTTTTGGTTATAAGACACAGAAGATTTTTAGTTGAGTTTAATGAAGAAGAATTTAGTTAATTAGAAAAAAGGAGCGTGTCTAACTGTCATGCGAAGAACCCGTCTTCAATTCACGGTTCTGCCCGGTACGTTTCCTTGGAGGGACGAATGGAACGGGTTCCACTCAAATTCGCAATACCAATGGAGAAACTACTTGAATGAAAACAAGCTGATCCAAGGTCCAAAAAGCAGACAACAACCTGGAGGGCGGTGCGCTGATCCAATTCTCCTTCACACCGCATCCGTATATGCGCCAAGGAACAGAGGATAATACGGCAGTTCCCTGGACTCAACATAGAGTTTAGTCTCTTTTAAATATCTTACAAAAAACAACTGTCTGCTGAATCGACGTTGATAGCGCTACTTTGAAAACCAAAACGAAATTGTCTGCGGTTTATCCACTGTAGAGTTTAACACGTTTTCCAGGATGGAGCTGTACTCATTACACGAACTTGCTGACAAACTTCTAACCTATAGTGCAGCAGGATGTACTGACTGAAAAACCGAATGAATGCATAGATCAAAGTTTCACAGTAGGTAGCACCCATAATGAAAGAAGTTTATCATCGTAGACAGAAATTTACGAGAAACTATGTAGTTGAAGCCACAGAGGATGGGCTGGGCTATCGACAGAGAACAGTTCTCATGGTAGAATTTGAGAGAATGATGCTAGATTGCATCGGAGTAGATTGATCGATTAGCACCTGTTAACTAGTCTGTTATACGTCCACTTCGAGGAAAACGGTCGGAGGGTATTGATGCAGCAGCAGTTACATCCCCACCTTAACCAACGCGTGCAAGTCGTCGTCTTCTTCTTCTTTCTTTCAAGAATTCCAGCCTCCTTCCACCTTTTCTTCGGTAGGCCTTTTGGTATGTAGGATCTTGCCAGTGTGGGAAGTCGAATTTCCTCCCCCCACCCACATGATCTTCTCATTTTGCCTGTACTCGATTATGTTGTCTTTCATGACAAAGATGTTTAGTTTCTGACGAATATATTCATTCCTTATTCTGTCCTGTCTTGTACATCCCTTCATAGGTTTTAAAAATCTCATTTCTGATACTTGTATCTGATATTGTTCGTTTTTCGTTTACCCATGCTTCGCTACCACGTATTAAACTATGGACTGCCGCTATTCTATAAAACTTTATTGAAGTCTTTTTACGAACTTTATAAACTATAATGTTCTTCTTATTATTCCACAAATTAGTCCATGGGGCCTTCTTACTCATCTGTTCCTTAGCTTCAACGTTTCTTCATGTGACATATCACAATTCACAACCTAGATACTTAAAAGACTTGTTTAGTCTATTATTGTTTCAACAATGATAATCTTAGTTTTTATACAATTTTTTCCCGTGACTGCCATTATTTTGCTTTTGGTTGCCGAGATCTTCAGATTATGTTTATTGTCGATTTGGCCAAGTCTGTACACTAGGATCTGCAGTTCATCTTCTCTTTTCCCAAAGATTACCTGGTCATCCACAAATAAAGGAGTGCTAAAACTTTTCTTATGTACTACTTTAAAACTACGAGGGTGAGTCAAATGAAAACCTTAAATTTGTAATAACAAATCGAAATTTCGCGCTGTTATCCTGCATGTTGGTAAGTGTGCTACAAACAGCATGCAGAATGCCCTGTATGTGGCAGCACAGTGCAGATGCACACGTAGCATCAGAGTATCAGTATAAAGATGGCCGCCCCACTTGCGACTTGCACCAGGGAAGAACAGCGTTCTGTTATTCGGTTTTTGCGTAGTGAAGGTGTGAAACCTATTGAAATTCATCGACGAATGAAGGTTCAGTACGGTGATGCATGTTTGTCACAGTAGCAAGTCTACGAATCGCGTAGGAATTTCGCAAATGTTGTGACTTCAGTGGAAAATGGCCCTCGTCCAGGTCAGGCATAACGAGCTGTGACTCCACAGAACATTGAAGCAGTTGAAGCCATAGTGAAGGAAAACCGGCGAGTGACACTGAATGACACTGCAGCATGTTTAGAAAATAAGCATGTGTCAGCACACCATATTGTGCAAGATGTGTTCCAGTTTCATAAAGTGTCTGCAAGACGGGTGCCACGGCAGCTGACTCCGAAATGAGAGAACGACGTGTTGTGAAAAACTTCTTCAGCTCTTTGAACGAGAAGGTGATGGTTTCCTTGCAAGAATCGTTACTGGGGACGAAACCTGGGTTCACTTCCACCAACTGGAAACGGAGAGAGCAAGGAAGGAACGGCTATTGCCCCGTGCTAATCCATACATCAAATGGGCATCTGCCAACTCCGCATTTGTCAACATTGCACTGACTGCAAAACCACGTTCGTAATGAACACTAACCTGTTGATGCTACGTACTGATGTGCTTGATGCTAGTACTGTAAAGCAATGAGTCGCATGTCAACACAAGCACCGAAGTCAACATTACCTTCCTTCAATTGGGCTGACTGGCGGTGAATCGAGGAAGTACAGTACATACTGACGAAACTAAAATGAGCTCTAACATGGAAATTAAGCGTTTCCGGACACATGTCCACATAACATCTTTTCTTTATTTGTGTGTGAGGAATGTTTCCTGAAAGTTTGGCCGTACCTTTTTGTAACACCCTGTATTTTTCCAGTTAACTTCGCTAACCATACCACAATCACCCTGTCAGTTAACGCGCGTTAAGCTCCGATTAAGCTTTATTACATGTTCGTGCAACGACTATTCCGTACTATTTTGAGAATAGAACTTGGGCAGCTACTAACCAGGGACTGCATAACTGGCCCTTAGTAGCATTGCATTCTGTCAAAAAATTTTGCTCAAAATTTCATTTTCTGGGATACATCGAGCAGATAATATGTAATCTTTCTTCCTGTTATTCCTGTTAGTCGTTTATTTCTGAACTTTTTGCCTGAATCTATGAATTTCACTAATAAGTATAACAACGCTATCAATGGCATGCGCAATCAACCACATAAACCAACAGCGATTGGCATTCACCAGTCGGGGTTTATTCGGCTCAGCTCGCATAGCCCCTTTTGTCTGTGGGAATTTTTTTTATTTCTAGATGCGATGGGGATTCCCTGGCAGAGACGTTATGTACACTATGCATGCATTCAAAAATCAGCTTATGATTCGACGGAAATCAACTTAGAATGTGTTCAAAAATGTTCAAAAACCAACAGGCATGCGTTTCAAAATCAATCGAACAATAGATAGACCAATGTGCGCAGGTTGCTAGGCACTTTGTGAAACATGGTGTTTTTCAGCAAGAATAAGAATTTGGCGCTCCCTGAAAATGCCGCCCATGGTTCGTACCCCGGTTTTCCCACCCCCCAGATCTGGGCCAGACAAACAGTGCTCATAAAAAGGTCCTAATGGGCCAGGATTGGAGACTAATTTCACGCCATGCTAGTGTCAATCAGTTTAAATAACGATGGGAATTGTGCTGTCATGAATGCAGGTTCATAACGAGTTTCCAAGAGAACACTGGAAAGAGAACTGCATTCAGTGGACATTTGAATTTGGGTGCCTCACAAAGAGTTGAACATCTTAAATGAGCCAAATAATGCTGGAACTGTATTGTGACTGAGTGGAGATGTGTAGTGTGGTCTGATGAGGCACAATTTTCCACCTCTTTAAATAATGCAAGGCTTCGAGCACAGCTCGTTTAACCTGCAGTGTATGGAGGGTGTAGTACAGGCTGAAGGTGGTTCGGTTTGGTGATGTCTTCCTGATTTTTTTTTCTTTGACTTGATCCCACTCATTCCGGTTACCAGGAACATGAACCACAATGTTTATATTTCAACATTAGCGATGAGCGAGTAGTGCCCTCTCCTTTACATCTCCATGATAAGTACACTATGGATGCTCTCGTCTTCAAAGCTGACAACAGTTCTGTTCACAAGGATGCACGCATACATACCCAATCACATCTAGACTGGCTCCCTAAATCGCCTGATCTTAATCCTATAGGAAATATCTGCGAATATTAAACAGCAAGTGAACGTAGAAATCAGTTTTCTCACGATTTGGTAGCTCTCTGGTATCTAATCACCAATGCTTTGCTTCAGTTAAATATGGTGTACATGATCAGTTAGAGATGTCACTGTATTGGAGAGAAAGTGCTACAGATAATGTGACTATACAGTCGACGTACACTGAGTTTGCAAAAGTCGTTGGGATAGCGATATGCACATATATAGATGGTAGTAGTATTGTGTACACAAGGCATAAAAGGGCAGTGCAGTACATTGGTGGAGCTGTCATTTGTACTTAGATAATTCATGACACTGATAATTAACAGACTTTGAACGCGGAATTGTAGTTGGATCTAGACATATTAGACATTCCGTTTCAGAAATTGTTAGGGAATTTAGTATTCCAAGACCCACAGTGTCAGGAGTGTGCCAAGAATACCAAATTTCAGGCACTAACTCTCACCAGAGAAAACGGCCTTCACTAAACAACTGAGACCAGTGGCATTTGCATAGAGTTGTCAGTGCTAACAGACAAGCAACACTGCATGCTACATGAAACAATGTGGAAATCAGCGTGGGGTATATGACTAATGTTAGTATCCATTGTGGTGAAATACAGTGTTAAGGGGCTATGCAGCAGATGACCAACACAGTACCTTTGCTAACAGTATGACATCACCGCCTGCAGTGCTCCTCGTGGGCTTGTAACCATATCAGTTGGACCATACACTACCAGAGAATGGTGGCCTGGTCAGATGAGTCCCAATTTCAGTTAGTAAGAGCTGACAGTAGGGTTCAAATGTGTTGCAGACCCAATGAAGCCATGGACCAAAGTTGTCAACAAGGCACTGTGCAAGATGGTAATGGCTCCATGATGGTGGGGACTATGCTTACACGGAATGGGCTGGGTTCTCTGTTCCTACTAAACCAAACACTGACTGGAAATGGTTACGTTTGGCTAGACCATTTGCAGCCGTTCATGAACTTCATACTCCCAAAGATGGACTTTTTTTAGGGATAACAACGTGCCATGTCACCAGGCCACAGTTGTATGCGATCGGTACGATGAATATTCTGGACAATTCCAGTTTATGATTTGGCCATTCAGATCACCATACATGAATCCCATCGAATATTTATGGGACGTATTAGAGTGGTCAATTTGGGCACAAAATCCTGCACTTGGCAACACTTTCACAATTTTGGATGGCTACAGAGGCACTATGGCTCAATTTTTTTTGCAAGGGACTTCCAATGCTGCACTAAGCTGGGCAAAAGGAGGTCTAACATGATACTAGGAGGTATCCCATCACTTTTTTCACCTCACTGTATGTTGCAATGGT
The DNA here is from genome assembly GCF_021461385.2 of Schistocerca piceifrons. Taxonomy (NCBI): domain Eukaryota; kingdom Metazoa; phylum Arthropoda; class Insecta; order Orthoptera; family Acrididae; genus Schistocerca; species Schistocerca piceifrons. Next base: position 354,593,493 of record NC_060139.1, read on the forward strand.
TGTAGGAGTGATTGGTTAATTAGTCAAGTTCAGAATGGACAAGATGAAGATTATCAGCACATGGCTGCCCCATGCATGTGGCAATAGTGAAAGGACAGAATTTTGAACTTAGCTCTATGCTGAGGTTCTATTGTGAATACCTAAGGTTTGGAGAAAATTATAACCATAAGCATCAACTGCCACAGGCCCAATGTGTAACAACTGTCTGTTTCATGGGCATCGGTGTGGCACAGTAAGTTGGTTAGTTCAATGATCCATAGAGCATTTGCATGATAAAATTTAATTACCTGAAACAAGTCATTTTATATTCATACAGCGAATTAAATTGTAAATATGGCTACATTCTGAACATGTGTAAGCATTTTTAATACACAGATGTGAGTTAGTAATTCCTACTCACAACATTACCACAACAGCTGTTCTTCTACGGAATAGAAGGAGTTTTCAAGGAGAAATTTTTTTACTTTTCTTTAAAATTTTAATTTGCTGTCAGGCATTTTATATCACTGGGTCAGCTATCAAAAATTTTAGTTGCAGTAGTGCACTCTTCTGTGCTAAACATGACAGTAATGTGGAGTAATTACTGTTATTTTTTCCTCTGCTATTGTAATTATGTATATTATTGTTCATTGTGGACTGAAGAGGATTATTTGCAATGAACTTCATGAGGGAATGACTGTGCAGCAGTAGTCAGAATGCCAAACTTAAACAAAGATCTACAAGATCACCACAGGTCAGTGTTGCATGTTACTGTTACTGCATGTTTTTGAACAATGAAGACTTACTTTATTAAAGATGGGCATTCCACATGACATTACTGAAAGAAAATATACAAAATATGACTATGTACTGATTTTTATCCCCTCAAGATTTGCAATGATTGTAAATGCAAATGTTGCTGAACTAAACTGTTTCAAGAATTCCTAAATGCACTTTTTCCTGTTTAAATTTTCATCAATATGAACACCTAAGAATTTTGAAGTTTCCACTCTATTTATTATTTCTTCACCAAGTGTTACACTTAACATTGGTGTAGTCTCCCAAGATGGGCAGTATTGAATATGTTTTGTCTTTTTAAAACTTGGCATGAGACCATTTGCAGAAAACCAGTTAATGATACTTTTAAGAACAATGTTTACCATTTAATCCGTTGCTGTATGTATGCACAGATTGATTACTATAGTAATATCATCTGCAAAAAGAACTCATTTTGCCTGATTATATCAGAAGCAACATCATTTATGGATATGAGGAACAGCAGACCTAAGACTGAGCGTTTGGGAACACTATAGGTGATATCTCCCCAGTCACAATAGTATCCCTGGGCTACATTGGTTGAATTACTAAGTACAACTCTATTATGTACAAACAAATTCCAGGAAGACCTCGATGATCAGAAATTAATCACATCATTCACTATAGATACCAGTACAGAATACTTACATGAACATCAGATTTCTTCCAGTTACTAATGGCAGTTAAAGTGCACCCAGGAACTTTAGTAAAATGGACCCAGAAACTGAAAACTACCCTACTTCCAGGATGAGAGAGTATTAAGCTAAGAAAAATGTTCACAGAATTAAGTGGTACATGGTCCAGTGTAGGCCTAAATGCAGTATAATATAGACATTGTGATATCCAGCCACAAATAATGGTATTTCAGCTCTCACAATTACATTTTAATCTCCATTGGCGAAAGTTCACTTAGCCACAGATTTTAATATATCCTACACAGGCCAGCATGAATGAAATATGTTCTCAGGTTGAATAAACCAAACAGGTAACTAACATTAATCACCTCTGTCAATTACTCATTGCTAGGTGCCATGAATTAAATCTCCCTTTAAAACAAACAGCATCTAACAAACCCTGTCTCGTTGGAGACTTATAGCTCACAAATATCTGTTAGATACTTTTCTATTTCTATATCTATGTCAATCAACAAGAGCTTGCTATTCCTCTAATGTGGAACTGGCCTTATGAGATCAGTCCCACATCTCTGTGTAAATTGCACTATTCTTTCTACTATGATGACTGTGTACTCATTGACTTGTAGTCTGAAAACCACTGTTAAGTGCTGCCAGATGGTACTTCCCACTGTACCAGTTATCAGGGCGTCTTTCCATTCTGTTTGCATAAGAAGCATGGGAAGAATGAATGCCTAAATGCCTCTCTATGCACTGTAATTAGCTAATCTTATAGTTCCCAACCCAACTGAAGTCAGACATAGGGATTTTATTAGCTTATTACTAGATTCATCATTTAAAACTGGATCTTGAAACACTCATAATCTTACCCTCCCTCACATCACCAGCTAGTTTTCACTCTCTTCACAATTGACTCGTTTCATAAGCTAAGACAGGAGTAAGATTTACAAATAAACTTTTTTTACTTATCTTCTTTTCTTGTAGTTGGCTCCAGTTTGTCATGTCTGGGATTGATTCTTGAGGCTGAAATTTCTGACATTGTTGGTTCCAAATGACATGATAATGTTTAACTAAGCCTGCTTCATGATTTCTGTTTTTATAAATTTTAATATGTCACATTCTTCTACATCACACCATTTTTAGAATTTCCACTTCTATATCACCACAAATCACATTGTTGTTGCCAAACATAAAAACACATCTGATCTCATCAGAGGCATTCCCACTATTAACTCTTTCTGAAGTACGACCAATATTCCAAAGGGTTTGCAGAACTAATAGAGTTTACAAACTTTCTTGACAAAGGAAGAATCTTCACCAAGTTATGTTATTATTTTATAAATCAGATCAGAAATAAATTTAATAAATATTGTCAGATTGTGCAATTAATAACAGGAATATTAAATGTGCCAAATATTTCATAATTTCAAATGTTTCTAAAAGAAAAGTAATTTTAAGTGTACATATAGAGTTAGTACATATTGATTGTAACAAAGTTATTCCTTTTTATACATTTTAGCCTGAAATATACCACATCATATAGAAAAGCATATGAAATTCTTTTAGTTAAACAGCTAATATTAACCTATACAAGATTCAAAAATATTTTTGGTATCGATTACTTCTGTTGAATAAAGGTAATATTAGAGGATGGGCTCCCTTTACACACTGTAAGTAGATTTTCACTAAATAGCTAAGCCTCTGCCAGTTTAGCTTTTCCAGCATCTCCATAATTCTCTCTCATGCATCAGACAAATCTGTGACCATTTGTTGTGCCCTTCTTTGTGTATGTTCAGTATCTCCTGATAGTCATATATGTCATGGGTACCACACACTTCAGCAATGTTTCAAGATGAGTCATAGTCATACTAGTTTTTTTATACACAATCTTGTCTGCAGACTGACTGAATTTTCATAATATTCTGCCACATACCAAACCCTGTCATCCTGAATGTGCTACAACTGAGTGTATGTCATCATTCCATTTCGTACCCCAACCAGTTGTTTTGTATTGTATGAGCCGATCAATTCTATCTGTGGCTCATTGAGAATTTAGTCGTAGGATACCACCTTTTTTCATCGTGTTTACTGCAAAATTTAATAGTTCTGAACATTTAAAGCAAGTTACCAATCTTTACACCACTGTAATATCGCATCAAGATCTAACTGAATGTTTGTGCAGCTTTTTCAGACAATATTTCATTGTAGATAACAGTGCCATCTGTAGAAAGTCTGAGGCTACTATCAATATCGTGTGCACCTCATTATTATACAACATGAACAATAAGTTACCCAACAGATTTCCCGTGTGCCATGCTTGCAATTTCTTCTGTCTGTCAATGACTCTCCATTCTAAATAATGTGCTGTGTTCTCCCTGCCAATAAAACCTCTATCCAGCCACAAATTGTGCTTGATTCCTCATACAGCTATACTTTTAGTAATGAGCGTAGTTACATTACAGATTCAAATAATACTTTCTGGAAGTCAAGAAGTAGTGCATCTAGCTAACTTTCATGATGTCATGCAAGAAAAGTGTGAGCTGAGTTTTGCATAACCAAACTGTATTCGTACATTCGGTGCTTTCAATGACACATGGATAGGAAATTACATATCTGTGAAATCTTTTGTTAGATCAGTTTTGTTACACTGATCACTTTTATTTTACTTTGGTTCACAGAAACTGACTGGACGCATTATGGATGCAGCAAAGGAAGTGGACCACAAGTGCCGTGGATCTACTGGGGTGCCAAGAGGTAAAGATGAGAGAAGGAAGTATGGGTGGAACATTAGAATGTACTGTCCCATCATTACTGACATTATTACAGTTAAAGATATGGGTGGGTAGTGCAAGGATAGAGAAGAGAATTAGTCATAATAATAATTATTCTGTGTTTATATAGATCTCCAAATAGAGACCTGAAAAACTTTCTTATGAAACTCGAAATAGCAGTAAACAAAACAATGAGAGCAAAAAGAAAAACAATTCATGTGCTTGTCTGTGGACACTTTAATGTAGATTTTAGTAAACCATAAAGGGAAAAAACTAAATCATAAAATATATTATCAACCTACAACATAGAGAGCAGTATCTGCTCCCCCACTTGTGAAACTGAATACTCCAGCTCTATTTCAGGTCAGATAACAATTACAGCAAATAAGCAAAATTACATTTACAAGTACTAAATCTGGGTCTAAGAGACCACCATGCACAAGTCATTCATTTTGATACCCCAAATAACTCACCACATAACACAAAGCAACTAATTTACTTTTCAAGGTAGGCTCTATAGCAACCACAGAACACCATTCAGAAGCTACTTAGAGCAAAGATCTTGGGATTGAGTTAATGAGCAGTGTGAAGTATCACACAAATTTCAATTTCTCACAGATATTGTGATAAAGTGCTTCAATCTTGCTTTCCCCTTAAAATTTAAGAGAATGTGTGTGTACCGATGCAGGGCCTCTGCTCCTCCATTGGTGCACTTACATTACAAGTGTATTATTTGAGAAGATTCATTGCCTTGCCTTATTTCCACTCAGATAATACAACACCAGGTATCTTATACAAAAATACATTCATTATATCAAGTGACAAAATAAAAATGTTCTGCAGACAGTGGAGCTTGCCAGGCTCACACACATGACCACTTGCTGGTGCATCTCTAAGTTACCTGGTGCTGTTACCAAAGGGTCAGATGCTCCAGGCAGTTGCACCCAACACAGCTACATGTATTCCCTACAGGGAGCAGATTACACTTAAGAGGTTGACTTGCCCAGTTGCAATATGCAGCTCTAGATGCCACTAGGAGTGGCAAAAATGAGTTACAGAACTCAACAGGGTACAAACATCCATAACAGGTGGGTGATCGAGTTTGGTACATTAAAATCTTGTGCCAGGATATGTAGCTAAGAAAAGATGGACCACATCTGACTTTGACAGATACTTTAAAGCTACAAAGGACAAAAGCAGTATGGAAATGGGAAAAAGAGAAATTGTGGATAAGACAGATCAGCTCAACAAAGCAGAATATAATTTATCCACCTTCAAATATTTTATATGTTATTGGTGCAAATATTTACACATAAAGCTAAGACATATGAAGTACATAAAAATTTCATGATATTTACATCACTGACACATTGTTGCACATAAATGTGTAAATTATATATGCAGGCCCCTTTTAGCCATTTATTTAATACAACTTAGTATGCCAAAGGTCACACTTCATGTCACTTAAATCTGATTCCTGATACTCTTTTATGGAGTAGTATGCCTTCTTAAATGTGCTGTAGGGGAAAGAATGGACTGCTTTTGAGAGTCTACTGATAGACACACAAACAAACACAAACATACACACGAACTTTCGCAACAAACTGTTGCCTCATCAGGAGAGAGGGAAGGAGAGGGAAAGACGAAAGGATGTGGGTTTTGAGGGAGAGGGTAAGGAGTCATTCCAATCCCGGGAGTGGAAAGACTTACCTTAGGGGGAAAAAAGGACAGGTATACACTCGCACACACACACATATCCATCTGCACATACACAGACACAAGCAGACATTTGTAAAGGCAAAGAGTTTGGGCAGAGATGTCAGTCGGGCGGAAGTAAAGAGGCAAAGATGTTTTTGAAAGAAAGGTGAGGTATGAGCGGTGGCAAATTGAAATTAGCGGAGATTCAGGCCTGGCGGATAACGAGAAGAGAGGATATACTGAAGGGCAAGTTCCCATCTCCGGAGTTCTGACAGGTTGGTGTTAGTGGGAAGTATCCAGATAACCTGGATGGTGTATCACTGTGCCAAGATGTGCTGGCCGTGCACCAAGGCATGTTTAGCCACAGGGTGATCCTCATTACCAACAAACACTGTCTGCCTGTGCCCATTCATGCGAATGGACAGTTTGTTGCTGGTCATTCCCACATAGAAAGCTTCACAGTGTAGCCAGGTCAGTTGGTAAATCATGTGGGTGCTTTCCACGTGGCTCTGCCTTTGATCGTGTAGACCTTCCGGGTTACAGGACTGGAGTAGGTGGTGGTGGGAGGGTGCATGGGACAGGTTTTACATCGGGGGCAGTTACAAGGGTAGGAGCCAGAGGGTAGGGAAGGTGGTTTGGGGATGTCATAGGGATGAACTAAGAGGTTACGCAGGTTAGGTGGATGGCGGAAAGACACTCTTGGTGGAGTGGGGAGGATTTCATGAAGGATGGATCTCATTTCAGGGCAGGATTTGAGGAAGTCGTATCCCTGCTGGAGAGCCACATTCAGAGTCTGATCCAGTCCCGGAAAGTATCCTGTGACAAGTGGGGCACTTTTGGGGTTCTTCTGTGCGAGGTTCTGGGTTTGAGGAGATGAGGAAGTGGCTCTGGTTATTTGCTTCTGTACCAGGTCGGGAGGGTAGTTGCGGGATGCAAAAGCTGTTTTCAGGTTGTTGGTGTAATGGTTCAGGGATTCCGGACTGGAGCGGATTCGTTTGCCACGAAGACCTAGGCTGTAGGGAAGGAACCGTTTGATGTGGAATGGGTGGCAGCTGTCATAATGGAGGTACTGTTGCTTGTTGGTGGGTTTGATGTGGACGGACGTGTGAAGCTGGCCATTGGACAGGTGGAGGTCAACGTCAAGGCAAGTGGCATGGGATTTTGAGTACGACCAGGTGAATCTAATGGAACCAAAGGAGTTGAGGTTGGAGAGGAAATTCTGGAGTTCTTCTTCACTGTGAGTCCAGATCATGAAGATGTCATCAATAAATCTGTACCAAACTTTGGGTTGGCAGGCCTGGGTAACCAAGAAGGCTTCCTCTAAGCGAACCATGAATAGGTTGGCGTATGAGGGGGCCATCCTGGTGCCCATGGCTGTTCCCTTTAATTGTTGGTATGTCTGGCCTTCGAAAGTGAAGAAGTTGTGGGTTAGGATGAAGCTGGCTAAGGTAATGAGGAAAGAGGTTTTTGGTAGGGTGGCAGGTGATCGGCGTGAAAGGAAGTGCTCCATCGCAGCGAGGCCCTGGACGTGCGGAATATTTGTGTATAAGGAAGTGGCATCAATGGTTACAAGGATGGTTTCTGGGGGTAGCAGAGTGGGTAGGGATTCCAGGCGTTCGAGAAAGTGGTTGGTGTCTTTGATGAAGGATGGGAGACTGCATGTGATGGGTTGAAGGTGTTGATCTACGTAGACAGAGATACGTTCTGTGGGGGCTTGGTAGCCAGCTACAATGGGACGGCTGGGATGATTGGGTTTGTGAATTTTAGGAACAAGGTAGAAAGTAAGGGTGTGAGGTGTAGGTGGGGTCAGGAGGTTGATGAAGTCAGGTGAAAGGTTTTGTAGGGGGCCTAAGGTTCTGAGGATTCCTTGAAGCTCCGCCTGGACATCAGGAATGGGATTACCTTGGCAAACTTTGTATGTAGTGTTATCCAAAAGCTGACGTAGTCCCTCAGCCACATACTCCCGACTATCAAGTACCACGGTTGTGGAACCCTTGTCCACCGGAAGAATGACGATGGATCGGTCAGCCATCAGATCACGGATAGCCTGGGCTTCAGCAGTGGTGATGTTGGGAGTAGGATTAAGGTTTTTTAAGAAACCTGTCCCATGCACCCTCCCACCACCACCTACTCCAGTCCTGTAACCCGGAAGGTCTACATGATCAAAGGCAGAGCCACGTGTGAAAGCACCCACATGATTTACCAACTGACCTGCCTACACTGTGAAGCTTTCTATGTGGGAATGGCCAGCAACATACTGTCCATTCGCATGAATGGACACAGGCAGACAGTGTTTGTTGGTAATGAGGATCACCCTGTGGCTAAACATGCCTTAGTGCACGGCCAGCACATCTTGGGACAGTGTTACACCGTCCGGGTTATCTGGATACTTCCCACTAACACCAACCTGTCAGAACTCCGGTGATGGGAACTTGCCCTTCAGTATATCCTCTCTTCTCGTTATCTGCCAGGCCTGAATCTCCGCTAATTTCAATTTGCCGCCGCTCGTACCTCACCTGTCTTTCAACAACATCTTTGCCTCTTTACTTCCGCCCGACTGACATCTCTGCCCAAACTCTTTGCCTTTACAAATGTCTGTTTGTGTCTGTGTATGTGCGGATGGATATGTGTGTGTGTGTGTGCGAGTGTATACTTGTCCTTTTTTCCCCCTAAGGTAAGTCTTTCCGCTCCCGGGATTGGAATGACTCCTTACCTTCTCCCTTAAAACCCACATCCTTTCGTCTTTCCCTCTCCTTCCCTCTTTCCTGATGAGGCAACAGTTTGTTGCGAAAGCTTGAATTTTGTGTGTATGTTTGTGTTTGTTTGTGTGTCTATCGACCTGCCAGCACTTTCGTTCGATAAGTCACATCATCTGTGTTTTTAGATATATTTTTCCCAAGCGGAACGTTTCCCTCTTTTATATTCAATCATTAATTTGAACCCACCAATTACGTTTGTTATTATCACTGTTGCATTTCGAAATCTTTCCTGTCATCTTATTTTCTCTTCCTTTTTTTGCAAGTAGTTTCACTTTGTATTCACCTTCTCCTCTTTACCGAATCTACCATACAATTTTATCCCTCCTATATATACTCAATAATACGTAACCCACTTCCAAACCATAACCAAAAAAAATTTTTTTTTCCGCTTTCAACAATACTGCTGCTACAAAATCCACATTTTCCAGTTCACAAACAGTTCCTTTCAGCTATTAAATAGTCATTTCGGCCAGTTCCAATAACTTTCGTTTTTTTTCCATTTCCGTTTTTCCCACGTCACTGATCTTTTATAGCCGCTTCCCACAGGTTTTAACGTCATTATTTCTTCGTCAGACAATTGTTAGCCTCATTTTCACAATCTGCCACCACAAAACCATTACATTTACACGCAGTTTTTTCTAAATTTTCCCGAATTGCTCCACCCTTTAACGTGTTTTGGCGGCAACACAACCACATAACCTTAGTGCACATCGTTGTCTACCAACCCAAGTTCACCACAGGATCAACATAGCCCAGCTATAACCAACACCTTCTCGCCTTTTTTCTCTCCAGATCTCCAGTTGCTTTCTAGTTCACCTTATCTCTCGCCATATATTTTAATTTTCATTTTCATTTCAGCCTCTTGTTACACTTTCCACCTTCTAATACCATGTCACCCTCACAACATCCCCACAATGACCCCATTAAGTTTTATTTACATTCCCTCCGCAAACATGCCTTCGCCCTAGCCAGATTACACTCCCATATTTTATTTTCCCAGGCTTGTCTGACATTTGGCATTACCCCCAAAGGCCTCACACTTAAAGTTCCCATCTCTGGCTGTAATCCTTCTTTCCATCAGTCCCTATACCAGTTCCAAACTGAACAATCCATTGCCCTCACCCATCTAATCCTTCACCTACACATCAACTCAGCCAATGGACATACCCGTCAACTCCTATCCTTAATAAAAGTCCTCAATCTTTCCTCTCCCACATCCACACCAGCTGTTCAGAGCATCCTCCTACAGGCCAATCGCAAATTAGAACAGCATGCCACCCTCCACCTCAAAAAACTATCCAATCTCCTGGTTTCCCACCTCCGGAAAGGCAACTCTATCACCCTTCACAACCTTTCCAGCAAACCTCAACCTCCTCTCATTGCACACAGACCCAGTCTCTCCCATCTACTCAATCTCCCACTTCCAGCTTCACTCCCCCCAAAACCTCAAAATTCCAATCAACACAATCTGGAACCACAACACCCTAATTCAGTAATTAACCTTTCCTCCAAACCTCTCTCCCAATCCGAAACCTATCCAAAGGTCTCACCTTCAGCCCCACTCCCAGATTCAACCAAACAGCCCTTGTCAAAGATTTACTGTCCTTCACTCGTACTCTCTGCTGGAAATATCACTTTGCCATGAAGAAAAACGATCATAATCCTACTCCTAATGGTCCAACTCCCCAAGACACTACCCAAATTGAACCCTGCCTGCAACAGTTCCGTCATCAGTCACAGCGGGACCCACCTCCTCTTCCTCAAAACCACCCACTCCAAACTTTCCAGGAATTTCTGACTTCCAGCCTTGCATCTCAATCCTTCTTAAAAAACCTTAATCCTACTCCCAACATCACCACTGCCAAATCCCAGGCTATCCGTGATCTGAAGGCTGACCGATCCATCGTCATTCTTCCGGCGGACAAGGGTTCCACAACTGTGGTACTTGATCGTCGGTAGCATGTGGCTGAGGGACTGCGTCAGCTTTTGGATAACACTACATACAAAGTTTGCCAAGGTAATCCCATTCCTGATGTCCAGGCGGAGCTTCAAGGAATCCTCAGAACCTTAGGCCCCCTACAAAACCTTTCACCTGACTTCATCAACCTCCTGATCCCACCTACACCTCACATCCTTACTTTCTACCTTGTTCCTAAAATTCACAAACCCAATCATCCCAGCCGTCCCATTGTAGCTGGCTACCAAGCCCCCACAGAACACGTCTCTGTCTACGTAGATCAACACCTTCAACCCATCACATGCAATCTCCCATCCTTCATCAAAGACACCAACCACTTTCTCGAACGCCTGGAATCCCTACCCACTCTGCCACCCCCAGAAACCATCCTTGTAACCATTGATGCCACTTCCTTATACACAAATATTCCGCACGTCCAGGGCCTCGCTGCGATGGAGCACTTCCTTTCATGCCGATCACCTGCCACCCTACCAAAAACCTCTTTCCTCATTACCTTAGCCAGCTTCATCCTAACCCACAACTTCTTCACTTTCGAAGGCCAGACATACCAACAATTAAAGGGAACAGCCATGGGCACCAGGATGGCCGCCTCATACGCCAACCTATTCATGAGTCACTTAGAGGAAACCTTCTTGGTTACCCAGGCCTGCCAACACAAAGTTTGGTACAGATTTATTGATGACATCTTCATGATCTGGACTCACAGTGAAGAAGAACTCCAGAATTTCCTCTCCAACCTCAACTCCTTTGGTTCCATCAGATTCACCTGGTCCTACTCAAAATCCCATGCCACTTGCCTTGACGTTGACCTCCACCTGTCCAATGGCCAGCTTCACACGTCCGTCCACATCAAACCCACCAACAAGCAACAGTACCTCCATTATGACAGCTGCCACCCATTCCACATCAAACGGTCCCTTCCCTACAGCCTAGGTCTTCATGGCAAACGAATCTGCTCCAGTCCGGAATCCCTGAAACATTACACCAACAACCTGAAAACAGCTTTTGCACCCCGCAACTACCCTCCCGACCTGGTACAGAAGCAAATAACCAGAGCCACTTCCTCATCTCCTCAAACCCAGAACCTCACACATAAGAACCCCAAAAGTGCCCCACTTGTCACAGGATACTCTCCAGGACTGGATCAGACTCTGAATGTGGCTCTCCAGCAGGGATACGACTTCCTCAAATCCTGCCCTGAAATGAGATCCATCCTTCATGAAATCCTCCCCACTCCACCAAGAGTGTCTTTCCGCCGTCCACCTAACCTGCGTAACCTCTTAGTTCATCCCTATGAAATCCCCAAACCACCTTCCCTACCCTCTGGCTCCTACCCTTGTAACTGCCCCCGATGTAAAACCTGTCCCATGTACCCTCCCACCACCACCTACTCCAGTCCTGTAACCCGGAAGGTGTACACAATCAAAGGCAGAGCCACGTGTGAAAGCACCCACGTGATTTACCAACTGACCTGCCTACACTGTGAAGCTTTCTATGTGGGAATAACCAGCAACAAACTGTCCATTCCCATGAATGGACACAGGCAGACAGTGTTTGTTGGTAATGAGGACCACCCTGTGGCTAAACATGCCTTGGTGCACGGCCAGCACATCCTGGCACAGTGTTACACCATCCGGGTTATCTGGATACTTCCCACTAACACCAACCTGTCAGAACTCCGGAGATAGGAACTTGCCCTTCAGTATATCCTCTCTTCTCGTTATCCGCCAGGCCTGAATCTCTGTTAATTTCAATTTGCCGCCGCTCATACCTCACCTGTCTTTCAACAACATCTTTGGCTCTTTACTTCCGCCTGACTGACATCTCTGCCCAAACTCTTTGCCTTTACAAATGTCTGCTTGTGTCTGTGTATGTGCGGATGGATATGTGTGTGTGTGCGAGTGTATACCTGTCCTTTTTTCCCCCTAAGGTAAATCTTTCCGCTCCCGGGATTGGAATGACTCCTTACCTTCTCCCTCAAAACCCACATCCTTTCGTCTTTCCCTCTCCTTCCCTCTTTCCTGATGAGGCAACAGTTTGTTGCGAAAGCTTGAATTTCGTGTGTATGTTTGTGTTTGTTTGTGTGTCTATCAACCTGCCAGCACTTTCGTTCGGTAAGTCACATCATCTGTGTTTTTAGATATATTTTTCCCACATAAAAACAAAGATGAGGTGACTTACCGAACGAAAGCGCTGGCAGGTTGTTAGACACACAAACAAACACAAACATACACACAAAATTCAAGTTTTCGCAACAAACTGTTGCCTCATCAGGAAAGAGGGAAGGAGAGGGAAAGATGAAAGGAAGTGGGTTTAAAGGGAGAGGGTAAGGAGTCATTCCAATCCCGGGAGCGGAAAGACTTACCTTAGGGGAGAAAAAGGACAGGTATACACTCGCACACACACACATATCCATGCATGTGTGGATGGATATATATATGTATGTTTGTGTCTATCGACCTGCCAGCTCTTTCGTTCGGTAAGTCACCTCATCTTTGTATATATATATATATATCTAAAAAGAAAGTTGATGAAACTTACCAAACAAAAGCGCTGGCAGGTCGACAGACACACAAACAAACACAAACATACACACAAAATTCTAGCTTTCGCAACCAATGGTTGCCTCGTCAGGAAAGAGGGAAGGAGAAGGAAAGACAAAAGGATATGGGTTTTAAGGGAGAGGTTAAGGAGTCATTCCAATCCCGGGAGCGGAAAGACTTACCTTAGGGGGAAAAAAGGACAGGTATACACTCGCACACACACACATATCCATCCACACATACACAGACACAAGCAGACACAGACTTTACAAATGTCTGCTTGTGTCTGTGTATGTGTGGATGGATATGTGTGTGTGTGCAAGTGTATACCTGTCCTTTTTTCCCCCTAAGGTAAGTCTTTCCGCTCCCGGGATTGGAATCACTCCTTACCCTCTCCCTTAAAACCCATATCCTTTTGTCTTTCCTTCTCCTTCCCTCTTTCCTGACGAGGCAACCATTGGTTGCGAAAGCTAGAATTTTGTGTGTATGTTTGTGTTTGTTTGTGTGTCTGTCGACCTGCCAGCGCTTTTGTTTGGTAAGTTTCATCATCTTTCTTTTTAGATATATTTTTCCCACGTGGAGTGTTTCCCTCTATTATATATATATATATATATATATATATATATATATATATATATATATATAGAGAGAGAGAGAGAGAGAGAGAGAGAGAGAGAGAGAGAGAGAGAGAGAGAGAGAGAGGTTTCTGTCAGTCCAGCAGAATGATGGCAGGCATTATCATGGAGTAGCATCACTTCATGCAGTCTTCCTGATCTTTGTTCTTGGATGCTGCAAGACATCTCAGTTGTTGACAATAAATGTCAGCATTGATGGTTACACCTCAGGGAAGCAATTGGTAATACACCACCCACTCACTGTTCCACAAGATGCACAACATTTTGTGGACACGTATAGGCCTTGGTATGGAGAAATTTGTTTTGTTTGGGCTCAACCATCCCTTTCTTTTCCTTATGTTTGCTACAGGACACCATTTCTCGTCACCAGTAATGATACAGGACGGGAATGGCCAGTGATGTTCATGAGCTGACAGATGATGAGCAAGCAGAGATGCACTTATAGCCAATGGCTGATTTTTGTGATTTTGGCTTACAGCACGCGGGATCCATAAATCCAATTTTCGAACACCCCACATTGCATGCAAATGTGACATAATGGTGGAATGATCACAGTTCATCACATTTGCCAATTCTCAATAACAATGACATGGATCATCATGGATTAATGCATTTAAATGATCTTAATCAAACCTTGAAGGTCTTCCTGAATGTGGTGAGCCACTAATGTCAAAACAGTCCTCCTCAAAATGAGAAAGATTTTCTTTCCATGCTCTGTTCTATGGTGTTATCCCCACACACAGCATGAATGTTCCTACCTGCCTACAATGCAGTCACCCCTCAAACAGGAGAATATCTACATCTATACTCTGCAAACCACTGTGAGGTGCATGGCAGAGGGTACAATCCCACTGTGCCAGTTATTAGGATTTCTTCCTGTTTCATTCACATATGGAGTGCAGGAAGAATGATTGTTGGAATGCCTCTGTGCATGCAATAATTGTTATAATCTTATCCTCATGACCCTATGTGAGTGATATGTAGGGAATTGTGGTGTATGCCTAGGGTCATCATTTAAAGCTAGTTTTTGAAACTTTGCTAATAGACTTCCTGAGAATAGTTTATGTCTGTCTTCAAGAGTCTCCCACTTCAGTTCCTTCAGTATCTCTGTGACACTCTTTCATGGAACAAACAAACCTGTCACCATTTGTGTTGCCCTTCTCTGTATATGTTCAGTATCTCATGTTAGTCCTGTTTGGTATGAGTCCCATAAACTTTAGCAATATTCTAAAACCAGTCACATGAGTGATTGGTAAGCAGTCTCCATTGTAGACTGATTGCACTTCCCCAGTATTCTATCAAGAAATCAAAGTCTACCACCTGATTTACCCATGACTGAGCATTTGTAATTGTTCCATTTCATATCCCTATGAAATGTGACACCCAGGTATTTGTTTGAGTTTGTCAATTTGAACAATGACTCACTGATATTACAGTTGTAGGATATATCACTCTTTCATTTAGTGATGGGCATAATTTTATACTTCTGAATATTTAAGTAAAGCTGCCAATCTTTGCACCACTTTGAAATCTTATCAAGATCTGACTCAATATTTATGCAATTTCTTTCAGACAGTAGTTCATTATACATAACTGCATCATCTGTAAGAAGTCTGAAGTTACTATTGCTACTGTCCATGAAGGTATCAACATACAGGATGAAGAGCAAGGGTACCAACAACACACATCCCTGGGGCACACTCAAAATTACTGCTATGTCTGATGATGACTCTCCATCCAAGATAACATGCTGCATCCTCCCTATCAAAGAGTCCTCAATCCAGTCACATATTTCACTTGATACACCATATGATCTACTTTTGACAATAAGCCTATGTGTGGTAATGAGTCAAATGTTTTTCAGAAATCAAGAAATACTGCATCTACCTGACTGCCTTGATTCAAAGCTTTCAGTATGTATGTCAGAAACATTCTGATTTCTCCACTTGGCATTCTATTTTCTAGCTTTCACTGCTCCACTCACTCTCCCCAAACAATGAAATGACAATATCTAAAAATCAAGTAACAACAGTGAACTACAAATAAAAAATGACAATTGATAAATAAACCCACAGCAACAGGAATAACAACATGGAAAACAAAAATGCTACAAACTTATGCACCAACCTAATAGTTGTCAACCTGCAATTTTTCACATTACACACTCAAAACTAAACATTCACCCATTTACCAGTTTCATGTGCTACTATTTTGTCAATTTCTATCATACCATATTTTAGTTTATCACTGCATGTATAGCTATAAGGTGTGGAAAAACTATTAAAGTTATTAAAGTGAGGTCATGATAAAATCATATGACAATTTTTTTTCCATATGCATATAAGAATGGTAACTGCACCCTAAATCTTCTAGCCAAATTTCCTTTTTAATTGCAATAATATATTTCGTGCCCCAGTACAAACATAAATAATTACAATCTACTATTGTGTATTTCTAGTATTTACTGTTTGTACTTGCACCATTACGATCTAAGTAAAATTTTACTGGAGGACTTTAAGTTAATGTTGTATTGAAAGTAAATTTTATTAATAGCAAGGGATACAGTTGGGGTGCAAAAGAGCTAGAGAGTAAATGTGGGAATTACAAGATGTATAAAGAGATGTCTGCAAAATATGCTGTTATCAGCTTTAAACAATATTCTTCCTGCTCACTTTTGTAGAAAGCCATAAGATAATTCCAAAAGATCACACAGAGGTACTTTCAAATATGTAGGAATGTTTGCTAACACATAGAGGCATTTGTTCCTTAAGAATTTTTGTTACTGATAATGGAGGGCAGTTTTGACTTATCTGTGACACACACTATCATAAGATAGGACACAAAAATATTTTTCAAGTAGGTGTTGACCTCTTGTCTATGGTTATAATCACATTATGTTCTCTGGTTCAAAGGTATTCAACAAGTTCTCATTAAACATAGTGAAGGAAATTATGAATCTCTGCCAGTTCAAAAGGGAATATGAATCATACCCCATCAGACACTCTTAAAAATATATGTATGAAGATGGTATCTGTTCTTTCGGACATGTCCGAAAGAACAGATACCATTGGCAACCATGCAGCTCATTAGAATGAAATTACAATGAAATGAATACTCTTAGCTGCTTACAGGCGTTGATGTAAGTGATTGGGGACAGTTGAAAATGTGTGCCCCAGCTGGGTCTCGAACCCGGGATCTCCTGTCTACATGGCAGATGCTCTATCCATCTGAGCCACTGAGGACACAGAGGGTAGCGTGACTGAAGGGACTTACCTCTGACAAGCCACCCGTGAGACTCACATTCACAGCTTATTGTCCTGCACTATATTCATAGTGCCCTTGCCCATCATATTCATTACTCATGGCTGTATGGTCACTGATGGTATCAGTTCTTTCCGACTTGTCCAAAAGAATAGATACCATCTTCATATATATATATATATATATATATATATATATATATATATATATATATATATATATATATATATCTAAAAAGAAAGATGATGAAACTTACCAAACAAAAGCGCTGGCAGGTCGATAGACACACAAACAAACACAAACATACACACAAAATTCTAGCTTTCGCAACCAATGGTTGCCTCGTCAGGAAAGAGGGAAGGAGAAGGAAAGACAAAAGGATATGGGTTTTAAGGGAGAGGGTAAGGAGTCATTCCAATCCCGGGAGCGGAAAGACTTACCTTAGGGGGAAAAAAGGACAGGTATACACTCGCACACACACACATATCCATCCACACATACACAGACACAAGCAGACATTTGTAAAGGCAAAGAGTTTGGGCAGAGATGTCAGTCAGGGCGGATGTACAGAGGCAAAGATGAAGTTGAAAGACAGGTGAGGTATGAGCGGCGGCAAATTGAAATTAGAAATTAGCGGAGATTGAGGCCTGGCGGATAGCGAGAAGAAAGGATATGCTGAAGGGCAAGTTCCCATCTCCGGAGTTCTGACAGGTTGGTGTTAGTGGGAAGTATCCAGATAACCCGGACAGTGTAACACTGTGCCAAGATGTGCTGGCCGTGCACCAAGGCATGTTTAGCCACAGGGTGATCCTCATTACCAACAAACACTGTCTGCCTGTGTCCATTCATGCGAATGGACAGTTTGTTGCTGGTCATTCCCACATAGAACGCTTCACAGTGTAGGCAGGTCAGTTGGTAAATCACGTGGGTGCTTTCACACGTGGCTCTGCCTTTGATCGTGTACACCTTCCGGGTTACAGGACTGGAATAGGTGGTGGTGGGAGGGTGCATGGGACAGGTTTTACACCGGGGGCGGTTACAGGGGTAGGAGCCAGAGGGTAGGGAAGGTGGTTTGGGGTCTGGCTCCTACCCCTGTAACCGCCCCCGGTGTAAAACCTGTCCCATGCACCCTCCCACCACCACCTATTCCAGTCCTGTAACCCGGAAGGTGTACACGATCAAAGGCAGAGCCACGTGTGAAAGCACCCACGTGATTTACCAACTGACCTGCCTACACTGTGAAGCGTTCTATGTGGGAATGACCAGCAACAAACTGTCCATTCGCATGAATGGACACAGGCAGACAGTGTTTGTTGGTAATGAGGATCACCCTGTGGCTAAACATGCCTTGGTGCACGGCCAGCACATCTTGGCACAGTGTTACACTGTCCGGGTTATCTGGATACTTCCCACTAACACCAACCTGTCAGAACTCCGGAGATGGGAACTTGCCCTTCAGCATATCCTTTCTTCTCGCTATCCGCCAGGCCTCAATCTCCGCTAATTTCTAATTTCAATTTGCCGCCGCTCATACCTCACCTGTCTTTCAACTTCATCTTTGCCTCTGTACATCCGCCCCGACTGACATCTCTGCCCAAACTCTTTGCCTTTACAAATGTCTGCTTGTGTCTGTGTATGTGTGGATGGATATGTGTGTGTGTGCGAGTGTATACCTGTCCTTTTTTCCCCCTAAGGTAAGTCTTTCCGCTCCCGGGATTGGAATGACTCCTTACCCTCTCCCTTAAAACCCATATCCTTTTGTCTTTCCTTCTCCTTCCCTCTTTCCTGACGAGGCAACCATTGGTTGCGAAAGCTAGAATTTTGTGTGTATGTTTGTGTTTGTTTGTGTGTCTATCGACCTGCCAGCGCTTTTGTTTGGTAAGTTTCATCATCTTTCTTTTTAGATATATTTTTCCCACGTGGAATATTTCCCTCTATTATATTTATATATATATATATATATATATATATATATATATATATATATATATATATATATATATTAATAGAGGGAAACATTCCACATAGGAAAAATATATCGTGATATGTGTGGATGGATATGTGTGTGTGTGTGTGCGAGTGTATACCCATCCTTTTTTCCCCCCTAGGGTAAGTCTTTCCGCTCCCGGGATTGGAATGACTCCTTACCCTCTCCCTTAAAACCCATTTCCTTTCGTCTTTCCCTCTCCTTCCCTCTTTCCTGATGAGGCAACAGTTTGTTGCGAAAGCTTGAATTATATATATAAAAACAAAGATGATGTTACTTAGCAAATGAAAGTGCTGGCAGGTCGACAGACACACAAACAAACACAAATATACACACAAAATTCAAGCTTTCACAACAAACTGTTGCCTCATCAGGAAAGAGGGAAGGAGAGGGAAAGACGAAAGGATGTGGGTTTTAAGGGAGAGGGTAAGGAGTCATTCCAATCCCGGGAGCAGAAAGACTTACCTTAGGGGGAAAAAAGGACGGGTATACACTCGCACACACGCACATATCCATCCACACATATACAGACACAAGCAGACGTATTTAAAGACCTTTGGTTATGGTTTGGAAGTGGGTTACGTATTATTGAGTATATATAGGCGGGATAAAATTGTATTACGGTAAAAAGGGGAAGGTGAATACAAAGTGAGACTACTTGTGAAAACAGAAAGAGAAAATAAAGAGAAAATAAGAGACAGGAAATATTTCGAAATGCGACAGTGACAATAACAAATGTAATTGTTGGGTTCAAATTAATGATATGGTTATAATAGAGGGAAACATTCCACATAGGAAAAATATATCTAAAAACAAAGATGATGTGACTTACCAAATGAAAGTGCTGGCAGGTCGACAGACACACAAACAAACACAAACATACACACAAAATTCAAGCTTTCGCAACAAACTGTTACCTCATCAGGAAAAAAGGGAAGGAGAGGGAAAGACGAAAGGATGTGGGTTTTAAGGGAGAGGGTAAGGAGTCATTCCAATCTCGGGAGCGGAAAGACTTACCTTATGGGGAAAAAAGGATGGGTATACACTCGCACACACGCACATATCCATCCACACATATTCAGACACAAGCAGACATATTTAAAGACCAATGTCTGCTTGTGTCTGTATATGTGTGGATGGATATGTGCGTGTGTGCGAGTGTATACCCGTCCTTTTTTCCCCCTAAGGTAAGTCTTTCCGCTCCTGGGATTGGAATGACTCCTTACCCTCTCCCTTAAAACCTACATCCGTTCGTCTTTCCCTCTTCTTCCCTCTTTCCTGATGAGGCAACAGTTTGTCGCAAAAGCTTGAATTTTGTGTGTATGTTTGTCTGAGAGGTTTTGGCTGTGTTTAAATTTGCAGTGAAGCTCTCTTTGCTTTCGCAGTAGTTTCCTAACTTTGTTGTTGAACCACGGTGGGTTTTTCCCATCCCTCACAATTTTACTCAGCACATACCTGTCTAAAATGCATTTTACAATTGTGTTGAACTTTTTCCATATAAACACTCAACATTGACAGTGTCAGAACAGAAATTTTCACTTTGATCTGTTAGGTAGTCTGAAATCTGCCTCCTATTACTCTTGCTAAACAGATAAACCTTCCTCCCTTTTTTTTATATTCCTATTAACTTCCATATTCAGGGATGCTGCAACGGCCTTATGATCACTGAGTCCCTGTTCTGCACTTACAGAGTTGAAAAGTTTGGGTCTGTTTGTTATCAGTAGGTCCAAGATGTTATCTCCATGAGTCAGTTCTCTCTTTAATTGCTCAAGGTAATTTTCGGATAGTGCACTCAGTATAATGTCACTCGATGCTCTGTCCCTACCACCGGTCCTAAACATCTGAGTGTCCCACTCTATATCTGGTAAATTGAAATCTCCACCTAAGAATATAACATGTTGAGGAAATTTATGTGAAATGTATTCCAGATTTTCTCTCAGTTGTTCTGCCACTAATGCTGCTGAGTCGGGAGGTTGGTAAAAGGAGCCAATTATTAACCTAGCTAGGTTGTTGAGTATAACCTCCACCTGTAATAATTCACAGGAACTATCCACTTCTATTTCACTACAGGATAAACTACTACTAACACCGACAAATGCGCCTTTGTAAAAATTTCGGCAGAGTTTATCTCTGGCTTCAGCCAGCTTTCTGTACCTATAATGATTTCAGCCTCAGTGCTTTCTATCAGTGCTTGAAGTTCCGGTACTTGACCAACACAGCTTTGACAGTTTACAATTACAATACCGATTGCTGCTTTGTCCCCGCATGTCCTGACTTTGCCCCGCACCCTTTGAGGGTTCGAGTCCCGGTTGGCGCACACATTTTCAACTGTCCTCGTTGACTTATATCCATACCTGTAAGCAGCTAAGGGTATTCATTTCATTGTACTTTCACTCTTAAAAATTATCTGATTATCTAGATGCAAAGATTGTAAATTCCTTTTGGCTAAATGGCAAGCTGAAGTGTTCTTTGTATGGCTGCATGACATGTAACTGTATGGTTAAATGACAATGGCATCCCCTTGTGTAAAATATTCCAGAGGTAAAATAGCCCCTATTTGGATCTCCAGGTGGGGACTACTCAGGTGAATGTCATTCTCAAGATAAACAAAACTGGTGTTCTGCAAATTGGGGCATGGAATGTCAGATCTCTTCATTGAGCAGCTAGGTTCAAAAATTTAGAAAGTGAAATGGATAGGTTAAAAGTAGTTATAGTGGGAATTAGTGAAGTTCAGTGGCAGGAGAAGCAGCACTTCTGGTCAGGTGAATGCAGGGTTATAAATACAAAATCAAATAGGGGCAGTGCAGGAGTAGGGTTTATAATTAATAACAAAATATGAATGCAAGCAAGCTACTGTGAACAACATAGTGAATGCATTATTGTAGCCAAGATAAAGACAAAGCCCACACCCACAACAGTAGTACAACTTTATATGCCAATTATCTGTGCATATGATGAAGAGATCAAAAAAAGGTATGATGAGATAAAAGAAATTATTCACATAGTTAAGGGAAATGAAAATTTAATAGTCATGGGGGACTGAAATTCAATAGTAGGAAAAGGAACAGAAGGAAAAGTAGTAGATGAATCTGGATTGGGGGGAAAGGAATGAAAGAGGAAGCTGTGTGGTAGAATTTTGCCCAAAGCATAATTTAATTATCACTAACACTTGGTTTAAGAATTGTGAAAGAAGATTGTGTACATGGAAGAGACTTGGAGATATTGGAGGGTTTCTTATTGATTGTATAATGGTAAGACAGAGATTTTGGAACCAGATTTTAAATTATGAGACATTTCCAGTGGCAGATGTAGATTCTGACCACAATTTACTGGTTACAAAATGTATATTACAAGTGGAGAAATTGCAAAAATGTAAGGAATTAGCAAGATGGGACCTGGATAAACTGAAAGAACCAGAGGTTTCAGAGGGAGCATTAGGGAGCAATTGACAAGAACATGGTGAAGTAATGCAGTAGAAGAAGTATAAGTAGCTTTGAGAGATGAAATAGTGAAGGTATCAGAGGATCAAATAGGTAAACAGACAAGGTCTAGCAGAAATCCTTGGATAACACAAAAATACAGAATTTTATTGATGAGAGGACAAAATATAAAAATGCTGTAAATGAAGCAGGCAAAAGGGAATACAAATTTTAAGAAATAAGATTGACAGGATGTGTTTTTTAAACCTCTGTCCGAAGTTCCAGTATATAGAGGGCAAATTCGGACAGTTACTTCCTTTTTTTGAATTCTACATGCTTTTTATTTGATTTTGGTGACATATGACACATTTTAAGGGAGCCCTTTGTTACGAATAAGTGATATGGGAATGATATAATGAATTTTATATATTACAGATAAGTTTTTATTTTCCAAGAATTTAAATAAACAGTATCTTTGTTCACTTCTGCACAAGCTCACTTAATATTTTCACTTAAGTGAATGGAAATATCTTCTGACTGTCGTTTGAAGAATAAATGCACCCATTCTTCTCCTGGCATGATATTATGAAATTTCTTCTCTTTTTGGCTAGATTTATCAAGGTAGCCTTTAACTAAATATCTAACATCCAATTTAGTGAAGGAAAATCCCCAATGTGCAGTCCTCAAGATACCTTGCTTCAACATTTCTTCTCCTTCTTGTTCTTCTTCTTCTTCTTCTTCTTCTTCTTCTTCTTCTTTAATTAGCACTGGCTGTCCTCCCATTTTTCCAGATGTGCTTCCTGCACTTTATTTTGTAGGGTTGATTTAGGTATACCATACAAGTCACATGGCTTTGTGTATGATAATTTACCACTCTGAATATCATGAACAGGTTTATCTAAAAGTTCCGGGTCATAATTACGCCGTACTGTAGCACCTCTCCTGCTCTTATACATTCTTGGCATTGTCCAAATTAACCCCATACATACACAGTTTTACGAAAACCATCATTATTTTAAAACCTTGCACGAGAAACTCAGAAAACTTGTACATAAATTGTCTCAATGCTGTTAGCTACTGAGTGGATCAACAATTATGGTTACAATAACTTCTCGCTCGGTGCAACAATAGAAAGTTTCCACTTTACGATAATGCATGGATTTTCAACACTGAGACTGTTCATCAATTATTCAACTAGGGAAACAACTGACGCAAAATAAAAGTTGTGGAGAGCGATAAATGCAATCTTGCTAACTGGTGTAGATATGTTAAAATAAGTAGCTCTTTGCTTCCATACAGTAACAACGAGCAAATAAGCCATGCTGTCCAAATTCGCCCCGGTATCCAAAATCACCCTGTTTGACAGTACACGAGATTCTGTTAGAACTACTGATAGCCTTGGGAGACAAAACTTTTCCATCTGGTAAGCGAGATATATGAGACAGGCGAAATGTCCTCAGACTTCAACAAGAATATTCATATTCCAGAAAAGCATGTGCTGACAGGTGTGAATATTACTGAACTATCTGTTTAATATATCATGGATGCAAAACACTAACACAGATTCTTTACAGAAGAATGGGAAACTTATAGAAACTGACCTCAAAGAAGATCAGTTTGGATTCTGGAGCAATGTAGAAATATGCAGGATAATACTAACCTTACTATTTCTCTTAGAAGATATGTTCAGGAAAGGCAAACCTATGTTTATAGCATTTGTAGACTTAAGGAAAGCTTTTGACAATGTTGACTAGAATACTCTCTTTGAAATTCTGAGGGTAGCAGAGGAAAAGTACAGGGAATGAAAGGCTAATTTACAACATGTACAGAAACCAGATGGTGGTTATAGGAGTCGAGGGCATAAAAGGGAAGCAGTGGTTGAGGAGGGAATGAGACCGGGCTGTAGCTAATCCATTATGTTATTCAATCCACACATTGAGCAAGCAGTAAAGGAAACAAAAGAAAAATTTGGTGCAAGAATTAAAGTCCAGGGAGCAGAAATAAAAACTTTTAAGGTTTGCTGATGACATTGTAATTCTTTCAGAGGGAGCAAAGAAATTGGAAGAGTAGCTGCACAAAATTGACAGTGTCTTGAAAGAAGGATATAAGATGAATATCAAAAAACGCAAAATGAGGATAATGGAGTGTAGCTGAATTAAACCAGGTGATGCTAAGTGAATTAGATTAGGAAACAAGACACTTAAAGTAGTAAATGAGTTTTGCAATTTGGGCAGCAAAATAATCAATGATGGCCAACATAGAGAGGATATAAAATGTAGAGTGGCAACTGCAGAAAAAGCATTTCTGAACAAAAGAAATTTGTTAACATTGAGTAAAACTTTAAGTGCAAGGGAGTCTTTTCTGAAAGTACTTGTATGGAACGTAGCCTGTATGGAAGTTTATTTATTTATTTATATATTTATTTCATGATCCATAGATCCTGGAAGCAAGTGAATCACAAGGATATGGAACGTGTCAAATTTTACATAGTTCAAGTATAACTTGTATAAATACTAACAATAAAGATACAATGTAAATAAAATCAATAGACAACAGCACAATCAATAAACAGAAAATTGTTTTTCACATATTAAGAATAAGTAATATATATAAGATATGGCATGTGTCTGATCGTACCCACCTGAAATATATCTTACATAAATGCAACAAAAAGATACAATGTAAATAAGATACCAACTAAACAACAGCACATTCAACTAACAGAAAGTTTTTGTTTCACATGTTAAGGATGAGTAATATATACAGGAATCAAGATAAGTTCATTATTCCAAGGGAAATACAGAAATAACAATAAACAATTTTCATATGCCTATTCAAAACAAAATTCATTACACTATTTATACAACACTTGCAAGTTTTGTGATTATGTACATTTTCTTTCACATATTCATCAATTGTATAAAAAGATTTCTCTATCAGGTACTCCTTGAGAGTTTGTTTGAATGCTGGAAATCTATTGTTAAGGCATTTGATGTGTGGTGAGAGAGCATTAAACAGCTTAATTCTGGAGTAGTAAGCTCCTTTTTGAACCATAGCGAGACTTTGCAATTCAATGTGCAGACTGTTTTTGGTCCTTGTGCTATAGTCATGAAATTGGCTGTTATCTTTGTAGAAAGAAGGGTTATTACAGACAAAGGTCAACAAAGAAAAGATATACTGTGAGGTGGTGGTAAGGATCCCCATCTTTTGAAACAAGCACCTACAAGAGTGTCTGTGATGGACGCCACTCATTATTCTGATAGCTTTTTTTTTTTTTTTTTTTTTTTTTTTTTTTTTTTTTTTTTTTTTTTTTTTTTTTTTTTTTTAGTGAAAATTTTCTTTGCGAGAGGTTGGTTCCCCCAGAATATAATAGCATATGACATTAATGAATGAAAATAACTGAAGTAAGAAGCCTTAATGGTATCTAGGTCAGCCACTGAAGCAGTAACCCGTAGTGCAAATATTGCTGAGCTAAGTGTTTTGTAAAGATGAAGAATGAGTGTCGACCAATTACATTTGCTGTCTATATAAGCACCCAGGAATTTTGTAACCTCAACTTTTTGTATTGCTTGATCTCTACACTTAATATTATTTTCTTCCAGATTTCTTTGTGGAGTATGAAATCTCATGTAAAGGGTTTTATCTGTATTGAGTGAGCGACAATTTGAAGAAAGCCAATTTACTATATCATTGAAAACTTTGATGGAGTTTGTTCAAGATTGCTGTCTGTAAAATCATCAATTAGAATTCTAGTGTTATCTGCAAAAAGAGTAAATTTACTCTTTGTATCACAACAAAATGGGAGATCATTAATGACGATGAGAAACAGCAGTGGACCCAAAACAGAGCCTTGTGGCACACCACAACTTACTGTGCCCCACTCAGATGAGGCAGGCTCTCCGGATGTGCCATTCAGCATTACAGTCTGCTTTTGGTCCTTTAGGTATGACTGGAGCCATGAACCAATGGTAACACCCAAACCATAATATTCTGCTTTTTTTCAAAAGAGTTAGATGGTTTACACAATCAAAGGCTTTAGAGAGGTCACAAAAAGTACCTACTGGAGACATATTTTTGTTCATGGCTTCCAGAACTTGATTGGTGAAAGAGAATATTGCTCGTTCTGTACAAAGACCTGCACGAAAACCAAACTGACTTTTGTTTAGGATATTGTGGAAGCTGAGATGAAACATGGATGATGAACAGTTCAGGTGAGAAGAGAATAGAAGCTTTCAAAACGTGTTACAGAAGAATTCTGAAGACCATGTAACTGTACAGAATTGGGGAGAAAAGAAATTTCTGGAACAATCTGACTAGAAGAATGGATCAGTTGATAGGACACATTCTGAGACATCATGGGATCACCAATTTAGTACTGGTGGGAAAGGGGTGAGGGGTAAGGGGGGGGGGGGGGGAGGGAAAGCTATAGAGGGAGAGCAACTTGACTTGTTCCCTACACCTCAAGTTTCTCCTTCTTGATGTGATCTATGGAACATGATGAATATGTGAATGAAGTAAGGTATCTCAAATACATTCTATATCAGTCATATTACAGAGAAATGTTAAGTTAAGATCGGATAGGTTTAACAGATAACTACCAAGTAAATGTGTAAAAAATGGCATTTAACATACATTTTTATTTACAGAAATGCTCCATAGATATGCTGATGGGGAGACAGTAGATGACGATGATTTCAAGGTTTGTAGTCACATATTTTGACACTTATTGGGTGCTGTACTCATATGCATGATTGCAAAATTCATGTCCAATAAATAAGTGATACTGCTTATGAACTGATTTCAGTACACAAAACAGAATGCACCTAACAAACTTTCGTTTTCTTTTTCTTTCAGTGTTACTTGAAATGTATTATGGTTGAGTTTAATTCTGTAAGTATCTCAAGTCTTACAAAACAATGCTGTAAAATACCAAACACTTTTAACAGTCATGCAGTATAATAAATAAACATTTCCTGTTTAAGCTCTCAGAGGATGGAGTTTTTGTTTTGGAAGAAGAATTAGAAAATATTCCTCCAGAAATAAAAGAAGAAGGCCATAGGGTTGTGCACAGCTGCAAACACATAAGTAAGTAATGCTGATGTAAAGTCTGACATGTTTACTAAAATAATGATATTCATTCCATGAATTGCAAATCTAACCAACCTACAAGAATTTAATCATAGTAATTAGGAAATTTATGTTACAGATCATGATGAAGCTTGTCAGACAGCTTACCAAATACATCAGTGCTATAAACAGAGTGACCCTGAGGTGAGTGGACTATATTATTTTGTTCTTAATATTGTTGTGGTCTTCACTTTTTCATCTCTGCATATCTGTTGCAATCTATACCCATGAGAACCTTCTTCCTGAACCCAACCTTGTTCTCTCTCTACAATTTTTACCTCTTCCACTTCTCTCTAGAAACATATTGATTATTCCTTGATGTGTCCTACCAGCTGACCACTTATTTTAGTCAGGCAGTTTGATAAATTTCTCTTCTCATCAGTTCAGTTCAGTATCTCTTCACCAGTCTTCCATTCTACACATCTAATCTTTAGCATTCTTCTCTGTACCACATTTTAAAAGTTTATATTCTCTTCATTTCTGTACTCCCATTTCTGTACTCCTTAGTGCCCATGCATTTTCATTTCTTAGTGCCCATGCATTTTGACTTGCATATAGCACTACACTCCATACAAATACATTCATAAAAGAGTTTCCAACACTTATATTTATGTTAGATGTTAAAATATATCTCTTTTTCATATATTTTTTTGGCCACCACAAATATGTATCTTAAATCCTCTCTGCATCAATGATCATCAGTTATTATGCTGCCCAAATATAACTACTCAGCCACTACTTTTGGAGTCCCTTTCCTAAAGTGATTCTCTCAGCATTAGATGATTTAATATGATTAACGTGTCAGTACCTGCCTTCTTTAAAAAAGGGATTATAAACTGCATTCTTCTTCAAGCCTGAGGGTATTTTTTCTGTTTCATATATCTTGCATAATATCTTGATTTCCTCAAGGATCTCATTGTTTATGAGGAAATGTTGGCAACCCCAGGTGCTTTGTTTCAACTTAGGTTATTCAGTGCCCTATCAAATTTTTCTCACAGTATCATATCTCCCATCACATTCTCACCTACTTCCTCTTACTCTTCAATAGCATTGTCTTCAATTTTGTTTCCTTTGTATAGCCCTTCTATACATTCTTTCTATTTTTCAGTTTTTTCTTTCTTGCTTAGTAATCACTTACCATCTGAGTCCTTCATGTTCATACAGTTTCTGTAGTATTCTTTACGTGGCATCTCTCTTTCCTGTAATCAGCACACTTTTACAGCTTTACATTTCTCCTCAAACCATTCCAGTTTAGACATTTTGCATTGCCTATCTATCTCATTTTCAAGACAGCAGTACACTCTTTGGCTCACTTCATTTGCTGGACTTTTATATTTCAACCTCTTCTCAATAAAATTCAATATATTGTGTATTACTCATGGATTTCAGCTATATCCCAAAGGGATCTTTCCACCTTTTATTGTATTCATTCCTCCTGCTTCAGTCAATGACTACTTAATGTTCTCCTTGAAATTCTCAAAAATCATTGGTTCTTTCAGTCTATCCAGGTCCTATGCCCTTGTTACTGATTTCCTAAAAAACTATAGAAATTTTCAGTGCAGTAAAAAAATCAGCCTGTTAGAGCTGGGATCTTACAGTCACCTGGAATTATGTATTTAAGTCTATTCTAGGAATTCCAAATTTGTTTATACTTGTAGATGGAAAGATCAAGGATAAGTAGGGTAATGCCCCATCAACAATGAGGTCATTAGAGACAGAGCACAAGCTCGGCATTGAGGAAATTATATCAACTGTGTCATTTTTGAATAGGCTAACCCAACATTTCAATTAAGGAATGTACAGAACCATGAGACCTCTAAACGTGGATGGCAGACCTAAAAAATTATGAGTCCACTGCATATTTTCAGATACAAGATGATACTTACGTTATTTGGCCTCATGGCAATGAAAGTTTGAACAACTTTTTAGAACATCTGAATACAACACACCCAAATATTTGTTTCACAATGGAAAAGGATGGCTGCCTGCCCTTCCTTGATTTGTTGCTCAGGAGGATGGTTAATGGCAAATTGGGATATGCTTCCTATAGGAAGCCTTCTCACACTGATTTGCACCTGCAGCCCGATAGTTGTCACCATCTGTCTCAGCATGATTGGGTACTTTGTACCCTAGTTCACAAGACCCACATTATCCCAGTCCCTGAGAGTCTGTCTGTTGAGTTAGCCCATCCTGAGGTCACCTTTCATCAGAAAGGTTACAGCGAAAGACAGACCATCCACACACTGATGATAATACTGAGGTGGCACCAAAGCCTTTATGCCTCACATAGGGAGCATTTCCAACAGGATTCGTATTATTTTGTGGAAATTTGATGACAAATCTGTTTTTCAACCAGCACTAAGATTACGATCCTTTTAAGTTTCATAGAGGATGATTCTCATTTGTGTGGGTGTCTACAATATTCCTAGCAGCTGTGGCATGTTATATATTAGTCATACTATCAGGGCTCTGGAGGACAGGTGTACTGAGCATAGAAACCACATATGCTTACAACTGCTGAGCAAATTTGGTACTGCAGGACATCATCTTGTCACCTGTCATCCTATGGAATATAACAACATGGAAGTTCTGTCACACACTTCCAGCTACTGGGATAGTATTATTAAGGAGGCAGTTAAAATTAAATTTGCAAGTAACCTTGTAAATATAGATGCAGGTTTTTGCTTGAATTCTGCATGGAATCCTGCTCTTTCCCTTGTTAAAAAAGCAGAGGGCCAGAGCTAATGCTACTTAACTAGCTGGTTATTAATTTTCTTCCAGACTAGGGATTGTTAAGCATCCATGTTCAACAGTTTTGTCTGCTACACTAAATGTTTAAAGTACCTGAGATTTTACCAATTTACTTTGCTTACCTGTATCTCGTCTTATCTTTACACCCACAATGGGCATTTCCAAAAAATTCTTACTATACTTAATCTTGTCTCTAAGTGGTTCAGATATTCCACAAATTGGCCTACCTATATCAATCAAACAGTTCCCATCCCCCTGATCAGTCTTAATCTTAATGTAAGGACACCCAGAATCTGAATCATCATCTCCGTTATTAGACGCTTCATGTAAAAGATCACTTTCAATTTCATCTGATGCTACATCCACACTGTCTTTACAGGGTATCATCAACTTTACTGGTATCTTAGCAGTACTTTGGTTACTAATGTTGTCAGTAAAAGTTTGAACACAATGAATGGATTCCATAGCACAATTATCATCACTTATTACAGAAGGAACACAAAATGTATTACTGTCAAAATTACACTTCTTCTCTCACTTCATTCCACCAATCTGGAAACAAATTGTGACTAACCACAGCTAACTTATTCCAGGATGCACATTTATCTACAATATCATCAATCTGGCCCCAAACACACTTCAGAAAGTTTTCACCTTTATTCTCTAGGCTTACCACTAACTCACCTTTACTGTTTGATTCATTACTCTGTATGACATTAATGAAAAACTGCTTTGACTGGACTGGTATGCCATGACTCTCACTTAGATCATCAGATACATTACTTACCTTATCTTTATTGTCAAAATTATTCACAAACAACTCTGAAACTTCATTACACTTGAACTCCACAAATACCTGATACTATCAACATCAACATCATCATCGTCATTATTATATCATTCCAAAATTACTTCATTAACAACATCATTAACAACACAAGTCTCATCTCCATCAACACCTACATTCACTTGGAATAAGCTAGCAGTCTCAGACTTACCGACCTCAGCTATTTCACAGCTCTCTTTCACAACTATATCAAAAATATCACCTACTTCAGATCCAATACAGTCGTCACCTTATTTACATACATCAATAACACTGTTTTCTGACCAAGAGAAGAAATCATTAGTGCATATTACATCAAAATTCTCACTACTCTCACATTCTCATTTGTGATTAGTGCCTACATCACCATAATTAAACATAGTATCCCAAAACGTTTGATCAAAACATAAATGAGAAACCTGATATTCCTTCTGTTCAACTTCAGGTACCTGTGTCATATCATTAACACTTATTATTGTCTAATTGCAACTGTAAATTGGGTCCTGTGCTTGTAGTGTCTTCTCACCCCAAAACTGTGGACCTTCATTGAGGCAGACCCCCATTATTCCTATTCTGCTGATATTCAGAATTTCTCTCTCTATCAAAATTTTGATCCTGATAGAAGTTACCACTATCTCTGTTTCTGTTGTTATTGGTTCAAATGGCTCTAAGCACTATGGGACTTAAAATGTGAGGTCATCAGTCCCCTGATTTAGAACTACTTAAACCTAACTAACCTAGGGGCATCACACACATTCATGCCCGAGGCAAGATTCGAACCTGTGACCATAGCAGCAGCGTGGTTCCGGACTGAAGTGCCTAGAACTGCTCAGCCACAATGGCCAGCTCTATTGTTATTCCCTTTACAATTTCTACCATTCTGATTGTTAAGATAAATACTTCTTTCTACTGTCCTGTCCAGCTTGTCAACATTTTATAAAAGCTGCTCAAGACAAACATCAGGTCCATGTATCAAACCCCACTGCAACGTTTCTGGTAATCTCCTTTTAAGTGCATCAATCAATGTCATTTCAGCAAATGGTTTGTCAAGGTGTGTTGATTTCTTAAGTCGATTCTAACAAAACTCTTTCAGAGTACTGTTCCTATTACTATAATTAGGACCATTTAAAAATTCACTTTTAATTCCGCTCTCTTCAGCTTCCAACCAAAATTTATTTAAAAAACTTTTTTTCGAAATTTTGATATGTTTCGCACTGATTTAAATTTATCCGAGGTAGAGCTTCACCTTCAAGATATCTTTTAGCAGATTTAAATTTTTGATTGTCACTCATGCCTGACACAAAACTATTTCTACAGTGGTGCAGAAAATCCATTGGATGTAAATTGTCTGAGAGAAGATTTTTGATAGGAATGATTGACGATGCAGTACCATTGTCTGAATACAGATTTTTGTGAATTCATTTTTCCTGAACTGGTGGAATTTTTTGATTAAAAACATTTACATTGGTTTGCACATTGTTTTCAACATTTAAAATTTTTTGATCTAAACTGTTGATGTTGATCTGCCACGGACTTCTGATCAACTCTGACATCTTTAATATTCTTGGACTGTCTTGCTGATTTGACAATGAACTCATTTTCCAAAACAATAAATTTATTTTCTAAGATGTCAACTTTTCATTCACACTTTTTCACCTCTCTGACAACCCATTTTTTAGTTCTAAAACTTGATTACTAAGTTGGTCTATTTGTTATTGTACCCTATCCATTTTACTATTGTTTTCAGTTTTTAGGTCATTTAATTGTCCTTGTAGCGAAGTAAATTTGCTATATTATCTGTTCTTATTTCAGTTAACTGAACATTAACTCCACTAAATCTGCTATTATTATCTGTCTTCGTTTCCTCTAGTTTTGCCAAAATTAACTGCAAAATATCAGTTTTTACTATTTCTTTACTGACTAAACTTTCACTCGGCTCAAACATGTCCTGAATGGATCCCACACCTTTCACTTCTACATCACTAATACCCTCATCTATATATTAATTTTGTTAACAAGCATACAAATCCACAAACAAATTAATTTCACAAAAACTTTGTACTTATCTTTCCTTTTTGATGTCTCTCGTCATAGTTATAAAGTCATCTTTCATTTGATCTGGTCTGTCATTGTTGGTAGTACATCGTCACTGGTGATCCGACTTTGTTGACAGCTCTCAGTCTTCTTTCTTCAAGTAATCAGAAATCTATTCAAACATAAACTGCAAATTACACAAATCACTCTGTCTTCTTCTGCAACAGACAAAACTTCATTATCAGTCAACTAATCCCAGATGCCACTATCACTTGTAATCTACCCCTCCCTCGTATCATTTGTTGATTGTCACTGACTTCAAAATTAGCTCTTTTAACAAGCTTCAAGAGAAGAAAGATTTACAATAAACTTTTCACTTATCCTCTTTTCTAGTAGTTAGCTCCAGTTCTTAATGTCTAGGGGCTGATTCTTGAAGCTGAAATTTTTGACATTGTGGGTTCTCATCGTTCCAATTGATGTAAATAATGCTGAAGTATTGCCTGAGCAATAATGTCTGTTTCTGTAATTTTTATTCTTTCACATTTTTCCATATCACAATCTCTTTACAATTTCCACTTCAAGAAAACCGAAAATTACATTGTTACTGCCAAAAATAAAAACATGTCTGATCACAACAGAAGCGTACTACTCCACTCTATGCTTAAATCAAAATTCCAAAGATTTTACAAATTTTCTTGACATATAACAGTCTATTAATTTCTATAGTATTATTTTATAAAGGAATCCAGAAGTAAACATAATAAATATCATCAGATTATGCAATTAATTACAGGAATTTTAAGAGTCCAAGATATTTTGCAATTTCAATTTTTTTTAAAAAGTAATTTTAACTTATCAATTGTAACAACAAAAATAAAGTAATTTCTTTTTATGGATTATAGCCTAAATATACCACATCATGAACAAAATCATATGAAATTCTTTTACAAAAATGGCTGAGGTAATACCAACCTGTCTAAAAGTTGTAATTATTTTTGGTATCAACTACTGTTGAAGAAAAGTAATTCTAGTGGAGGGTGTCCCTTTACACAGCCTTAAAGCTCTAATTTATCACAGGCTTCACCAGAATTGCCCCCCCCCCCCCCCACCTCCCCAATGCAGCAGGGTCTATGATCTCTCTGGGCATATAAACTGATTATATTACAAATACCAAGTTAAACTTTGTTTTACAGGTTGCATTACAACATCACTTTTCACAGAATGACACAAAGTCTCAACTCCCCATAAGTTAAGAATGCCCATAGAGAAGCTTGCATCAAGCTGAGACCTTGATCCAGTCTCTGTGAAGTTAACTTGGATTACAGGACAAGCACTCCACTGTTGGTACACAGTTTGAGTCCCAATTTGAAATAGAGCTTTAACAGAGAGTTATTGACAAATATTCAGTCTCAGCGTTACATTATCAATTACATTTATGATTAATTCCACCTGTATTATGAATAGAAGTATCTGCAGACTCTCGTTTAGAGGTTTTAGTTCATTTTAATAACTAGATCTCATCCTTGTTATAAATAGACTACTGTTAGCAAAATTCTATAAGTTACTTTCAGTATTTTTAATAACTTTTGCAGCTGTACAGTCTGGTAGTTCGTGCATTTGATGCAACCATTGATGCCTGACAGGAAGTTGTTTCTGTCGGACAGTTTACAGTGAAAGGTAAGAGAAGTGGAAAATATTTTTCTGAGATAAATTACAGCCACTTGCATTGTTTGATTGCATCTTGTATTTGTTGCAGGACTGTCAAATTAGTCTGAGCTATGAAGTGTTATATGGGTGCTTTCCTAAATGGATTTAAGTGGACTGTGTTGCACTGTACACCGAAAATTAATATCTGTACACCACAATAATATGACCAAGTAAACAATGGCATCACAAAGTACAATTCAAAATATTCTTGTATAAATGTTATTAAAGTCACCTAGTGATTTTTTTGCACAGAGGAATAACAGTATTTGGAGTGATCAGAAATGAAGCAACTCTTACTTGTACATATTACCAATATATGTGAAACATGGAAATACAGTTTCTTTCTGGCGAGAGATCTGACCAGGCATGTAACAATAATTGTGTAGTAAACTTTTATTACCTCCATGAAATGCATATGCAGTTGATGTTGGTTTCTCAGTGCAATTCTGAACGTATTCTGTTTCTATATATCCTTGAGTTTTCTTGAGAATTCTTGGATGGACACTTAAGCGTATCAAAAATGGTTTGATTCCTGTATTATATCCCATAAAAACACTATCACGTCTCAGTTCCAGTACTCAGCTGCTGTTTACATGTGCAGTGTACATTCCATGTAGACATGTATGCTGGAAGATTTATTTTGCTGTGAACATTGATTCCAGAAAAATTTTTAAGAAGTGTTTTCAGACCGAGAATACACAGACAATTTGTACAATAATTTCCCTATGAGGTGTTCTTTAGATGATGTTTTAGATGATGTGACTCACCATTGTAAAATGTTCCATATATATATATATATATATATATATTTGGAAAATTTTACAATTGCTGTTTACCAAAACAGAGGACTCCATATTGAGCTTTAACAGAAAATAGTTTTGGAATAATTTGTCCTCCACTTATGCACATCACAGTTTACTCAAAAACTCACTTTTGTTATCAGTCACAATGCAATTAAAGAGTATATGTACTATCACAGATGTTAATGAATGTCTGTCATTTATGCAATATCTGCACTCTGGTTGCAACCAGCATACATGTCACTCTGGCTGCAACCAGCATACATGTATGCTGGTTATGACTTTAAGCAACAATTACCTGCTTTTGCAGAATATTTATGTGTTGCTCTTTAACATCCGTGATGCCTTTTTTGTTTTTTTCATTTCTGAGGCTAAAGTTATAGTTTCTTTCCATTTATAATATTGCAATATCAACTGTACTACATTGCCCTATATCAAACACCTTTATTACAAAAGTTGAAATGGTAACATATTAGATGCCAGTATTGATAAACTAATACTTACTGTTGCTATTTTATCACAAATTTATATAGATTATACAAATACTAAGTTTTAAGTGACACTCCAAGATTTTTATTTGCACCATACAAACGTATTTTTTTTCCTTCTGATTTTGACTGTATATTACATCCATTTAGTGGTGAACTCTATTCACAGTGTCACTGCATATTGAAATTTGGGAATTATTTGTTTGTCCAGTGTGGAGGACAATACAGTTTTACAGAATGAGGCAAGGAGTGCACCAGGGTTCTATAAGTGGATTTAAATCTTCAGTTCTGGTGTGAGAAGGTTCAGCATGAAAAGCAAACCAAGTAACCACAACAAAATGATTGAAATAGATAGTAATGGAGTGTCTTGGTACAGGCATTAGAAACAATAGATACATTATTTCCATATAATGGCACTCATGCTATCACAATAATGACAAAGCTACTTATAATCAGAGGTGATTATTGCTAATGTTGCAATAATGGACATAATTATGCAAAGCAGCAACAGAGAGAAGATTGTAGTATGTAAATAAATTCATGCCTCATTACTACTTTGGAGCTAATTTACTGGAAGGTCCTTCTACCTATTCTTAAAAACTTAAAAAGGGAGTGGAAAGGCCATAAGTATAAGGAAATGTGGGGAGCACAACACAAGTAACACATAATGCTAGATGATGTGTACGTGTTGACCTCCATATATTTTCTATTTACATCTACATCCACATCCACATCTACATAGACACTCTGCAAGCCACTGTACAGTGCGTGGCAGAGGGTACCCTGTACCACTACTAGTCATTTCCTTTCCCGTTCCACTCGCAAATAGAGCAAGGAAGAACAACTGCCTATATGTCTTCATATGAGCCCTAATTTCTCAATATCTTAGCTTCATGGTCCTTAAGAGCAATGTATGTTGGTGGCAGTATAATCATTTGGCAGTCACCTTCAAATGCCAGTTATCTAAATTTTATCAACAGTATCTCTCAAAAAGAATGTCACCTTCCCTCCAGGGATACCTATTTGAGTTCCTGAAGCATCTCTGTAACACTTTGGTGTTGTTCAGACTTACCAGTAACAAATCTAGGAGCCCACCTCTGAATTGCTTTGCTGACTTCCTTCAATACAACCTGGTATGGATCCCAAACACTGAAGCAATACTCAAGAATAGGTTGCACAGTTTCCTATATGCAGTCTCCTTTACAGGTGAGCCACTCTTTCCTAAAATTCTCTCGATAAACTGAAGTCAACCATTTGCCTTCCCCACCACAGTTCTCACATGCTCGTTACATCTCCTATCATTTTGCAATATTATGCCCAGATATTGACTGTGTCAAGTAGGACAATAGTAATACTGTCTCTGAACTTTACACGTTTGTTCTTCCTACTCATCTGCATTAACTTACATTTTTCCACATTTAGGACTAGCCGCCATTCATCACACCAAGTAGAAATTATGTCAATGTCATCTTGTACCTTCCTACAGTCACTCAACTTCAACACCTTACTGTACACCATGCATTATCGGCAAACAACTGAAGATTGCTGGCCAGCCTGTCTGCCAAATCATTTATGTATATAGAGAACACCAGTTGTCCTATCACACTTCCCTAGGGTACTCCTGACAATACCCTCATCTCCAATGAACATTCACCATCAAGGACAACATTCTGGATGCTATTACTTAAGAAGTCTTCGAGCAATTCACATATCTGTGAACATTTTCCATATGCTCGTATCTTTGTTAACAGCCTGCAATGATGTATCATGTCAATTGCTTTCAGGAAATCTAGAAGTATATTATCTGTCTATTGCCCTTCATCCATAATTCACAGTAAATCATATGAGAAAAGGGCAAGCTGAGTTTTGCAAGAGTTTGACAATCAGCTTCAAATGCCAGTTCTCTAAATTTTCTCAACAGTATCTCTTGAAAATGCTTATTCATGGACAAAAGCTTCTCAGTCTCCAGAAAGTTTATTATATTCAAGCTGAGAATGTGTTCAAGTATTCTGCAGCAAACAGAAGTTAAGGATACTGGTCTGTAATTTTGCAGGTTCGTTGTTTTACCTTTCTCATATACTGGAGTCACCTGTGCCATTTCTCAATCACTTGGGACTTTGTGCTGGGTGAGAGAATCGTGATAAATGTAAGCTAGGTAAGTGGCCAATGTCATAGAGTACTCTTTGTCAAATTGGACTGGGATTCCACCCAGATCTGCTGATTTATGTGGTTTCAAATCTTTTAGTACTTTATCTATGCCAGGGATGCTTATTACTATGTCACCCATATGAGAGTCTGTCTGATGGTCAAATGATGGTAGGTTTGTATGATTCTCCTGTGTGAATGATTTCTTGAACATGAAATTTAAAACTTCAGCTTTCACTTTGATATCTTCAACTGCCACACCAGACAGCTCTGAGTTACTTCCCCTGATATTAATTTGATATGAGTTTGGTCACCTGAAACCAACGGTGGAAAAAAGACATTCGTTCATAAGTACTTGCAGTTTCCTTTTTACGTGCTTAGTCATCTTCCATGTTTCAGAGGAAGGTTATAAAACTGAAAATTATTTTTAAAAATTCTATGCCATACAATTTAGAACATTCCAATAATGAGGAGCAATAGCCATATGATGTCTTCATCATAACAGTTTTTTATGAAATCTAACAATGCCCCAGATTATTTCATAACAAAATTTACTGTAAAATCTCCACTTCTCTCATCATTATCTTTGTTGGTAACTTGTACACAAAGCAACTACAAATCTTTTCCATCCATCTTGATCTGATTTAAGGCAGTTGCCTTCTGTCCACTCTGTGCACCTTTGATTTTCTTCTCCATAATTCTCCTCCAGGTAATCAATGGTTTTCTTCTTTGTCTCTTAGATTTAGATTTCTTGTTGAATATGCATTTGATGACCTCATTCTCTAGTTTTTTTTTAAGAGAATGTACATCAAACACTATTTGAGCTCTTTCTGTGATGGCAAAAGGTCAGTTCTGAGTGACTTCCCACAGACATTCATTGAATATGAGTTCTGATCGCTTGAAACCAACTGTGGAACAGAGATATTTGTTCATAAGTATTTGCAGTTTCCTTTTTAAGTGCATGGTCATCTTCCATGTTTGAGAGGGAAGTTATAAAACTGAAAATTACTAAAAAAAGTTGACCAATGGATGGCACTGTAAGTGTCAGAATATGC
This sequence comes from Schistocerca piceifrons, assembly GCF_021461385.2. NCBI lineage: Eukaryota > Metazoa > Arthropoda > Insecta > Orthoptera > Acrididae > Schistocerca > Schistocerca piceifrons. Next base: position 354,632,904 of record NC_060139.1, read on the forward strand.
ACACCAACAGATACCCAGCAGACGCCTGTTCTTTAGTTTCCATCTGACATACCAAACATTACTGTCTCCATGGAGGATTGCGCACTCCTGGTAAAGCTCGTTTACAAGAACGAACAGTGACTGTGCACCAGTAGCCCTGGAGAGATTTTTGACACTCAGGGATATATAAAATGGCATTGGTGCAATCTCTGTAAAGGGTCTGGACAAAATGATTACAAAATTCGAAAAAACAGTTTCTTTTGAAGTGCAGGGTGGCAGAGGGAGGAAAGCAATCAATCTGATATCTGTTAAATATGTGACCACAGCATTGCAAGAGGTGTTGAGTGGAGGTGTGCAAACATGCAGTGCCCAAGCAATTGCTGGAACATTGGACATATCTGCAAACATGGTGCATGATAACCTATGAAATATCCTGCACTGCCATCCACACAAAATCACCCATGTTCAGGAATTGCTCCCTGCTGACCTGCTAGCAAGAAAAACCTTCATCCCTGGAATTTATCGCTCACATGAAAGTTGGCTATGAATGGTTGTGGCACATTCTGTGAACAGGCAGAGGCCATTTCCATCTCCAAGGACACCTCATTATGCAGAACTGCAGAATATGGGCAACGGAAAATCCACACACACATCAACTGGAACCACTTCATTCTGCAAATATGACTATATGGTGAAGGCTGACAGCTATATTTATTTGAGAAGTTGAGTCATGCGGATCCTGTTACCTGTACAATCATTAGTAAACACTATGACAGTTTTTTGCACACCAACATCATCCCAACCCTTCAACAATGTGAATGTGTGATTAGGATCATTTTTATGCAAGATGGCACTGCTCCACCTGCTGCACAGCCAGTGAAGCAGTTGCTGCAGAGGCGTTTCGAAAATGCTTGAATTATAAGTTGTCATTTCTCTACAGCCTGGCCATCACATCACCTGATCTTAATCAGTGTGACTTCTTGCTGTGGAGTTATCTGAAAGATGTTGAGTTCAGCATTCTGATTACAAATGTAGCTGAGCTGAAGGCAGGCATTTCACATATATAACACATACTGAATAGATCTTTTGCTCGTCTTATGACAATTAAAAACTGATGTCATTTTGCTTTTATGTGGTTTTTGACACCAGGACAATTAAAAACATGCCACTTTGCTTTTATGCGGTTTTTGCTCCCTGGACAACTAAAAACTGATTTTTCCCATATGGTGCAACTATAGCCATCATATCGCAATTCATCTGTCACTTGTAGCCAACCCCATCTATGCTAAGACGCTTACAGCACTGTCTACTAAAAATTTTTATTTATTTATTTATTTATTTCCATGAAATTTTCCACTGTGACAATACTATGCTGTTCCAGTTTGACATCATTCTGGGCAGAGATTCTCTTTCTACAGCATTTTGAAACTGGAACTTTAATTACAGAGCCCCCTAATGTAAATAAATTGGTAGTCTCATATTTACAAAGTTGAATATAAACACTGAATACATTAACTTACACCGTAGTTGTAAATGTTCCTTTACATGATGAAACACAGTGAATATTGTGTATTTGTGATGGGAAAGGGGGGGGGGCACATTTTAGGATATAATGCTATTTAAGTTTCTAGCACAATTTGGAATTTTATCGTATCAACAGATGTGATCATACACAAGTAAATTGCAATTTCAGAACACCTTTTAAGATATATAAACCATTATTCCAGCAAAGAAAAAAAAAACAAAAAAAGGGAAGGGAGAGAGGAATCAATTTTAATTCAAGATTTTACTACATGAGGTATATTCATTTTGGTGTGGCTTCCATATTCTGTGCATTTAGACAATCATACCTTATTTGAGCAATATCTTAGACAATTAATTACAATCAGTAAGTAAACAGACTATAGTCCCAAACTCTGCATAGTAAAAAGCAGCAGGAAAAGAGAGAAATAAAAAGACTGGGTGTGATGGTGGAATGATGGCTGTGTAGTGCTGGAATGGGAACAGGGAAGGGGCTGGATGGGTGAGGTCAGCAACTAACAAAGGTTCAGGCCAGGAGTATTATGGGAACATAGAATGTACTGCAGGGAAAGTTCCCACCTGCACAATTCGGAAAAGCTGGTGTTGATGGGAAGGATCCATATGGCACCGGCTGTGAAGCAGTCATTGAAATGAAGGATATCATGTTTGGCAGCATGTTCAGCAACAGGATGGTCCACTTGTTTCTTGGCCACAGTTTATCGGTGGCCATTCATGTGGACAGATAGCTTGTTGGTTGTCATGCCCACATAGAATGCAACACAGTGGTTGCAGCTTAGCTTGTAGATCTTAACTGGTTTCACAGGTAGCCCTGCCTTTGATGGGATAGGTGATGTTATTGACTGGAATCGCAAGGATGGTGGTGGGAGGATGTATGGAACAGGTCTTGCATCTAGGTCTGTTACAGGGGTATGAGACATGAGGTAAGGGTTTGGGAGCAGGGGTTGTGTAAGGATGTACAAGGATACTGTATAGGTTCGGTGGCCAGCAGAATACCACTGTGGAAAGGGTGGGAAGGATAGTGGACAGGACATTTCTCATTTCAGGGCACAATTACATATTTTCAAAACTATCCTCATGGGCTCACAATTCTGTATGGGACTAAAAAAATTATTTTGTACTTTCTAGTCCAATTTGCACAACATGTTGGTCCTGCAGGGCAGCTGAAATGTCAAGTACTATCAACCCGTTCACCCTTGCTCCAATGAGAGCTACACAGATCCGAAACACAAGAAAGGAAGTTAATATTGCATTGCTGTCTATGCTGAGCTATGTTTAAGATTTCAAGTCCCTAACTCATCAGGAAGTTATTTTAAAATTATTTGCAAACTTTATACCCAACACAGACAGACAAGGAAGTGACCTAATAAAAATTTGTTACGAAAGTTGGGGTTTAGCTTGTAAAATGTGAGGATTAAGTCAGAATGAATAAACTATTCTATGACTCCAGAATTAAGTTCTCACTCTGCAGCAGAATGTATACTCTTTCCACAAATCCTAGTAGATTAGAAAAATCTTTTATGCTGGATCTTGACTAGATCCTAGGACCTCGCCTTGTGTGGAAAATGTTCCTATTGACTAAGTTATCCTGTCATAACAGTCAGATAGGTCAGTCAGGAAGAGCACTGTCCACTGGGTTTGAGTTCCAGTCCCAGAAAGCATTAATGTCCCAGATGGTTTCAAAATAGCACACCATCCAGTACAGAGTAAAATATTCCTTTTGGAAGTAGTCCCCTAGGTATTGGCTAAGCCACTTCTTCACAATATCCTTTCTTTATGCTGAGCCAGCCCAGAAAGACATGCAGGAGAACTTCTGTGAATTTGAAAAATAGGAGAAGAGGTAATGGCAGCAGTAAGGCTGTGTAGATGCATTGCGAGTATGCCTTGGTAACTCAGTCAGTAATAGTCCAGCCAACAAAGAAATGTTAGAGGGTAAAAGTTCATGTAATCAAAAATTTTTGTACAGTGGTCAGGGGGAGCATTGGGTGGTTGGGGAGGTAAGGGAGGGGAGGGAGGAAGTGTAACGAATAACATATTAACAAATTCTGCTCCTGGGGCATGAGTGTGGGGGTATGGTGACATGTAATGAGCACTTTTTCACATTTTTCTTGTCTATTTCGAAAACAGTGGCATACAGGAAAAATATTGCACAGTACAAAATTAAACCGTTTAAATTTGCTACAAAAAGGGTCATATTCATTTTTTTCCCTAGGACTAACAGTTTCTGCATCGCAAGGGATGGAAAAGTTTCAGAATATTAAAAATAGTGTTTTAATGGTATAAAGTGCAAAATTACTGTTTTCTTTTAAATGAAGTTAGTTATCACCAAAAATTAAATGTGTGTACGATATGTAAGTATAGCATAGTCACATTAAGCAATAAATTGTGTTTTGAGGGCATAAAAGGTTGGAAGTGTGGGAAAAGCTAGGTCGTTGGACTGTGTTCATGCAGTTCCCTCCTTCATAGGTCTGTAAACCGAAGAAGGAGCATGTCATTGCCCATGCTACCTGCTTCACTATGTCATATAAGAACCTACTACAGTTTGTTTCACAAAGTATACTGACTCTCAGGAGCATCCCTTTTGAATCACTGGTGATGCAGTGCATAGACATGCTCAGGTATTGTCTATTTTTTGCAAAATGCAGTAACACTACATAGAATACAGATAGGAGGCACTAATAATACCAATGCAAGAATCACAAATGACCAGAATCTATGTAAATCTCTGCACGTTGTTCTGCACTGCTAGAAGGTAAATTGATTCTGGTCATCCCGTACAGCAGCTGTAGCATTCTTCCAGGAAATGCAAATTCCCCCACCACCAACACTGTTTTTTTTCCAGTGTACAGACACATATTTCATCTCCCCAGCATTTCCTTCAAGTTCTCTTATGTTAATAGACAAAACTGTTTCAATGAGCTCGTGTTTATATAGTGGAACTATTGTCATTTTATTAAATGAGAAACTATTTGCAGTTGTTAAATGAGTTATTACATAAAAAAGGTCAACAGCTCAAGTTGTCTATCTATCACAAATAAAAGCCTGCCCCCCCCCCCCCCCTCCCAGAGTAACATGCCGTTAACATGTATTCAACAATTTTGATTTCATTGAATACTCTTCGCAGCTTAAGGGTATCAAATGTATCATTCCAGTCCTCACCTCTCCCAATATGTGAAGAGGACAAGAGGTTAAATTGGCTCCCTACCTAACAGAAGTAGGTCGTCTAGATGTTGTTGTTGTTGTTGTTGTTTTTGTATTTATTGGTCCTGTTGTCTACAAAGCAGCTTATGGATAAGACGTTGGACAAGTCAAGTTATAAATATACAGCTGAAAGTCATTTCTAGGCATACATATTTAAGGTTATAATATTACACTTTATACGTAATTATAACACACTTCACCGGCCGGAGTGGCCAAGCAGTTCTAGGCACTTCAGTCTGGAACTGCACGACCGCTACGGTCGTGGGTTCGAACCCTGCCTTGGGCATGGATGTGTGTGTTGTCCTTAGGTTAGTTAGGTTTAAGTAGTTCTAAGTTCTAGGGGACTGATGACCTCAGATTTTAAGTCCCATAGTGCTCAGAGCCATTTGAACCATATAACACACTTCATAAATTTAAATATTATTCAATGGAGTAAAAGCAGTGATGCTGTAAGTTACAGAGCTTCAAATATTTCAACACAAGTCAAGCAATGCATTACATAAGATTTGTGTTCTAGATTTAAAAATGATCAGTCCTATTCAATCAGACAAATTGACACCTATCTTCAAGATAAGTGGTAAGTGGATCTACTCAGTGCAAAGAGATTTATGCAGTCTACTGGTAACACAATTAATGATGAGAGGAATGCATTAACATTTTGTCTGGTCTTTAATTAATTCACCACCAACTGATTGAAACACAGTTACATGACTTGACAATACGCTTCCAATGACAGACACCAGCAAGACGTCACATTTACCAATCCAACCCCTTTCCCACCAACACTATGTGCATCACTGACAAATTCACATGTATGAATTAAGCATTTCTCAGCCTTTCTTTATAGGAATATAATTTACATAAACAACTGCAAGTCAGTACTCACTTAATAAACTGAAAATAGCTCCATTACATAAACACAAGCTGTGTGAAGTTATTTTGGCTGTTTCATAAGAGCACTAGACTGGACTGGACTGGACTGCATAGGAAATTCCAGGCAGATATAGTCTGTCTATAAACTGAAAAACAAGCAGTGCTCTTTGTGGAGGAAATTGCATTTCCTGGAAGACTGATACAACTGCCATACAGGACAACTAAGAATGAAGTTCCCCTGTAACAGTGTAGAACAGTGGGCTGAAATTTACATATATTCTGTCCATTTCAGTCCTTGCATTTGTATTATGAGCAATTAATATCTGTGTTCAATGCAGTATTAACACAATTTGAAATTTTCATGCTGCAGTGGAGTGTGCACTGATATGAAACTTCCTGTCATATTAAAATTGTACGCTGGACTGAAACTCGGACTTGGGACATTTGCTTTTCACAGGCAAGTGTTCTAGCAGTTGGGCTATGCAAGCAGAACTCATGGCCCATCCTCACAGCTTTACTTCCACCAGTACCTCACCCCCTACCTTCTTAACTTCACAGAATCTCTCACACAAAGCTTGCAAGATTGGCACTCCTGGAAGAAAGCATACCGTGAAGGCATGGCTTAGTCACAGTGTAGGGCTGTTTCCAGAATGGAATTTTCACTCTGAATTGGAGTGTGTGCTGATTTGAAACTTCCTGGCAGATTAAAACTGTGTGCCATACCAAAACTTGAACCCAGGATGTTTGCCCTTTGTGGGCAAGTGCTCCATCATCTGGGCTACCCATACCTCATCTCCTACCTTCCAAACTTCACAGAAGCTCTCCTGTGAAACTTGCAAGATTAGTAGTCATGGAAGAAATAATATTGTGGAGACATAGCTTAGCCGCAGCCTGGGGGATGTTTCCAGAATGAAATTTTTGGTCTGCAGCAGAGTATGCACTGATGTGGAAGTTCCTGGTGGATTAAAACTGTGTGCTGGACCAAGACTCGAACTGAGGACCTTTGCCTCTCATGGGAAAGTCCTCTGCTGACAGCTACACAGTCATGACCCACGACTCATCCTCATAGCTTTACTTCTGCTAGTACCTCATGCTCTACATTCCAAACTTCACAGGATCTCTCCAGTGAAACTTGCAAGGCAAGCCCTTCTGGAAGTTAGGATACTGCAGAACATGGCACAGCCACAGACTGGGGGATGTTTCCAGAACGAAATTTTCACTCTACTGCAGATAGTGCTCTGATATGACACTTCCTGGTAGATTAAAACTTTGTGCCAGACCAAGACTCAAACTCAGGATCTTTGCCTTTCATGGGCAAGTTTGGAAGGTAGGAGGTAATGTACTGGTGGAAGTAAAGCCATGAGGACAGATCATGAGTTGTGCTTGGAAAACTCAGTCAGTAGAGCACTTACCAATGATAGTGTTAACACACTTTGTGGAAAATAAACATTGCTCCTGGGAGTGTCTACTTACTGTGTCACCAGTGATTCATAGGGCGAACTGCAGAAGGGTGGGTATAATTAGTTTTTTTGTGGCATAGTGGATAGAGAATGCTCACTCTTCATTTTACAGATCTATGAAGAAGGAAATGAATCCACAATCCAGTGTCCTACCATTTCCCATGCTTGTAGGCTCCACTCCTGTCTTTCCACCCTGTTACACCTCTAAAACACAATTTACCCCTTAACATGGTTCTGCGTGGTACACACATTTAATATTTGTTCTTAACCTACTTTGTTTAACAATACACATAAATTTTGTACCATTAAAATACTGTATTTAATACTATGTGATTTTTCTGTCCACTACAAGGCAGAAACTATTAGTCCTAGACAAAAAATTAATAGGATATTTTCTGTAGAGAAAATGCTTAATTTTGAACTGAGAAAAATTTTCACTGCATGCTGCAGTTTTACTGCTGTTCAAGAAAAACCTAAAAAATGTGATGTTTACACAACCACCACACCACACCCCCAAGCCTACACCCTACCAGTCAGAATTATAACTGTGTTGTTCATGATACTCCCCTTTTGCACTGTACCAGAATTTGTGTCTATACAAATATCTTTGCCCAGCCAACATTTTTTGGTCTTCATTGACTGGGCTATAAGAGCATTATCCATAAAAGGCAGGACTTTGGTTACAAGTCCATGTTTGGCACACAATTTTGATCTGCCAGGAACTATACTATGTTTACTGACTGAATGATATGCTGAGGTTATTCATTGCAAAAAGAAGAAAGCAGGTGAGTTAGATAATATCAGAATGAGAGGCAAAATTACATCGCTTTCCAATTAATAAATGTTGGCAAGGGTTCAAAAGAGTATAATGAAGCCCTGTATGCATGTCAAAAACATATCACATAGGACATATCACGCACATAGAGAAGAGAAAAAGATAAAAACATTGCAAGAAATTCTTTTGGAAATGGTTTACTTTCCAGCACAACCACAAACTTCCAAATGAAAAATTACAATTTTCAGCTGTCACCAGCCGCCTTCAGATCTAAGGATGACCGGTGACTGGTCCAATACCAGTAATATACATTTGAAATTTTATGTGAATGTGTTTGACAATTCCAGCAAAACAGTCACAGATATCTCCTTCATGTCTGAAATGGTGTTATTTTCTATATGAATGTTAAGTCATGTTTTATGAGACATTACAAAGTACTTAAGACGAATAGTGCCATCTAAAACTGTTAATTGACTGGCTTCACAATGTTAAAATGCGTAATTGCCTATAAGTTGAAATACATCAGATAATTTGGATGCATTCCACACTCAAAGTATACACAATAGTAAGAAGATGCTTGGATAGCTACGGAAGGGAAATGTTATGAATTTATTTTATTTATTTTGAAGCAGAAATTTGTTAATATAGACATAAAGAATTTCCTTCAGGGAACTATGAATTGGAATAACAATAAAGGAAACTACTGGATGGAACTATATGTAAAATAAAGGAAAGGCAACCATTCACCTATAGGAAGCTGATGCTGGAGCACAGAAACACATAACACAAAAAGGTCATCACACTAGCTTTTGAGGTCTTATACTTTTGCTAGTAAAAGTACACATATCCGCACATGCAACCACACAGACACTCATACATGCGATCATATGGCTTTGGCAAGACCAATTATTCTCAGACTTACTGTGGGAGTGTGTGTTTGGGTTTCTATGTCTTATAGTGTTTGTGAATGTTTGTACTTTTACTAGAAAATGAGCAAGAACTCGAAAGCTAGTATGAATATCATATTCTGTTATGTGTGTCTATTGGGCACATTTCAGCTTCCTATAGGTGAGTGGTTGCCTTTCCCTTATTTTATGTATGAATTGGAATATTTTGGGGAAATATGATTTGTATTTTTATCAAAAAAAAATAAAAAGGAGAAAACCCTTTAAAACATCTGTGTTGTGTTCAGAAAGTTCTGTTATTGTTTCAGTCATTACAATAAAAACCTCATAAATATATGAAATTATAAAAGTTCTCATGGAATGTGAATAAAGAACACACACACACACACACACACACACACACACATTTATATACACAAACATATATGCCCGCCAAGGTATAAATAACAGAAAGTTAACATTATTTACAAATATCGTCATTCCCATGGCCTGTGTATTGGAATCCATATTAAAGTTAGGGAACAAATTGTATACTAATCTGTACTATTGACCAGTTTCATTACACGACCTAGAACTGAGTATCTACTATGTTGTCTACAAGTTGTCTGTTGTTCTACGTCAGCAATATGGACTTGGTGGAATGATTCAGTCCATGATCTTGTCTTGTTCTCCTTTTTTAATCTCTGTAACAACTGCCACTTCTTAACAAAAAGGAAGGTACTTTCTCTGCAGTTAACTGGGATTTGAAATTTCACAGAGCTGCTTGCCTGTCATGGATCACAGACATAATGAGACCTGACCATTTGTGGATAGTGTCATGCTGTACAAACACAGCCAGTTGGCCATTCACTACCAGCTAGGCATTCTTAACGCCCATTTGGCAGCTTCTTTTTTTTTAGCACTCTTTAATATTTAGACATATCCAAATCAGAGAAGGCCATTAGAGTGAAAATATATAACAAATTTTCCAAGTAACAGTGTTGAGATAGGTGGGGCACTATAACAAGTTCTCTATGATGGAGAACAGTCCCATAGAAGTGCCAAAGTGCAGGCCCTGCCCTATGTTCCAAGGATGTAATGTTTCAGAGTATTGTGACTTTTAGTAGTCTGATCCCTAAAATGGGCATTTTGAAGAGCTCTATAGCACATTGTTCACATTAAAGCGTCCACAAAGGAGGAAGGGGTAAAGGAGCCATGCAATAAATTTTGTGAGAGCCACTTTCTCTGAATCTTCATTCAGGGACAAAAACGCATAACACATACACTATTTCAGCAACTGCTTCCAAGCTGAAACTGATGGAAGGTAGTTCACTAAGCTTTTCTTTCTGTTGAGGCTACAGTTTCTTACCACAGGTGCATCAGAATCTTTTATGTGAGTTCCCTGGGAAAAAAGACACATGAACCTAAAGTTGTATCAAAAGGCTCAGTTAATCCACACAAATCGTGAACCAATTTATGTTCTACTGAAGTACAGAAGTGATCTTACTGACAAGAGTTAGTCTATACTGTCATTTAACTCTCCATTTGGGTTAAGGGCTCCACAGTTTCCTCAGGAAGCCATCAGCACATACATTCATTCTTGATAACTCTTTATCCAGTTTCTCTAATATGATTAGACATTCCAGAATGAATTTTCACTCTGCAGTAGAGTGTGCACTAATATAAAACTTCCCGGAAGATTAAAACTGTGTGACAGACTGGCACCCCTAAACCAGAACCTTTGCCTTTCAGGAACTAGTGCTCTACTAAGATCAGAAATCTGGAAGGTAGGAGGTGAGATACTGTCAGAAGTAAAGTTGTGAGGATGAGTCAAGAGTCATGCTCAGGTAGCTCCTTGAGCATGAAACGTAAAGGTCCTGGGTTTGAGTCCTGATACAGCACATAGTTTTAATCTGCCCAGGAGATTAATGACTACAGATATTTGATCAGACTGACTACAGATATTTGTTCAGAGAACTTTGAAATATATTTTTTATTTTTCAAATCTTGGAATAGATCTCTTCTTCATATTGGATGTTGCAGCTTCTCTTCATAGGTGACCCACAGACCCACAGCTTGCTTTTTTTTCTGCTTCTCTGGAGAGAGGAGTGGTCTAGGTGACCTGAAAGGGAAATATGAAAGAGCAAGTGTTGACAGAAGCACCTTCTGGTGGTGCCTCTGGCTTCTTATATTAGTTTTTTAAGGCTTCAGCAAACAAGATAGCAAAATGAAGAATAAGTAGCCTTGAATTTCTTTTGATCTTTTCCATACAATAAATGGTTTATCACTTCCATTTAATGGAATTTTCCCACTTCTGCATACACATGACAGCCCCTCCTCGAAGCTGGATGACGGTTTGAGCAACTGATGCTCACTGGCAGAGAGATCATCATTGTCATGATTTCCACAAGTAGCAAGGCCTTGGTTACCAACAATACCACCACTGTGATTCTGGCCTTGACCTTAAAAGATTCCAGAAGACTTAAAATATATGCATGAACCTTCAAATGAATAAATCAGCCTTCATAAATCCAGGTGGAGCAGTAGAGTTATGACTACAATTGAGTATCACATGTAACTAAGCAACCATAACACATTCCTAACCTTCTGGATTTTTGTCACCAATGCAGCAATAGCAGTCTGATCTACATTTTCCAGTCACATTAATACGACCACCTGTCAAAAGCCTGAATAAATACCTTTCACTGTGTGAGTCATGCAGGAAGACAGTCAGTGAGGTTCTGGAAATTACTGACATGGATATGGTGTTATGCTGACTCCAGTACCATGGATGGCTGTGCTAGATTTCTCAGTTGACAATCCATAGTATGAGGGCTGTTTTTTTTTCAACCTCCAATTGGCTGTAAATAAAAGAAAAATGAACAGAAAATAATTTTATTACCAAAAGTACAGTAAAGTCTTAACTTATTTTTCTACATAATCACCAAAATGATTGAGGCACTTGTCATACCGTGACACAAGCTTTTTGATGCCTTCCTCGAAGAATGTTGCCGCCAGTGAGGACAGGTAAGTCTTGACGTCATCCTGAAGTTCTTTGTTAGTAGCGAAGTGCTGCCCACCTAACCATGACTTCAGTTCTTGGAACAGGTGATAATCACTTGGTGCTAGGTCCAGGCTGTACAGTGGATGTTCAAAAACTTCCCATTTAAACTTTTTGAGGAGGTCTTTTGTCATGTTGGCACTGTGTGGTCAGGCTTTGTCATGGATCAAAACAACAGCGAACAAAAGCATTCATGTGCATTTGTTTTGAATGGCTCTGCGGAGATGACGTAAAGTTTCACAATGAACTTCCTTGGTTATCATCTTAGCTTGCTCCATAAAGTCCACCAGCAGCACTCCTTTACGGTCCCAAAACACAGTGGCCATTGTTTTTCTTTTCATCAGTGCATGTTTAAACTTTTTTGTCTTGCTTGGGGAAGCTGTGTGCATCCACTGCTTTGATTGTTCCTTTGTTTCAGGATTGTCATAGAGGACCCACGTTTCATCACCAGTAACAATCGACTTCAAAAAAACGTTTCTCTCATTGGCATAATGTGTGAGAAACGATAATGCTGACACCATCCTTTGCGTTTTGTGGTCAGTACTCAGCATTTTTGGGATCCAACGTGCACACAATATCCGATAGCCTAGGTCTCGAGTCACAATTGTGTACAAAGCAGACCTTGAAATGCCTGGAAATTCATCAGACAGTTCGCTAATTGTAAATCTTCGTTTGCATCTCACCGCCTGATCAACACGTTCAATGAGGCCTACAGTGGTGATAGACTTGCGACCTTGTTCACCTTCATCATGGATGTCTGTTCGTCCTTCTTTAAATTTTCGACACCATTCCCGAACACAACCATCACTTGTAACATTGTTACCACACACATTGCTCATTCTGCGATGGATTTCCGCAGCACTACATACTTCTGCTTGCAGAAAACGGATTACACTTCATAACTCACATTTGGTGGGAGCATCGAGCGTAGCAGCCATGTTTACACAGACGTAGCTCGGCTACAACTGACACACTGCAGCTGAAAACGGCAGAGGTTGTGGTGGACGAGCTGCACAATCACATGACATACAGGTCCAGCCCCTCCCTACCTCTTATTTGCTTAGATGGACGATTGGAGGTTGTTAAAAAAAAAAAAAAAAAAAAAAAAAAAAAAAAAACAGCCCTCGTATGAACTGTTTGGTTGAGGTGGTCACACAGATTCTCAATTGGGTTTAAATTGTGAGAGTTTGATGACCAGATGAGTATGGTCAGCTCATCCTGCTGCTCTTTGACTCATGCACATACAATACAAGCTGTGCGACACACTGCATTATCCTGCTGATAGACGAATCCATACTGAGGAAAAGCAAACTGGATTTATGGATGGACATGGTTCCTATGACAGATGCATACTTCTGTTGATTCATAGTGGCTACCAAAATGACAAAATAATCCAGGCAATGGCACAAAAACATTCCCCAGACCATAATTGTTGCTCGGTGTTCGCTGTCAGACATTCCATACTGTATACACCAATGACCATCTGTCTGATAGTGCCTAAAATATGATACATCTGAAAAGATCACCTGTTGCCACTCAGTGGACATCTAGTTGCAGTACTGGCATGCAAATTCCAGCTTTTGTAGCCAACGAACAGCAGTCAGCATGTGTGCATCATCCAGGTGCCTGCTGTGGAGGCTCATAAGCAGCAAAATTCACTGAACAGTTATCGAGCAGACATTGTTGTTAGCCCCTTGATTCATTTGGGTGTTCAGTTGCTCAACAGCTGCAAGTCTATTTAGCCATACACATCTCTGCCACTGTCATTCAAACCTGTCATCTATGACCCCTGGTCCACCACTGTTGCATCGGCACTAGTACCATATAGTGACATTTTACCATGCACAGTATTCTTTAACCATGATAGCACATAAAAAGCTTACAAATTTAGCCATTTCAGATATGCTTCCAATCTTGGCCCAAAAACCAATGATCATGCCCTTCTGGACATAAGATAAATTGCTCCATTTCGGCATCATGATAACGACTGCACCGTTTTGTGCATCCCCCCCCACCCCCCCATCCCCCCACCCGATGCGCTTCATATACCTTCCACTGCTACTGATGCCACCCCAGTCCGTGAGTGGTTATTGCACACTGATGCTGAACATAAGTGGTGGTCACATTAATGTGAGTGGACCATGTATGAAGATGCCATTTCTTAAGCTTTGTTCAGATATTCAAACACTAGCTACAAATTTCAATAATTTTGTACATAAAAATTCTTTGAAGTTGAAACACTCTTGTTTTATATTATGTCATCCACTACTGACCAAAATAGCAGTTTAACTTTAATTTTGATGTGACCGTGGACTGATAGATAAATGCTAATTGGATTTGCTGCTCTGGTAGTCATTTCTAATCAGGGTACAGCTGTTCAAGGATGTTCACACAATGATGAATAGCTCTGCAAACAACCAATGCCAAGATGTTTTACACTGTTTGACTGATAGGTTCTATTTAGACACAATATGAGGCAGACACTACTTTTGTCTTACTCACTTCTAATTTTTGGTTAATCTCATCACAGGTCAGAAATTTTGGTATTGCATCACATGCTGTAACAACACACAGTCCTCACTGCAATCCTATGGGTGATTAGCATGGTTGAGGCAAACATGAATATACAGCACACTTAAACCTTTAGGCATGTAATGGTGCCCCTTAGAGATATGGCTGCCAAGGATGATGATGATGATGATTTTAGAAGCTTGGCACTCAGCATCATGGTCATCAGTGCCCTGACGAAAAGTCATCATAACATTTTCATGGGGAAGGGAGGGGTGGTGGAAGAAGGCTGTCTTCACATGTGGAGTAGTTTATACTGCATTAAAGTCCATTTCCCCTCCCCAGCATTTTGGGGACAATGCCCAACAGTTCACAAAATTTCAGAACCTGTGTACAGTGTTGTCAGTGTCAGCAAGGATGGTGAGCCAATCTCGAGTCGAACCGAGGGCTGCCATGACGTCAGTGTATAAGACACACGTAAACAAAATGTGCTGAAGTGAAAGCAGCACACCACAAACTCCACAGAGCGGTGGATCCCCTGCCAGAGGAGGAAACCGTGTGTTAAAGTGCTATGACTTATATGTAGTGTGGTGACCATTCCTTCCATCAGTGAGGTTGCCATGAAGTCTACCATGTCAGTGTAATGGCAGTTTTTTTGTCACCTTCCAACCATTCAGTTTCCCACTGTCATGTGATTCGTCTGCCAGGTAATGAAATGACAGTGTGTGAGGAGCTGGCACATCAACGTACTGTTGGCTCTGTTTGCTTCAAATAAAATAACTACCAAACTATCCAATCTAATATGTGGCACTAGGGCTTGGGAATAAACAGGAATGTTCAACACAAGTTGTCAGCTATGATCAGTGATGTAGGAAACAATCAAAAAACATCATAAACAATACGCTGACTGTGACATCATATCAGTGCCCTTTTCAGGAATGTAATAAACAGAAACACTTCTGAGTAAGAAAATTTACCACATTGCAAAACAAATTCTTTGAATTACTAATATTGTAAAGAATGATGTAAATAATAATTATTGGAAACAAAAAGGGATTGAATATCATAAAAACACATTATCTTATAATGGACATCAGAACATACAGAGCCAGTCTATTAGGCTGTCATAGCATGAACTGAAAAGAACTGTTACTTATAAGAATGGGAACCATTCAAAAATAAACTTGAATCATATATCTCAAAGACAGATTGCAATGTGAATCTACAAATACTCTAGATGAACTTTGGACACTAAATTGAATCGTAACTGACAACTACCACTAACTTTGAATATGAAATAGGGTACCAAATTAAGAAATATACATTCATCTTAAAGAAATCAACAGAAATTTAGGAAAATATATTCCATAGAACTAAAAAAACATACTATTAAATTAATGAGATCAAAACTATCACAGAAAAGATGTAAACTAGAAGCTCATTTTTCCACAGTCTAATGCTGTTAATGATATTGTAGGTAGTGGGGAGTGAGCATGGTAATTATGACAACAAATAATCACTCACACTCCTATCATTCACTATAAATACTTTTATTCTACAAGCGCATACACAATGCATGAAGCATAGAGTGTGTACTACAGAGAACTGATCTGGCAAAGATACAGTTGCTCTTCATGCGGGAAGGCAATGATATTATTGGGGGATAGAGCCAGTGGTTCTATGGCCCCACAGACCCCCCCCCCCCCCTCCCTCCGCCCACTAGTGCGGAGCACGGTGTACATCATAACGAAGTGTCCTGCTAGCAAACGGTGAGGGCTGACATTTCGTAGTCCACCAGGTGCCTGTGCAGTGTTACAGAAATGTCTTCTGGGAGGTAGTCTTGCAGGTCTAGGTTTCAGATGCTTCAGTGACACTGTTGTCATTTTTCCAGCTTGCAAGATATCAAAAGTGTTTGGTCCTTGTTTCAACACCTTGTACGGGCCACTGTACGCAGGGTGGAGGGCGGGTTTGACAGGGTCAGTCCTGAGCATCATATGTGTACATGGTTGGAGGTCCTTGTGCATGAAGATGGTTGGTTTGGCATGGTGGGATGGCAGTGGGATGTGGACGTGGTGGATATGGTCTCTGACATGTTTCACTAGGTCTGGCAGGTTGACATCCACTGGGTTGGAGGTTTATGATATGAACACTACTGGGAGGGTGATTGGTTCCCCATAGAGCACCTCTGTGGCTGAGGCATCTAGATCTTCTTTGTAGGCAGCTCATATACTCAGCAGCACCCAGGGGAGGGCCTCTGTCCACTCTTGCTCATGGCATATGAATGCATTCTTGAGGGTGCAGTGCCACCATTCAACAACTCCCTTGGATTGAAGATGGTAGGCTGTCATGTGGAACTGGTGGCACCCACAGAGGTGGCAGAGCTGGGAGAATAGGGCCGACTTGAACTGCCGACCCTGGTAAGTTGTCAGAGACTCTGGGCAGCTAAGTGTGCAATCCATAGTGTGATGAAAGCTCGGGTGATGGTGTCAGTCAGAGGTGCGACCTCCAATCATCGAGTTGTCCTGTCTATGGCTGACAAGATGTACTAGTATTCATTTGAATCTGGGAGTGGCCCCACCAATTCTATGTGTACATGTTGGAAACTGCCCTTTGGGATGGGGAATTTCCTGAAGTGTGGTTGGGTGTGGCGTCCAGTCTTGGCTTGTTGGCATTGGATGCAGGCTCTCGTCCATGCAGCACAGTTCTGTTTAATGTTAGTCCAAACAAAATATTCCATTATGGGTTTCAGTGTTAGGCATACTCCGGGGTGAGACAAGTAGTGGTGGAGGTCGAAAACTGTCTTCCTGAAGTACTGTGGGACAGCTGGTCATTGCCTACCATGAGATACGTCACATAAAACTAGATTGGTTGTGTCTGCAATGGTGCTCTGCTTGAGCTGGAAGCCCATTGTGTCTCCAGATAGCAGGTTTCGAAGGTTGGTGTCAGTTGCTTGTGCCTCCACTATATGGTTGAAGTCAAGGTGTGCCGATGAGGTTGCAAGTCATGAGAGGTGGTCAGCCACCGTGTTTTCTGCTCCCTGTACATAACGGATGTCCATAGTATATTGTGAAATCAAATACAGTTGGTGGAATCGTTGAGGGGATGCATTGGCTGGCAGGTCTTTAGTAGTATCAGTCAGAGGGCAGTGCTCATGTAGATATTAAGCGACTGGCCCTTGATGTCATTTCAGATGTACCAAACTGCTTTGTATATCACCAAAATCTCATGGTTGAAGGTTAACCGCATTTTCTGGGAGTCAGTAAGTTTGTGCAAGAAAAATCGTAGGGGTTTGGTTGCACTGGGGACTTCCTGTTATAGCACTGCCGCAATTGTCTGTTTTCCTACAGTTTCACGTATTAATACAGAACATGTTTTTTTTCTTTTTTTTTTTTTAAATTTCTAATGTATGACTCGTTCGGTTCAATTTTTAGATTGTAACACAACTTTTTTATTTTCATTTTCAACGGTTTCATGGAAACATATTGTTGCAGAAGAAGCTGAGTAGCACCGTGGTATAGTGGTTATGATACTAAACTGTTGCTTCTAAGGTCGTGAGTTTAAAACTCATCTGGACTGAACAATTTTAATTTCTATATCCGGTTCGAGTACATTCTAGAAGTATCCACAAATTGACAGGATCGATGTACTGGAATATTCTGTAGCTATATATATACTGTATGTGTTCTGGTCGGAGGCAGTTTGCTCCGCACTCTTGTATGTGCAAGTGCTGAATAAACGTTCGTTAAGTGAAGTTAGTGTTCGTCAGTCATCTAATTACACCTTTTTTTCTACGTGACGTTATTCTGGTGGAGACAATGGGTATCGGAACTTTTGATAGCGCGCATTATCGACGTCACAGTGGCTCCCATCAGGCCACAACAGAGCCGCCGCTTACGTGACGAGAAACCTGAGTTCGAGCCATATTTAACAAATCGCAATCTATCGGAGACAGAACAAGAAGAGCATCTTACGATGACAGCAACTGTCTGCCACCCCATGAGACATCCTTCCGGTTCTCTGGTGACGATGGCCAAGATCTATACAAGTGGCTGAAGGTGTATGAGTGTATAGCCAGATTTAACAAATAGGATGACACCGTGTGTTTGGCTAACGTATTTTTCTACTTGGAGGGCACTGCCAAGCAATGGTATGAGAACAAGAAGGAGAAGTTCACAAACTGGGAAGTATTCCAGGCGGAACTGCGCAAGTATTTTGGCGACACACAACGACAGAACTACAAGGCTGAAGATAAATTAAAGTGCAGGGCACGGCGTCCAGGAGAAACTACAGCATCCTACATTCAAGACGTCTTGGAGCTGTGCAAAATAGTGGATCCTAGAAAGAAGGACGAAGGTAATGTTGCACTTCTCACGAAGGGTGTTGCTGAGGACATGTATCAAGCCCTACTCCTGAAGGAGGTTTCGACAGCAGATGACTTCATAAAAGGGTGCCAGTATATCGAGACAATGCATCAAAAAAGAATTACATGCAAGAAGTTGGAAAGGCTTCCAAACGTCGTATCGGTGTCTATGATGGAGGAAGCAACTGATTTCACAAATGCTCTTCGTCGGATAGTGAGAGAGGAAGTTCAGGAGGCGCTAGGATTGCACGGCGAGCAAAAAGCCGAGACTCTTCAAGAGGTCATTAGGGAGGAAGTGGAACAGACATTGAACCCATCTCTCGTCCTTCATTTCCATTTAAAACGGTGAAAAAGTCGAGACCCAGATGGAGATACGTTCCTACAATGCCTTATGAGGAACCTGTTTGGGTACCAAGGAAGACTGACGTCTGGAGGACCCAGGATAACCAACCAGTATGTTTCCACTGTGGACGACAGAGATATGTGGTGCGCTATTGTCGAGAAAGGTGGCGGATATTTGATGACGCTCGCACCAGAAGACAGCAGACTGATCTTAGCCGACGTCAGCTCCGGGACGACGAAGATGAACAAGAAGATGTGGGTACAGGATGACGTAGGTCACCATCGCCGCAAGATAGCCGCTGGAGAGCACGCTCCCCAACATGCTGATCAAGGTCTCCATCGCCGTTTAGAAGCTCCAGCCAATCATCTAGCCGCTGCAACCTGGAAAACTAAAGGGTGTGCCCCTCCTTGGAGGTGAGGCCACCGAAGGGAAAAATCCTCTGCCATCGATCACTGCAAAAATGACAGGAAACTATGTCGATATCCTCATGGGTGGCCAACCAGCCCAAGCTCTTGTGGACTCTGGAGCATCATATTCCGTCATTTCGGAGAAGTACCGTCGCCAGTTGCAGAAAACCGTATTTGTCGACAGCAAAACATCTCTTCTGAAGGTGGCTAATGGGAAATATGTGAAACCTGCAGGAGGATGTACCATTCGTGTGGGTATAAGAGGCCATACACAGTCCTTAGAATTCATTGTCTTACATGAGTGTAGTCATGATGTCATTCTCGGATGGGACTTTTTGAAAGCTTCTCAGGCAATTATAGATTGTGGTCGTTCGAAGATTATGCTAGACGAGGTGAGATACTGTGGAAGGAAGAGGCACATCTGAGTGTGTGGAGACTATGTGTACTGGATGAAGTGATCATTCCTGCAGTCAGCGCTAGAAAGGTAAGTGTCATGTGTCATGCCCTGCATCAACCCATGGATCTTGTAGTAGAATCTATGTAAGAGAAACATACCATTGAAGAATAACTTGGTCATCCCAGCCTCTGTCTTCTCATTTAAGAACGGATTCGGTGAATTGTAGATAGTTAACTGTCGCCAAGAACCGCAAATTTTTCCAAGACGCATGTGCATAGCAAACGATGAGCCGTTAGTTGAAGAACAGTTGAGCGTAATAGAAACCTCCCCTGAGTCAGTGGGCGAAATTAGCGCTACCACTACGAGACAAGACATTCTAGCTCGACTATCACCAGATCTCACTAAGGAACAACAGAATAATCTACTTGCCATTCTCGAAGAGTTCTCTGCATGCTTCAATCCACAGGTGAAGAGCAAATTAGACAGATCGGTGGTGAAGCACCGGATTAGCACTGGAGACCATCAACCAATAAGCCAGAGAGCATACCGTGTGTCAGCAACGGAACGTCGAATAATTCACGACGAGGTAGAGAAAATGATGAAGAATGACATCATTCAGCCTTTGTAGAGCCCATGTTCGTCACCAGTGGTACTCTTCAGGAAGAAGGATGGCAGTTGGCACTTTTGTGTCGATTACAGGAAGCTTAATAAGATACCTCAAAGGGACTTTTAACCTCTTCCGCGAATTGACGATACACTAGATTGTCTGAAGGGGGCTAAGTTTTTCTCAACCATGGACATGTACTCCGGATACTTACAAATCGAAACAGATGAGGCTGATCGTGAGAAAACTGCATTCATCACCCCTGAGGGCCTGTATGAGTTTAACATACTGCCGCTTGGTTTGTGCAATGCACCAGCAACTTTTGAACGGATGATGGATAATCTTCTAAGACACCTGAAGTGGACGATGTGTCTTTGTTATTTAGATGACATTATAGTGTTCTCAGAGACATCTGATGAACATATAAAAAGACTGAGGGCCGTTCTTTAAGTGTCTCCAACAAGGCGGACTGATACTTAATCCAAGAAAGTGTCTCTTTGGAGCAAAAGAAATCAAAATACTTGGGCACCTTGTGTCAAACGAAGGTGTACGGCCAGACCCATAAAAAGTGAGATCTATAACGGAATTTCCTGTTCTTAAAAGTATTAGAGATGTGAGAAGCTTCCTCGGATTGTTCTTATTACCGTCATTTTATCAGAGTTGTTAAAAGCTGCTGCTAAATTTATTGCTGGTGGTGCTCAACAAGATTCTTTCGACATGCTGCAAAAAGCTCTGACGACTGACGCTGTACTTGGTCTGTATGATGAGAGAGCACCTACATAACTACACACAGATGCCAGAGAGTATGGGATCGATGCTGTTCTGGTGCAAATTTCGGATAGAAAAGAGAAGGTTATAGCCTATGCTTCTAATACACCTACAAAAGCCGAGAGAAACTACTCAACTACAGAAAGATAATGTCTTGCTGTGATCTGAGCCACATGCAATTTTCGACAGTATCTCTATGGAAGGCCATTCACAGTTGTTACAGACCATCATTCACTTTATTCGTTGACAGGTCTTAAGGATCCCACAGAACGACTCGCCAGGTGGGCACTACGTCTTCAAGTGTATGACATTGCCATAGTGGAAGAAAACACCAAGATGCCGACTGTCTCGCAAGAAACCCTGTGCAAGACCATCAAGACTTTGATGACGATGGTGATGGTGACTGTCGCGCCCCACTCCAGGATCTCTCTGCTGAGCAGAAGAAGCACGCCAAGATATCTCGAATTATGCTTGCCTTCAATCGGTCAGAGGATGTGAAAGGACAATTTAATGTAGCTAATGAATTACTTTGCAAGAAAAACTTTGATCCGTTTGGAAAAAGGTGGCTACCAGTGATTCCTAAACACATCCACTTAGATGTTCTACAGAAATTCCATGACACACCTGAGGTTGGACGTTTAGGGTTTATTAAGACATATGATAGGATCCGCAAGAGATTTTTCTGGCCAGGTTTATTTAGGAGCGTCCGTCATTATGTGTCGCACTGTCTAGAGTGCCAGAGGAGAAAGGCAGTCCCTTAGAAACCACCTGGCCGACTCATACCAATTCCACCAGCCTAAACGCCTTTCCAGCATGTTGGGATTGACCTCCTCGGACGATTTCCAACGTCTGCTAGTGGCAATAGGTGGATTATTGTTTGCACTGATTATCTGACAGGCTGTGCCATTACAAAAGCCTTGAAAATAGCCGAAGCATCTGAGGTAGCCAAATTCATCATGGAAGACATTGTATTAAAACACAGTGCCCCGACGAGGGAAAGTTTTTCAATCGAATCTTGTGACAGAGATAAACCGTTGGTGCAACATTACTCATCACATGGCGACTACCTACTATCTGCAAACTAACGGGCTTACTGAACGCCTTAATAAGACCTTGACCGATATGCTATCAGTGTTCGTCAATGTTGATCAGAGCAACTGGGATGAGGTGCTACCTTTCGTGGCGTTTGCCTACAACACCGCCAAACAAGACACCACAGGATTTACGCCATTTTTCCTGGTGCATGGGCGTGAGGCGACTACAAGGATTGACACTGTGTTTCTGTTACATCCTGATGATGTGGACAATGACTACATCGGCCAGGTGTTAACTAGAGCTGAGAAAGCTTGGCAGTTAGCTCGACTGCAGGCTCAAGAAAACTATCGCCAAAGGTATGACGTGAGCCACCACCCTGTGGTCTACCAGCCTGGTGACCTCGTCTGGATCTTCATTCCTGTTCAGAAGGTTGGTCTCTCAGAGAAGCTCCTCAGGCGCTACTTTGGACCTTATAAGGTTGTAAAGACAATTGTCTGATGTTACTTATGAAGTTGAAGATTTCGACCCTGACACAAGACAACAAAATATCAGCGATACAGTCAACGTCCTTCGAATGAAGCCCTATAAGGATCCTGCAACCCAGCATAAATTTGAAGCTCTAGCGACAGGCAGCAAGCAGAAAGTCAACGAAGAGCGTAACAGAAAAAGAAGTGCTAAGAAGTTCACCGCCAGGGCGAGAATCAGTCATCAGGAGTTGGAGTATGCAGGACCGATGACTTGTTCCTGGACTAGGAGGACATAACACCAAGATCCTGTTCACTTAAGGAGGGAGCCATGTCACAGAAGATGCCGAGTAGTACCATGGTATAGTGGTAATAATACTAAACTGTTGCATTGAGGGTCATGAGTTTAAAACTCATCTGGACTGTACAATTTTAATTTCTATATCCGGTTTGAGTACATTTTAGAAGTATCCACAACTTGACAGGATCATTGTACTGGAATGTTCTGTATGTGTTCTGGCCGGAGGCAGTTCACTCCACGCTCTTGTATGTGCAAGTGCTGAATAAACCTTCATTAGGTGAAGTTAGTGTTTGTCATTCATCTAATTACACCTTCTTCTATGTGACAATATTAAATGTGAATGTTATTATTTAAAACATGCTTTTTTGGGGGGGACATATAATATGGTGTGGCTAGGGGCGCAAAATTTTTAAATCCACCACTGGCACACTGTACATGTGAATGTGAGCTGAAAATTGCACTAAAATCATGACATTTCTCTTTGAATGCATGCTAGTATTCAAATTAAATGGACAAAAACATGTTTTGTAGTGCTCTCCCTGTGATAACTAGAAGCCAGTATCAAGTGCTGAAATGATGGTCAGCTGTGCTGCTATCAACTCAGAGGAGGGATGCAGCTGTCTGTTTTTGACCATGCATGCTTTGATGTTATGTCACGCAGAGATTATTTTTAAAAACTCATAGCAGAAGGGTAACTGTGTTAGAGCAACTCTCCGTCATTCACATCAAGTTATAAACAGATACAAAAACACAAAAAACCAGTAGAGCCTTACTGTGCCAAGAGTATTGCTGTATGATACTATTTTTAAGTATCTCTCTATTGTTTAGATCGCTGCTAAGAATTCTTTGTAAACATCTTTTCTTTATTAATTTTTGCACATATCACCTGAGGATATGAAACTGGTCACAACACTGAATAAAAGTATTTTACAGCCAGTGTGGACCATTTCATCCTAAATGTGAAAATATGGCTGCAGTTGCCTGCACTTTAAAATAACATGTTTATTATAAAATTTCATTTTATTCAGACACTTCAGTTTGTGTACATAAAATTAACATATTCTATTTAGTTATGATTACTACCATTTTAAGTCACAAGGCTATAGATGATGGTAAAAAAAAAAAGAGTATACAAGGTAATTTGGTGTGAAAATGTTTTCTGTAGATGATGTGATAAAGTGACCCTTTTCCAGTATCTCTTTGGAGGAGAAATTGGAAGTTGAAGAGTTAGGTATATTTACTCAAAATTGAAATCTAACAATAGGAGGACATGGGATAAAGTTCACTGATTTGCCTCAAACTATATGAGTGGAAACAGGTAGATGCCCCTTCCAAGTACCTTGAATATTTAAGCTGGGTGGGCTACAGGAAAGTAAAATACGCTTTAAAAATTTACATGCACAGTATTAGGGCTTTTTGAGCAGCTGTAGCCCAGTGGTCAAGTGCGTTGACTGGCAGATTGTCAGCTCAGATTTGATTCCTGTTGCTACCATCAATTATTTAACATTTTATTTTATTTCTCAAAATGATAAACAATTAATTATAAAATATATGTATTTACATACACAAAATTACTAAATTAATTTTTTTCTGATTACTGCCCTTGTAAGTCAAAAGGCTACTGGACACTGCATTGTACCATATTGGTAAAATTTTGCAGGAGATTCCACTGCTATTAGGTATTATATATTTTGATCTGGTTGTAAGGAGTGCACCTTTCTTCTGACATACCACTGTCATGGCGTATAATGACAACAATGCCCCATTGCTAGTCACCACATCTTTTGGAGTGTTCGAGGAGTCACAGTTGAGCTCCAGCATGGAGCTGTCACATGCAGCTGTGTCAAGAATATGTAGTAAGAAGAAAATTTGCTAGAAAATGGAAATAACAATTAAAAGTGTTACATTGGTTCATAGAAGAAGAGTGTTAGAATCAGTAATTGTCATAGAGAAACATATTGGAAGCAGATCATAGGTGAAAAGGCCTTCATGATTAGTAATTACCTGTTTAATTAATGTGGAAATGTTACATAGCAACTGTTACTTCAGTTTGAATGTCAAAAAACACAATTGTTAAATAGGCCTGGATAAGTGTATGCCTTATTAGGGAAATGTGTAACAGAGGAAAGTACTTTGACTTCTACTGTTATTATTACAAAGTGGCATTTTTCATTCTTTAACTGAGTAACTTTAATATCTGAAAAGTAAAAGAGACACATGCTCATATTAGGCACATGGTCAACTCTATTTTGAAGGATGTTCTCTATGTGAAGCTCCCATACTTGAGTCTGATAGCACAACAGCCACAAAAATAAAAGGCGTTAATGAGACTAGGAGTTTTACATGGCCCAGTGAGCTAATATTTTCATAGTGTACAAATGATTGCCATTCTTAATAATTGAACTTAGTGAAGAATAAATGTGTATGTTAGTTGCAATCTGAAATATGGTGTCATGTACATCTTTCAGCAAACACCATCCCACACTCATTTAGACTTTTTGCTTCATGGTGATTGAGAGTGGTGTTATTGAGGAGATACTACAAGAATCAGATCAGCAATGCCTTTCAGGAGATTGACTCTGAAGAAAGAAAACCTACATTCATAGCATTTTTAGATGTAGAGAAAGTTATAAACAATGTTACCTGGAACATACTCTTTGAAGCTTTGAAGGCAGCATGTGTAAAATTCAGAGAGCAAAAAAGTTATCTGCAACCTGTACAGATACTGGGCTGCACACACGAGTCAAAGGACATGAAAGGGAAGTAGTAGTTGAGAAGCAATTAAGACTAGGTTGTAGCTTCCCCAAATGTTATTTGATCGGCAACCTCAGCTAGCAGTAAAGGAAATCAAGTAAGTACTTGGAGGTTCACTTGATCTGACTGGATAATATTTTGAAAAGAGACTATTAAGATGAACATCTGACAAAGTACAATGAGGGTAACAGAATGTAATTGAAGCTGATAGAATTTGATTACTAAATGAGGCACTAAAAGAAGTCCATACGTTTTGTTACTTTAGTAGCAAAGTAACAGATGACTGCCAAAGCAGAGTGGATATAATATACAGACTGACAATAGCACTAAAAATATTTCTTAAAAAGTCAAATTTGTTGACATCGGTCATAAATTTAAATGTTGAGAGGTCTTTTTTGAATGTCCTGTAGGAGCGTAGCATTGTACAGAAGTCAAATATGGAGGGTAAGCACTTCAGACAAGAAGAGAATAGAAGCCTTTGAAATGTGGTGCTACATAAGGATATTGAAAATTAAATGACTAGAGTGAACAACTTACGAGGATGTACTGAATCAAATTCTTACACTTTACAATTGAGGAGAATGGTGAAGGATTCAACATTTATTTTGTTGTTTTCCATAAGAAGCCTCTGCAGTTCTTTTGAAATTTAAGACCCACAGGCATATGTACAATGATGTCAGTAGTTCATGTATCTCTTGTGGATTTTTTGGGCAGATTCGCCACTCATAAGAGCAACATGTCAGTCTGTTCCATTGATGGTAAACAGATAGACTCTCTTTGGATGGATAACCTTAACTGTTCACAAACCAGAATCTAACAAAGAAATTTGTGGTGTAATTTCGCTGAAAGATGGGATAGGTTGATAGGACACATCCTGAGGCTACAAGGACCAGTCACTTATGTAATGGTATGAAGTGTTGCGGTTAGCATGCTTAAATGTATGCAAGTTGCAGGAGTTATGTAGAGACAAAGATGCTTACACAGAAGGGATGAGCATGAAGAGATATGTTGAACCAGTCTTCAGACTGAAGACCACAATAACAACAACAACAACAACAATGTGTGTGAGGGCTGTGTTCTGAAAGTTTCATTGTAGCTTTATGTTACACCCAATTCCTTTTTGAGTTGCTGTCATTGCTGTGGTCTTCAGTCCAGAAACTGATTTGATGCAGCCCTCCATGCTACTCTATCCTGCACAAGCTTCTTCATCTCCAAGTAATTACTGCAACGTACAGCCTTCTGAATCTGCTTAGTGTAGTCATCTCTTGGTCTCCCTCTATGGTTTTTACCCTACATGCTGCCCTCCAACACTAAATTGTTGATCCCTTGATGCCTCAGAACATGTCCTACCAACCGATCACTTCTTCTAGTCAAGCTGTGCCACAAATTCCTCTTCTCCCCAATTCTGTTCAGTACCCCCTCATTAGTTATTTGATCTACCCATCTACTCTTCAGTATTCTTATGTAGCCCACATTTTGAAAGCTTCTATTCTCTTCTTGTCTAAACTAGTTATCGTCCATGTTCCACTTCCATACATGGCTACACTCCACTTAAAAACTTTAAGAAATGTCTTTCTGACACTTAAATCTATACTCGATGTTAACAAATTTCTCTTATTCAGAAACACTTTCCTTGCCATTGCCAGTCTACATTTTATATTGTCTCTACCTTGACCATCACCAGTTATTTTACTCCCCAAATATCAAAACTCATCTATTACTTTAAATGTCTCATTTCCTAATCTAACTCCCTCAGCATCAACTGATTTAATTTGACAACATGCCATTATCCTCATTTTGCTTTTGTTGATGTTCATCTCATATCCTCCTTTCAAGACACTATCCATTCTGTTCACCTGCTCTTCCAGGTCCCTTGCTGTCTCTGACAGAATTACAATGTCATTGGCAAACTGCAAATTTTTTATTTCTTCTCCATGGATTTTAATTCCTACTCCAAATTTTTCGTTTGTTTCCTTTAGTGTTTGCTCAACATACAGATTGAATAACATGGGTGATAGGCTACAACCCCATCTCACTCCCTTCCCAACCACTGCTTCCCTTTCATGCCCAACCACTGCTTCCCTTTCATGCCCCCCCCCCCCCCCCCCCCGACTCATAACTGCCATTGGGTTTCTGTACAAATTGTAAATAGCCTTTCACTCCCTGTGTATGACCCCTGCCATCTTCAAATTTGAAAGGGAGTATTCCAGTCAACATTGTCAAAAGCTTTCTCTATGTCTACAAATGCTAGAAACATAGGTTTGCCTTTCCTTAATCTATCTTCTAAGGTAAGTCGTAGGTGGAGTATTGCCTCATGTGTTCCAACATTTCTACAGAATCAAAACTGGTCCTCCCCGAGGTCAGCTTCTACCAGCTTTTCCATTTATCTGTGAACAATTCATGTTAGTATTTTGCAGCCATGACTTATTAAATTGATAGCTCAGTAATTTTCACAACGGTCAACGCCTGCCTTCTTTGGGACTGAAATTATTATATTCTTCTTGAAGTTTGAGGATATTTCTCCTGTCTGATACATCTTGCTCACCAGATGGTAGAGTTTTATCAGGGCTGGCCCTCCCAAAGCTATCGGTAGTTCTAATGGAATTTTGTCTACTCCTGAGGCCTTGTTTCCACTTAGGTCTTTCAGTGCTCTGTCAAATTCTTCACCCAGTATCATATCTCCCATTTCATCTTCATCTATGTCCTCCTGAAACAGCATGCAAATATCAATTCTGTTTGCTGGTAATTTGAGTTTTTGTAGAACCTGAAACAATGCTTACTTTATTCTTCCCACCTAGTGAAAATAAGAGTAATAACCTATTGGTTACATGCTCAGTTTTAGAGTACACAGAGTTTAAGTAAGTAGGGGACCATGAATTTTATTTCACTTCTATTGTGCACGTTCATAAAAGGCAATCAGAATAATGTTTCTGGACTTCTGCTTCTGTGACAGTGATAGTTCAGTTACAAGTAATGTGAGAGTTGCCAGTTAGGCCGCTTATACACTGTATAGGACCCTTCAAAATTTGCAAAGTCTTGTTTGTTTGCCTCAAATTTTTCTTAATTTTTTCAGTATTGAAGAAATGTTTGCTTCAAGCTGAATAGTATATTTCACTGTGACAGCATTATTCCCTGTTCTATCAATGTTCTCTCTGCTTTGCTGTTTATAAGTTACTGATGTACTTCTGAGTGTTTGTTCAGAGAAGCTGTTTACAAATGTGTATGACAATTGGAATTTAAGTCAGTCTTGGGATGTGTACTAGTGTTGTTTAATTCGTGAAGATGAGCACTCATGAAAAGTGGAAATTACAGGTTTGAATTCTGTGGATGCCCCAGACTTTGAATGGTTGTTCTTTTCTTGTATTTTTCAAACTCAGGTCCCACAAATGGTATCATTGCTGGTTCCCAATGAATCATCATTAGATGATGCATGCTTGCAGACATGAAGTGTGTGTAGCAGTGTGTACTTCAGTGGTCACATGATATGGTACACCTTCAGTGACTATTGTGCCATTTCCTTAGCAGCAAAAAACATCATCTGAACACTGTCAGCCACCCATGACCCATGTTATGCTGGCTTTGCAGCAGTTCAACATGCATGGTGTTGAGTCAGTGTTGCACCAACCTTGCTACATCATGCTACAGCCAGCAGCTAAGCAAACAGCCCCTAAGGCACTATATTTATTTGTGGCCTTCCAGCCACCAGGGCATCAAGCTGATGGCCACTGCAGCATGACAGCTGCATCCTGCATCTGCTCAGCTTCCTCGGGGAAACTGTTGTTCATCACCACTTTTGATTGTACATTGAGGCCTGGAGTTTAGAGCCATCTCTGCTCTCTATCCCTGTAATCCCCAGTACTATGGTTTCAGCCTGTAATGCAAGCCAAGCAGAAGGGCTATGACTCCACTGAATCAGCATCAGCTGCATCCTGCATAACGTTACCTCATCCACCATCAAGTCTAGAACTGCCATCCAGACTGAGTTTTGCAGTGGCGGCCTTGCTTCACACAAGCTAGAGATCCATGTCTGCTTGTGCTCAATGTCTGAAAGCCCATGGTTAATAAAGTGTTCTACTCATATATGTGGGTGTCTTGCTAATTAGTTCCTGTTCACAATGGCCATTCTTTGCTCCCAGAGCATGTGAATAGGTCAACTTTTTTACCCAGGAAGTCTAGATAGGGAGTAGCCAAACAATTCTTACAAGAGAAGAGTGGCTTGCTACTCTTCCCGCAGTGGTCATACAAGGCCAGACTCCACACACTGTGCCGGCCACAGTGGTCTCACGGTTCTAGGCGTGCAGTCCGGAACCGTGCGACTGCTACGGTCGCAGGTTCGAATCCTGCCTTGGGCATGGATGTGTGTGATGTCCTTAGGTTAGTTAGGTTTAAGTAGTTCTAAGTTCTAGGGGACTGATGACCTCAGCTGTTAAGTCCCATAGTGCTCAGAGCCATTTGAACCATTTTTTCCACACACTGTAATCATCATATCACATGTTCTGTGTCAGTTTCTTCAAGTTCAACATAAAGTATTAGCAATATTCCAGAATGAGATTTTCACTCTGCAGCAGAGTGTGGGCTGATATGAAACTTCCTGGCAGATTAAAACTGTGTGCTGAACCGAGACTCGAACTCGGGACCTTTGCCTTTTGCGGGCAAGTGCTCTACCAACTGAGCTACCCAAGCACGACTCACGCTCTATCCTCACAGCCTTACTTCTGCCAGTACCTCACCTCCTACCTTCCAAACTTTACAGAAGCTCTCCTGCGAACCCTGCAGAACTAGCACTCCTGAAAGAAAGGATATTGCGGAGACATGGCTTAGCCACAGCCTGGGGGATGTTTCCAGAATGAGATTTTCACTCTGCAGCAGAGTGTGCACTGATATGAAACTTCCTGGCAGATTAAAACTGTGTGCCGAACCGAGACTTGAACTCAGGACCTTTGCCTTTCGCGGGCAAGTGCTCTACCAACTGAGCTACCCAAGCACGACCCATGCCCTGTCCTCACTCTTTCAGGAGTGCTAGTTCTGCGAGGTTAGCAGGAGAGCTTTTGTAAAGTTTGGAAGGTAGGAGGTGAGATACTGGCAGAAGTAAAGCTATGAGGATGGGGCGTGAGTCGTGCTTGGGTAGCTCAGTTGGTAGAGCACTTGCCCGTAAAAGGCAAAGGTCCCGAGTTTGAGTCTCGGTCCGGCACACAGTTTTAATCTGCCAGGAAGTTTCATATTAGCAATATTGTCTTACATGATGAGGAAATGGACATAAGTAGAAGCATTGTGTGTGGAGGTGCCAAATAAACTTAATCCTTGTGTAGCATTGAGATAATGTTTATTATTCAGTCAATGTTCTGCTTGTATTTAGAAGAATGTACTAACTTGTGTTTAATGTAAATCTATTTACAGTGATTTGTTGATGAGCCATTGTCATAATTTTCCACTTAAAACCAATTGTCATAAGAATTACAAGGAAGTTTTTTCAATATATATTTATAAAGTTTAAATATTAGTTTTAGTAAAAAGTTTTGGGGGAGTAAATGCAGAATAAGGTATGACATGGGGGTAGGGGGGATTTACGTGAGGGTGCTGAGACACATCACACCAATTTTGGAGAGAAATAAAATGTGACATACGCAAAATATGACCAAAACTAATGAGAAGTTCTGTTTTTCATTAGGAATCTTTACTTATTCATAAACACCAATTTTCTCCCCTTCAAAGTAGTCCCCCTTAGATATAACACACTTGTACCTGCACTTTTTCCAATCTTAGAAGCACTTCTGGAACTTTCTTTTCATTATGGTGTTCAGTTCCTAAGTGATTCTGCTTTTATCTAATGAATGGTGTAAATGATGTCCTTTCATGGTTATTTTCATCCTTGGAGATAGAAAGAAGTTGCAGGGGGCCATGACCAGAAATTACAATGGCTGAGACAATATAATTGTCTGTTTTTTTGTCAAAAAATCATGGACAAGCTTTGAGGTGTGAGCAGGAGCATTATCATGAAGCAATTTCTACGAGAGGTTTTGCCATAATTCTGATTGTTTCCTTCAGATTGCTTCTGGTAACAGTGTGTAACTTCCAGGTAGTTTCCCTTTTTGACCACACAACAATAACACAGGAACTCCTGATGCATTATGGCATTGTAATTGAAGAAAACACTGAGAAGAACCTTCACATATGATCAGACTTACCAAATATTTTCAGTCTTGACTGTTGAAGAAGTTTCCATTAAGATTTTCAGGCCTTGGTTTTGGCATTACACCCTCATACCCACGTTTCATCACCAGTTATAATCTTCTCTAGAAGTTCTGGGTGGCTGTCCATATCATTCAGCAATTTCTGAGTGATGTCCAAATGATTTTGATTTTGGTCAAAATTCAGAAATTTTAGAACAAATTTTGCTGCTACACAAAAAAATCATGGCATGACACAAACCATATGCAACATCATCAGAAAGCTCTGTGATGATGATTCAACAACTTTCCAGAACCATTTTCTATACTACTTCTGCATTACCATCAGTAACTGATGTGCTAGTGCATCCAGGACGATCACCATCTTCAATGTCTTCTCGACCCTCTTTGAAATGTTTTATACCACTCACTTTCTTAATAATAGCAGACTCGCCAAAACTCATAGCAGACATGTCCAATGTGGTGCTGCACTTTATTCCATTCTCCAAGCAAGATTTAATACAAATTCTTTGATCCAGCTATTTGAAAAGTAAAATTTTGCCAAGCACTCAAAAATATGTACAACCATTTTGATCAGTGACAATAAATTAAATATTCAAAACAGCTGGAAATGCAGACATAAATCAGGAACATGTTTTCAACAGAACAATTTTTTATGGGATGTATAAAGCTTGTGAATTAAAAAAAAAAAATCCTATTTTTTTTATCAGATGTCGTACATCTGTAAGTATACAGTTTGTCTGCAGCAATGGTGTTCTGTGTTATTTATACTGACACAGGATGGGTAATGATGAAAACTAATAGTAGATGATCCTATGAGAGTTGAAGTAGTATTGTATAGCATTATAATGTAAATGTGTTTCACATTCTTCTTGTGTAATTGAGATGGAAAAGCTTATGCAGCCCAGATGTGTCTATATGAGTATGGGTAAACACCTAGAAATGACACTGAGATTTATCAAGTGAACAAACTTGAAATAATGTTAGTCAAGTCATAATAGCATTCGCCCACACAATTTGGTAGTCTTCATATGTTACTGTACAGCCACTTCTTCTTGTGAAGCAACATGTATCACAAAAACTTAGCTGAAAATGCAAAAATTGGTGAAGTATTAATTTTGCTGAGAGAGCATGAAGGATCACTTAGTGTATAGTATCTGTTAGTGCTTAAATTAGTGAAATAAAATATTATTAGATGTCATCTTCACTCAACATAGAAGCAGAATAATATATTCAAGAAATATGAGCAGGATAGGATAGGGTCCCTCAAGACAGGATTTATAGATGGCAACACTTAAGGCCAGAAATTTTTCATTCCTCTCCCCCCACCCCCTCCCCATCCCTCATCTCCACACACTTCACATAGGCTTTTGACTTTCTTTTTCATATTAATACATTGTTTGCTGTCCAACAAACTTAGGACTCCGTATTACCAATTATGGAATTAGTTAAAAAAATCATATCATGGGCTCTGCACTCGAAACTTATCTTTCCTCTTACAGTAATCTTTCTGGTGAGAAAAGGAAAACTGAAGTAGAGCAAGGGAAGGAACATAACTGACTTAGATGGTATCACATTTTGGATGGGAAAAGTATATGCAGGTGGGGAATGCAATATTCATTTTTATTTAGACTAACAACAAAACAATTCAGAATGATGCAGTTTATTGACAGGAAGACAAGAAGTAATGTGAAATCATGAATATAGGAACTAGTCTAGAATATTAGTATTGCCCAGAAATCTTTTTATTGTATCAGTTTGTATTACTGTGCTGAATTTTAGCTTTGTATCTGTCTTAGCTACAAAATGCTGTTCCTTGTAACTGCACAGGTGTACATTATCATGAAACCATCACTTCTGTCACAAAATATTACTATACTAACCAATATTGGCTCGACTACAAGCCCAGAGGGAGCCAACACAATGTGATCAGTGAGAGTGAGTGAATAAACTAAGCACACAGAAAACAGCATGGCATGAGGTGAATGCCAGTCTGACGTAAATGTCTGCACACAATCTACCAGGTCAGGCCTATTGCTCCTGGCAAGTAAACACCTAGGTCAGTAGTGCTACCCATACAATATTTTGTGTATGCCCTCTGTCACAGCCTTCTGCATCATTCCACTGCAAGACCTATGCCATTTCATCTGCATCCATCCCAATAACCACTGTTAGAGATACTAAAGCCTCTCACATGAAAGGGCCACGTGGGGCTGAAAATGGTCAGGCTTGTGCTACAACATCAAATGCAAAACCGGAGAGGGCTTGAAATTTCCTGGTGGTGGACTGAGCGTCAAACAAGACAACACTGACACAACTAGCTCTGGGAGAGGAGCAGAATATTGCATGGGTGGAGATAAGAGTTGGTCCAGCAGTACCGGTGGGGTGAGGCTTCATCGACTGGCAAGCATGGGAAAGAAGAGACTGGTTCAGCTTCCATGGGGTCTGCATCAGTAGTTGGGGGAGCTATCCTTACTAGTGTTCTGTTCAAAGGCCAAAAGGAGTATGGTGGCAGCATGGGCTGAGCACTTTGCTTCAATTGGTAGTCTCCCA
The DNA here is from genome assembly GCF_021461385.2 of Schistocerca piceifrons. Lineage (NCBI taxonomy): Eukaryota > Metazoa > Arthropoda > Insecta > Orthoptera > Acrididae > Schistocerca > Schistocerca piceifrons. The sequence goes on from NC_060139.1 coordinate 354,667,358, forward strand.
CTAGAACAACACCGCAACTGGATCAGTCACAAAGGTGGCATGGAGAGAATGGTGCCAAGGTTCCAATAGGTCACAGATCCAACTGGTCAGAACGATGGGTCACCTGCTCCATTGGACATTTTTCACAAACAATTGTCAACCTTGGTGTACCCCATGGCACTTTGCAGTGCCCCTGCTGCTGGCCGACACACTGGGCCCAAGTGGCAGCCCTGCAAGAAAAATGCACTTGGCCACACCAGTGCATGTGACTTGGGCTGCAAAAAGCCCCATGGCTGGCACCCATGTAAATGTTCTGCCAGGCAATAGCCTTTAACTGACATCACCTGGTATGTGGCAAGAGAACAAGACAAGGTGTTGTCACAATATGAGACAGATGTGGACTTCTTCATTTGCATTTTGAACATTTGTAGCAGTAGCTCCACATCCAAGTTAAAAGCTGGGTGAAAAGAGGTAGCAGTCAGATGCTGGACACCATTACAAATACAAAAATCTGCAAACCCCCATGACATGAATTTCCAACCATCATCAGAGTGAAGGGTTTGAGGAGAGCTCTCAACAGCAGAAATGAGAGAGGTGCATAAATAGTGGCAGTCAACATCATACAGTTTAGGAAGACACAGGAAATTTAAAAATGTGTTGACCACCAAGAACCACTTGCCTCCCAAGAAAGGGCGCACAAAGTCAACGTGCACCTTGTCCCAAGGGTGCTCCAAAACTGGTCAAGAAGTAAACTCAATTGGTCGTGCAGCCTGGTTCTATGCACAAGACACACAAGCCTGCACACAATGGTCAATATTGTGATTAATCACTGGTCAGTAGATGTGACACTATGCCAGTGTTTCTATATCTGGTGTACTCCATTATGACATATGCAGCAACTGGAGTATGCAATGAAGCAGTACCAGAAAGCAATCACATGACAGCTTCATTCCTCTGTCGCCAGCATGAGGACCCCCTGGAGAATGCTTAGCCAATCCTGCAGCAGAAAAACTGTATGCCACTCCAAGTCCACTCCCAAAGGAGTGTGCTCGCACCATCCCATCTAGACTGCTGAAACACTTTCCCAGAAAAGCAAGTTGGTGGCCATGAGCTCTTCCACAATCAAAGAAAAATACAGCAATTCCAGCTGCAAGATATTGCCCAGTGTGAAAAATTAAGCCTCCTGTCAACCAAATTCCAAATGTATCATACCGGCAGCAGCAACAGCACACATGCGTTAGCATGGTGAGCAGTGGACAGGTAACAAATGTCATCATAATAATGACTGAGAAAGAGGACCTGCCTCTGATACTGGTGGGCATTAGAGCAAGAGCCAAGTAAGGAAACCAAGGGCCTGTGGTTGGCAGTGAGTATTAACTTTGCTCCACATAAAAAAATGACATTTTTAAGTGCAGAAAATGATAGCTGGTATCTCCTTTTCCACATTGTGCCACAGAAAGCATAATCAATGCATAAGTGATGGGCCACTTAGTGCTGTCTAGGTTTCAATGTGACTGAACTGCACCAGTGGCATACTGGGAGAAATCGGTGGCCACAGTTAATGGTTTACCCATTGTAATGGAAGCCAAATAGGGAGCACAAAGACTGCTTGAGGGACTGAAAAGCCTGTTGACTGTCTGCAGATCACAGAAATGTGATGCCCTTTAGGCAAATCTGGTTAAGGGGACAGTAGATGTGCATGGCCAGGGAATGAAATTAGTGTAATAAGAAAGCTTGCCCAAAAAGGACTGAAGGATTGGAACTCCTTCAGGTTCTTGGGCATGCTGATGATGGCTTTGGTGTGATTGCCACAGGGATGAAGACATCTTTACCCAAAAATATTTTTTTCCAACAGTGAATTAACTACTAACAATGAAGTTGCTGTTCCACATTCTTATAATATGTAGAGATGGAGAATTGCCCGTCATAGGAATACACTGCTTACTATAAGACCCAACGTGATGTAGTGTTATTGCAATGCAGGGCAGCCCATGAACCTGAATGTATTTATATTAAATAGAGTGAGCATAGCCCCTGTGTCTACCTGAAAGTTAATCAGCCACCTATCCACTACCAATATATACAGAATATGCTGGGCTCATGCTTGTGGCATGTCAGAGACATCCTAAGAGTTGAGGAAAACACCAAGACCTCAGATAACAATCCAGTGGCTTGCCGACTATTAGAAACCATTGACAAGTGGCCCAACTTGTGGCATACCTCCACATGGCCTCTACACATAGGCACTGCCATTGAATATGCACAAAATCACAGCTGAAGCAGGGCTACCTACCCATCCACTCAGAGGAAACAGATGTGGAAGGAGAGCAACATCAAAGAGCCAAAAAAATATGCAGATGGGGATAATGATGCTTTGACTGGCTCAAAACTCCTTAGTCCAACACTAGTGACAGCAAGCAGTGCTGTGATGTCGTTCTACTCAAATCATCAATGACATCAACACATAGTGGCTTAGGCCACCTGGCTCACTACATGGAGCACTGGGAACTGTTCCATGTATATTTAACTTTCCACCTGCCAATTGCCTGACAGTACAACCATTGCCACTGCTGGAACTTCATGAGATCTGAAATCTTTGCAACTTTGGCTAAGGAAGGGTCAGAAATGCTAATGCCCTAGTTTGCATTTCAGGATCAGGTGTTAACCAGATGATCATGTCCTTAATCATCATGTCTGCATACGAAGTAGCACATACACTCAGAACAACACTTGCGTCAGAGACCTTGAAGGTCAGCAATCCATTCCACATGCCATATATGACTAATTGTGCCTCTACCATATGAGTTTGATCACCAGAATACTGTATGAGCAACTGACACAGATCCTCAATGTTCAGGTTCTTAGGCTTGGTAGAGTGCTTAAGTACTGTACTATTTTGTATAGTCCCAAACTGCAGGACAATAACAAGGCAGTCTTATCAACTAGATCAACAATGTGCCTTGTCTGGCTGCACAGCAGGTATCGGCGTGGGTGATTCTCTCACCTGTCCGTAGATTTGTCGAAGCCAGCAAATGGCATCAGGGATGCAAAGGAGAATACTTTCCTACAGCTGCCTTGCTCACCAAGAGCACAACATGTGTATGGAGCTATTTTTCATTCTGTTTGAGAACTTCTTGTGTCTTCTCGGGCTACAGCCTTTTTGCTGCTTCTTGAGGGGCACTGCTCCTAGCAGTATTGCAAAAATTTTAGGTTCATGGCAGCCATAATTTATACAAATGAAAAAGAAAAGCATCACACCCATATAAATGTCCTGTGTCACCACTTTTGTATCTGTACAAGAGTGATAATGCTGCAAAACTGTCACTGTCAGCACAAGATATTACTATACTAGCTGATGATTGCTTGACAACAAGCTCAGTGAGCTGAACCCAGGAAGAAGGAATGAAATTAGAACTGTGACTCAATCTATGGGGAGTAGAAAGTCTGAACACCCTGTAGAGGTGGGGATGGAGCAAACATAGTGTGAGCAGTGCAAGAGACTGAATAAACTAAGTGCACAGAAAACAGCAAAGGCCAAGGCAAAGGCCAGGTCTGAGGTAAGAACTGCTGGGCCACACCTACTGCTGATGGCTGGTAAACACCAATGTCTGTGGCTCTGTCAATGCAATGCTTTATGCATGCCCTCTGTGACAGCACTCAGCACTATTCTACTGGGATACTTAAGCCAGCTCATCTGCATCTGTCAAATACCCAGAGGTGGATATGTTAAACCGTTAATTTCTAATTTATTATTTTTATCAAACCTATGCCTGCATTACCACTATTTAATTTTGCAAATAATTTAGGAATAAAGGGACTGCTCACTGAATAGTGAATAGCAGAAGCATTAAGTTGTCAATATGTATACACAAAAGAGAACAAAAACCTTGGTAGTTTCTGGAAAAACTCCTTTGAGCTAGAACAAAACTCAAATATCATGAGTGGCATGAATTAACGTGGGCAATAGTACCTGCTTGGCGAGCCTTTGTTATACCAGGATTTCAACTTGTTTCTTGTCTGAAGCAACAGTAACAGGTCAACTCAATGAAGCAGATAACTCAAGTTAAGTATTTCATTCCAGCCATAATAGGAAACATTTCAAGTGATGGAGGAGCTGGGTTCAATGTAAATTTCTGGCAGCATAAGTTTCACGTATACTTTGACAACACATCATCAAAAATCATGATCTGAAACAAACTTTGGACAAAGAGAAGAATAAACAAAGACAAACAATTATTTGGGCAAAATACAATACAAATTTCAACCATGAGTACAGCAACATCATCATTTGCAACAAGGCATTTCCAACAATTGTTTCTACTTTTGTTCAAACTGATGCTGAGTGTGAGTCATGTGAAAAAATTTTTGTTTAGGACTGCAATTTTATATTTTGGTTTTATTTTGAGTGATAATTCTGGCATAACCACAAGTGCCGGAACAAAGGCAAAGAATGGAAAACCAGAGAAGGCGGTGAGGAAACGTCAGCCAATGGTGCCGAGCAGCATTACTGATGTGTGTCAACTTCCAGGAACATTACAATTAGCCAAGGACTCTAAATTATATTGCATGTCACCCCTCATTTGTGACTACTGCTTGTAAATCTCAAAGTTAAGTATTGTCAGCCTGCTTATTTGAAATAAAGCTACTAATGTTACATGTTTGAATTGTTGTGTGGCATTCCGAGAACGTAGCATCCTTTAGGCATCCTATACAAGACAAGTGGGCAAGATCCAACAAATGGCAACAAGGTGTTACAAAATGACCTCCATACCGATGGTCATAGACATATTTTTGCAGGTGCCTTGAACCTCTCTTGTTACTTTGCAGGGACGCATATTGCTTTAACAGTTTCTTGTCATTTTTGCTAATCAGTGTCTTCAGGTGGGTGTTGCACAAAATGTATTCGATTTTGTTGTTATTTCCATTGCATGTCATATATATTTTTTGCATTTGCACCCTCCAATATGACCCCCCCCCCACCTGTTCCGCCCCCTGCTAAGGCATCACAGCTGCAAGCCTTCGATGCCACACAGCTAATGCAGATGCTTCAGTTCCAAACTCAACAAATTTCCACATTACTCAACATGGTGCAGTAGCTACTGGCCAATGCTGTGCACCTGACAGAACAAGTATCACTTACTGCAGCTGCTATACCTCCTTTTTGACAGTTTCGTGACCAAGAAGAGGAATGGCTAGAGTGGTTAGCACAGATCGAGGCACATTTACTTGCCCACAATGTTGCAGGTACTGTGAAACTTCCCTATCTACTACCCACGGTAGGAAGTGTAGTGTTCAGATAAATTCAAAAACTTTTCTACACCACTCCGAGTAAACTTAGTTATTGAACAGGTGGTACAGGCGCTAAGAAACTACTATGACCAACAAGTGAATGTGGTAGCAGCTAGGTATCAATTCTTCAGGTGCAAAAAATGGTCAGAAAAAATGGTTCAAATGGCTCTGAGCATTATGGGACTTAATTTCTGAGGTCATCAGTCCCATAGAACCTAACTAACCTAAGGATTAGATTAGATTAGATTAGTTTTTCGTTCAATATATCCATGCTGAGGAGATCGTCGTGGATGTGGAACATCACACACATCCATGCACAAAGCAGGATTCAAACCTGCAACCATATCGGTCATGCGGCTCCAGACTGTAGCGCCTAGAACCGCTCGGCCACTCACTCCAGCTGGTCAGAACAAACTTATCATGAGGAAGTAACAGATTTGTAAGGTGTGACAAGAAAATCGAAATTTAAATGTTCTTACAGTGCTTTATAGTCAGTGTTATGTTGCATGATGCAATTGTGTACAGTGTGCCTGATGTCAAAATCAGAGAACAGATTTTGAAACAGTCTGATCCATCATTTCAGCAGGTAGTGCAAATTCTAGATTAGTATGATTCCAGTGCCTTGTCACTTGATGCATTTGAGCAGCCAGCTATTTGTCGGGTTGAGTCCCTTGCTTGTGCTCGCCCCATTCCGCACCGGTGGCTTGCACTAGCCAAGTTGCGTAAACAACACTCGTTCACACCACATAAGCAGTTCACTAAGCAGGCAGCTACACAGGCGAACAGAATTAAGTCTTGCCCTTGCTGTTCAAAATGGTTCAAATGGCTCTGAGCACTATGGGACTCAACTGCTGTGGTCATCAGCCCCCTAGAACTTAGAACTACTTAAACCTAACTAACCTAAGGACATCACACACACCCATGCCCGAGGCAGGATTCGAACCTGCGACCGTAGCAGCAGCGCGGCTCCGGACTGGAGCGCCTAGAACCGCGTGGCCATGCGGCCGGCGCCCTTGCTGTTATACGTGGCACAAACACCAAGACTGCCGCCCCCAACAAGCTCAGTGTTATGCTTGTGGTAGAAAGCACATGTACAACAATCCGTATGTTTCCAATGGAAGAAAGCTAAGAATTCAACCCACTCACAAAAATCTATTCACATGGCCCATGTCTTAAAAGCAGTATATTCTAAGTCTTTAACTAGCAAGCGTACAGTTTCGCCAGTCATACGTCACTCAAACAAACGTTTTGTTCATTTACTTATTTGTGGGAAATATGTGAAATTTCAATTGGACACGAGTGCCTCTGCCACATTGCTAAATCGTCACACAAATCAACTGTTAGGCTCTCCATGCCTGCCTCAAACTAGCACGCAACTGATGGCTTATAATGAACAAGACATACCCATTCTCGGAACATGTAGTTTGCATGCTATGTATCGCTCACATACATGAACAGTGACTTTTACACTGCTATAATCATGTGAGTATGAGAACATATTTCATCTTGATTCTTTTGATTCCTTTGGTTTTAATATTCAGGACAATGTGTTGTCCATGCCTGCATTCAATGCCAAAGATAGTGTGGTTAGCTTCCTAAAGGAATTCCCGGAACTATTTTCTGAAGGTTTATCAAAAGCTAACAATTTTGTTGCACATATTATGCCGAAAGACAATACAAACCCCCACTTTTGCAGGGCCAGAACTGTTCCCATTGCATTACGGGACAAAGTCACTGCTGAGCTAAAATAGTTGCAAGATATAATTATCGTGCCCATTTCAGGTTTTCAATGGGCAAATCCACTGGTTTTGCTCCCCGAACCTTCAAGTCGCATTCGCCTCTTTGTTGATTTTAAGTCTACAGTCAGCCCACAAACTGTCATTGATACTTATCCATTGCCACGCCCAGAGGATGTCACGGACAACTTAGGCACTGGACGCTACTTTTCAAAAATTGATTTCAGCGATGCGCATCTTTAAATACTGCTTGATGAAGAATCTCAAAAAGTGTGTGTAGTGAATACTCATTTTCGTTTGCCTTTTGCAATGCTTCCGCACCCTCCATTTTTCGACGGTATTTGGAACAACTGACTGCACAAGGGCCAAACTGTTCAAACTATTTGGACGATACTGTAGTAGCAGGTCATATACCTGAAGAACATATTGCAAATTTACTTTCTTTGTTTCGTGCGTTATCCGAAGCAGAACCAAAGTGCAGACTGGACAAGTATGATTTTTGTAGACCTGAGAAGCAATATCGTGGCCATGTCATAAACAGTCAAGGTGTACATCCTCTGCAGTTGCATTTGTTAGCCGTATGAGATTTGCCAGTTCCTCACAACATCACAGCATTGCAGTCAGTTTTAGGGAAAATGAACTACTATATTCATTTCATACCGAATGCTGTACAAATAGTAGCTCCACTGTATCGCAAGAATGTCCCCAAATGGCTTTTCAAAAACTTAAGGATGCATTGCACTCCATATATGCACTCCGTCTTCAGGCCACAAGTAGCCCATCGGGACCATCCGATCGCCGTGTCATCCTCAGTTGAGGATGCGGGTAGGAGGGGCGTGTTGTCAGCACACCACTCTCCCGGTCGTTATGATGGTTTTCTCTGACCGGAGCCGCTACTATTCGGTCGAGTAGCTCCTCAATTGGCATCACGAGGCTGAGTACATTGCGCAGTGATTAATGCTTAGTCCACTTTGATCCTGAAAAACCTGTTGTATTGCAAGTTGATGCTTCCTCTTGCAGAACTGGTGCAGTGCTTCCACACAGAATTGGTGCTAAAGACAGACCTATTGCTTTTGCATCAAAAGTGTTGTCCAAAACTCAGTGTAACAATCCACAAATTCTAAAAGAGCCTTTGGCTATTGTGTGTGGTGTCACCAAAATCACCGCTATTTGTATGGCAGAAAATTCTACTTACAAGGGAACCTCCCCATCGCATCCCCCTCAGATTTAGTTATAAATTGACACAGTGGATAGGCCTTGAAAAACTGAACACAGATCAATCGAGAAAACAGGAAGAAGTTGTATGGAACTATGAAAAAATAAACAAAATATATAAACTGAGTAGTCCATGTGCAAGATAGGCAACATAAAGGACCATAGTAGCCGACGAGCGCCGTGGTCTCGTGGTTAGAGTGAGCCATTGCGGAACGAAAGGTCCTTGGTTCGATTCCTCCCCCGAGCAAAGATTTTACTTTCTTTATTTTCGCAGAGTTACGATCTGTCCATTCATTCATTGATGTCTCTGTTCACTGTAATAAGTTTAGTGTCTGTGTTTTGCGACCGCACCGCAAAACCGTGCGATTAGTAGACGAAACGACGTGCCTCTCCAATAGGAACCGAAAACATTTAATCGCAAGGTCGTAGGTCAACCGATTCCTCCACAGGAAAACACGTCTGATATATTCTTTACGACACTGGTGACGGCATGTGCGTCACATGACAGGAATATGTTGTCGACCTACCTAACTTGCACACTTGGCGAATGGGTAAAAAGATTCTTCTACCTTGCCCGATTTAGGTTTTCTTGTGGATGTGATAATCACTCCAAAAAAAGTGATGAAAACATAAGAGTTTGTAACATAAACTGCATCAAATGAATGCAACAGTTTCAGAGTCGCACAGTTTTCCCTGTGCTCTGTCAAAACATGTTTTTTTACGTTTTCAAATGTTTCCGTGCGTAGACCGTCAAATTCTGTATATGTCCAAGCAAATCTGAACATGTCCTGGAATTTTGGAGAGCGAAGTTGATTATGTGTGAGTGGCTGAACTTTGATAATTATCTGAAAATAAAAAATTAAAATTTTCACCCGATACAAGATTTGAACAAAGGACCTGCTGTTCCATAGCCGCTCACGCTAAGCACGGGACCACGGCGTTCGTAAGCTATCACTCTCCTTGATGTTGCATACCTTGCACATGGACTACTCTGTATATTTTGCTTATTTTTTTCATAGTTCCACACAACTTCTTCCTGTTTTCTCGATTGATCCGTGTTCAGTTTTTCAAGGCCTATCCCTGTGCCAACTTATAACTAAATCTGAGGGGGGTGCGATGGGGAGGTTCCCTTGTTAGTAACAGATCACAAGCCTTTGAAGTCCTTGCTTCATCCAACACACCGGTTCCTGTACGAACTGCCCAAAAATTGCAAAGATGGGCTTTGTTGTTGTCTCAACACCAGTAAGAGATCGTGTATTCTCCGACCGTGATAATCCAGATGCACTTTCACGTCTTCCGATTGGCTCTCATCGTGTTTGGGATGGCCCTATTTTGTTGAAATATAAGCCGAGGATGACTTGCCGTGAAGGGTAGCAAAACGGAAGGTGGAGGAGATGGGGAGGGGAGAATATCGTTGAAGTACCACTGGGCTAGAAGGGCACCCTAGACCATCTCTCCTTGTTGTCCGGCCATATGGCAGGTGACTGTCAGGCTGGTATCCCATCGCTGGTTTGAGCGTGTCCAGACACTTCTACGATGGTCATAATGGCTCAGATCTAAGCGGAACTCATCACTGAAGACAACTGTACTCCAGTCGGTGAGACTACAGACTGAAGCTGTGTCTGGAGACGCCCCAGACAGAGGGGAGACCACCCTGCCAACTCATCACCCGACAACCGGACGCGATGGTCTGGGGTGCCACTCCTTTTCGTAGCAGGACTCCTTTGATTGTAATCCGCAGTGGCCTTACCAAACAGCGGTAAGTAGACGATATTGTACCCCTCCCCACCCCCCTCAGTTACCCTCCCCTGAATGCCGGACATTTGCCACGCCGGACATTTGCCACGCCGGGCATTTGCCCCTTCGCCAGGTAGCGATTCCTCAGGTAAAGGAAGCCCCTTCCTCGTACTACTTCTGTCCGCTTTTAAACCGCCATTTCCACATCTTACTCGATACAACCAGTACATACGGGACCTTCTTCTTCGACATCTTGGCCAAATACAGAGCTTCTTTTCCGAAATCTAAATATTTATATAACTTTTGGGAAATTAAAGCAATACCGAAGATTAGGTCAGTATGTAATTAGTTCTGCCAAGTATAAATACAGATCCCTCTGCCTGTACGGTAGCTTCCTTTCACGCTTACTGATTGCGACAGAAACAGTCCATCGCCATGGGAGCAACAAGAAAGAAACGATGTAAAGAGAATGCGAATGTACGCTAGTCATTTCTTTTTGATCATTGCATTTGTGCCTACTTTAATTACTACAACTGCATGCCAAAAAGACAATAAGGAAGAAGAAATGGGTATGTGAATGTGTGAAAAGAAGGACGACATATTCCATATTAATTTACTCTCTAAAATGGGATATCCTTTGCGACGAAACATTAGTAAATGAAGTGTAGCGGGACAATGTTCAAAACATGACTGAAACTACGTTCACTAAATAGAGACAGGAACATCTATGATTGATATGTCATCTAAAGTACAATTTTAAAATCTTAGAAATAAGGAAATGAACTAATACAGAATGTTATGCTTGTAACGTACGTTGTTGTTCTACATTGTTTTGCTCTGGTATTTAAAGGGTCACGTAGAAAGCGTCTTAGGTTTTGGAGGGAAAAGCCGTAATTGCAATGATCTGCACTACAACAGAAACAAGAAGCACAACTCGACAATCGGAATAAATTAATAACTGGCTCCTTTTACCGACCCCCGGTCTCCGATGAAACAGTTGCTGAACAGTTCAAAGAAAACTTGAGTCTCATCACAAACAGATACCCTACTCATACAATTATAGTTCGCAGTGACTTCAAACTACCTTCCGTATGTTGACAAAAATAGGTTTTCAGACCCTATTGTAGATAGAAAACAACTTCGGTAATTATTCTAAATGCTTTTTTAAAATTATTTTGAACAATTTGTTCACGAGGGCATTCAAATTGTAAATGGTTACGAAAACACACTTGACCTCTTAGCCACAAATAATCCTGAGCGTCACAACGGATACAGGGATTAGTGAACACATATTCGTAGCGAGGCTCAATTCCGTAACAAAGAAATTCACCAAAACTAAATGCGAAGTATATCTATTTATAAAAGCAACTAAAAATTCGGTTGACGTCTTTCTGAGAGACAGTCTCCAATCCTTCCAAACTACGTAAGTGAAGACCATATGTGGCTTTAAGTTCAAAGAAATAGTATCAACGGTACTCGAGAGATTCATACCAAAGAAATTAATAAGAGATGGAACTGATCCCCCATGGTACACAAAACATGACAGACAGCTGAAGCAGGAGCACCGAAAAAGGCAAGTATAATTTAGGCGAACGCAAAATCTCAAATATTGGCGAAGTTTTACTGAGGCTCGAAATTTGGTACGGATTTCAATGCGAGATGCATTTAATTGTTTCCACAAGGAAACTCTCTCTAGAAATGTGGCGGAAAATCCAAAGAGAAGGTTCTATGTTAAGTAAATCAGCGGAAAGGCTCAGTAAGCGATGCGGAGGAGGAGGAGGAGGAGAAGGAGGAGGGAGAGACAAGGGACCCGACCCTTCGGAGCAGGTAAAATCGTGGCAAATGTCCGGCGTGGCCAATGTCCGCACACCCCATCCCCCACCTTGTTTTGTTGCCCTTTATGGCAAACCATGCTGAGCTTACACTTCAGCAAGATAATGCTCGACCACACATGGCGACAGTTCCTGCTGCTTGTCTTCGTGCTTGACAAACCTTACCTTGGCCAGTAAGGTAGCCAGATCTTTCCAAAATTGAGAACATTTGGAGCATTGTTGGCAGGACCCTCTAACCATCTATGGATTTTGACGATCTGACACGCCAATTGGACAAAATTTGGCACGACGTCCCTCAGAAGGACATCCAACCATTGTATTAATCAATGCGAAGCCGAATGATTGTTTGCATAAGGGCCAGAGATAGACCAACGCGTGATTGACTTTCTCACTTTGTGAAACTCTTTATCTTGTAATCATTTGTTTGTCTGTGTATGTACATCACATCTACCGTTTTCCGGCCCATTCGGATACTTCCTTCATGGTACATCTTTTTTTTTTTTCTTTTTGTCTTAGCGTGTGTTTCGAAAAGCGGCTGAAACGTAGCATTCAGCATCTCAGCAGTAGATAGTAGCTATGGCGACTCCGTTGGTTCTAGTCATCAATGGGCGATTCCAGCTGAATGTGACGTGTCTGATGGGATTTGGGGGCCCTCTTACGCTGCCGATTGGAACTGTTATAACGGTTAGAGGCAGCGTTGCACGGTATTAACGTCATGTAACATGGGAATGACGTTGTCCGTTGTAGTTATCATACTAGAGTATATATATTTGTGGATGTTGTTTCGAAGCCAGAAGGATGGTGACACTCGTCGACAACACTCGCCTCGAGGGCCGAGCATGACGCGAGAGTGCCTGCTGTCGCAGACGTCTAGACTATTGCCATAAGGAAAGCAACTCGTTCTGCCCGCCAGTGAAATCGGCCGTTTAACGATAAGCAACTATCAGAGAGCGGCGCTGTGGAGACAGGTGACCAGAAACAGCTCGCTCATTACGCAGTGCATTACAAACCTTCAGTTTGACTTTACGGCCACAGCAGACTAAAGCTTTCTTGAGATATCCTTCCAGTAACGCCAACGCGAACCGGTTGCCATGGCAGTTGTTAAACTTCCGAGTTTGACGTCTCAAAAACAGTTTTAAACAGTGGTTTGGAGAATACGTTCTTTCATTATTTACGAGAAATGAAAATTTGTCATCCAGTCGGGGCCGTAAACGGTGTGCTACTTCTGCTAGTGTAGGGAACGTATCGGCAATGGACTCTTTACAAAAGCAGCGAACACTGAAATCAGATTGGTGTGCTCGCAGTTTTACCTCACGCTTCACGAATCCTGGTCCACAATGTTAAAACCATTGGCCGAACTCGCTCGATTCCTTTTTCGCTGAGCACTTTTCAGGACATATCACACTAAAACGGCGACCATTGTTGTCAGTTAAGTAGGTACTGCCGATGGATAGTGGTCTCCAAGGATGAAGAATTATGTCGCAAATAAAAACCTCCGTGGACGCGTATATATTTGCGGACATCTAGAATAATAATTAGCTTCTGGATAAATTTTAAAGTACGATCTTAGTATTGCAGTACGATTTTCGCTTAGTTAAACTACTTGTGGTCAATGTATGCGATTAAATGAAGCAACAACGTACATCGATAGGCCGTATTCTAACATCGGTCTTCACGTTCACATTTTAAGGAATGTAATTCGCGCGCCGCCTACACAAAACGTGCAAAAGCGAGTAGGGAATAATAAAAAGATACAACAAATATACACTACTGGCCATTAAAATTGCTACACCACGAAGATGACGTGCTACAGATGCGAAATTTAACCGACAGGAAGAACATGCTGTGATATGCAAATGATTAGCTTTTCAGAGCATTCACACAAGGTTGGCACCGGTGGCGACATCTACAACGTGCTGACACGAGGAAAGTTTCCAACCGATTTCCAATACACAAACAGCAGTTGGCCGGCGTTGCCTGGTGAAAAGTTATTGTGATGCCTCGTGTAAGGAGGAGAAAAGCGTACCATCACGTTCCCGACTTCGATAAAGGTCGGATTGTGGCCTATCGCGATTACGGTTTATCGTATCGTGACATTGCTGCTCTCGTTGGTCGAGATCTAATGACTGTTAGCAGAATGTGGAATCAGTGGGTTCAGAAGGGTAATACGGAACGCCGTGCTGGATGCCAACGGCCTCGTTTCACTAGCAGTCGAGATGACAGGCATCTTATCTGCATGGCTGTAACGGATCGTGCAGCCACGTCTCGAGCCTTGAGTCAACAGACGGGGATGTTTGCAAGACAAAAACCATCTGCACGAACAGTTCGACGACGTTTGCAGCAGCATGGACTATCAACTCAGAGACCGTGGCTGCGGTTACCCTTGACACTGCATCACAGACAGGAGCGCCTGCGACAGTATACTCAACGACGAACCTGGGTGCACGAATGGCAAAACGTCATTTTTTCGGACGAATCCAGGTTCTGTTTACAGCATCATGATGGTCGCATCCGTGTTTGGCGACATCGCGGTGAACGCACATTAAAAGCGTGTATTCGTCATCGCCATACTGGCGTATCACCCGGCGTGATGGTATGGGGTGCCATTGGTTGCACGTCTCGGTCACCTCTCGTTCACATTGACGGCACTTTCAACAGTGGAAGTTACATTTCAGATGTGTTACGACCCGTGGCTCTACCCTTCATTCGATCCCTGCGTAACCCTACATTTCAGCAGGATAATGCACGACCGCATGTTGCAGGTCCTGTACGGGTTTTCCTGGATACAGAAAATGTTCGACTGCTGCCCTGGCAGCACATTCTCCAGATCTCTCACCAATTGAAAATGTCTGGTCAATGGTGGCCGAGCAACTGGCTCATCGCAATACGCCAACCACTACTCTTGATGAACTGTTGAAGCTGCATGGGCAGCTGTACCTGTACACGCCATCCAAGCTCTGTTTGACTCAATGCCCAGGCGTATCAAGGCCGTTATTATGGCCAGAAGTGGTTGTTCTGGGTATTGATTTCTCAGGATCTATGCACCCAAATTGCGTGAAAATGTAATCACATGTCAGTTCTAGTATAATATATTTATCCAATGAATACCCGTTTATCATCTGCATTTCTTCTTGGTGTAGCAATTGTAATTGCCAGTAGTGTATTGTATGCGACTGTTAGACGCAGTAAGAAACGAGCTGTAATTCGATGAGATTCGACATACCGATGCTATCTTGCTCTCCCTCTGTCGCCCGTGTGGCCGAGCGGTTCTAGGCGCTTCAGTCTGGAACCGCGTGACCGCTACAGTTGCAGGTTCGAATCCCGCCTCGGGCATGGATGTGCGTGATGTCCTTAGGTTAGTTAGGTTTAAGTAGTTCTAAGTTCTAGAGGACTGATGACCTCAGATGTCCCATAGTGCTCAGAGCCATTTTGCTCTCCCCCTCTCCCTGTCTCCTTCCTAGCGTCTACCCCGTGGTAAGGAGCCCACTCCTTTCGAGATCTGGCAAATTTATTTTGTTTTAACTTTTGTGGATGGATATCGTTCCTGCCACCACAGTCGCCAGTCAGTCTAACAAGGAAACGATCCAATCCGACATGTTGAAACCTGCTCAGAAATTTTTTATACAGGCGAATACACGGAAAGAAATAAAATTTCAGAATTTTAGCTGCTAAGACACACTGCAAGTATTAATAAAGAAGTTGAAAATAGCCAAATTCGTTGCTCGTCGGACAGATGGAGAGGTGTACAGCCCTACGGTAGTTGTAGCAGACGGCGAATGCGCAACCCGGTAGGTCCTTGGTTGTCAGCACAACGGCAAACAGATAACACGGCATGACAAGATCGTAATTTGTAGAGTTTCAGTTTTCGTTGATAGTTTGTCACTGTTGTTCACAGTTACTATTCACCAAAATTCACAACTCATTTAATATCCATAAGAATTAGCAGTTCCCTTTGTGGTATCAGTAAGTGTTAAAAATTGAGATAGAACTGAATTAATGTTCTTTATGTTTTCCTCGTATATGCTTTCTAATGGCATCTGTCTCTGTGCATATCCCATAGTAACGTGGAAACCAGTAACGTTTTAAACCTGGCAAAGATGAAGTATGCTTCAAATGGCTCTGAGCACTATGGGACATGAGGTCATCAGTCCCCTAGAACGTAGAACTAGTTAAACCTAAGTAACCTAAGGACATCACACACATCCATGCCCGAGGCAGGATTCTAACCTGCGACCGTAGCAGTCGCGCGGTTCCGGACTGAAGCGCCTAGAACCGCTCGGCCACCGCGGCCGGCGATGACGTATGAAGAATGTGGTTGTAGTTGCTGTTGTTGTTGTTGTGGTCTTCAGTCCCGAGACTGGTTTGATGCAGCTCTCCATGTTGCTCTATCCTGTGCAAGGTTCTTCATCTCCCAGTACCTACCGCAAGCTACATCCTTCTGAATCCGTTTAGTGTATTCATCTCTTGGTCCCCCTCTGCGATTTTTACCCTCCACGCTGCCCTCCAATGCTACATTGGTGATCCCTTGATGCCTCAGAATATGCCCTACCAACCGACCCCTTCTTCTAGTCAAGTTGTGCCACAAATTTCTCTTCGCCCCAATTCTATTCCATACCTCCTCGTTAGTTATGTGATCTACCCATCTAATCTTCAGCATTCTGCTGTAGCACCACATTTCGAAAGCTTCTATTCTCTTCTTGTCCGAACTATTTATCGTCCATGTTTCACTTCCATACATGGCTACACTCCATACAAATACTTTCAGAAACGACTTTCTGACACTTAAATCTATAATCGATGTTACCAAATTTCTCTTCTTCAAAACTCTTTCCTTGCCATTGCCAGTCTACAGTTTATATCCTCTCTACTTCAACCATTATCAGTTATTTTGCTCCCCAAATAGCAATACTCATTTACTACTTTAAGCGTCTCATTTCCTAATCTAATTCCCTCAGCATCACCCGATTTAATTCGACTACATTACATTATTTTCCTTTTGCTTTTGTCGATGTTCATCTTATATCCTCCTTTCAAGACCATGTCCATTCCGTTCAACCGCTCTTCCAGGTCCTTTGCTATATCTGACACAATTACAATGTCATCGGCGAACCTCAAAGTTTTTATTTCTTCTCCATGGATTTTAATTCCTACTACAAATTTTTCTTTTGTTTCCTTTACTGTTGCTCAATACACACATTGAATAACATCGGGGGGAGTCTACAACCCTGTCTTACTCCCTTCCCAATCACTGCTTCCCTTTCATGTCCCTCGACTCTTAAAACCGCAATCTGGTTTGTGTACAAAACGTAAATAGCCTTTCGCTCCCTGTATTTTACCCCTGCCACCTTCAGATTTTGAAAGAGAGTATTCCACTCAACATTGTCAAAAGCTTTCTCTAAGTCTACAAAAGCTAGAAATGTCGGTTTGCCTTTCCTTAATCTATTTTCTAAGATAAGTCGTAGGGTCAGTATTGCCTCACATGTTCCAACATTTCTACGGAATCCAAACTGATCTTCCCCGAGGCCGGCTTCTACCAGTTTTTCCATTCGTCTGTAAAGAATTCATGTTAGTATTTTGCAGCAGTGGCTTATTAAACTGATACTTCGCTAATTTTCGCATCTGTCAACACCTGCTTTCTTTGGGATTGGAATTATTATATTCTTCTTGAAGTCTGAGGGTATCTCCCCTGTCTCATACATCTTGCTCACCAGATGGTAGAGTTTTATCAGGACTGGCTCTCCCAAGGCTGTCAGTAGTTCTAATGGAATTTTGTCTACTCCCGGGGCCTTTTTTCGACTTAGGTCTTTCAGTGCTGTGTCAAACTCTTCACGCAATATCATATCTCCCATTTCATCTTCATCATTCTCTTCCATTTCTATAATATTGTCCTTAAGAACATCGCCCTTGTATAGACCCTTTCTGCTTTCCCTTCTTTGCTTAGAACTGGGTTTCCATCTGAGCTCCTGATATTCATGCAAGTGGATCTCTTTTCTCCAAAGGTCTCTTTAATTTTCCTGTAGGCCGTATCTGTATTACCCCTAGTGAGATAAGCCTCTACATCCTTACATTTGTCCTCTAGCCATCCCTGCTTAGCCATTTTGCACTTCCTGTCGATCTCATTTTTGAGACGTTTGTATTCCTTTTTGCCTGCTTCATTTACTGCATTTTTATATTTTCTCCTTTCATCAATTAAACTCAATATCTCTTCTGTTACCCAAGGATTTCTATTAGCCCTCGTCTTTTTACCTACTTGATCCTCTGTTACCTTCACTATTTCGTCTCTCAAAGCTACCCATTCTTCTTCTACTGGATTTCTTTCCCCCAGTGTTGTCAATCGTTCCCTAATGTTCTCCCTGAAGCTCTCTACAACCTCTGATTATTTCAGTTGATCCAGGTCCCATATCCTCAAATTCCCACCTTTTTGCAGTTTCTTCAGTTTTAATCTGCAGTTCATAACCAACAGATTGTGGTCAGAGTCCACATCTGCCCCTGGAAAAGTCTTACAATTTAAAACCTGGTTCCTGAATCTCTGCCTTACCATTATATAATCTATCTGAAACCTGTCAGTATCTCCAGGCTTTTTCCATGTATACAATCTTCTTTTATGATTCTTGAACCAAGTGTTAGCTATGATTATGTTATGCTCTGTGCAAAATTCTACCAGGCGGCTTCCTCTTTCATTTCTTCCACCCAATCCATATTCGCCTACTACGTTTCCTTCTACCCTTTTCCTACTGTCGAATTCCAGTCACCCATGACTATTAAATTTTCGTCTCCCTTCACTATCTGAATAATTTCTTTTATCTCATCATATATTTCATCAATCTCTTCGTCATCTGCGGAGCTAGTTGGCATAGAAACTTGAACTACTGTGGTAGGCGTGGGCTTCGTATCTATCTTGGCCACAATAATGCGTTCACTATGCTGTTTGTAGTAGCTTATCCGCATTCCTATTTTCCTATTCATTATTAAACCTACTCCTGCATTATCCCCTTTAAGTTAAGCAGTGTGCAAAGACGGTTTTGTTTGGTAAAAGCTGAACGTAAATTGTATAAACGGAAAAAAGTCATACACGAAGTACAGAATATGCACCGAAAGGAAACTCGCAAAAGCGTGAAAGAAAAACTACTCAAAAGAATCAGAATTTGTTGTGACAGCCAGTGCACCATTAGATATATATGGGACTGTGCCCTCTGGTTACATAGATTAATGTAATTATATGGAAAAGGAAGTCGCAAAATTATGAAGTTTACTTAAGGTAAACGTGTAGAGATGTCATTAATAGGTAATACTATAGAGAAATTCTTAGATGAAATGTAGACGAAGTTTCTTGTCATCATTATAAATGTTATGTACAAAGACAGGTTTCGTGTAAGATCTACATGCAAACCGTGTTTTATCACTTCGAGCGAAAAAAATTCTTGTCACATGTGAAGCCGATGACGGCTATGACACATTCGTATGCAACAGTGCCAGTTATAAGTATCACTGGATTAATGTTTCCGCAGTTTTATATATGTCTTCATGAACTTCAAGGCAAATTAGGGACAAAATTTAGAAAAAGGTCTGTTAATTGCAAAAATTTAGTAATATATGGAAAAACGCAAGAGAATGATTTTCAATAACGTCTTCTTACCAGTTTCAAAAGTTAATTTATTACCTTTTTTGGACTCTTGGCCTGGAAATAACGGCACATCTGTCTGTAGGAGGTGGACGAAAAGACTGTTAATATAACTCGTATTCTACTCGGAACTAATAGTGTGATTCTGTCCCTCTATAAAGAAATGTTTCCACTGTGTAAAGGCACGTTTCCCTCTGCGCAACGCTTGTTTAACCATTTTTACTGAACTATTAAACGTTGAACGATAATCGTTGGTTACCATTTTGCTCGGAACGTCTGCGATTTATTGATTTTTCATTGGTGTTTTGTTTCCATTTGCAGTCACATCGTTCTAGCGAAGACTGACAAAATGAGTTTGAAGTTCAGTAAGCGCAAAAGATGTTACTTAAAGTCTTTTGATTCATGAGATGGAAGACGACGAAATACTTTTTCAGATGTGTGGAACGAAAAGAATGAAAATAAACCGTATATTTGAGCTCAAAAATGAAGAGGGACTGTATCGAGCATTAATCATCACTAGTCTGCATGAGGACAACAGAAAGTTCTCCCAATTTTTCCGTCTAATAGGAGGTTTGATTTCGCTCAAAGATTCATCAAAGACGATATCTACAAGGAATCATGCAGTAGAAACGTGTACCCCGTAACACCGAAAGAAAAACATTCGATTACCTTGAGGGGAAGCGCTACTGTTATTTACACTCTGAAATTCTATTGTCTTGAAATTTCAAAACTTCCACATATTCGACAAAAAACATGCATAATAAAAAGCAATATATATCGAAAAAATTTATTAAAAGACAATGTTCCACATATACAAGTTGAAGGAAGCAAAAAATTCCACATTCATTAATTTAAGTAAGAGCTACATATCCTATGGCAAAATTATTTTGAAGTTCAGAAGGAATGTTAGGTTGAATGAAATGATGTCTGTTAGTGTTGAGCTTCTGTCTGAATAATGTCCTTCAGAATTTGACTAGAAAGATTGATGTGCAACGTTAGTTGTAGTGTTACTATAAAAGCTCTGGCTACTGGAGACACAGCAGGAACCATACTGTATTGAGTCCCTTATTTCAGATTTCAGCCTCTTTATTACTTGTGACGTTCCAGTTTTCGCTCGCTCGTGTAGAGCAGGTGTAAATTTTTTTCGGATTTGACCAAACTTTTGAAACAGAGGTCAACGTAATTCTCACTACATTTTACAAGCAATGTTCCCATAATTTCATTTCGCTCAGATTGCCTTTTTTCTATATCGTCTGCAATATTTTTCTCAATTTTTTGATCTTTTACCGCTGTGTGTTGTATTACAAGAAGACGGAATCGGCATTGTTAGCTGAGGCTTTCCTGGCGGACATGTTGTATATATGGTTCTCGGGCGAGACGTCGGATGTCATAGCGAAAACTCCACAATTTTTCGTCAGTGCAACTGGCCGACATCTTCAGTTGCGACGAACACACTGCTACGGCAGGACCAGAGCTCCCTATTTCTGCCAGTCTTAGGCAGGAAGTGCGCATGCGTGGAGGCGCCAAATTTGATGGCCAATAGCGACGATATGAACCGATAGCTGGAAGGACAGCAACGCCACCTACAGGATGAAGAACCAAAGACTTCGGCATTGTTGTTGGCGGCGTTGTTCAGGTCTGAGTCACCACATTTATCGACAGTGTTGAGGTTTACATCAGTGAAATTCGCTCATCAGCTGGAGCATGTGAATTTACTCCCTTTTCTTTGACAGATTCAGATTGGAGAAGCTCCTGAAAGGAAATCGTATACAATAAATGTCGTCTATGATAGTTTTAGGATTTATTTACTTTTTAAAAACCATTACATGCCAACGATGTTCCTCAGATGTTCTTAGAAATGATAACTTTTCCTCCAGAGCCCATTTGTATCTTTTTTCCATTGGAGTAATTGTCTGCACTGAGTTCTTTTTTTCCATTGCAAAAAAATTTGTAGTAAGTAAACCAACATAATCCGTAATTTAGAATGTGATAATCAATAATAAATTAATAAGTAATATTGATTTGTTCGTTCTTATTTTCAAAGTATTCGGCAACTGGTGAATCCTTCCATTCGCTGCAATTTCAATTCCCATTAAATGCAAGTGAAATTAGTAAAATCATAAAACAAACGTTTGCGGCACTCAAGAAGACTTTAGTGTCACGACTGACTCAAGAAGAGTTGAAAAGAAGAGCAAAAGAATTTAAGTTGAAATGGGATTTCCCCAACTTTTCGGGAGCTATTATATGGAAAACATATTAGAATTGTACCCCCGTAACTACAAAGGATTTTTCTCAGTAGTACTTCTGGCCGTTTTGATGCAAACTGTGAATTAATTTATATAAACGAGAGATCCTATGGAAAAGAAGATGATCCAGGAATTTTCTAATGGTCTGCTCTGGGAAGAATGTTCTATAATGGAGCGCCGCTTCCACTTCCAAGTAAGGTTCGTGTTCGTCCTTGATATGCTTATCGCTTGCATCAAATCATGTTGAAACCATACTCCAGAGAATGTGCGATCAGAGGAAACTCGAAAGCTGTATTTAATTACAGATTCTGTCATGCTCGCCGAATTTCTGAAAATGCGTTTGCCTTACTAGCCCAAACTTTTCGCATTTCCTATACCCCATTAAATTTACTCCCCGAAACTGTCGACGACGCTGTAATAGTTTCCTGCTGCTTACACAGCATACTGAGAGATGCCTATATAGCAGAAACTAGATCTTCTTGTCATGAACCAGATCCTTCGCAAAAATCACCCAGAGACAATTTGATTAGTTTGGCAGGGGCTCGTGAGTATGCTAATGTTGAAGGATTTAAAGTAGGAGGTTTATTTGCTGCATATTTCTGCAGCGATGGGAGGCGGCGCTGGCAGTATCAGCAAGTTAACAGAACAAACCAAAATTAATTACGGTAATATTATTTTCTTCCAAGTAGTACTGCTATCTGAAAATCCTTGCTCCACTGAACTGTTACAGAAAAAGGTCATGATTATTTTAAAACTGTCTTATTATTAACAGTGTTATTATCATAATAATTTTTATCAACTGTGCACATGAATTGCACAACATTAGACACTACAGTCGTTCGTTATGTGATGCTTTTCTTCAACAAATTTTACATTGCAAGGTGTGACAGTAATTATTAAAAGTAAATACAGGTATTCTGTGATTTTTGATACTGTGATTATTGTAAAAAAGACAAACAAACAATTGACCATAGACTTTTACTCATTTCATGTCTTAGCTCTGAACGAAGCAAGACATATGACATGTTCAAAAAATGATTTGGCCACTAAACTTTGTGTAATGAATTCTAATGTTTGATGAATAAATTGACTTGCACAAGTTTAAATGTTTATACAAGAAATGGCAAAGTTGTTTTTTGTGATAGTTGAAAATATATTGTGATTGAACTGAAAGTATTCGGCGAGGAACGAATTATTTCAAAAGTAGAGTGATTTAAATTCCTATAGCCAGCGACAGTCTTCGGAGAAGTTTTGGAAGATCGAGCTAGCTGATTATCCAGAGAAGAGGATCAGCTAGAAGCATCAAGTAAGTCAACGGATGAGAGGGAGGTCTGAATTTTGAATGCAATCCAGTTTCGCACCGCTTCTCATGTCGTCAAAATGTTAGAATATTATGACAAATTTCCCTTAAAATTCCATGCATTTTATTGCCATTGCCAACATTATCATAATAATCACAAGCTACCTCCAATATTTCGTTACTGAGTAAATCATTTCTCTTTCTTCATCAGAACAAGTAGACACAGTCTTACTGACATCAACTGGCAAGAGCAAATTATTATCTACTTCTCTGTCTAACAAGGAGTCATCATTTAAACCTACAATAACACTACTAACTTCATTCTATATTGAACTGTCGTCTTTGATCTCCACATAAATCATTCCACCTAAATGTTAGAATATTATGACAAATTTCCCTTAAAATTCCATGCATTTTATTGCCATTGCCAACATTATCATAATAATCACAAGCTACCTCCAATATTTCGTTACTGAGTAAATCATTTCTCTTTCTTCATCAGAACAAGTAGACACAGTCTTACTGACATCAACTGGCAAGAGCAAATTATTATCTACTTCTCTGTCTAACAAGGAGTCATCATTTAAACCTACAATAACACTACTAACTTCATTCTATATTGAACTGTCGTCTTTGATCTCCACATAAATCATTCCACCTAACTCATCACATAACAAAGCATTATCACTATTATCAGAAAAATCTCTATTGGCTTCATCACAAAAATCATCAGCAAATACATCATTATCTTTCACAGAACTATCATGAATAACACACAAACCATCATCAGCCACTACAATAACCCTAACAAAATAATCATTAATAGCAGCATAATCATCATCGTCAGTACTCAAATCATTATTCATAGCATCATCATTTAAGCATTTCCTAACATTCTCATCTCTCCCACCAAGTACAACATGCTTTGCCTCTACAAATTCGACCTCAGCATCAACAGGTTCACTAAACACTTCTGCATCAGAACGCCGTATTCATCATAATTCACATTATTCATATTAACATTAAGCACAACTGCCTCTCCATGTGATGTCTGCCATTCTTCTCCCAAGCCATTTCCAATTAATCTACATATCTTGAAAGTCTTCTACTGAATCATTTGGTCCAAAGACCTTTGTGTGGTTATCAACTTTTTAGGATGTCAATCTGAATCATTTTCTCTAATGGTTTTTCAATGTGTATTAATGTTTTAATTTGATTTTCACAACAGGACTTCATTCTGTCGCTAGAATATTTTAAACAAGGTCCATTTCAGAACTCTGACTTTATTCTAGAATGCTTAGTTTCTGACCCAGATTTGATAATGAAACATCTTTGAAATTCTACAAAACTCGTATCTGGATTAATAATCTGATTTCCCTATGCCGGCCGCAGTGGCCGTGCGGTTAAAGGCGCTGCAGTCTGGAACCGCAAGACCGCTACGGTCGTAGGTTCGAATCCTGCCTCGGGCATGGATGTTTATGATGTGCTTAGGTTAGTTAGGTTTAACTAGTTCTAAGTTCTAGGGGACTAATGACCTCTGCAGTTGAGTCCCATAGTGCTCAGAGCCATTTGAACCATTTTTTTTCCCTATGATGGGGCCTCACCATCTAAAACTTTTTCTCATATTTGATGTTCAAGTTATCTGATGTGTTGGAGGAAAAATTGTTTTTGCGTTGACAAATTAAATCCATAAGATAGATGTCATTATCACCTGGAAAATTTTTGATATTAATATGACTCCAAATATTATTGTTGTTACTGTAAAAGCTTCTAGTTACAATACTCTCTTCAAGCTCACTTACTTTTGACTTCACATTTCAAATATTACAAAAACATGCATCATCACTTTTAATTTCGAGAAGGTAGTCATTAAAATTTTTAGCTGATTCATCTGCCATCTTATTTAGAGTTTGCGCTTCATTTTTGACTATTGAATGTAGTGTCTTGAAATTCTTACCGTTACTTTCCGTTTCATGAACTAGTGTTGTTCCTGAAGTTTTGGCCATAACCTCTACTCCCTCAAGCCTATTACTAAATTTGTGATATTCATTTTTTAAAACTTCTCTTAAGTTAAATATATTATTCTCAAGTTTTTCTGTTGTTTTTTTCTGCTGTTCACCTTACTATGATTTTAGCTTAAGTCTTTTTTCAGTGCCTTCAAAATTACGCAATCGGATCGTGGGAAAGCTGTATTGTACCCACATCGCTGATGACGACGTATGTCAAAGTGTGATATCTTTTGTAAGAAGGCAGTCAGAATATCAGTTTGAAGTGTAATCGGTTTCTAAATAAATTTCAAGATTATTTTTCTTTTCGGTCGTTTTATTAAACGTTATATTAAAATTTCATTTTAGAATGACACAAATTACTTTCTGAAGAGTGATTGCCTTAGGCAAGTTTTAGCGCGAGAATGATCTCGTTGGAACATTCTGACTGATCAGTCAGACTGATCAGCCAATCAGGATTAAGCTGTTCCCGTGAACAGAAACTTAGATATACAGAGATTGGGGAGGCGTTGAGAGAGTCGATCGCCAGCTGTCGGACGCGAAAGGTCATGGTAAATGTCACGGTGCTCATTATGTGTAAAATTAAGAAATATTGAGTCCTCTCATTTAGTACGAGTCGTGACTAAAGCTGTCGCAGTTACGAAAATTTTGATGAAAGTCTGAAGTTTCTGGATTGTTTTGTTGGAAAGTTACTAGCGTGTGAACTTTCAGCCTTAGTGAAAATTTTGCATGGCATATTCTGTATTCATTTATGGAGTATTTGGCGAGCACGTCTTTTATGTAAGACCACTGAATGAGACCGAATGTAGAACTCGCAGATAGTGGAGAATCAGAGACTGTGAGATCGCAAACATGAAAGGGTCGGACGTGTAGATTTCTGGCAATTTTGCGAGTGAAATTTGTTGTTTGACTTGGAACTGAGAATGATAGAATAGTACCTCACTAAATGTGGACTTGATAGCCATAAACGTGTGTTATTAAGCAACAAACATTACTGGTCTTGAAATTTTAGGACGCTTATTTTAGTCAAAAGTCACCATATCACCACCCGAAATCTTGATAAATAGGAGCTTTCAGGAACTGTTTCCACCACCAGAGTTATGCGGACTCTGCTGGGTAGCCGCGCGGGATTAGCCGAGCGGTCAAGGGCGCTGCAGTCATGGACTGTGCGGCTGGTCCCGGCGAAGGTTCGAGTCCTCCCTCGGGCATCGGTGCGTGTGTTTGTCCTTAGGATAATTTAGGTTAAGTAGTGTGTAAGCTTAGGGACTGATAACCTCAGCAGTAAAGTCCCATAGGATTTTCACACACATTTGAACATTTTGAACTCTGCTGGGTAGGTATTAGGCGACGTTTCCTTCAACGCCGCTTTTTCGCCGCTACTAAGTACCTAAGATTGCAGAGTGAATGTACATCGAGCGGAAGCCGTACTGAGGTAGGTAGACATTTAATATGAACAGTACGACGAATGTTCGAGACATATATTTTAACCCGCCCCGACGCAACATACATCCTTGTTGGAGGTTTCTCTACGATAAACTATGGTATCAAACTGTAAAATGAAAAAAAAACTTCTTCCTTAAAACATTGATTCTGTGTGATACATGCACACTATAGCTTTCCAGAAGTGTATAGCGTCCGCTATCACGGTTCAAAAATTATACTATGCTCGCATCAGTCCTATAGCAAATGATCGTTAGTAACGGAGAATACCTCTTACAAGGAAACAGATAAAGGCATAGCAGTGGCGTTTGACATTGGACGTTACACGTCATGCCGCCACTAACTCTGTAAACAGGACATCTGTTAAACATATGTATACACGGGGACTGCAGTGCCTCACAAATACCTGTCGCTAACTTAGAATCACCTTAGTTATGAAACTGAAGTCTCGATTTCATATCCAAGATGCGACAGGGGAATGGAGTACGTCACATAAATCTTCGTTCGTTTAGAGGAATGTGTCGAAACATGATGGTCACGTTTAATCACACACGCGATGGAAGTCGTTTCATGGCAGAGAGTTTTGCTGTTAACGATAGCAGGTAGATAGTGTTCTAAGTCACACACAGAACACGCGGGCTGTGTCACACAACAGATGCATCCTGACAGAACACCGGAAAAATGGTCAAATGACCTGCAGCAACATCTCCCTCTCTATCTAAATGCATCATCAGGCTATCATTAAATCGTACCTCTTTACAACTCCATCTCAACTGATCACTCCATTCACTCTCTGTCATTCTTTAACGCAGGTGCAAGTACGTTTAGAGACAGATGGTTCTCTGTTTCTCCAGGAAAGTTTCAAAGACAGCAGTCAACTTGCGTGTATCACTATTATCTCAACAGGCACACAGTAGAATGCTAATCAACGAAAAAATGGCTGTTTCCTTCTGGTTCGTCAACGTTTCCTTGTTTTCCTCTTGATGTCTCGTTTCCGTTCCTATGTACAAGAATTGTACTGCACTAACTAAAAGACACGCAAGTACTTCATCAATTTCCCCACATTTCGATGTTTACCACTTTGTATCCTTCCGTTTTAGGACGCTTCACCTCGGTAATGTAGTGTTTACTGAGAATGTTTCTATTATTCCGGCATCTTCTGTGTATACTATGAATGCATCTGAGCGTCTGCAATGATACTCGCATCCTGAGCTGTCATTGTGGAATGCTCTGAGTATGGCACAGCACCTGTTCTTTTATACAGTTCGTTGTACAACACTGGTGAGCTGGTAGTGGTTAATCATGTGGACATGTAGAAATAAAGCATACACTGCTGTGTGTTCTGGGAAATCTGATGAGGATTCAAATTCGATTTGTACGTCTATATGTGCTGATTTACTTACCTCATTCTGTTTTGAGCAGTCTATTACAATGATTCGTTCCAGGTTCTTGAATTTCTGTGCACTGAGTAGACATCCTTCCTCTTAATAGAATGAAGCACGGAGTATGGCATACATGTCATATGCTAGACTGTACACATTTTCATCCCACTCCATGTTTAAATTATCGTACGAGTAGAATTCTGAGTTCAGGTAGACTCTGGTATTAGTTAACGTGCACTTATTAAATCTGGTGGAATCATTTTCTACATTGCCTCTTCTATTGCTCTGAAACTCAATTATGATGAACCTGGGCGTCTCCCATTGATAGGAGGTTTTAACAGACCACGTTTGTCTGCTTGTGTGTGATAATACTGGGTACTCGAAAACCTCCCATGAACGGAAGCATAAATGTTAGAAAGACACCGGCTTCAAACGCTGCTCATCCGATACAGTGATGTGTGGCACTTTCCACATTATTTTATTAATAGTGATCTCGTTCTCCTCTTGAGCTCCTCGAATGTATGAGTTATTATCTGTTGCACTCCATACCAGAATAAGTTCCTGTTTAGCATTCAGAACAATTCGCTGCATCTTCTCAAAGTATCCCATAAGCAATTTTACAGGTATATATGCAGTAAATCTCCTGTACTCTTCCACTATTCTACCACCGGCTCGTTAGTGGACCATCAAGCATTGTGTAAGTCGTTCAAATCCGAATAAGAAGTATCTACATTGCGTGTACGTTCAATCTCAACCCGTTAAGTTCGCATCGTATCTCGTGAAACAGGAACGCTAAAATATTACTTGTAAGGTTAGATGCCACTGTAGCATCTTTTCGGTTCCCCGAAAAGATTATCTTAAGACTATATGATAAAAATTTCGAAGATGTGCCACGTACAGAAGTTACGGTGGAGGCCAACCCCGCAATTGGTATTTTTGCTACCCAAAAGTAATGTTTCTTCGGATGTGTCCTGGGAACGAATATAGACTTTCGAAAACGGGAAAGTGGTGTTTCTAGATGAGTGTTTAAGGAAAGTACAGTTACAATTTGAGCCATGTGATATGGTTCGTTATTTAGGTAATTGTTACCCACGATGCAAAAACGTCTACAAACTGGTTTTTGCGGTTCTCTGCGTAAGTACGGTAACTTTGAACCTCTGGGTCTCGGTAACGGATAACGACAACGAAAAAAGTTTCGACGTTCCCTGAGAATATCACCTTGATAACATATGGTAAATATTTCGACATTCTGCACATGAATAGAGATTATAGAAGTGGCTATCCCCACAACTGGTACATCTCGTATCCAAAAATCATGGTTTTTCGGGGTTTTCTCAGGAAACACTGATGGACAAATGATGCTTCTATAAGCCGCCTATGGTCCCACCTAGAGCAGATCCAATGCAAAAGAACCAACAGATTTGCTCCATTTGGCTGGGCTGGAGAAAGTGTATAATGTTTAAATTTTGACCCTGCGCTGCACGATAGCTACATTATGTCCGTTCTTACAGTAGGTACGCAAGTGGTCTCTACGCCAAGGGCTGCCCGAAACACTCGACCCGCCTGATCTCTCGTTGATCAAGATAACTCGAGATATGACCCCCTGTAAAATCGTATTTCAGCGCGTGGCTTTTTGGAATATCAAAGACTCATAGATGTTTCATATGTGGGATGATGATATTCTCTGTATTTTTAAATAATTTGGATGACGAAACAACACGTTTAAGCAAGATATTCCGGTGCGAAACCCTTTCTGCTCTTCTGTCAGAAACATTTCTGTGAGTATCTTAGACTATTATTAGTATCAGATGTGTCTTGTGTCTAGAATTCTGAAGACATCAATACTTGTCACGCATACTGCAGTCCCTTTTAGTCCCTTTTATTAAATATCGGGATAACAAATACAGTTTACTAATCTTCTTGTATATTACTGTACTTCCAACCAGTATTTTATAATTTAACGGCTTTGAGAATAATGATTCCGAAACATTTTTAAATAATTCCTCACTGAGATTGCCTTCCTGTCGATATTTTCTGTTCTTTGGATGTCTTTAACTCAGTCTTTAGTGCACTCCTTGATATAAGACCCACTAACTGCAGTATTCAATTTCCCTCGCCACATTCCCAGAAACTTTGAGAAATAATCCAGCCACTCATTTTATGATATGGGGCAAATTTGAATCATACCTTCTTCATTTTGATTAAGTTATTTCTGCATCTTATAGGGTTTAAGTTGTTTTCTCTGTACATTATGCATCATTTCATTCAGAAAATTTTCCCATCTTCATTATTTTATTTTCCTTGTCTTTTTTCTGACAGGTGCTGTGTGCCGCTAATGCTCTACGTAGGCTTCTTGTATGCTTGACTGTAGATATTTCAGGCAGACTCGTTTCTTATATTTTATATTGTCTGCTAGTTCTTTGTTGCAGGTTGGGAAACTCCCTTGACATTTATATTGCATTTTTTTACCTAAAGCTTCTTCAGAAGCTACTTGTGTCATTCTTACTACTTCTTTCCACTGTTCATCAATGTTCTGTTTCTTCTTGTATGTCTTTTAGTATTTCATCTCAAATTTTTCTGTATGACCATCCAATGTTTGGGTCTTACAGCAAATGTATTCGACAAACTTCTCCTTGCGTTTGTTCTTTGTTAATACTTTACTGCAATACAGTGGGATTCTTTGTTTTGATATTACCAGAAAATCGTCTGTTGTAATATAATATCCTCTTGCCTTCTATTAATGGAGTGGCTTTCCAATGTGTAATAATGTAGACTGTTGTAGATCTAGTACTCCTAGCATTGCTTGTAAATTTGTGAATAGCATTGCGGCGGAAAACTATTTGTTGTAGTTAAGAGGTCGAAAGCAAAAAAACTTCTTAAGTGGTCTGCATTACAGGTTTTATAATGCTCTCCATGTGATTCAACTATTCCTTTAATGCTCAATTTATCTAGCCTTGCATTGAAATTCTCAACAGTGATTAAATGTTCGCTTTGGCATTGCATTAATCGTCGTCTGCATGCATTCATAGGTTTCATACGTTTCTTCTCATTTCCTTCCTTTGGCACTTATAAAACTAAAGCTAAACTCCGTCCGAACAGGCCTCGGAATACTATAACGGTACTGACCGGCCGCCATGTAATCTTCAGCCTTTAGGTGTCACTGGATGCAGTTAAGGAGGGGCGAGTGGTCAACACATCGCTCTGCCGGCCGTTGTCTGTTTTCGTGACCGGAGGTACTGCTTCTCAGTCATGTAGCTCCTCACTTGGCCTCACACGGGTTAAGTGCAGCCCGCTTGGCAACAGAGCACGGCACATCGAACGGTAACCTACCTAAGTGCTAGTCAATCCCGACAGCACTTAACTTCGGTGATCTGACGGGAACATCAAAATAGGTATCCAAGGAATAGAAAAGCAACTGGAATCACTCAACAGAAGAAAGTCCGCTGGACCTGATGGGATACCAATTCGACTCTACACAGAGTACGCGAAAGAACTTGCCCCCTTCTAACAACCGTGTACCGCAAGTCTCTAGAGGAACGGAAGGTTCCAAATGATTGGAAAAGAGCACAGGTAGTCCCAGTCTTCAAGAAGGGTCGTCGTGCAGATGCGCAAAACTATAGACCTATATCTCTGACGTCGATCTGTTGTAGAATTTTAGAACATGTTTTTTGCTCGCGTATCATGTCGTTTTTGGAAACCCAGAATCTACTCTGTAAGGATCAATATGAATTCCGGAAACAGCGATCGTGTGAGACCCAACTCTCTTTATTTGTTCATGAGACCCAGAAAATATTAGATACAGGCTTCCAGGTAGATGCTATTTTCCTTGACTTCCGGAAGGCGTTCGATACAGTTCCGCACTGTCGCCTAATAAACAAAGTAAGAGCCTACGGATTATCAGACCAGCTATGTGGCTGGATTGAAGAGTTTTTAACAAACAGAACACAGCATGTTGTTATCAATGGAGAGACGTCTACAGACGTTAAAGTAACCTCTGGCGTGCCACAGGGGAGTGTTATAGGACCATCGCTTTTCACAATATATATAAATGACCTAGTAGATAGTGTCGGAAGTTCCATGCGGCTTTTCGCGGGTGCTGCTGTAGTATACAGAGAAGTGGCAGCATTAGAAAATTGTAGCGAAATGCAGGAAGATCTACAGCGGATAGGCACTTGGTGCAGGGAGTGGCAACTGACCCTTAACATAGACAAATGTAATGTATTGCGAATACATAGAAAGAAGGACCCTTTATTGTATGATTATAGGATAGCGGAACAAACACGTAGCAGTTAATTCTGTAAAATATCTTGGAGTATGCGTACGGAACGATTTGAAATGGAATAATCATATAAAATTAATTGTTGGTAAGGCGGGTACCAGGTTGAGATTCATTGGGAGAGTCCTTAGAAAATGTAGTCCATCAACAAAGGAGGTGGCTTAGAAAACACTCGTTCGACCTATAGTTGAGTATTGCTCATCAGTGTGGGATTCGTACCAGATTGGGTTGACGGAGGAGATAGAGAAGATCCAAAGAAGAGCGGCGCGTTTCGTCATAGGGTTATTTGGTAACCGTGATAGCGTTACGGAGATGTTTAGCAAACTCAGGTGGCAGACTCTGCAAGAGAGGCGCTCTGCATCGCGGTGTAGCTTGCTCGCCAGGTTTCGAGAGGGTGCGTTTCTGGATGAGGTATCGAATATATTGCTTCCCCCTACTTACACCTCCCGAGGAGATCACGAATGTAAAATTAGAGAGATTCAAGCGCGCACGGAGGTTTTTCGACCGTCGTTCTTCCCGCGAACCATACGCGACTGGAACAGAAAAGGGATGTAATGACAGTGGCACGTATAGTGCCCTCCGCCACACACCGTTGGGTGGCTTGCGGAGTATAAACGTAGATGTAGATGTAGAACCGCTGTTAGCACTGCGGCAAGACCGATGGCCTCTGGCACATCTACACCAATTATATTCACTAGCTCTTTCATTATCTTTAAGGGGCTCCGGAAAGGCTCAAAATCATGAAAAGTTCAATTTTTACTTTTTTGCGTTTTCTGAGTCTGCAGACTATTACCTTTTAAGAGATATATAATTTATTCAATTCCGAAGACTGCGACTATTTTTAAATTTTTTTGGAAATGTGTTCTACATGGGCGTGACCCACTGTAGCGCTGTTAAACTGCTGTCAAATGGTGTTATTATTAACGTCCGTGTTCATCAGGTACATTTTAGTGATGTGAGATAAAGTATGTGTTGTGGCTAACCTGTGATGGTTCAATATATATCGCTGGTGTGATTGTCGATTGTTTCATGTTTATTTACCTGTCGTTATCTCGAAAATATTCGTAATTAATTCTGTTTCTTGAGTCTCTGTTTTGTTGAAGTATAATAATGAGTAAAAGTAAAGTTATTAGAAATCCTCTGAAGGCTTTTAAGAAAAGGAGAAATGTTGGAAAGCCAAAGGTATGTGTTATTACTGTAAACAATAAAGACGATAACCAAGTGAGTGAACCTAACCTCTCAAGTACACCTGCCCATAGCAGTCAAAGTGGGAAAGAAAATACTTCACAGAAGAAGCTTGGTTCAATGACTGAAAACTATGAATGTTTTATGGGTGAATCGGATGTGAATGAAATATTTGATATGTCGGTTCTCAAAGGAATTTTTTCAAACTTTGTAAGATGTATTCATTGTAGTGAAGTTGGTCTGGAACTCTCCATAATAAAGCACGTAGGACTTGCTAGTGCAATAAAACTGAAATGTGATAAGTGTTCATACATGACCACCTTTTGGAACAGTGTTGCAGTAACTGCAACTGAAGAAAATGGTAGCAAAATCTACGAACACAACAACGAGCGATGCTTGCTTTAGACAAGGAACGCCTTCGGGCTGCAGACAGGGCTGTGAAGAGTCTAGAAATACAAGCAAGAGTAAACAGGAGGAGGAACAAGAGGAAGCTGGAGGAGGAGTTTGCAGAGGATGAAGATAATCCATCCTATGGACCTGGAATGCACTAAAAAGTTAATCCAATCTTTGTCGCTCGATTCCCAAAACTCTTATTTTCTCATACTAATTACATGTTTTCTAAGGATCTTCCAAACATATTTGTTTCAAACTTTCAGTAAATGTTACACAGTACCTTCTGCATAATTTAACACAGCCTTTTTCCAAAAAACTGTATATTTTTGAATATATAAATAAAAAAATTGCAAAAAAATGTTGTGAATTTTCATTACAATTGAAAAAAATCATCTTTAATAACTGAACTAAAATTTTGTAAAATCCCTGTGTTAAGTTGTAGCCCATATTCCAATAAATAATCTGTAAAAAGTTCAACTTCCTACCTCAAATACTTTGTGAGGAAAGGTGTAATTTATAAGCGTTATTTTAACATTGCAAGTATAGGGCGTTCCGGAGCCCCTTAAACTTACATCTATCAGTCTTTCGTTTACAAACGTATATGATTGCAACCATTTTCTACGGGTACTTTTGATTGCAAATGTAATCCAGCTCTTGTATGTTCAGTTCTACTTAGTCCATTGTCTACCATATCATAACCATTAAATTATTGTGAGCCTTGTAGTTTCTTCTTTGATTGTGATGTTACACCCGCATCAATTTTTGCAGCATTTAATTAGTTTGCTACTTGTTCTTCTTTACAGCCCATTCCTCTAATATTTCGTGTGGCGATTTTCAAAAATTTCTCCTGTACTTCTGTTCTTACCTACTACCCGCCTTTAGTCGTCATCTAAAGATCAGTCCGTTTCACTTCTTCATTTTAGATTAATGTTATAATTCCCTCAATAAAGGGTACTGACCCGTAGCCAGGGTAGCTGGAAGGTGGGTCCGCCACGTTAAAGAATCCCGGCATACACGTTTTTTGTTCGGGAGTTATCTGCCTTAGATGGTTGCGTTCATTATGTCTGAGGATCCATCTCTCGAGTTTTTGTAGCGTATCCATCCCTGTTATCTCTGCGAGGAGGGTCTGGTGTCGCGTCCCAAGAGTGAGTCCCCTACACAGGGCTTTTTTCTCTCTTTATAGCTTGGCTTCCTTATCACACGCAGCTCTCCAGCAGTTTGGACTTCCGCCTCGGCTATCCAGCTGCGTCCTGGCCTTTGTGACCCCTCTGCCACGCTCTACGTCCAGCTTTACATTTTAACTCTCCTACTGTTTTCGTACTATTTCTGTCAAGCTGGTTGAGAAAGACTTTATTTAGACTTGGCTCTTTTCCTGTGGCTACAACACTGATTCCTTACGCCTAAGAGCCTGTCCCCTCGTCAACCCTGACCTCCCCCACCTCCTCTTCCTCCCTCCCCCCCCCCCCCCCCCCTCACCAGCTTGTGGCACCCTACATCGTGGTCTGCTCTTCGTCTGACTGCGGCCTGGCTAGGGTGGCCCTGTCAGGAGCTTAAGCTTCCGCCAGCAAGGCTCTGTGGGTTACAGCAGAGTGCTAAAGCCTTCTTTGGACAGCAAGGCGGCAGCGCTCGATGAAGGCTGTAAATTACCAACAGTTAAATAAAAAGTAATTCAGCAGTGATAAATGTGGCAGCTAAAGGAGCTAGTCGAAATACACCTGGAAACACATCTTTGTCAGTGGTCAAATAATTAATCAAGAAATTACATTCACAAGCAGATTCCGCATAAAACCGAGTTAATTCATTTTTTGTTTCATTTCAATCGATTAATGTGTTGACTATCAAAATCAAATTTTTTATAATAACTATGTTAAATACAATGTGTAAAAACGTTACATTTGTGTTACGTTGTCATCAGTCTTTTCTTCATATGTTTAGTGGTCGAGTTCTGCTTTCACGCATCACTAAAAAAAATGGTTCAAGTGGCTCTGAGCACTATGGGACTTAACATCTGTGGTCATCAATCCCCTAGAACTTAGAACTACTTAAACCTAACTAACCTAAGGACATCACACACATCCACGCCCGAGGCAGCATTCGAACCTGCGACCGTAGCAGTCGCGCGGTTCCGGACTGAAGCGCCTAGAACCGCTTGGCCACCGCGGCCGGCACGCATCACTAAATGGTATTTAGGGTGCGGTTTGTTGCATAGTTTATAGATGCAGACCTCCATGGGGTCGTGTTATGACCTCTTCTGGCGTATCTTCCAGTGAAAGCCATGACCGGCAAAACGTGTGTACAGGCGGCGGAATAGAAAATTCTGCACTTTCCAGGCGTCTGAGTTCATCGCTCGCGGTTACATTATTTCCTTCAGTACCATCCTGGTGGCAGCATAGTTAATATCTTCTATGAAGAAATATTCCTGCGCTAATACGAGCGTGTAGCTATTTCTCGTGAATTTTGAGACTAATAGAGCTCTTTTTAGGAATTTGCCTTTACATTCTCTGTTTTCTTGATGTTTTTCACTGTCTGATAGGTCCACATTAGTTCAATTCCGTTTGTGGGAGATGGTACACTTGTTCGGCCACTGCTTGAATACTGCTCATCGGTGTGGGATCCGTACC
Source organism: Schistocerca piceifrons (assembly GCF_021461385.2). Classification (NCBI taxonomy): domain Eukaryota; kingdom Metazoa; phylum Arthropoda; class Insecta; order Orthoptera; family Acrididae; genus Schistocerca; species Schistocerca piceifrons. Next base: position 354,703,616 of record NC_060139.1, read on the forward strand.
AGATAGGCTTGATGGAAGAGATAGAGAAGATCCAACAGAGAGCAGCGCGCTTCGTTACAGGATCATTTAGTAATCGCGAAAGCGCCACGGAGATGATAGATAAACTCCAGTGGAAGACTCTGCAGGAGAGACGCTCAGTAGCTCGGTACAGGCTTTTGTTGAAGTTTCGAGAACATAGCTTCACCGAGGAGTCAAGCAGTATATTGCTCCCTCCTACGTATACCTCACGAAGAGACCATGAGGATAAAATCAGAGAGATTAGAGTCCACACGGAGGCATACCGGCAATCTTTCTTTCCACGAACAATACGAGACTGGAATAGAAGGGAGAATCGATAGAGGTACCCTCCGCCACACACCGTCAGGTGGCTTGCGGAGTATGGATGTAGATGTAGACGTATAACTTTGAGCTTGAACAGCATTATCGCAGTTAACAGGGATAAATTTAGCAGCTTAGAGACTTCACAATATGGCTTTTGTTATGGCTGTCGTTCGCTCTTGTACACAGAGAGTAAGTTGAACGTACGACAAAACACTGTATCAGCAGAAAGAGCAGTTGATTTTACATAAAGATGACATTATAAACAATGATTCTTTGGAACTTTTAATTATTTAATGGATGGTTACGAATACCAACTGCAACCCCCTCAGAAGATGTACACACGGCCATACGGCTGGCACAACCGCGTGAGGGTTTGTTCGCAAACATGCCGATTTCATGCCAGTCACCCACTTCCGCCTGGGGTGCGAATTTGCAGTTATGTGCATGTACGATATTCTTCTTTCACCACTAGATTTGGGCGAAATTAAGCGATTGGCAAGTAACGAATACAGATATTCTCCGTTATTCATGAATAACACATACACTAATGGCCATTAAAATTGCTACACCAAGAAGAAATGCAGATAATAAACGGGTAATCATTGGACAAATATATTATACTAGAACTGACATGTGATTACATTTTCATGCAATTTGGGTGCATAGATCCTGAGAAATCATTACCCAGAATAGCCACCTCTGACCGTAATAACGGCCTTGATACGCCTGGGCATTGAGTCAAACAGAGCTCGCATGGCGTGTACAGGTACAGCTGCCCATTCAGCTTCAACACGATACAACAGTGCATCAAGAGTAGTGACTGGCGTATTGTGGCGAGCCAGTTGCTCGGCCACCATTGACCAGACGTTTTCAATTGGTGAGCGATCTGGAGAACGTGCTGGCCTGGGCAGCAGTTGAACATTTTCTGTATCCAGAAGGACGCGTACAGGTCCTGAAACATGCGGTCGTGCATTGTCCTGCTGAAATGTAGGGTTTCGCAGGGATCGAATGTAGGGTAGAGCCACGGGTCGTAACACATCTGAAATGTAACGTCCACTGTTCAAAGTGCCGTCAATGCGAACAAGAGGTGACCGAGACGTGTAACCAATGGCTCTCCATGCCATCACGCCGGGTGATACGCCAGTATGGCGATGAGGAATACATGTTTCCAATGAGCGTTCACCGCGATGTCGCCAAACACGGACGCGACCATCCTGATGCTGTAAACAGAACCTGGATTCATCCGAAAAAAAATGACTTTTGCCATTCGTGCACCCAGGTTCGTCGTTGTGTACACCATCGCAGGCGCTCCTGTCTGTGATGCAGCGTCAAGAGTAACCGCAGTCATGGTCCCCGAGCTGAAAGTCCATGCTGCTGCAAACGTCGTCGAACTGTTCGTGCAGATGGTTTCTGTCTTGCAAACGTCCCCATCTGTTGACTCAGGGATTGAGACGTGGCTGCACGATCCATTACAGCCATGCGATAAGATGCCTGTCATCTCGACTGCTAGTGATACGAGGGCGTTGTGATCCAGCACGGCGTTCCGTATTACCCTCCTGAACACACCGATTCCATATTCTGCTAAGAGTCATTGGATCTCGACCAACGCAAGCAGCAATGTCGCGATACGATAAACCGCAATTGCGATAGGCTACAATCCGACCTTTATCAAAGTCGGAAACGTGATGGTACGCATTTCTTCTAATTACACGAGGCATCACAACAACGTTTCGTTGGAAACTTTTCTCATGTCAGCACGTTGTAGGTGTCGCCACCGGCGCCGACCTTGTGTGAATGCTCTGAAAAGCTAATGCATGTCACAGCATCTTCTTCCTGTCGGTTAAATTTCGGGTCTGTAGCACGTCATCTTTGTGTTGTAGCAATTTTAATGGCCAGTAGTGTATTATTCGAAACATTAGACGAATAAAGGCGCTTATTCTTTACCTGTGAATTTTAGTAGCATTAATTGCTACAATTCTTATCATTTATTAAACAAATGTTCCTTTTTGTTTCTTTTAAATTAGCTGTCAGGACTATTCTTGTTTTCAAACATATCATCATAAACTTTCTTGGAGTTTAAGAGATTTTCCGTTGTGACACTAAAGAGAAAACGTTCTACAAATGTAATGCACCCTTAAATTCGCATTCCGCTGTATTTTTTGGCAAAAAATTCGTTGTGATTCCACTTTAATTTCACTTATCGAGTCAATGTCCAAATAAAACCGTCTTTTTATGCCGTAATATCATTCGAAACTCGTGATCTGTTTTCTGACATTTCTTTGGCTATTATATCTCTGTAGGTTGTTGTAAGACTCCGTTAGTCATGGACGTCATGCAGGTGAACTACGGTTCTGTTTCTAAATTGTGGTAAGACATTGCTACAACAATTGCAGTTGGTGCAGAAAGCGGAGCATCGTCTTCCAGTCGTCTCTGGACACTTTCGCTATACGAAAGTTGCAGCTGTGCTGCAGAATTGTAAAATCTTTTATGTGCTCGAATCCAGAAGTTTTTGAATCCCAAAGCTGTACGTAATCACATGGACACTTATCGGATTTAAAAATTATTCCATATTATAATGGCAAGCTCACTAAGAGTTAATCCTGGATCCCTTTAGACATCTAGAAGCATTCTAAAAGCGTTTTAGGAGACTTTAGATTAAAAGTATGGTGATGTGAGTCGTTAGCAAGAAGCCGAGTACTAAATTGTTGCTTGGTTTGCACATTGTGTAGCACTAGAAACACGAACGAGTTGCCTAATTATGTCAAGGAGGCATTTGAATGCCGCCGAGTCGGTTAGTTACTTAGTAACGTGTTCCACTGATCAATATCAATGTAACCGTTATGATGTAGAACGTGTTAAGTGCATAAGAAATGCACACATGAATGAAGGTTTTTTCTAAGCTTGAATTTTTTATTACCTACCCTATTCCCCTAAAACGCACAAAATGCATATATTATACCTATATATTTATTTATTCCTATCCAAGAATTCATCTATGGTGTAGAAGGAGCTGTGAGGAAGATATGATTTGAATTTATTTTTAAAACTGTTACTGCTGTCTGTCCAACATTTTATTTCTTCTGGTAATTTATCAAAAAGTTTTACAGCATCATATTCCATCCTTTCAAAAATGGCTCTGAGCACTTAACTTCTGAGGTCATCAGTCCCCTTGAACTTAGAACTACTTAAACCTAACTAACCTAAGGACATCACACACATCCATGCCCGAAGCAGGATTCGAAAATGCGACCGTAGCGGTCGCGCGGTTCTATCCCTTTCTGTTCCAAAGATAGGCCAAGTGGAGGATAGTGTGAGTCTTTCTTTCTGCTGCTGTTATAATCATGAATGTTCTTTTTAAACTGGTCCATGTTGCCAAGAACAAATTTCGTTACTGAGTAAATGTACTGTGAGGTTGTTGTATTAATTCCTAACCTTTTAAAGAAATGCATACAAGATGTGCGACTATGAGCCCCACACATTATTCTAACCACTTTCTTTTGAGCAGTGAATACTTTTTGCCTAATTGTTGAGTTATTCCAAAATATTATTCCGTATGACACCAGACAGTGAAAGTATGCAAAGTATGTTAGCTTGCTAATTTCTATAGCCTCAAAATAATCAATTATTCTGATTGCAAAAGTTGCTGAACCTAGTCACTTTAGGAGATCCAAAATATGAATTTTCCAGTTGAAATTCTCATCTATATATACACCCAAAAACTTAGTTCGCTGTACACTCGCTACTGTCTTCCGTTGATGTGTAATATTTATTGAAGGAACTGTACTCCATGCAGTAGAAAATTGGTTGTACGGTGTTTTTTCAAAGTTCAGAGCAAGCCCTTTCACAGAAAACCAGTCAATAACTTTTCCAAAGCTATTATTTGTATCATTTTCTATTGGAATTTCTTTTACTGGATCAATAATGATGCTTGTATCATCAGCAAACAGTGTCAGTTTAGCTTCTTATTTCACATAAGAAGAGATCTTATTCACATATGTCAAGAACAGAAGGGGATCCATGATCGAACCCTGTGGAACAAGTAATTCCACCCAAGTTAGGTGAAGCAGGGAACTTCCTTAAATCACTTAAACCATATAAAGGAACTTTTTGCTTCCTGGAAATGAGCGTACGGCATTGTGGGCCGGGAGTCCCCCATTCGGAGAAGTTCAGCCGCCGAGGGCAAGTACTTATCACATTCGACGCCAAACTGGGCGACTTGCGCGTCGGAGTTGGGGATGAAATGATGATGAGGACAAAAAAACACCCAGTGCCAGAGCGGAGAAAATCTTCTGCCCTAGCCGGGAATCGAACCCGGGCCCTTTGGTATGATATTCCGCGACGCTTACCACTTAGCTAACAGGGTCGGAATTTTTGCTTCCTGTTCTGTAGGCATGACTTAATCCACTCATATGCTGTCTGTTTATACCATAGAATTTCTGTAACATAATGTCGTGGTTGACACAACACTTTGGATTAGTGACAGAAAATTCCTATTGGTGACCTTTTACTCTTTAAAGATTCTATTGTATGGGTAGTGAAATTGTAATTGCTATCTCAGTGCAACAGCGTTTTTGAAATGCAAACTGTGATTTACTGAATATCCCATTACTGCTAGGATGGCTAACCACTCTTGAGTACATTATTTCTCGGCAAGTTTGGAAAATGCTGTGAGCAGGGATATTGGCCGGTAATGATTGACACCTGTGGTTTCCCCTTTTTTGTAGAGGGGCTTGACAATGGTATATTTTAATCTGCCTGGGAAAATACCTTAAGTTAGTGAGGCATTACAGATGTGACTCAGAACATCCGCTGTAACTGCTCCACATTGTTTTAAAGTCTTGTTAGAGTGTGGTGTAATACGGCTGTAACGCACTTGGCTGCCTGTCTGCGAGAGACAGACTGCGCCAGTCAATAAAATAATGATGGTGCATTGCAGCTTCCGCTCTGGGCAGCTGTGATTTCCCAGCTGCGACATTCGAACAAGTCGGACTGCACGGCAGCGAGCCGGCTGTGAGCAGTCAGTTGTGAGCAGGCTATCTTGTGCAGAACGCACAGTATGTGGCTGCCTTCAAATTCCGTACACTTGTCGAAGCAGGCAGATTGCTAGCATCCTGCAACAAAATTCACGATAAATTTCAACAGTTTGTAGTTCCTGGGGGGAACTTCCACTTCTGAAGGGACATACAGTATGTCTTGAAATTGATAGCTATTTCTTTGGGGCACATAATTCTGTAAAACACTGCATGCTTTTATTGTGGTGGTTGCAAATTCTTCTCTCACCTCCACTTGGCGATGAAAAGTATTCCATTTATTTGCCAGTATGCTAAACGTCCGTTGTATAAACCGCTTAGAGCGAGACAAGATTCTCTTGCTGTTCGTTAAATTCCTTCCTGCATAACAACACATTAAATTTTCAGATAAACCGAATGCCTTATCTCCGACAGTGACGGCCAGCATCGGTACTCTACTGTTGATACGGAGCTTTTCTCCGATATTCGTAAATTATTATTAAATCACATTTTAATGCAAAATTAATTGCCTAAAAAAGATCAGTTATTGTATTCTCCTTATGCTCCAACATCTGTTGTACGTAAGTGAATTTATAATCTGCATCGCATAAAGCAAATAAAACGAAGGAAAAGTCATTTTCATAATTATAGTAAAGTGAACCTGAATAATGACGAGATAAAAGGTCTTCAACTGCTAAGGACGTCTGCCTGTAAGTGTTTTTATGTTTCATTTGTTACCCTGTAAATCAAGTAAAAACCATGCTCAGATCGAAGAATGGTTTGAACACTACAGTGGTTTACTATGCACAGCGGTGTCCCCTTGATTTCCTCCCACATTCGAACAGACTTAGCGAATTAGAGAGGGACCTCCATTTAAACAAGTACTCCGAAATACAGTACAACTTGACTTGGCATTATTATCATTGTTATAGGTGAAAGAAGCGATAAGTAACAACGGAAATCGTAGGACCAACCGGTGATCGAAACCTAAAATTTTAGCCTTGTAGTGGAATTCAATCCACTGAGCCACAAAGACATATATCTATACAGACCATTTATCAAATAGAAACTCCACTGAGCCAAGAGAACAAACACTAATTCGGTATAGGAGGTAAACAAGAAAGTACGGTGTCATTTACAACCGCTCTTTTAATTTAGAACAATACTATGAGGTTTATTCTCATATAAGGGAGAGGTGATCGATAATATCGGAAATACTTAATAGCATTGAAAAAATTTTAATTAAAATTGTCGATATATAATCTCTCACCAGAATAACGCCCGCACCAAAGTAAAGCCTCAGGGAAATCAAAGTGGGTTCAACGCGGCTACTTTTGTGTCTACGAGTAAATTCTACTGTATAAACCATGCGCGGGTATTGTTAGTTCTCTTTGTCTTGTTTTCTGCGCTCTGAATAAATCTACGTAGCAGCGGCATGCGATAGGCCTGGCGTTCCCGTGTGACGTGCTGCGGAAGTCACTTTTGTTAAAATGCAAGGAAAGTGACTATAGTTAATTTATACAGGACATACTTTTGCCATAAAGTCATGGACTAAGAATATTTGAGGAATTGTGTGCGCGAGAGAAAGTACCGCTCAGTATTAAACTCCATTACATGCCGAATAACCGATAACAGGATCCATGGACTATACGAGGGGACGTTAAACTGAATATAAGAACGGAGTTGGACACTTAGCCTTGTGAAATTAAAGGCGTACGAAGTTTGAATGACTGTATCGAAGTACAGTAATGGACCACAGTCCTTGCTATAATATCTTTGAGTGACGAACTATACAAATCACGGACATTTTAGCTGCCGTAATTGCTGATAGTTAAGTGTAGGATCAACCCTTCTTTCTCTATATACAAAACGCAGTCGTCCATGACCATTTATTTATTATTAAATGTTGTTAAGAAAACTAAAGTTATTTCCATAATAGCGTGTGTTTTATTCAACGACAATCAAAGGCAAGCTCCGGTAGCTGAGTGGCCACACTGGACTCGCATTCGGGAGGACGACGGTTCAATCCCGCGTCCGGCCATCCTGATTTAGGTTTTCCGTGATTTCCCTAAATCGCTCCAGGCAAATGCTGGGATGGTTTCTCTGAAAGGGCACGGTCGACTTCCTTCCCTAATCCGATGAGACCGATGACCTCGCTGTTTGGTCTCTTCCCTCAAACAACCCAACTCAACCCAACAGACATCAGATGAGGTACGTGCTAAACGGTAAAAAAAAAAAAAAAAAAAAAAAAAAAAGTGGTCAGCGTGACAGATTGTCAATCCTAAGGGCCCGCGTTCGATTCCCGGCTGGGTCGGAGATATTTTCCGCTGCGGACTGGGTGTTGTGTAGTCCTAATCATCATTATTTCATCCCCATCGACGCGCAGGTCGCCGAAGTGGCGTCAAATCGAAAGACCTGCACCAGGCGAACGGTCTACCCGACGGGAGGCCCTAGCCACACGACATTTCCATTTCCATATAGGCAAGCTGCAAACTGTATCTATAGATGACGGAAGGTTCGATTATGAAATATTACGAAGAGTAAATTGTGACTTAAAAGCTATTTAACATTTCATTTCCAACATTGTGACTTAAAAGCTATTTAACATTTCATTTCCAACCGGACAGAAATAATACAAAATCAGAAACAGTGCGGATAAGTAGTAGCGTCGCAAATAGGAAGCTGAAATAATAATCATCATCCAAAGACGTTATTAAATATCTTGTCGACTGTGCAAAAAGTCGACATTAATTATTATTATGAAAACCCGAAATATAGTCGCCGTTACAGAGAAGATGTTTGTGTCTGCTCCATCTGATGTGTAGATATAACGAAAAGTCGGACATATGCAGTAGGTGACAACATCACCATCTTACGTCAGAGAAGTCGACGACAGCAGATCGATGGAGGGCGGCTACACATTATATGTTATTCGTTATTAAAGTTACGAATAATTTATAGGCGAATAAATGTGTTTGAATAATCTTCTTATTCGAATAATTATCCAGATATAAATTTGTTCGAATGATACCTGTCTCTTCTCACCACTACACCCTACGCTCCCTTTCTCTTTCCATTCGTATTATCAACTGTAACGAGTCCTTTTAGTTCATTTGTTCGATTTACTCACGAGTAAAGCTTTGTTGTTAATTACAGAGTAGACGATTATAGTTTGTTGCCACGCTCTTCTGTTCAAAATATGTCTCGATGTCAGTGCAATTTTAGAAGCTGACTGAAAGTGAGCATTATTTCATCAGCTATTCTTCCGCGCAAATATAAAGATCCACAGCTAGAACTGTGACCTTCAACAACATTCAATATTCGATTATCAATTTAATTTTCGTTATACTGAGGTCACACTTGGTGTGGTGTACGGCACACACTTTCTCCATGAAATGTAACGAAATGATCGTATGGCATTGTTGGCCGGGAGGCCCCATTCGGGGGAGTTCGGACGCCGCATTGCAAGTCCTTTTTAGGTGACACCACATCGGCGACTTGCGAGTCAATGATTATGAAAATGATGATGAAGGACACACAACACCAAGTACCCTGCCAGGAATCGAACTCGGGCCCCCTGTGTGGTAGGCGGTAACGCCACCGCTACGTTACAGAGGCGGACACACTTTCTCCGTAGAAAACATGGAAAATCGGCAGCTAAAAATAAATTCTAATTCTAAATGCTTTCGCTCGCTTGCCGGTCCCTTTAGTGCCGCTACGTTGTGACCACGTGGCTGTTGCCCACCACTCGGTGAGTGCCGCGTGACACCGAGTGAACTACCAGCCGTGTGAATCCGAGTGCGCGTGCATAGCGAGCGACATAGACGATCGCCACTCACGCGGATTCACCACGCTGATACACTGCTCTATTGCTCACCACGTCTTTTATGCAACACCCAATGTTGATGGGGAATGTCGGTTTCTTTCCTGTTACGCAAAAAATGATTTTTAAAAAGGAATTTTACATGTCCATTCGATGTAGTGGTCCTAAATTGGTCTACTGCGATATTCGTTTTATCGATGTGTGTCAACAGGGACTTTAAAACACTAAGAATAGCCAGTGCTTCATCGGTGACAGCACTGCCCAGGCCCGCGCTGACTGCTACCTCCATGCAGATATCACACTAGACTAATTTAGGACCACTACAGGGAATGGGCATGTAAAATTCCGCTTTAAAAACCATTATGTTTGAAACCGGAAACAAACCGACTCTCTTTGTCGACGCTGAGCATCACATGAAATATCTGACGAGCTGTATTTGGTTGCGCTGACTCCCGCTACACATTGTAAATACGAAGTTGCGGATATCTGCCGAAACACCAGGAGAGACACCTCGTAGAAGGCTGGCCAGAAGATGGAGTGGGACACAGAGTTTGAGACCACAGACGGGGCATGAGCTGTATCTCTTTAGCCGACTGTATGGCCGTGTGTATCAAGTTGGACACAGAGTTTTACATGTGCGTGCCCCCGTTATTTGTAAATTTTTTAATGTTACTTATAATCCGTCTTGATTGCAAAATTTTTTATTCATATGACCGGTTTCGGCTCATTCAGAACGATCTTCAGATCAGATCACATGTGACGCAGCATGTGAAAGTTGCTGGATTTGGACGGGTTACTCCTGTAACTCAAATGTCAGATCTGAAGATGGTTCTGAATGAATCGAAACCGCTCATATGAATAAAAATTTTGCAATCAAGACGGATTATAAGTAACATTATACAATCACTGATTGCTGCTATCCCATCATACATTATATCTGTTTTTGCAAAAAATGTAAATTTTTTGTTGTTGAGATGCAGTTCAGGAGTTTTCTCGAGTGCGGTTACGTCAGCTTTTATTGTTTTTCAGAACTGAATACTGGACAGAGCTTGGGATGGGCGTCTGCTTTAGTGAACTCTGGTTTATTTCTAGCTAGAGCACTAAGGATGTAATATTACGGTGGTTACTACGTTGTATGGTTGCACTCAAGTCGATCTATAGATTATAACTTTTGTTAAATACACAGGGTGCTGAGCTTTAATAATAGTGGGGTAATGGATTAAGTTTAGACTCATTTTATGTATCAGAATCTTTTTCTTTACATAAAATTCGGTGATATTAACAAAAACGAGTCAAATAGTGATGCCACCTCAACAGTTCATGACAAAGGACGAATTCAAAAAAATGGTTCCAATGGCTCTGAGCACTATGGGACTCAACTTCTGAGGTCATCAGTCCCCTAGAACTTAGAGCTACTTAAACCTAACTAACCTAAGGACATCACACACATGCATGCCCGAGGCAGCATTCAAACCTGCGACCGTAGCAGTCCCGCGGTTCCGGACTGCAGCGCCTAGAACCGCACGGCCACCGCGGCCGGCTTTGCGTTGCTCACATACGCGACATCTCATGATGGTGCGGAACATATGAGCAGTCTGTCTAAAATAATAAATGACCTCAACGAAAATATAACCAGATGCTAACCGTTTATGTAACTATCTTTTACGCGAATCTAAATCTATAAATAAATTCAGCAACTGAAAACCAAATTTACTGTCGATCCAGGAATTTATCTGCAGCGTAGAAGAAGTCGTCAATCACAAATGATTTCATTTTGTCTTGAAAGATGTTTTGATGTCTGTTGATCTCTTTAATTAACAAAAGATGTAGTCACTTCTTTTTGCAGATGACACTAGTATTGTAGTCAGTCCAAGTATACATGTAAAAACAGAAGAAATGGTAAACCAAGTTCTTAAAAGCGTCGTTGACTAGTTTTCTGCGGATGGTGTCACCTTCAATTTTAAGAAGACACAAGATAGTCAGTTCTGCATATCTAGGGGTACTACGTTAATGATAAGTGTAACATATAGTGTTGAAGTAATAAACAAGTTGGAAACTTCAAAATTCTTATATGACTATACTGAAGTGAATTTAAATTGGAAAAGGGATATTTTGGAGCACCTAAAGCAACTTAGTTCAGCCACATTTTCTCTTAGAATCATTGCATATCTGGGGGAGAGATAAATCAGTAAGTTGACATATTTTGTGTATTTTTATTCAATAATGTCATATGGAATAATGTCTGGGATGACACTTCTTTAAGAAAGAAAGTCTTCATTGTGCAAAACGAAAGAAAGTCTTCATTGTGCAAAACCGTGATATAAGAATAATGTGTGGTGCTCACCCACGATCATCTTGTAGATATCTGTTTAAGGGACGAGCATCCTGACTACTGCTTCGCAGTGCATTTATTCCCTCATGAAGTTTGTTGTAAATAATCCGCTGGAGTTCCAAAGGAAGAACTATGTACATAATTACATGAGAACGATAGTGCCATTATTTACTCTAAATTAGTCTTTAGCACAAAAAGGAGTGCGCAACGCTGCAATAAAAATTTTTAATCACTTACCCAGTGACATAAAATGACTGACAGACAGCAAAGTAAAGTTAGAAAACAAACCGAGAAAGTTGTCTCCTTGACAACTCCTTCTATTCCATAGAAGAATTTCTATTACTGCAAAGGTGGTGGGTAGGACTTACTAACTTACAACATCTGTACATCTTTTTTCTTTTTGAAACAAATTAGAAATGTTCAGAATGTAACCATATGTACAAAATAATTTCCAAACTGAATGTAAAATGACTGATTCGATTTCATTACGAACTAACGTGCAAAATGTTCCATGGAATGCGACTGCTACCTGTCTGGTGTACTTGGTCGCTGTGAACTGCTATCCTCACAACAAATGAGAAGATTCCGAGACTTCAACATCTACATCTACATCTACATGGATACTCTGCAAATCACATTTAAGTGCCTGGCCGAGGGTTCATCGATCCACCTTCACAATTCTCTATTATTCCAATATCGTATAGCGCGCGGAAAGAATGAACACCTATGTCTTTCCGTACGAGCTCTCATTTCCCTTATTTTATCGTAGTGATCGTTCCTCCCTATGCAGGGCGTTGTCAACAAAATATTTTCGCATTCGGAGGAGAAAGTTGGTGATTGGAATTTCGTGAGAAGATTCCGTCGCAACGAAAAATGCCTTTCTTTTAATGATTTCCAGCCCAAATCCTATATGATTTCTGTGACACTCTCTCCCATATTTCGCGATAATACAAAACGTGCTGCCTTTCTTTGAACTTTTTCGATGTACTTCGTCAGTCCTGTCTGGTAACGATCCCACACCGCGCAGCAGTATTCTAAAAGAGGACAGACAAGCGTAATGTAGGCAGTCTCCTTAGTAGGTCTGTTACATTTTCTTAGTGTCCTGCCAATAAAACGCAGCCTTTGGTTAGCCTTCGCCACAACATTTTCTATGTGTTCCTTCCAATTTAAGTTGTTCGTAATTGTAATACCTAGGTATTTAGTTGAATTTACGGCTTTTAGATTAGACTGATTTATCGTGTAACCGAAGTTAACGAGTTCCTTTTAGCACTCATATGGATGACCTCACACTTCTCGTTATTTAGGGTCAACTGCCAATTTTAGCACCATTCCGATGTTTTTTCTAAATCGTTTTGCAGTTTGTTTTGATCTTCTGATGACTTTATTAGTCGATAAACGACAGTGTAATCTGCAAAGAAGCGAAGACGGCTGCTCAGATTGTCTCCAAAATCGTTTATATACATAAGGAACAGCAAGGGGCCTATAACACTACCTTGGGAAACGCCTGAAATCACTTCTGTTTTACTCGATGACCTCTCTGGTAGGAAATCGCAAATCCAGTCACGTAACTGAGACGATATTCCTCAAGTACGCAATTTCACTATGAGCCGCTTGTGTGGTACAGTGTCAAAAGCGTTCCGGAAATCCAGGAATACGGAATCGATGTGAAATCCCTTGTCAATAGCACTCAGCACTTCGTGTCAATAAAGAGCTAGTTGTGTTTCACAGAAACGATTTTTTCTAAACTCATGTTGACTGTGTGTCAATAGACCGTTTCCTTCGAGGTAATTCATAATGTTCGAACTCAATATATGTTCTAAAATCCTGTTGCATATCGACGTTAACGATATTGGCCTGTAACTTAGTGGGTTACTGCTACTACCTTTCTTGAACCTGTGCAACTTTCCAGTCTTTGGATGCGGATCTTTCGTCGAGCGAACGGTTGTATATGATTGTTAAGTGTGGACCTAATGCATCAGCATTCTCCGAAAGGAAACTAATTGGTAAACAGTCTGGACCAGAAGACATGCTTTTATTAAGTGATTTGAGTTGCTTCACAACTCCGAGGATATTTACTTCTACGTTACTCATGTTGGCAGCTGTTCTCGATTCGAATTCTGGAATATTTACTTCGTCTTCTTTTGTGAAGGCATTTCGGAAGGCTGTTTAGTAACTCTGCTTTGGCAGCGCTGTCTTCGGTAGTATTTCCATTGTTATCGCTCCGCTAACATAGTTTACATACGACCAGAATCTCTTGGGATTTTCTGCCGGGTTTCGAGACAAAGTTTCGTTGTGGAAACTGTTATAGGCGTCTCGCGTTTAACTCCGCGCCAAATTTCAAGTTTCTGTAAAGGATCGCCAATCTTGGGAATTTTGCGTCTGTTTAAATTTGGCATATTTGTTTCGTTGTTTCTGCAACACTGTTCTAATCCGTTTTGTGTAGCAAGGAGGATCAGCTCCATCGTTTGTTAGTTTATTTGGTATAAATCTCTCAATTGCTGCGGATACTATTTCTTTGAATTTAAGCCACATCTGGTCTACACTTATATTATTAATTTGGAATGAGTGGAGATTGTCTCTCAGGAAGGCGTCAAGTGAATTTTTATCTGCTATTTTGAATATTTTTGGCTTATTTTTCAAGGACTTGGGGATTACAATATTCAGTCTTGCTACGACAACCCTATGTTTACTAATCTCTGAATCGCTTTCCATGCTCTACCAACTGCTTGCTGAGCTGAGGTGATGGTGTTCGGTTCACAATCCACCTGTCACAGTATTCGGGACTGATGCTAATCGCTGTTGCCCCTGACTAGTACCTGTAAGCAGTCATCGAAATTCCCGGCCTTCCTTGGTGGAAGGGCTACGCTGTTGTTCATCTCCACACCGAGCAGAGCTGCTGAGAGATTACCCAAGCTGGTCCCTTCGTTGTCCATAAGAGCGCTCTAGTAATATGCAGTCCGTGTTCCGAGCAGCAATGCCTGCCGTACGCGCTACGCCGACTGCTAGCGAGGCCTGCCACCTGCCCAAGACAGTGTTTAAGTGAACCACGAGGGTACTTCGGAAAGTAAAGATACACCGTACGCCAGAGGAGCAGAAGAGTTTTGGCGAGCAAGTTGGCAACACTGGTGTTAACCTTGAACCGTTAGCTTTCTCCTCGCGGTCGTTCGGCTGTTGAACTTCTCGTTGGAGTAGGTCGTGTTTAAAATGGCTGCGCCGATTCAGAATCCCGCCAACTGCGAAGTGCGCTCCGTCATACGTTTTCTTCATGCAAAAGGCCAACGACCAGCGGATATTCACAAAGAAATTGTTTCTGTTTATGGAAACATTATGAATCAACAAAATGTAACGAAATGGTGTCGTCATTTCTCTGAAGGTAGGACCGGTGTTCATGACGAACAAAGAAAAGGTCGGCCATCTGTGATCTCTGATGCCCTTCTTTGGAGAATGGAGGAAGCAATTCGTGTGAATAGACGTCTCACATTGAAAGAATTGCATCAGATCGTACCGGACGTGTCAATGACAACTCTTTATGACGTTGTGACTGTCAAGTTAGGGTACAGGAAATTGTGTGCGCGCTGGGTTCCAAAACTGTTAACGGAAGAACACGAACAGAAAAGGATGGGCTTTGCACTCGACTTCCTCACACACTATGCTGAAGCAGGTGATGAGTTCTTTGATCACATTATGACAGGAGACAAGATGTGGGTTTATCACCATACACCTGAATCCAAGCAACAATAAATGCAATGGCGCCATTTGAATTCACCAAAAGCCAAGAAATGCAAAACGTCATGGCTTCTGTTTTTTTGAACAGACAAGGCATTCTTCTGTTGGAATTTATGCCTCCTGGAACGACAATTAATGCCGCTGCATATTGCCAGACTTTGAAACGTCTTCGAAGGGCAATTCAAAACAAACGCAGGGGAATGCTGACAAGTGGAGTCCGCTTGCTTCATGACAACGCTCGGCCTCACACAGCGCTCGTAACCAAAGCACTACTCATACAATTCAAGTGGGACGTATTGGACCATCCGCCATACAGCCCGGACATTGCGCCCACCGACTTCCATGTCTTCCGTTACCTGAAGTCACATCTTGGTGGAAAATCATTCCACGACGATGAAGTGATCAAAGATGAAGTCGAA
This sequence comes from Schistocerca piceifrons, assembly GCF_021461385.2. Taxonomy (NCBI): domain Eukaryota; kingdom Metazoa; phylum Arthropoda; class Insecta; order Orthoptera; family Acrididae; genus Schistocerca; species Schistocerca piceifrons. The sequence goes on from NC_060139.1 coordinate 354,719,246, forward strand.
ATGTGGTTCCAACAACAGGCGGCAACCTTCTATGACTGTGGGATACAAAAGCTTGTGCACCGACTTAACAAATGTTTGGATAACAGGGATGATTATGTCGAAAAATAACAAATAATCCAGTTAAAGAGATGTAACTGACGTTTTCTAAATAACTGTTCTATTTAAGGACTGCGAGCCATTGTACCTTTACTTTTCGAAATGCCCTCGTAGATGCCATCGGGCAATGTCTTCCAGAAATTGCTGACACAGCTTCAGCACGTTCCTAGCCAGAGCTCTGGACTACTGCTGACCCGTGCGCCGACTTAAGAGAAGAATACACGACTGGAAATTTTAATGTAATAAATTCTTGTTCCACTAGTGTCATTAGCACCTAGCGCGTCGACCAGCCAGCTCCACGATCCGTCATTCCAACAGCGGTAGGCTCTCAACCCAGGCCACTACAGCACTCCATATTAGATGTAAGTTAGAACATGCTTACAATAATGAAAGTCTTGTAGAATGTGTAGAATACCAGGTTAGATGTAAGTGGGGGTCTGACGGCCCTAAAATTGTCAGAATCGATAAATAAATAAAATAATTTCGCGGACACAGATCGATCACCTTCCGTCAATGGCATATAAATCATGAAGTTTTGTTACACTTTCCGTAATGGGTCCACGATCCTTTACCCATCGATAAACATATTTACTGCTTCATACAGGTCAATGGTAACCAAAACCGAATGTCAAGCGCTGCTATCGCTATGTGAGTGAAGTGAAACTTCCTGGCAGATTAAAACTGTGTGCCCGACCGAGACTCGAACTCGGGACCTTTGCCTTTCGCGGGCAAGTGCTCTACCAACTGAGCTACCGAAGCACGACTCACGCCCGGTACTAACAGCTTTACTTCTGCCAGTAACTCGTCCCCTACCTTCCAAACTTTACAGAAGCTCTCCTGCGAGCTTTACAGAAGCTCTCCTGCGAGCTTCTGTAAAGTTTGGAAGGTAGGAGACGAGGTACTGGCAGAAGTAAAGCTGTGAGTAGCGCGCGTGAGTCGTGCTTCGGTAGCTCAGTTGGTAGAGCACTTGCCCGCGAAAGGCAAAGGTCCCGAGTTCGAGTCTCGGTCGGGCACACAGTTTTAATCTACCAGGAAGTTTCATATCAGCGCACACTCCGCTGCAGAGTGAAAATCTCATTATGTGAGTGAAGTGTCAATCTTTCGAGTCCGGGAGTCCGTCGAGTCTGAGCCGTGAGCCAGCGATCAACGCGTTGTGTCGTACCGGCTGTGTGTGTCCGCACTGTCTTCGGCTGACCCTCAGTAAAATACAACCGATTCGTGACATTTGATGTTATTAACAAGTGTTTTAAAAGTTTACAATGTGCCGAATATTCGAGTTCGCGCCAACCGTGCCGAACACACATAGGATTGCATCGAGGAGTGTGTCTGCTGACCATTGTTACAATGTGTGACTTAATACCAAAAATACTTACTGGTGACGCTACAGTCTGGAACCGAGCGACCGCTACCGTCGCGGGTTCGAATCCTGCCTCGGGCATGGACGTGTGTGATGTCCTTAGGTTAGTTAGGTTTAATTAGTTCTAAGTTCTAGGCAACTGATGACCTCAGGTGTTAAGTCGCATAGTGCTCAGAGCCATTTGAACCATTTTTGAACGTACTGGTGATGAGATTAACCTTAATTAGCAGTGTTAGACGAAAGTAGTTTCGGCCTCATGCTGTGTCTAAACAGAATATATCAACCCAACAGTGTAAAACATCTTGGCATTGGTTACTGCAAAACCCTTTACCACTGTGTTGAACATTGTTGAACAGCCGCATTCTGATCAGAAACGACTCCAGAAACAGCTAAATTTGATTAGCACTTATCTATCAGGTCACAGTCACATCAAAATTAAAACTAGACTGCTATTTCAGTTGATAACAATTGACGTAATATTAATCAGGAAAGTTTCAATTGTAACACTATGCAGACCGATACTCGATGCCTGGAAGCTTGTCTACGGGCAATGCTCTTCACTGCTCACTTATCCATGTACTATTCGTACCACTCCTCACAACTGCAATCTCACAGAGTCTGCCACAAACCGTTTGAGGCAACGTAGTTGTTACAGCATTGAACTGATTCTCTACGAGGCTAATAATTTTTCAACCACCCTGGTTGACATTTCTCATAGTTTACCTAAACTACTTAGCCAACTTCTTCCTCAGCCTTGTCCTACCCGGGCTCGTCCTACGACTGTGCCCACGGTTTAATAGTCCTCTCTTGGTGTGGGCAGTGTATGACTTAGAATACTAGCTTGGCTTGCTTCATTGTCGGAGAGATCGATCTTGCATTAGTGCTATAAAGCCAATGCGTTAACAAGCAGAATCATTTCAGACGGTTCTGAAACCGTGTAGGCTGCGGATTCCTCGACTTGCGCCATAGTGTGATGTTATTTCGTGATCCGCATAACGGGTCAGGAGTCCATTACACGTAGGCAGCCTCTGCGCTACACGGGTAGCAGGGGCTGTGTGGACTGGGTGGTTTTTTAGGTTAGGGGGTCTCGGGGAAACACAAAAGGACTTCAGTCTCAAAGGGTGCAGGCTGAACACAGGACGAACGTAGATCTAGAAACCATCGGTATAACAGTTGTATACTGTTGCAGCTGTGTTGGGAAAGTACCAGAGCTCCGATCACTAACAGGAAGCACCGATGCTTAAATAGTTATAGGCACTGAAAACTGGCTGAAGCCGGAGGTAAGTTCAGCCGAAAGAACCTAACGGTGTTCAGAAAAAATAAGCTAAATACAGTTGGGCGTCGCATGTTTGTTGCTGTTAGAAGCAGTTTCTCTTCTAGCGAAATGATGTAGACGTGACTGGGTAGAGGTCAATGTTGGTAATGAAATATATCTGAATGAAATAATAATTGGAATGAAATAATAATTGGATCCTTTTGTCGACTTCCCAACTCAGATGACACAACTGCTGAAAGATTTGAAGAAAACTTGACTCTAATTTCAAACACGTAGCCGCCTCATAAGATTATGCTTGGTGGTGAGTTTAATTTTCCCTCAATATGTTGGCGAAAATACATGTTTAAATCGGAAGGTACGCATAAAACATCATCCGAAATTGTGTTAAACGCATTCTCTGCAAATTATTTCTAGTAATTCGTTCATGAACCCAATCAAATAGCAAACGGCTGTGAAAACACGCTTCACTTCTTAGCAATAAATAGTCATGATCTAATAACGATGATCGAAACGGATATTGGATTAGTGAACATAGGATTGTCGTAGCGGGACACAATAGCGTAACTCTCAAATCCTCCCAAAAATAAACGAAAAATATACCTGTTTGAAAAAACAGGTAGAAAACCGCTTGACGCTTTCCTGAGAGACAATCTCCACGCCTTCCAAATTAACATTGTAAGTGAAGGCCAGATGTGGCTTAAGTTCAAATAAATACTATCGACAGCAATTGAGAAGTTTATACCAAATAAATTAGCAAACGGCGGAAATTAACCCCCTTGGTACACAAACCATTTCAGAACACTTTAATAGAAACAGGGAAAAGCGTGCCAGATTTAAACGAACAAAAAATCCCCAAGACTGGCGATCTTCTACAGATGCTCGAAATTCATCACGGACTTCAATGCGAGATGCTTATAATAGTTTCTATAACAAAACTTTGTCTCGAAACCTGGCAGAAAATCCAAAGAGATTCTGGTCGTATGTAAAGTATGAAAGCGGCAAGACATTCTCTGCACGAGAGATGGAAATACTATTGACGACAGTGCTGCCAAAGTAGAGTTACTAAACACAGCCTTCCGAATTTCCTTCCCCAAAGAAGATGAGGTAAATACTCCAGAATTCGTATCAAGAACAACTGCCAACATGAGTAACTTGAAGTGGATATCTTCGGAGTAGTGAAGCATCTTAATTCCGACCCAGACTCTATATTCGTTACGTTCCTTTCGGAGTATGTTGATTCTATAGCTCCATACTTAATAATCATATGCAACCGCTCGCTCGATGAAAAATCCGTACCCGAAGACTTGAAAGTTGCACAGGCCATACCAATATTCAAGAGAGGCAATAGGAGTAATCCACTAAATTACAGACCCATATCATTAACGTCAATATGCAGCAAGATTTTGTAACATATATATTGTATTCGAACATTATGAATTAGCTCGAAGTGAATGAGCTATTGACACACAGTCAACACGGATTTAGAAAACATCGTTCTTGTGAAACCCATCTATCTCTTTATTCACACGAAGTATTGAGTCCTTTTGACAAAGGATTTAAAATTGATTCCGTAATATTTGCGATTTCCTGTCAGAGAGGTCACAGTTCGTAGTAATTGACGGAAAGTCAACGAGTAAAACAGAAGTGATTTCTGGCGTTCCCCAAGGTAGTGTTATAGGGCCTTTGCTGTTCCTTATATATATAAACTATTTAGGAGACCATCTGAGCAGCCGTCTTAGGTTGTTTGCAGATGATGCTGTCGTTTATCGTCTAGTAAAGTCATCAGAAGATCAAAACCAGTTGCAAAACGATTTAGATATCTGTATGGTGTGAAAATTAGCAGTTGACCCTAAATAATGGAAAGTGTCAGGTGATCCACATCAGTGCTAAAAGGAATCCGTTAAACAGCAGTTACACGATAAATCAGTCTAATGTAAAGGCCGAAAATTCAACTGAATACCTACGGATTACAATTACGAACAACTTTAATTGCAAAGAACGCACAGCAAATGCTGTGGGGAAGGCGAACTAAAGACACCGATTTATTGGCAGAACACTTACAAGATGCAACAGATCTACTAAAGAGAGTGCCTACACTCTGCTAGTCCGTCCTTTTTTGGGGTAGTGCTGCGCGGTGAGCAATCATTACCCCATAGGATTATCGGAGCACATCGGGAAAGTTCAAAGAAGAGCGGCACCTTTTGCGTTATCGAGAAATAGGGGAGAGTGTCACGGACATGGTACAGAATTTGGAGTTGGCATCATTAAAACAAAGGCGCTTGTCACGAAATTCCAGTCACCAACTTTCTCCTCCGAATGCGAAAATACTTTATTGAATCTGACCTATATAGGGAGAAACGATCATCATAATAAAATAAGGGAAATCAGAGCTCGCGCGGGATGTACAGGTGTTCGCTTTTTCCGCGCGCTGTTCGAGAGTAGAATAACAGAGACTTTTTGGGAAGTCGGTTGATGAACCCTCTGCCAGGCACTTAAGCGTGTTTTGCAGAGTATTCATGTAGATGTAGATGTAGATAAATTGCAGTGACCAAGTCAGTGAGTTTAATAATAACTATTTTTTGAACCCAAAAATTTTTATATTATTGACACATTTGCAAATTGTGTTCTTAAAAAAATGGTTCAAATGTCTCTGAGCACTATGGGACTTAACTACTGAGGTCATCAGTCCCCTAGAACTTATAACTACTTAATCCTAACCTAACCTAAGGACATCACACACATGCATGCCCGAGGCAGGATTCGAATCTGCGACCGTAGCGGTAATTGTGCTCTTACACAGCAGTGGATTCAAATGAAAACAACAACTAGTGTAATGCAGCAGAGTCAAGTTCGTTTAATAACGAAATTCTACAGGAAATATTCAAAGTCTGACAATAAAGTTTGTCACTACTAATCGCAGCATAAATCTAAAATTCATTATTCTAAATAATCACTGTGGAAACAAGCAAGGAAGTCTATCACAAATGGGTCTCACCCTGAAATGCAGCAAAACAGATATAAGGTTCTCAGCTGCCTGAAGACTTAAAAAAATAAATTTGATATGGGCATTCGAACTCGATTACAGAAAACCATTAGGTATTTATCTGGCGCGACCTCTTCGCCAATCAGACTTCCTCGACTTCCACCAAGCCCATCCGGCGGTACAGTATCCCTTGCGCAAGATGAAAACCTCGAACAAAGACGATCTAACTATAAAGCTGGAGTGTGAGTTGTGGACGCTGACGCGAGGAGCGCTATGTCGGCGGACGCGGCTTCGGTCGCGCACGAAGGCGACACGATCCGTAACGCAGCGAGTGTGGTGGGCGAGGGCTTGTGCCATAAACACAGTAGCACCCGCTTTAGATAAAGGGGGGAGGTCACTGACTTACCCTGGCTGTTTTCCGGTGGTACCGGCCCTCTGCACCGCCGGGATTGAGCGAAAGCTGCGCCGCGGAGGAGACACCTGTCTAGCAGGCGAATGGCGCAGCTGCTAACTGCACTGCCGCTTCAGAGGCTTCTGCAACCACAGCTGTGGTCAGTGACAGTCTGGCCGGGAATAGGCAGAGACGGAGGTGGACGCGACCGCAACCTCTAGGAAGTTCCCTGCGGCGTCTTCTGAGGAAATCTCCGCTAAGGAGCCTGCTGCACTCAAAAAGCAAGGCACCTAAGGTGCGCACAAAGTCGAAGTCCTCTGCCGTGGGCACGAAGGCCGTCAAGGGCGACCTCCCCTCCGAGGACGGTTTCCAAGTGCCGAACAAGAAGCACACTGCCAGGGCAGCTGCCCTCACACAGACGTTAAGCCGTCGGCACACGGACTGTGCATCCGAAAGTTGAGCGTTGGGCGTGCCGAGTTTCTGACGTCATAGCGTGGAATAGCACGCTCGGTAGTCTTTCCGAACGTGCCGAGCAATATCTGACATGTAAGATATTCTGAGCGTGCGTCTGAGCGTTGACCAAGGAGATGACACAACACCACCAACGTCACAAGCTCGCCGTCTCCCTTCAGTACAGAGATGTGAGGCGCCATTGGCATTCATTTCAAGCCTATATGTATATATGCCGTTTCTGAGCACCAGCAAATTGAAAATTACTGCAAAACCCGTTGTTACCTCTGCGATTCGTTCCAGTAAAATAACGAGAAACATTATATTCGTGGCAAAAGAGTTATTGTAACTTGCGTATTATGAGAGCAGGCTATTTGAAGGCAACGACACACTGAAGTTCCACCCTAAACGCATTGTTATTGGTACAATTTGTTATAATTAAATTTCAGTCAGTAACATATCTACGATTAAAGTTTTCAGCAAGGAGTCAAACCATGTGAATAGATTCAAGAGGTGTAATGTTGCTTTAGCGTACTGAGTCGCGTCACTGTCCAAAACTGAAATGTTACGTGGGGCGGTGGTTCGCGTCTTGACACCTCTAGATTTTTTCCCAACATTCGCGTTTTTATTAGGTTCTGATACTTTATTATTAGTTTAATATAATACTTGATGTTATGTAAATATAAGTTCACCTTTTTTGAGGGGTGACTGTTCGATTGGCTTAATCTACAGGACAGCTTGCGCTACTTGTATAAAGATATTTTGCTCCTTTTTCTTTTATGCTTTGTAATTCACATGTTGCAGTGACTCTGCTACTGGGTAGGCACAGTGATGAAGTAAGACTGGCCTTGGGGTTGTGCTAAAATGTGGAAATGATGAAATAATGTTTATCTTGTGCAGAGAAGTATTTCAAATTTGTAACGCACTGTTTGTAATGGAAGTTTTATAAGTCTGCGTCCTTATTGATTGGACATGGTACTTTCCGTTTCTTGGACGATGGAGGAAATGTGCGTTTTAATAGAGCTAACGTGGGGAATTTTACGCGCGACCGTGGAGTAAACAGTGTGATTTACGAACTAGAAATACCCCTCAACTGCCACTGGAGTGCGTTGCGATCGCGTATACCACGTTGGGGCCCACGTACCGTGTGCACAAGTCGCATCGTTCCTGAGCGTGCAGCAACACGTTGAACTAGGCACACTCAACGTTAAAGTTCGCCAACACGGTCCGTGTGCCGACAGCTTTAGGCCTTGTCCTACGTGAGCGACAGAAGCGAGTGACAGCGACCGACTTCTGAATACACGACATGCCAGCGACAAGGAGCAACATCGGGCGAAAACCTTGGGTGTCCTGCGTGCGAGCCACCATGTCGTGCTACAAGATGGCCGCTTAGAGCCAGACAAGTTCCTCGAATACACGTGAATGAGCAGAGGAGCATTCAACTATCTCATCAATAAATTAAATACGAATGTTTCTGTACATGATCAAGAACTTTTAACAGCCAATAAATGCGGAAGAATGACTATTACATGATTGACTACGCTAAATGCCAACATAAACACACAGTTTGATACAACTGAACAATCGTCAGCTGTGGTGCAGGGGTATTGTAGGCAGTTGATAGTTATATCTGAGGAGTAGGTCTTGGTTTTCGATTCCTGCCAGTTCGTATAATTTTAGTGACTCAGTTACGATTCTGTATACTTTTATGTATACTGTGTACAGTGCATCGCTAAGTATATTTTTAAGGTCTTGCCAAAGAACTTGATCTTCACACCTATACCAGTATATCACACACATTTAATTCCTAATAAATTACTATGAACCATGAAATTTAACAGATATTTGATGTTACGAATTCATCAGCAGTCAGTGTTAAGGCCAAGCGTTTCAATTACTCTAAGTAGTCTGTAAAAATAAAGCTTACAAAATTTTTGAAGAGAAAGTCAAATGTTTTGTGTAATGATTTGTCTAAAAGTATGAAATAAAAAATATTAGGGAAACGTTTGGTGCACCTAATTTTCTGTTCATGATTTCGAGCATCATTCAAAAGTACATAGAACGTTTCTCTAATCTACTTATTTTTCCACACAAATCATTTCATAAAATGTATGACTGATTTCTTCCATTTTTGAATTTCAGATTTTATTCAGAAAGCATGATCTTACTGACTGCTCGTTTGCCTTCCTAATGTACTTGATTCGAAGGAAGTCTTTTTGACACTTAAATACCACGGCAATGTATCTTTTTATGTGCAAAATAGCTAGGTCTTGAACAGATGAAATTTTTGATTCTTCATTTACATAGCTTGGCAGCAGATTTTCGTGAAATATTTCAATTTTTCCTCACCATATTAATTAAGTTTTGGTTAATTACCCTGATTACTTTCAAGCAGTTAAATATTTTCATGCCAAACTAGACCTCATGCTGGTCACTTTGATGCCTCGTTTACCTGTTTCTCTCCCTTTGTTTTGGTATGAAAATTTGGACAAAACCTCATGTGTAAATTATAGGGAGTCTTGTTTTCGCTCTGCTCACACGTTTACAAAAACGTATCGAGTGTTAATCATATGATAAAATTGTCCTGCGTGCTGTCATTTCCAAAATTCGCGTTTCAATGTCTTGAACCCTTTTATGAGATATGACGATTTTTACGACCACTTGATTCCCGAAGCGCAGGAAAGGTTCGGACGCGCCGCGAGCGACCCGTCCGCCGATATAACAACCAATATCTCAAGAATGAAAAGAGATATCATTCCGGTCTCAACTTTAAATACAATTTAGATATATTGGTTACATTTCATACACAATAACGTATGGCCTTAAATGAACTATACGGAAAGTCTACACAGTATAATTTTACCTCTGTAGATTCTTAAAAATTTCTGCAGCCATGTAATCAATTTCGTGCAGCACATTAACTATGACGAATAACGAAAATAAATTCTGACCAAGCTATAGGTAGCGGAAGAATCAAATTTTTTCACCGAATAGTTTTCTTAAAATCGGAAGTTAAGTAATTCACAGCTGCTGTCACGTCCGCTCCACTGCTTTGCCCAGAAGACACAAGTGGCTGTCGCTCTGTGTCGTGCGTGCTGCAGCGACAAGATTCAAACACGTTTGAATTCAAACGTCGCCAATTGCAGCGGGAGACAGGCAGTGGCACAGATGTCGCTCACGTAGGACATTTCCTGCGGTTGTGTTTTGTCACCTGAAGCTGTCGCGCGCTGTCGCTCGCTTCCGTCGCTCATGTAGGACACGGCGTTACCGACTGCAAACGTGTATGCCACATTCACGGATTCGCCAACTAATGACAACAACGCACTACCTAGTAGACCGAAGACAGCCGCACCTCCTCCCATTGTTATACAATGGTCGAGTGATTTTAAGAGCTTTCACAATTCTTAAATAGTGGGGTCGAGTCGAAGTCTTGTGTTATGATCAGAACAGCAGACCGTGATACTTTTAAGGTCACCGTGAATTCGCGAGATGATTACGACGCGATTATGGGTGTGGCTAAGGCCCAAGGTCTGTGTCGTGTACATAGTTCCACGTATTCAGCACGTACACAACTTTCCCACTAGAGCGCGTCCCGCTAAGCACAACACCGCTGGCGCAGCGCTTGTCCGTCTCCGCACTACGAGATGGTGCTGCCTTAGAGACGGACCAAATTCTGCTTCCGCCGATCCACGTATTAATATGTAATGCAGCTAATGAGATTGCTGCTAACGTAGAACCTTTTCTCCTCACGGATCACACTCGCGCAGTGATACCTGAACGCACGAGGTATTATAACGAATGTACTGACCTCCGATTACTCAGTCTGCATTAGTCTGCACCAGTCTGTACCAGTCTGCGTTAGTCTATACCAGTCTATAGTTAAGTTTCAGTCTGCACCTAAGAAGATTATCATATTCCTGTACATAGCCATGAAGATAAATGAATAGACACTTCGTCAAGTATCAAAGATTAACGTAACAAGTCCAAAGGAACTTCAGATTGTCAATTATAAACAGCATCCAGAATCAAGTTACGTAATGTCTACGCTTTTTATTATTTTAATAAATGTGTGTGAAAATTAATCAAGTTCTGTTTAAAGTTGGTCACCGTCAATCTGCTACTCTAAGCATGCAAGTGGCATTTCTATCATCTGATCTAACGGCAGAAGATAAACACGCCACGATAAGACCACGAGACATATTGCTGACACTCGCCTACTTCGTTAGAGCGACAAGTCAAATAATCTGATGGTGTGTGTACCGAAGGTCTTACAGTACGCACACCACAGTCTGCCATACTATACCCACTCGTCTGAGCCACTCAAACTGCTCAAGGCAGTGTTCCGCAAACTACCTTTTCAAATGGACCCAGCCCACCTCAAACAGGAGCTGGAAGAATTGGATTTCCGCGTCAGAGTGATCTCCCGCGTGAAAATGTCGCACACAAACAAACAGACCCCGCTGTTTATGGTTATCTTGATTGATAATATAGAAAACAGGAAAGTATTCCAGCTGAAAAACATCGCGAACATCACTGGAATACAGTTTGAAAAGTTTCGCGGCAAGGGCCAGAGGGCACAATGTTTTCCGTGCCACACAGAGTACGCGAAAGAACTTGCCCCCCTTCTAACAGCCGTGTACCGCAAGTCTCTAGAGGAACGGAGGGTTCCAAATGATTGGAAAAGAGCACAGATAGTCCCAGTCTTCAAGAAGGGTCGTCGAGCAGATGCGCAAAACTATAGACCTATATCTCTTACGTCGATCTCTTGTAGAATTTTAGAACATGTTTTTTGCTCGCGTATCATGTCATTTCTGGAAACCCAGAATCTACTATGTAGGAATCAACATGGATTCCGGAAACAGCGATCGTGTGAGACCCAACTCGCCTTATTTGTTCATGAGACCCAGAAAATATTAGATACAGGCTCCCAGGTAGATGCTATTTTTCTTGACTTCCGGAAGGCGTTCGATACAGTTCCGCACTGTCGCCTAATAAACAAAGTAAGAGCCTACGGAATATCAGACCAGCTGTGTGGCTGGATTGAAGAGTTTTTAGCAAACAGAACACAGCATGTTGTTATCAATGGAGAGACGTCTACAGACGTTAAAGTAACCTCTGGCGTGCCACAGGGGAGTGTTATGGGACCATTGCTTTTCACAATATATATAAATGACTTAGTAGATAGTGTCGGAAGTTCCATGCGGCTTTTCGCGGATGATGCTGTAGTATACAGAGAAGTTGCTGCATTAGAAAATTGTAGCGAAATACAGGAAGATCTGCAGCGGATAGGCACTTGGTGCAGGGAGTGGCAACTGACCCTTAACATAGACAAATGTAATATATTGCGAATACATAGAAAGAAGGATCCTTTATTGTATGATTATATGATAGCGGAACAAACACTGGTAGCAGTTACTTCTGTAAAATATCTGGGAGTATGCGTACGGAACGATTTGAAGTGGAATGATCATATAAAACTAATTGTTGGTAAGGCGGGTACCAGGTTGAGATTCATTGGGAGAGTGCTTAGAAAATGCAGTCCATCAACAAAGGAGGTGGCTTACAAAACACTCGTTCGACCTATACTTGAGTGTTGCTCATCAGTGTGGGATCCGTACCAGGTCGGGTTGACGGAGGAGATAGAGAAGATCCAAAGAAGAGCGGCGCGTTTCGTCACTGGGTTATTTGGTAACCGTGATAGCGTTACGGAGATGTTTAATAAACTCAAGTGGCAGACTCTGCAAGAGAGGCGCTCTGCATCGCGGTGTAGCTTGCTCGCCAGGTTTCGAGAGGGTGCGTTTCTGGATGAGGTATCGAATATATTGCTTCCCCCTACTTATACTTCCCGAGGAGATCACGAATGTAAAATTAGAGAGATTAGAGCGCGCACGGAGGCTTTCAGACAGTCGTTCTTCCCGCGAACCATACGCGACTGGAACAGGAAAGGGAGGTAATGACAGTGGCACTTAAAGTGCCCTCCGCCACACACCGTTGGGTGGCTTGCGGAGTATCAATGTAGATGTAGATGTAGAAAGCCTAAATCATGTAGCTGAGTTCTGCACTATGCTGCCCAAATGCGTAAAATGCGCTGGGCCGCATGAAAGTCGTGAGTGCAAAGCAAAGCGAGAGGAAACGCCCCAGTGCTGCAGCTGCGCTCAAAAACACGCGGTAGTGACACTCCGAATGGCCGACGGCAAGCAGCACGCCAGTAACACTGTGGCCAGATAAGTCACTCCTGGCCTAGTTTTGGTAATGTCACGAGGGGAAAGGATGCTGCACTCACCCTCCCTCCCCCCCCCCCCCCCCCTCATGCTGTACCGACACAGCCACGCGTTGGAAAAGCATGCAATGGTCATGGCTCGCGCACCGACGTGGTCACGCCGGCCAGCGGGCTGGAATGAATGCCGCACACTCTCACTTATTCACTCACTTTCACTTTAGATCTCTGGGTCTCGTTTTTTTGTAGTTCTGGCACTTGTAGTGCCTTGCCTCCTTAACTGCTATATTCGTTATTCTTTTTAATTCTTCTCATTTTGGTGTGTCTACTCAAGGTGTCATTGTTGTTTTATTACACTATTACTCTTATTACGCGCTTTATTAACGCAATGGGTCCGTCCATCTCCTGGTCGGGCGTCAATGTGTCTGGTTGCCCAGACTGGATATCAATGGGTTTTCTGACGGCTGCGCCTCTTCATAAAATTGGCGGCCGGTCTGTTTGATGGAGTCCTTTAACATTGGAACGCCAGCCTGCTCGTGAAGCTCCCTAATGGGGAAGCGTCTGGGTAGGTGCAGGGCAAGGCGTAGAGCTTTGTTCTGCACTCTCTGTAGTTTTTCAGTGTGGATGTAGGCAGCACGCTAATTCACGGAGCTTCATGCTCCGGTGAGTTGTAGGGTGAGCAGACCACGCCTTTCCAGACTGGATATCAATGGGTTTTCTGACGGCTGCGCCTCTTCATAAAATTGGCGGCCGGTCTGTTTGATGGGGTCCTTTAACATAGGAACGCCAGCCTGCTCGTGAAGCTCCCTAATGGGGAAGCGTCTGGGTAGGTGCAGGGCAAGGCGTAGAGCTTTGTTCTGCACTCTCTGTAGTTTTTCAGTGTGGATGTAGGCAGCACGCTAATTCACGGAGCTTCATGCTCCGGTGAGTTGTAGGGTGAGCAGACCACGCCTTTCCTACTTCTTTCTTGGGGTGTTGGGTGTTGCCTTCTCGGTGGAATCGTCCTCATGGTTGCGTTGCTGCTATAGGGTCTTCTTGCTAATGTTGCGGCGTTCCTTTACACCAGCAACAGGTCTGACCACCTCGTGGTCGGGCGGCAGTGCACCTGGTTGTCCACGTTGCGGACGAGATCGTTCTCCGACGTCCGCGCGGCCGCATAAAATCGATGTGCCGCTTGCCGGAATCGGTGAGTAAGCAGCGGGACTCTCGCTATTCTGTGGAGTTCTCCGGTGCTGAAATCTCGTGGCAGGTGAAGCGCTAGCCTAAGCGCCTCGTTCTGGACCGTCTGTAGCTTTGCGATTGACGAGTCGGTCGCGTTGCCTCACACCACAGCAGCCTACTTCAACAATGGCCTAATTAGTGTTAGGTACAGTGTAATGCCGCAGTGTGGGGGCAGGGTCGTCACTAGGTTGAGTAAGGGGTATAACAAGAGCAGTCTGCAAAGCGCTTTACCCGTTACTTCCATGATGTGCGCCTTCCACGTCAGGTGGCGGTCTAGAGTGACGCCCAGGTAGCGTCCAGCGTGTGGACATAGGCAGCGCACCTCCGCCATGGAAGTCGTACGCGGGCACGGACCGAATAGGGAACGCCCGGGGCGGACCGAACAGGAAACGCCCGCCTACCCAATAAGCCGTGGTAGACGTTCACGGGAGAGGACTAGAGACGAAATACAGACGAAACGTAAACGTCTCCGCAAATAAAAAAACTGGTGCATACCACGACGATTTAAGAGATGAGCTCCGCTCTTTCCTAAAAACCGTCAAAGAGTTGCTCCAGACTCTTTTCTCCGTCCTTGTGACGGCAGCGCAGACGGCCCTTGCGGCCAACCACCACCAGACAACACAGGAGCACCATGCCTAATACGGCTCACGGCCTAACAGTACGCACAAAGATTGCATACAGCATATGTCTCGAGATAGGGGAGTTCCGGCAGTTCCTTCGTCAATTGCCATCTGTCTCGTCCAGGAAACCTTCCTAAAACGTGGTATCCATGCGCGGGCGAAAACTTTCATTTGTCACCGCACTGATAGGCTTACAGCGGGGAGAGGTACTGCCTTCCTCTTTCAGACCTCTCTTAAACACCATATTGTGTGTGCAACGTGCAACTCCCACAACTGGCGACAGTTGATGCCGCTCCTGTTACGATAGAAACAATGTCAGGCTGGATCACATTCATCTCAGTTTATCGACCACCTGGAGGACCACTGTAACACAAAGATTTTGGAGCGCTACTGCATCTCCTCGGTAAACATTTTATTGCGGGAGACTTTAATGCAAAACATGCTGAGTGGCATTTCAGGACAACAAATTATAATGGTCGCCGTCTACTACGCGTAGTTCGGCAGCACAGCGCGGTAGTTTTAGGGCCACACGACCCGACGCACTACCCAAACAATTCACGCAGCAACCCCGAAGTATTCTATCACAAGTCGAGTGGGTCTCTTGTCGGACCATCTGTCGCTTATTTTCAACGTAGACATTGACGGCGTGGATCCACCAAAACGAGGTTGGCAACTACGGAAGGTAAATTGGGAATAGTATAGAAAAGACTTACAAGACTCTTGCTGCATTTCCAGATCGGATATCGTCGACGCAAACGAAACAATGCGGTGGCTTACAGTGGACACACTGGACAGTAGACGCTGCCACACTCAGGGGTGCACAAAGTCCTCCTGACAGATCGCGTCAGCTCCCCCCTGAAATATTGTAGGCCGCTTCAGATAAGAATAGGCTTTTCCGCGAATGGCAAACTACACGTCATCCTGCCACCAAACTTCGAAACTGGCTGTGCCGTGAAATAAAGTTGGCCGTGGAAAACGACCGAAATCACGACCGTGCAGGCGAAGTAACAGTACTTCGCGTTGAAGATGACTCTGCCTGACGACTAATAAAACAGTTTTTGGGAAAAGGGTACCGTCTTCATCCTCTGCAAGTCGGCTGAGAGGTTGTCTGCGAGCCTGACGCCAAGGCCAATGTCTTGGCTAATGGCTTTGCGGCAAATCTCACTCCGATAGAGGATGATATAGACGAAGAGTATACACAAACCGTACAACAACGGCTTCCAGTTTTTCTTGCAGACGACGCTGGTGATGCCATCGAACCCGTCGCTGAGGAGGAAGTTGGAGCCCAATTTCGCTCCCGAAATATCAGGAAGGCTCGCAGCTGTGACCAGGTGGAAGCTCTTATGCTGAAACCACTACCACCTGATGCACTGCGGCCAACCAGAAATGCCTTCAGTTATGTTTTGTGGACTGGCAACTACCTCTCTGTGTGTTTCCACGCAGAGATGGTTTCGATCCCCAAACAAGGCAAAGACGAGAGGCTTTCTCAGAATTATCGGCCGACAATACTCTCTGTTCTATCTGAAGTATTCGAAAGAATTTATATCAAAAGGGCTCAAGGAGCAAGTGAACAGCGACGGGCTGATTCCCGCAGAGCAGTTCGGTTTCCGGCACGGCCACAGCACGCAACGCCAATTACTGGTTGTTGTCGAGGATCGCGATGGGATCCCTGGAACGTTGAGAGCATGCAGGGGAGATGTTTCTTGACGTCTCCAGGGCCTTTGACTGAGTGTGGCGCCAGGGCCTCCTCTACAAACTTTTTGTACTGGGGGTACCGACGCCGCACATCAGACTCATCGCGTCATACGTGCATGGCCGGACTTTTCACGTTCGTACCGAGGGCGGTATCTCAACTAATAGGCCTATACGTGCGAAAGTGCCGCAGGGGTCGGTTCTCGGCCCCCTGTTGTACTCCCTGTATACATCCGACGTACCACATATAGACAGGGTTTCCCTTGCGTTATATGTGGATGACAGCGCACTCTACGCGCGTTCCCAAAGGATCGACGTCGTTCGCCGCCGCTTACAGGAGGCATGCGATGTCCTGGGAGCCTGGGCTACGAAACAGCCTCTAGAGCTCAATTTCACTAAAAGCCAGGCTGTCGTAATAACGCACGTAGTGTGCCCATGGACCTTCAGCCGTTGCGAATCATGGGTGGCCCCATCTCCCGCTCTCACACGTCTAAGTATCTAAGCATAACTTTCGATAGGCACCTCACCTGGAAATCACATATCCGTGAGGTCTGGGGAAAGCGCATGTACGTTTGAAGGCACTTTGTCCCCTATTTAACCCAGCATTAACGCTTTCTGCATACTGCGGAATTACGCTATACCTCTCATCCGACCAGTGTTAGAATACGCGTCTGCAGTGTGAGGGAATGCAGCCGATATACACATTCGTCGGCTTCAAAGGGAGCATCTCGCCTTGCACTTACCGCGAGACTACTCGACCAAGACCTTGCATGAGGAATCAGGCATCCCCATGATAAGGAATCGCATAAAACAGACTGCCAGACGGTTCAGTGAAGCGTCGCAGCAGTCTGACAATCGGCTACTTTCAAGTCTGGGAAACCAGCAGTAAAGAGGACGGACCACCAGGTGCCCCGACCTGCATCGGCAGTGAGCTAGACAAAATACGCGCTCGTCAATGATCACGACGCAAAGAGGAAAAACACAACAGTTAGGTGGAAAATATAAGCACTCAGAGGGAATACAGAAACTGTTTCACGAGAGTTAGCCTGTACAAAATCAGACAGTTAGGGCTGTCTTTAGGAAAGGAGCAGACTACCTACAAAAGACTCCATGCCTGCTGCTGCTGCTCGCCCTTAAGTGCTTTCCATGACGTCATTCACTACAAAAGCCATGTTAAGTATTGAAACAGTGTCCACCATACTAAACTAATATGTACATATTGGTATAATAATTCGCAGTTATAATGACCACTTTACAACTTCTCATGTTAAAACGATGCAGCACTACAGAAGCTATTAGTGAAATTCCTAAAGATGCTTACATGTGGTTTTATGACATAAAATAACTACGTTTAAGTTAAAAATACATATGGCCAGCATGAAGAAAGCGTGTCTTTCTCAATGTACATACGTGTTCTTTACGCAGATGTTTTACTGTCTATTATTCACATTTCCATAGTGATCTGATGTAACTTTTGTTAAGGGCCACTTACACATATAATCACTGAAAATATATCTAATAGTTAACGGTGGGTAGTCATTATCTGGAATGATTAATTAGGAGATAGGTAACTCATGCTGTTGTCATACTGCATGTAACTTGTGGAGGGTTTATGGACATAGCACATTTACACAACCATCTCTACTACTATACAAAGAAATATCGTTGTCTAACATTGAACCAAAAATCTTGAACAGTACTTGACTGATTTACTTCAATTTTTATACGATATCATAATAAACGTTTGGACGAAAATATACTACATTACATTCTGCTATGCTTCTTTCGCGTCCGCAGCTCGTGGTCGTGCGGTTGCGTTCTCGCTTCCCACGCCCAGGTTCCCGGGTTCGATTCCCGGCGGGGTCAGGGATTTTCTCTGCCTCATGATGACTGGGTGTTGCGTGATGTCGTTAGGTTAGTTAGGTTTAAGTAGTTCTAAATTCTAGGGGACTCATGACCATAGATGTTAAGTCCCATAGAGCTCAGGGGCATTTGAAGTTTTGAGCCCTTGTTTCGCTTTTGTTGATGTTCATCTTATATCCTCCTTTCAAGAGGCTGTGCATTCCGTTCAACCGCTCTTCGATGTCCTTTGTTGTCTCTGACAGAAATATAATGTCATCGGCAGACTCAAAAGTTTTTATTTCTTCTTCCCGAACTTCAATTCCTACTCCAAATTTTCCTTGGTTTCCTTTACCGCTTGCTCAATGTACTGATTGAACAGCATCAGTTGTAGGCTGCATCTCTGTCTCAATACCTTGTCAACCACTGCTTCCCTTTCACACCCCTCGACTATTATGATTGCCATGTGGATTCTGTACAAGTTGGACATAGTCTTTCGCTCCCTGTATCTTACGCATGCTACTTTCAGAATTTCAAAAAGAGTATTCCTGTCAACATTGTCAAAAATTTTCTCTAAATAAATAAATTTTAATAAATTTTAATAAATTTAATAAATTTTGAAAATAATAAATAAATTTTCTGTAAATAATGCTATAAACGGCGGTTTGCCTTTCCTTAACCTATCTTCGAAGAGAAGCCGAAGACTTAATATTGCATCTCGTGTTCCTGCATTTCTCTGGAATCCAAAGAGATCTTCCTCGCGGTCTGCTTCTACCAGTTTTTCCATTATTCTGTAAGGAATTCGCGCTAGTATTTTTCAACGATGACTTATTAAACTTGTAGTTCGATAATATCCATACTGTCAGCACCTGCTTTCTTTGGAATTGTAATCATTACATCACCAGATGAAATAGTTTTGTCATGGCTGGCTCCGCCAAAGGGATCAGTAGTTCTGACGGGCTGTCGTCAATGCCAGAGGCCTTGTTTTGATTTAAGTCTTTCAGTGCTCTGTAAAAATTCTTCTCGCAAAATCATGTATACCATCTCATTTTCAGCTACGTCCTCTACCCTTTTCGCAATATTGTCTTCAAATTCATCTTATTTTTTATAGACTCTCTGTGTACTCCTTCCACCTTTTAGCTTTCCCTTCTTTGCTTAGTACTCATTTTACATCTGAACTCTTGATATTCATTCAGCTGCATATCTTTTCTCTTTTTAATTTTCCTGCAGTCGGTATCTATCTTTCCCTTGGTGAAATTTGGTTTTTCTTTTTTTGGAATGCTGAGGTCATCTAAGCTAACACACTAGCTAATCTAACTTAAATTAACTTACGCTAAGGACAACACACACACCCATGCCCGAAGGAGGACTCGAACATCCAATGCGAGGGAGCCGCGCGAACCATGACAAGGCGCCCAAGACCACGCAGCTACCCTGTGCGGCCCTTCCATTTGTCCTGTAGCCATTCCTGCTTAACTATTTTAAACTTCTTGTCAGTTTCATTTTTTAGACGTTTGTATTCCGTTTCGCCTGCTTCATTTGCTCCTTTCGTCAGTTAAATTTAATATATCCTGTGATATCCAAGAATTTCTACTAGATCTTGTGTTTTTACCTATTTGCTCCTGTGCTGCCTTCACGTTTTCCATCTCTGAAAGCTACTCATTCGTCTTCTGATATATTTCATTCCCCTGTTCTAGTCAATCGTTGCCTAATTCTCGCTCTAAAACTCTCAATAACTTCTCGTTCTTCCTACTGATCTACGTCCCATCTCACCTATTCGCAAGCCGGCCGAAGTGGCCGTGCGGTTAAAGGCACTGCAGTCTGGAACCGCAAGACCGCTACGGTCGCAGGTTCGAATCCTGCCTCGGGCATGGATGTTTGTGATGTCCTTAGGTTAGTTAGGTTTAACTAGTTCTAAGTTCTAGGGGACTAATGACCTCTGCGGTTGAGTCCCATAGTGCTCAGAGCTACCTATTCGCGATTTGTTCAGTTTTAATCTACAATTCATAACCAACAAATCGTGATGAGAGTCCACATCTGCCCCTGAGAACGTCTCACAATTTAAAATATGGTTCCTTCACCTCTGTATTAGCATCATATAATCGGTCTGAAACCTTCCAGTGTCTCCATGTCTCTTGCACTATACAACCCTCTTTCATGATTCTTAAACCAAGTCTTAGCGCGGATTAAATTATTCTCTGTGCAAAATTGTATAAAAAGGCTTCTTTTTTCATTTCTTTTCCCAGTCCATACTCACCTACCATTTTTCCTTCTCTTCCTTTTCCTACTATCGCATTGCAGTCGCACATCACAACTAAATTTTCATCTCCCTTAACTATCTGAATATTTCCTTTTACCTCATTACCTCATCATACATTTCTTCAGTCTCTTCATCATCTGCGGAGCTAGTTGGCGTACCAACTTGAACGTGTGCTTAGTGTCTATCCTGCATCAGCACAGGAAAGTGTCCTCGTTGTTGGAAGTAGGTAACTTTGGTCTGTCTAACAACCAGTATTTTAAACCCAACCGTTACATTCCCTTACAATTTCACAGCTGCGACAGTACGCATGTTGACCAGCGAATTGCCTCGGACTTCTGAGATGGTCTCTCACAACGGTGATATTTGGAAGCGTCTTCGGTTTTTTGTGTGAGAACTGGTGCGAGTTGGAACTATGTAATTAAGAGAGCATTAAAATATCCACCTTGATGCTACGGCGACAGTATTTAGGACAAAGGTATCATATGCGAAAATGAGATCCTCTGTCGACCACTGGTGCTCAAATAGTGGGCCGTCCCAATGTGAGTGACGGATTTGACATCTCCCTCCCACCACTGACAGCGGTGCTTTAGTCAATATACATATAAAAAAAATCTGTTTCCCGTAAATCACTCTCCACATATCCGTGGATGGTGAATAACACCTTTAAATTAGTACACTACTGGCCATTAAAATTGCTACACCACGAGGATGACGTGCTACAGTCGCGAAATTTATCCGACAGGAAGAAAATACTATGATATGCAAATGATTAGCTTTTCAGAGCATTCACACGAGGTTTGCGCCGGTGGCGACACCTACAACGTGCTGACATGAGGAAAGTTTCCAACCGATTTCTCATACACAAACAGCAGTTGACCGGCGTTGCCTGGTGAAACGTTGATGTGATGCCTCATGTAAGGAGGAGAAATGCGTACCATCACGTTTCCGACTTTGATAAAGGTCGGATTGTAGCCTATCGCGATTACGGTTTATCGTATCGCGACATTGCTGCTCTCGTTGGTCGAGATCCAATGACTGTTAGCAGAATTAGGAATCGATGAGTTCAGGAGGGTAAAACGGAACGCCGTGCTGGATTCCAACGGCTTCGTATCACAAGCAGTCGAGATGACAGGCATCTCATCCGCATGGCTGTAACGGATCGTGCAGCCACATGTCGATCCGTGAGTCAACACATGGGGGCGTTTGCAAGACAACAACCATCTGCACGAACAGTTCGACGACGTTTGCAGCAGCATGGACTATCAGCTCGGAGACCACGGCTGCGGTTACCCTTGACGCTGCATGACTTTCAGGAGCGCCTGCGATGGTGTACCCAATGACGAACCTGAGTGCACGAATGGCAAAACATCATTTTTTCGGATGAAACCAGGTTCTGTTAACAGCAACATGATGGTTGCATCCGTGTTTGGCGACATCGCGGTGAACGCACATTGGAAGCTCGTATTCGTCATCACCATACTGGCGTATCACCCGGCGTGATAGTATGGGGTGCCAATGGTTACACGTCTCGGTCACCTCTTATTCGAATTGACGGCACTTTGAACAGTGGACGTTACATTTCAGATGTGTTACGACCTGTGGCTCTACCCTTCATTGTATCCCTGCGAAACCCTACATTTCAGCAGGATAATGCACGACCGCATGTTGCAGGTCCTGTACGGGCCTCTCTGGATACAGAAAATGTTCGATTGTTTTCTGGCCAGCACATTCTCCAGATCTCTCACCAATTGAAAACGTTTGTTCAATTGTGGCCGAGCAACTGGCTCGTCACAATACGCCAGTCACTACTCTTAATGAAGTGTGGTATCGTGTTGAAGCTGCATGGAAAGCTGTACCTGTACACGCCATCCAAGCTCTGTTTGACTCAATGTGCAGGCGTATCAAGGCCGTTATTACGGCCCGAGGTGGTTGTTCTGGGCACTGATTTCTCAGGATCTATGCACCCGAATTGCGTGAAAATGTAATCACATGTCAGTTCTAGTATAATATATTTGTCCAATGAATACCCATTTATCATCTGCATTTCTTCTTGGTGTAGCATTTTAATGACCAGTAGTGTATGTTTTTCACGACTGTGGAAATGGCGAGACTATAGGGGGCAAAATAGAAAATATATCTATGGTTGATAGCTACTTTCCTCTCTCGGGTGTCTTGTATGACTTCGCACATAGTCTTCTTCATTAGTATTAACCTGCTCTCGAAATATGGAAAGAAAGTTGTAGCAGTCAGGCAGAGAGAGGGAGTAGGCTATGACGTGTGTGGCTGTAACGTCAGTCGGCTCATTACAAAAATGGTTCAAATGGTTCTGAGCACTATGGGACTTAACTACTGTGGTCATCAGTCCCCTAGAACTTAGAACTACTTAAACCTAACTAACCTAAGGACATCACACACATCCATATCCGAGGCAGGATTCGAACCTGTGACCGTAGCGGTCGCGCAGTTACAGACTGCAGCTTTAACAGACATTAGTGATAGCGAAAAGTGCACCGTTCGCTGACTGCTGAGACCCGCGGCTACGCTGCCAGCCGGGACATCGCGCCATCGTGTGAGCGCGCAATGAAACTTCTCACGCCACACACACGTCGCTTCTGTCGCCACTTACTCAGCATACTTGTCACTTCACTATAGTTCAATTCTTTTATCTTGGCGGTTCGTGCATGCCCGCCCAGGCGCGGGAGATTGCTGCATTGCCAGTTGCACGCGCCAAGAGAAGCAGCGCCATAGTATAGTTGGCAAACTTACGTTTAGGGGGGAGCGCGCAGTTTATGAAGTAAAGCCACAGCGGTTGCATAAACCCTTTCAGTGGTACAGAGACGTGCTCGCCGCATTCTGCGCTGTGCGCGATTTTGTCATCACTGCACTGCTCGCCTGTGCAGACACATGGTGTTTCGACTGCTTTGGCACAATTTATCATTCGATTTCAAAAAAACTATTTGGCCCAAAAATTTGATTTTTACGTATCTTCTTGACTGATACCTTCCCCAAATAAATGACTTAATTTTGTTTCGATGTTCAACGCGGTTATTGTGCAGCATTAGATGTAAACCATTCCACGAAATTTTGAAGAGTTTGCAGGGGTAAAAGTCCATAGCGTATACTTCCCGTATGGTCGATTTTAGTTGCCACAAGAAATTTCAAAAAATTACATTCAAATTAATAAAATTCATGAAGTAAAACACTTCGATATTTTTTTAAATAAAGAAAATATTAAGCACCGCACAAGGTTTGAACACAGAACCTTCCACTCAGTAGCCAAACCCTTCAACCATTACACTATCACAGCTTGGCATTCAATAGATCTCCCGGAGGACTTTAAAATAGCACGCAAAATACCGACAAACACTGTTGGTATGACTCAATTACTCACGTTTCATCGAAGTACGATAGGAAATAAACAATTACCGCTGTTCTTTATTGCGAAAACGCGGGTAGTGAGAATGATACAAACACCTTTCCTTGCTATCGCCTGAATTAGGAGGCTTATTGCTTGTTTGGTTTAATTAATAGAATATAAGGCATTTGGTATAAAGAATGCTTTTTGCAAACTTTCTATAAAAGAAAATCTGCTGTCAAGACTTTGCTTTTGTTCAATTACTTTATTTGTGACTGAACATTTCTAAAACTGAAGACACTCGCCCGTGCTCTGCACTGCAGTCGAGCTCTGGCAACGTCGTTCTCTGTTCATTGGCTGACTGTGTTTTGTGACGTCAGATGCGCAGAACGAACCTAAACTCGGCCGCCGTCGTAAATGACACGCACTATAGTCAGTCATCCAGAGAGAGCCACAGCTTGGACCTATCCGCGCGACCGTGGGCAAGAGCCAGCAGGCCAGAGGATTCTTTGTAACTAACCGCCCATCACAAGCTAAGCTAACCTGTGACCTCCAGTCAACCAAAGCCTCATGTCCACTCATACCTCTGACCACAGCATACTGCAAGACAAGCAGGCGTGGCTTGGATGTATAGTTCTAATTGCAATTGCACCCTGACATAGACTGACCCCAGTTTAAAAATTCTATCCCCAACCTGAGACAGGGACGATGTTCACCATACACATCGAATGTGAAAGTAAATTTAACCCTTATTACGAGTTTTTTCGAAGATGGAAGAAATCGGGGCATACACGCATTTTCACATCGCTTAAGTATCATTACTTGTTGTGAAAAACTGTAACAGTATGGTATAGGCTACACTTCCTATAGGCATTCTCTCATCAGGTAAAAGTATCTGTTCTAATCAGCTTAAAATCTGCATCACAGGACTAGAATATTAAATTAATTTTTGGTTCATGACGGAGTGCTAAGATCTATCTCTGTCACAGTATGCTTCCTCACTTTAGAACTCTCTTAAAGTAACTAAGTTCTTCGTCACATACGAGGTCTCTTAAGGTAACAGCACAGAGAGGCTGTTAATATCAGATTTATACTACATGTCAATGTATCAGCTTCACGTCAGGAAGCGCCCATGTTACAGGGTAGGTTCGGGATAAGATCGAGATAGAGAATGTGGGTGGATCCACAAGGCGTTACTTCAGGTATAGTTTTCAGCGGTGGATCCACCATGCATTATGGTTGGGAGAGCGTTAGAAGATGGACCCACCATGCGTTATGGCTGGGATAGGGTTCGTAGGTGGACCCATCACGCATTATGGCTGGGATAGTCTTCGAAAGTGGATCCA